>NC_134580.1:33015328-33615328 GCF_037038515.1 Microtus pennsylvanicus
ACGATCGCCTCAGTGTGGTCTGAGCCAATCGAGCAATGACACGTTAAATCGAGCGGTGATACGTCAGAGGCGGACCAGGCGCTGTATATATTCCCCACGCGGATGGGCTGGGGTCTTTTCGCCTCTAAACTTCAGTCTTCTGTGCTCCAATAAAGCATGTTCCAAGAAGAATCCTGTTGTGGTGTCTTCTCTGCTGGCGCAGTCGCGCGCCCCGCACTACAATAGAATGTATTTTGATCGTATTCAATTGCCACTCCTTTCTCTAACTCCTACATCCACCCTCACTCCTTCAGTCCATTCCAACTTGGTGTCCTCAGCCCACAAATTTTGACCAAGTGCTCTTTGTTCCTGCTGTTGTACACCCAGGACTTCCTCTGCCAGAAATAGTGACCATAGGCAAAGGTGCTATTATTTCTCGTGCTGTCTGCCTTTTCTAATTGTTTTGCTCCCTTCAGACTGGTTGGACAGAAGACAGAATTTTTTTTATAAATCTTTTTTTAAAATATTTATTTATTATATATACAACATTCTGTCTGTGTGTATGTCTGTAGGCCAGAAGAGGGCACCAGGCCTTATTACAGATGGTTGTGAGCCACCATGTGGTTGCTGGGAATTGAACTCAGGACCTTTGGAAGAGCAGGCAATGCTCTTAACCACTGAGCCATCTCTCCAGCCCCCAGAAGACAGAATTTTTGATGCTTAAGGAGCTGCTGAAAGGAAACCCTGGCTTCCTTCTCCATCTCTCCCTATCTCTCCATCTCTCCCTCTCTCTCCATTTCTCCCTATCATCTCTCCATCTCTCCCTGTCAGGAGCTGGGAGAGGAGGAGAGCAGGACACAGCTCTCACAGACACAGGAAGGCAGTGTGGCAGAGTAAGCAGTTCACTTGAGTTTGACTTTCTTTTAACGCCCCCCCCCTTTATTAAAAATCTGTGTTTACCTTGCCCGGGTTCTGCACCTGACTAAACTTTGTTTCCTCATATGCAGGGCGGAGATAACAGTAAGCTCTGGACTCCCAGAGCTGTTGGAGGAAGCTCAGTGAAATGGTGAGCACCCAGTAGGTGCTTGGTAAATACCAGCTACTGTTTTTGTTGTACCCATCAATGCCTGGCCTACCCCAGTGGGCCCAGGAGTCCCAAGGTATGTAGTGCTGCTGTGCTTGAAGGTGTCTAGTTAGAGTCTTAGAGCTGCGAGGAATATATATGGAATAAAACTTTTATTTTTCTCACAAAGGGCAGGCTCCAGACTTTGATAGTAGACATTTATAAACATGAATTGATTTTTCCAAGTTGGAGACTTTGGATTGGTTATAATACTAGCCATTTGGTAGTTTGCAATATCTGTTTGTGTTCAATGTATTTGTGTGTATGTGTGTATGAATGTGTGCGTGTGTGCGTAGGTCAGAGGACAACTTGGAGGAGTTGATTCTCTCCTTCCATCTTGTGGGTCATGGGGATCCAACTCAGACTGTTGGACCTGGTAGTGACTTTACCCACTGAGCCATCTTGCCAACCCTGTAGATCGCATTAATGCATTTTGTGTGGTGTGCTCTGAGCTAAATGCTTCAAAAGCTAAGTGCACTTCCCTGCATCCATGCGATGGCTCACAACCATCTGTAACTCCAGTTTCGGAGGGTCTAATGCCTTCTCCTTACTTCCTTAGGCACCAGGCACAAGCAGTGTGCACAGACATGCAGGCAAAATACTCACACATAGAATTTAAAAAATAAGTAAAGAGAGAAGAATCTCCAGAGGGTGAGAAGGTGACATTTGAAAATGTCCCCAGTGCCCTTATGTACGCTTTTGACCAAGGTGACAGCTTCTGTTTTAGGGAACATCCTACCTAAATTATAGGGCTAAACATGATGAGAAGAAGAAGAGGGAGAAGGAGAGAGAGAGGGAGAAGGAGAAGAGGAGGAAGAGGAGGAGAATAAAGAGGAGGGAAGAGGGGGAGGAGGAGGAGGAAGAGGGGGAGGAGAAGAAGGAGGAGGAGGAGAAGGGTCTTCATACTGGGAGTGAGATGGTTCCTGCAAGCCAAGGAAGCCTGATATTTCTAAAACAAAACAAGAAGCCACGAAGGCAAGCTATTTTTTCTCACCTGTGCACAGCTTATACAGGCCATAAATTAGCTGTGGTCACGGTTTTATCACAGTTGGTTTTCCCTTCACACATTTTGATCGCCTTCTACAAGGAATGTGATACCATTTATATATTTACTTGAGTCAGATTTATAAAGGTTGCTTGGTTACAAAGTATGTATCTCAAAGTCAGTCGATAAGAATTCTGGATCATCTGTGTCTTCAAGTTTTCTCTGCCCTGTTTGCACATTTGTTGAACAAATATTTATTGAGCGCCTAACTCACAGTCCAGTGGAGGAGAGAGTCAGCTGAGCTGGAATCCTGCTACTTTATGACCTTAGGGATAATGACAGGTGCTTTGGGGCTGCTGCAAAGGGCACCCTCTCCAGAGGCTTCTTGGGGAAGCAATGTCTAAACTGGGAACTGAAAGGTAAGTTATCAGTTGAGGGCCTGGGAGAGCATGAAAGGCAGGAAACAAGTTCATGGTGGAAAAGCAGCCTGGGAAGGGCTGTGCTAGGGGAATGAGCCCCTTCAGGTTATAAAAACATTTGGAAGGGTCATGCTAAGGATTTAGGTTTTGTCCTGAGGGCAAGAGGAACTAGTGAAGGACTATAAAGTAGAGAAACAACTCAGATTTACAGATTAGAAAGACCCAATGAGTTAAGAATTGACACTTTGTCTGAATTTAGTAGCACACATCTTTTATCCTGTCACTTGGAGGCAGAAGCAGGCAGGTCTCAGGCCAGCAAGGACTACATACATGGCTTCAAGCCAGCTAGGGCAACATGGCTCAAAATCCTTCAAAAAGATTCCTCATCCAAAGCCATGTGCCTTACCCTCTCTGAGGAATGGATAGGGGGTGGGGGTGGGGACCAGGTGGAGGGGAAGAATGGAGGGGGGAGTGGGAACTCTGATTGGTATGTAAAGTGGAAAAAGATTGTTTTCTTTTTAAAAAATGAAAAAGACTCCTTGCCTTATCTTTTCTTCTTTATTAAATCTTCTTTGGCTTTATTTTCATGTGTATGTATATATGTGTGGGTGCCTGCAGAAGTCAGAAGAACGAGTGGGGTCTCCTTGAGTTGGAGTTATAGGCAGTTGTGAGTCACCCGAAGTCGATGCTGGGAATCAAACTCTGGTCCTCTGAAAGAGCAGTCAGTGCTCTTAACCACTGAGCCATCTCTCCAGCCCCACTAGTCTTTCTTTCCCTCCCTCCTTCCCTCCTTCCCTCCCCCCTCCCTCCCTCCCCCCCTCCCTCCCTCCTTCCCTACCTCCCTTCTTTTCTTCTGATTTTTATTTTATTCTGAGAGAAAGTGCTCATAGCCTTGTCCAGGCTAAGCACACACTACATATTGAGTTACAACCCTACCCAAGATTTTACAAGATTTTGACTTGATCCATTTTCAAAAATTCGTGTTTTGTGAAATTCTCTCACATCCAAAGTCTGAGTAGAGAGACATGTGTGACTTTTTTCTCTGTTCTCTGCTACTCATTTCCGGGACATTGCTGTGAGTTGTTCATCCAAACCTTGCTCCCTGTGAGGAGCAGACCATTTGAATAGCAGCAGGGGAGTCGGGAAGGAGGAATCACATGCTGAGATCGTTCATTAAGAAAATATATTTGGCATATTCAGACAATGGTTTGAGTGAGTTAAAAATAAGTCCTCGTGAAAAATTAATAGGGAGTTATAAGTGAGTGTTTTAATACAGGCTCTGAGAGCAGATTCTGCAGGCGGTTGGTGGGTGACATCACAGATGGTGCAGGGTGTGCAGAGAGTGCCATGAGGCCAGTAGGAGAGTTGGCCACAGAGATGAGCTCACCTCTCTCAGAGCCTTGGGCAGACAGAAGAGCAAGGAACTGGTTTTCCTTGGGGGTTTCTGAGCCAGACGACATTTTTTTTTCCTTTCCCATCACCCTCTCCTGATAATGGGCATAAAAACCATAGTGAATTTTGCCTGGTTTCATGTGGTGAGGTTTATTGAATGTCAGGATACATAAAAGTGTTTTCTTGCTCCTCTTCATTCTTGGTAATAGGCCCTTAGCTGGCTACTGGGTCTGCTTCTTCAGTGTCTCTTGACCCATGGGCCGGCTCTCTCGTCTTGCAGGTAGTTAAGGAGTCTCTGCCTATCTTCCTCTTCCTCTCTTTTCACAGGACCCCGTGGTCCTCTGTGACTGCAGTGAATGGTTGGCATGAGCATTGCATGGGTAAGAATAACACAGAATGAGAAGAGAAGGGTCAGTTGCGTTTGGAAGTGAAGGTCCTAAGACTGGGGGAACTAATATTTGTATTTTAAGCCCAGATGATATTTAAAAAATGGTTCTGTAATTGCAACGAGGCCCTCTAGGCCGTGAATTAATGTGTCATAACTCACGCCCAAGCACTGCGCAAACATCCCGCGTGTGAATTATTGCACAATAAATTCATGCCCTGTTGTGTCTTGCGGCTTAATTAGTACATGAAGCTACACGAGTCAGAGGAACCCAGATGGGATTATGTCATGTGGTGCGGAGAGAAGCAGAATGTTGGGAGATATTTGAGATTTTTCGGGGGGGGGGCATGGTTGGTGACGTCCTTGGGCATCAATGAATGCGATGTTCAGGCTGCAACAGGTGACAGACACTCTTTGACACGTAGTCTGAGCTTTGGTTGGTTGAACAATGGATTCAGTAAACTACTTAGTATGGCCACACTTGGCATTATTGAGGAGAAGCACGCATGATGTGAAAGGTGACCTCTGCCCTTGGAGAGAACACGATGAAAAGCGCTGTAAGCGATGTGTCAGCAAGGGGTACACTGGACAGGCTGGAGCTTTCACCTTGGGGTGACAGGGACAGTGACTGTAGCCAACCCTTTCTTATGAACACAAAGCATCTGGCCTTAAGCCCACGACCATCCTGTAGTTCCTGGAATTGGTCCTTTTACTACACAGTGGCTGTATTAATAATGAACTTGAGGATTGTTCTCCTGTTTTCTTTGGTCTGTCTCCTTCGAAAGTGTGTAGCTGAGAGCCAGGTGTCCTGAGTTCTGGTCTTGCCTGTGCTGCCAATTAGCAATGTTACCTTGCCAAACCACGCAGGCCCTTAGTTTTTAACTTGAGAGGACAGAATGAATGGTTTTTAAGATCCTACTCAGTTAAGACATTCTGGCATTTTCTCTGGCTCTTCTTTGTGTTGTTTTATCTGTGAGTGAGCTTTGTTTCCTCCTTGGCTGATCACAGTCTTGCTCTAATCCCTTTCCTGTAGGCGGTTTGCTCCTGCGGTCTGCCAGCCTTCACAGACACCCGTTGTTGGAATCCTAAGGATATTGTAAAGAACACTCCTTCCTAATATTGGAACCCACTGATAACCGAGACATAGGAGACAGATGATTGTACCCATGCTAGACCTGCAGCCACCTTGACTCGCTAGTCTTGCACCCTTGAACTAGACGGACTGACCCCTCCCCCAGTCACAAGCGCTGCAGCACACAGCCGGCCCCACACCGCACAGCTGGAGTCTTCTCTTGTTGGTTGGCTTAAGTCAAGAGTGAGCAGGTCAGCCTGCTCGTCCTGTAAGCCCGCTGGCTTTCCAAACAAAGACAGCAGCAAAAAGGCTGAAACCGGAAGGCACGAACTGGGCATGCTCCAAGCTGTTTTCAAACTTGATCTTGATAGTCATGGTAAAGGAGAGGGGCAGAGAGGCTGGGCGTATTTCTGCGCTCGATGGGTTTTGTTAGCCTTTAACTCTTCAGATTGCCTGGAAAGTGTGTCAAAGCGCAGAGTGTTGCAGTTGTGGCAGCTGGGAGAAAAGGCAGAATGGTCAAGAGTTCAAGGCCATCCTGGTCTACGCAAAGACCTTGTCTTAAAAAAAATAAAAAATAAAAATCAAGCCCCCATTAAACAAGAAGTCCAACAAAATGGGCCCTACTTCTAACACTTTCAAATTCAGCAGGTCTGAGTGGACCCCAGAATTTGCACGTTTTACCACTTCCCAGGTGACACAAAGGCCGAGCACCTGAAGCCTGTTCATGCGTGAAAATAAAGGAGGGGAACAAAACCTTCCTTCTGTAATAGCTTCTGTCCCCGTGGCCTTCTGTGTCTGTGACTCCCCTGCCCCCACACACAGAATGTCCATCCCTGGTACTCCTTTTGACACCTAGCCACGTCTAGGCAGGTGATACCTAGCTAGCTGCATTGAACCGAGCGTTGCATATTTTCACAGTGCAAGAGTGGCCTTCCTTTAAGGCTAGCGCTATCTTGCTCCCCCAAAGTCATCCTTTAGGAGGCTGCTTTGACAAACAGATACCCCCCCCCCTGTCCTTCTAGCATCTCAACTGTGCCAGCTGTTGTTCCTAATTTTGCTTTTCTTCAGCCCTGTCTGGGTCCTGAGAACTATCCTGTCTGTCTATCCAAGTGGGACCTTGCTCTGAGCAAGTACTAACTGTAACCGTCCCTTCTGACCTCCTCCCTCAGCCTTGAGAATGGTGTTGCTCACTCAAAGAACAAGGGATAATACCCCCCCCCCCCCAGCAAGAGAATGCCAGTAGCAACCTCCTTAGGTCCCACTCTGAGTTCCCACGGAATTCTGGGAGGAGCTAGAGGTAGTGAGTGGAGAGAAGGCTCAACCCTCCATGGAATCTCTGAAGACCAGACAGACTCCAGCGTGGGCACAGTGGGCATCTTTCCTAGAGCTGTCATTGGCACCAAAGAGCCAGTATTTTTCTTTTGTATTTAAATATATTTGCCCTGGGCAAGAAGAGATGGGAGGCTACTTTTTTACTTGCCTGGGGTTTCTGAAATATTCCCAGCAAGAGGAAGGTGACAGTAATGTAATCCTAGCAGGACTGCCCGAATTCCTGCCAGACCCTGTTGATGCCTTTCTGAGGGGCAGGTACTAAAACCTTTTGAGAATATCTACCATTCTTTGTGGGGAGTAATTCATACCAATGGAGAGAGCGAGCAGGTGCTGAAGAAGAGCTAATAACTATAAAGGGGTTGAGACATCCTTTCTTAGGAAGGGGAAGGTGTGAGCAGAAACTGAGAAAGGCATTTGGCAAGAGATGCTTCCTTAAGGAGGATGCCTGTGGAGCAATTTGGGAAATAAAAAAGGGATAGGCAGATGGGAAAAGACATGGGACAGTAATTCTAGGATCCACGGATATTCGGAGCCATGGACGAGCAAAGCTCTTATGAAGGATGCCCTTTTCCACATTTCTGTGGAGTTTATGAGGCAGGTTTGTGTTGTGTATTGTGCCATGGAGGGAGATTTCAGAATCAGGAAGGTATGAGGTATGATTCTCATTGCTGTCTAGAGGATAGATAGACAGATGGAATTGGATGGATGGACTCTTCCTGAGAGACTCTTATGGAAACTGCTATAATGATTTAAATCCTCGCTCTTCCAAGTATGATCCATGGGCCAGTATCTCAGGCCTTACCCGGGCGGGAGCTCGTTAGGGATGTAGAATCTCGGCTGTAATTCAGGCTCCTGAAGCAGAATCTGCATTTTAACAAGCTCTTCGAGTGACCTCTATGCTCTGGAACCTCTGAGAAGCCCCAGGCTTGATCATCAGTGAGGTCACCAGGCCAGGAATAAAGACACATGGTGGAAGGCGGGGAGGATCTGAGAACGAGGGGCTGGGAAAGCTGGGTGGGGGAGGAAGGGAGGAGTGTGGGTGCTGGCTCACCTCCCTGTCTCCAGGCCTCCCACACCAGTCGCTATGGTCTGGCATTCTGCCTACTTTGAGAAAATGCCTGCTTGCCCACGCTGGAGTCTGCCTGCTCCTCAGGGGCCTCCCTGGGGCAGGCATTGCATAGTTTGGGACTGTGGCCAATTTTGTTTCCCCTGTTTCATATGGTTGGACTGAAAGGCCCTAGGGAGGTCATATCAGTCATGCCCCCGCCTCAGGGTTGTACTGTCCCTTAAGTGAGTGAGTGACAATTTGGAGATAGTAATGATACTAATTGAGGCTGCTCTGGGAGGGGAGGATGGAGGTAAGAGTCTTTAACTATCCGTAATGGGAACTTGAATATTTTTGGCTTCCACAGGCATTAAGGAGAGACCAGATGACTGCCTGGTTAAAGGGGCCAAATTAATGCTTTTTAAAAGTCCTTGTGATGATTTTTAATGGGATAATGACAAGAGTAATATACAAGGCACGGAATTCCAGGGACCTGGAGGCACAGGGGACAGGTTGAGAACTTCTCTTAAGCTTTTGGGAATTTTATCTACTGTATTCACAATAAGCATGAATGACAAGGAAAGGCCAATATTAAAGGAAAATGTGTTGAAATTGAATATGAAGAATATTTTTATGGGTTAATAGGGACAATTAAGGAAAGTGGGGAGGTAAGCATGTGGCAGAGGGACTAGTTTGGTCTGGAGGCCTCAGAAGGGACCTTGGCCTGGAATCGAAGCACAAAGTGAACTACCAAAGTCTTCCTTGGGACCGGACGGTGGTGTGCTGGGTAAAGCATTTGCTGCATGGGATAGTCATGAAGACCTGGATGTGGCCTTCAAGCAGAACACACATGAGAAGCCCAGCATAGCAGTGTGTATGCATAACTGCAGTGCCGAAGTGTCAGAGACAGGAAGATCCCTGGGGCTTGCTGGCCATCCAGTCTAGTCCAGTCAGTGAGCTCCAGGTTCAGCGAGAGACCTGATCTCAAAACATGAGGTAGAGAGTGGCTGAGGAAGATACTGGGGCATTGACCTCTGGTCTTTGCATGTCTGTGGGCATATATACCAACATGTGCAGATACATACAACAAAGAAGAATTTAAAAAGGACTTTCTTTGACCCCAGGCATGTTGGCTCATGTAATTCCAGCACTTGGAGGCTGGGGCAGAAGGATCACAAGTTTGAGGCTAGGTTGGGCTGGGTAGTAACATCCCATCTTCAAACAAAACAAAAACAATCTTTCCTGCCTCAAGGATTCTCCAGCCCTCTCCTCGATGTATGGTGTTTTAAGGTGACAGGCATGCAGATGACACAATGGAAGTAAAATAATTGCATCAGAGTGTGGAAGTCTTCTCTTAAATGTTCAGAACAGGACTTGTATTTAAGAGACTAAACTATATTTGGGGCTCAAATAAGTTCTTGGGTTTCCACGCTCTTCCACTCTCCATGTGTCTGCTTAGTCTCTAGAAAGCCTGAGAGAAAAAGCCAGCTCTTCCCATGTGGCTTCTCTCTATCCCTGATGCTTAATACAGTGATGTCATGATCACTGCGGCTCACCGAATACCCTGCCTTAAATGTCACTTAGCTGCTTTGCTTGATGAGCATGATCTAGCCAAGCTGTTCTAGGGGTAAGCGTAGCTGTCGCTGCCTTACAGAGGCCGAGCCGAAGGCTCCAAGAGTGTAGGTGACTTGTGCAAAGCAAGGTGGAAGCCATCACTTTTACTCCATGTATGCACGCTCATGCTGCTGGCCTCAGAGGAGCCTCTCAGCCAGATAGTCACCGAAGAGCACTGCTGTGTTAAACGACTGTGTGCCGTTCCAAACAGTGAATAATGAATTTTTTTGTTTGTTTTTTGGTATGTAGTCAGAGATGCAGTAACACGAGCTTACACTCAGAGATTCTCTCTTCACCTTCACTGGGCCCCACCCTGTGTCAGGACCCTAGGAAGGGGGAGGGGTCGGAAGGCGTGCATGTATGAATGCCGTGCAGACGTGTGTGTTTCCATTTCCCTGGAAATGTGTACCCGGGAGTCGGGTGTGTTTATCTCAGTAGGTCTATAAACAAGAGTATGTTTGCCAGACTTTTTGTGTATGGTGTGTGTACAAATCCTGAATGAGTTAAACCAGCTATAGGGAACCGACTCCCTTCTACCTCTGGTCTTGGCTGATGTGTTTGTACCAAACCCTGATATTTATTTTTCATCTCCTCTCAAGGGAACCTCACTGAGTTTTCTTTCTGGGAAGTTTACGGCTAAGATGCTGGGCTGCTTTGGGGCCTCTATAAATCTGCTATAATCAGAGGAGATCTGCAGAGGAGGAGGAACAGCAGCTGAAAGCCAGTTTTCTCGCCCTTCACTTGCGAGCCCACTACACAGCCGTTCTGGTCTGCACACCGCCTGCTCTCCTGGGGCCCTTGAGAAGATGCTCAGATAAACAGTTCATTCCCTTCTCTGTGCTTCACTCCAGTGGGAGGCTGCATTTTGGTTCTTCCAGAAAAAGGAGAACTCGAAAATATACATTAATTAAGAAATATAGGCTTGAGACTGAGAAATCTATTATTTAAACGCTAATTTGTTTCATTAAAATCCCAGCCTGGGTTTCTGCAGAAACAGGGTGGTAAAAGAGCTGAATTTCAGTATATTTCCCTAGAAGCTTTACAAAAAGGTCACCTAAGATGCTCCTGGAAGCAGGGTGTTGGATGATCCAGACTCTATCAGAAGGCAGACCAAACA
This sequence comes from Microtus pennsylvanicus, assembly GCF_037038515.1. Classification (NCBI taxonomy): domain Eukaryota; kingdom Metazoa; phylum Chordata; class Mammalia; order Rodentia; family Cricetidae; genus Microtus; species Microtus pennsylvanicus. Next base: position 33,025,792 of record NC_134580.1, read on the forward strand.
GAGAACCCTTCCTCCATCTTCCAGTGAAGGTAGTTGGGAGGTTTTTTTTTTTTTAAATGAGGGATTTTTATGACAAATTTTACTTTACAATTGACACTTAACAGCATCTTCTGTCCTGGACATTATTGACATAGGGTATCAGAAGACCAAGGAGAATTGACTCTGGAGAAAGAAGGAGGAGGGTTATCTTTTTGCTCATGTATGCAAATTACCCAACTTAATTTGTGTAGCATATGCTTTTCTGTGCGTGGTACTTTTCTCAGTAATGAGATTAAGAAATCATTTCATTGTTAATAAAGAACTCAGTGGGAGGGGAGGAGAGACATGCAGATGGGGGCTTAATGGGCACGCTGCCCTGTCTGAACCCTGCATGTTCCAGAAGTGAGACCTGCTTCAGGACAGGTAGGGACAGCTGGGTGAGAGCCTAGACTTGGGTCTTTCTCATCTCCTCTCCCCAAAGCCTCACACCTTTGTAGCGTTAGCTTGATCCTTATGGGGTTTGTATTTCATGATGAGTTCAATGTCAAATGATGCATCCGAATCAAGAGCTGTTTCTCTGTGTCTCTCAGCTGGAATGGCCTCTTTCCGCCTCCTGGAAACCCATCATTGTGGCGGCCTTGCTCAAGCTCAGCCAGAGAAACCCCTCTTTTTTCCCCTTTGAATTCCGGAAATCCTTATCTACAGCAGCTTTGCTATACCTGGGCTATTTGTTTATTTATAACAGTTCTGGGAATCTGTGTGTGCTGGGCATAAACATTCTTCTCTGAGCTGTAGTAGCCCCAGCCCTTGTTTATTTTTATGTTATCTACATAGAGCTTACACTGAGCTGGAGAATTAGTAAGTACAGTTAGTTTTCGGGAAGGGCAGGTGTGAAGGTCGGTAGGGGTGTTGTGACTCTGCTAATAACATCTGGACAGGATATCAGGAATTTTTATCCTAAGGTAGGTTTGTTCCATTACACTTTATTAATAATTGTATTTTCCTTTTATTCAAATATGGAACTTTTTCTAGTGGAAGATAGACCAGGGAACAAACAGATAATTATAAATTGTGACAGATATCTGACCACAATAGATAAGTCTTGTCCCAGAGAGTAATAGGAAGCTGTCTTAAGGAGATGGGGCCCTTTCTGGTCACTGTAATATATTTATCCTACTGTGGTTATGAGTTAATTCTATTTGTAAGTTGGATAACAACGTGAAATCAATAGTAGGCTAAGAATAACAGCCTATCCACCAGGGGGCGTTTTGCCAAGTCAACCTTGGTTTGGCTCCTTCTTTGGTCCACCTCCCAAACTGTTTTCTGCTTTAGGAAGGAGTGGAAGTCAGAGCCAGCCTTCCCCTTGCCTCTGGATGAACCCTTCCCCCTCTTCTTTAGCCTAGAAGTTAGCAAGCAAAACAGGTGTTAAGAGCTTTGATCTTGCTAGAGACCTGGAGACAGACCAAGTGAGGCCTCTGAAATGATGGCCCCGGATGTGAGCAGCAAGGGAGAAATGACACAGAAATAGACAGAGAGGCAAACTGCTTTCACAGAGACTCCCCTTTAACCTCCATTCTCAGCTGAGTAGGTTTTGGGTTCTGTACTTCTTCAGGGTGAGGGGTGGGGCCTTCAGGCTCTAGAGCAGGGAAAGATGTCGCCTGCATGACTTTAGCGACTTCCCTGGACATTCCTAGATCTCTGCTGCAGTTAAAGAAACCAAAGATTGGGCTGGAGAGATGGCTCAGTGGTTAAGAGCATTGCCTGCTCTTCCGAAGGTCCTGAGTTCAATTCCCAGCAACCACATGGTGGCTCACAACCATCTTTAAAGAGGTTTGGTGCCCTCTTCTGGCCTGCAGACATGCACACAGACAGAATATTGTATACACAATAAGTAAATAAATATTTAAAAAAAAAAAAAGAAACCAAAGATTGTGAGACGTATTTAATGTGCCAATTTCCCAGTGACCCTACCACTGAGCACTATCCTGCTTCTGTCCTCTTGGTACAAGTATTGGCTGCTTTAACTCATGTCTCTTCCAGAGGACAGATACTGTCCTTTTCCTTTGTTTCCTACTGAGGCAACTCGCTTTGTTTTTATTTATTTATTTTTGCTTAGGTTAATAGTTCCTCTTCTCACAGAGGTTGTGGACACTATGTATTGCTAAGTGCCTATTATTTCAGTTAACGCAAGGCTGCCTAACCGAAGCTGTAGTCCTTGCTTCTCCATCCATTTCCCTCTATTGGGACCAGTGTCTTTGCAATATAGAGGCTGCTTAAAGAAAACCCTATCTCTTTATACCACAGTCCAGACATGAGGGGCCCACACAGTCAGTTTTGAAGAGGTGTTTGTTGTAGCAGGTAGAACAATAATTGTTTCAATAGGGGCATACACAGGACAGCCATCTGATTACCGAGATGGACAGACACCTGAGCGGTGCCTATTGAACCTTTACAGTTAGACAAGTTCTTGTCTAAGCTGAGCTACATGGTACACTTAAAATCAGGAGCATCCAGGAGCCGGTGTGTTCCTTCTATCTGCGCTTGAGTGGGAAGCTGAGGCCTGAGGTTGGTTTTGAACTTTCTTAAGGATTTGATGCTGTGGGTGCAAGTTAATTAGTGTGCAATAGAAAGTACACTGTTGTTGAGTGTACAATTAGTGTGCAATAGAAAGTACACTGTTGTTGAGTGTACAATTAGTGTGCAATAGAAAAAAGTACACTGTTGTTGAGTGTACAATTAGTGTGCAATAGAAAAAAGTACACTGTTGTTGAGTGTACAATTAGTGTGCAATAGAAAGTACACTGTTGTTGAGTGTACAATTATGTGCAATAGAAAGTACACTGTTGTTGAGGCTGAAAAGATAGCTCAGTGGACAACAGTGCTTGCTGTCTAAGCACAAGGACTGGAGTTTGGATGCTGGAACCCTTGTAAAAAGCTGGTGTGGCCAAGTGCGCTGCTGTTTCCCAGTGTGGACTCTGCTTCGCTCCCATCTGTGGGTGCAGAGCGGGGAGGGTTGCTGGGCAGTCTGACTCCAGGTTAAGGAAGAGATCCTGTCTCAAAAGCATAAAGTGGAGAGGGCTAGAGCAGGGTGCGTGACATCTTCCTTTTGCCCCTCTGCTAGCATCTTCACAAGATCTTACATCTACACGCATGCATGCACGCACACACATGTGCACATACACACACACAGAACAACAAATAAAAAGAAATAAAAAATGAAGATAACATTGCTTGAAAAACGAAAGCGAAAACCAAAGTAAGACCATCCATAGGCAGGGGGATGATCCCGCTGACTGCCACGTCCAAGAAGTCCAGGTGCAACAGGGGACAGACCTAGCACTTTTCAGATGCATTGACAGCCATGGTCCTTGGGTAGAAGTTGGTTATGGGTCTATCCCTTGTGGGAGCAATGTTCTGGTTCTCTTCTTAGGCAGATGGGATGGGCTAGGGCAACTTCCTGTGCCAGAATCGGCATTAGTGTGGTGAATATGGCGGACTCTCCTAAGGGCCTACGTTCAGGAAATGGAAGAAAGAGGAAGACGAAAGGACGGGCACTCAAGAGAGAAATTGCTCTGGGCTCATTGGAAGGCGGTTGGCATGGCATAGGGGAGAATTTAGGAAAACTCATTGTGCTGACTGCCTTTGCTCGCTTTATCCTTTCCCAACTGTTTCCAAACTGCTGGAGTACCAGTAACTTCCCTGATTTTTACAAAAAATCTATTCTCATTTCATTTGCAGAGATGCTTTGCCTGTACATACACACACATATACATACATGTATATATATACACACATGTATGTATATATGTGTGTGTGTGAGAGCACCGTGTGCACACAGTGCCTGAGGAGGTCAGAAGAGGCTGTCAGATCCCCTAGAACTGGAGCTACAGATGGTTGTGGATTGCCACATGGATGCTGGGAACTGGACTCCCCTCCTCTGAAAGAGCAGTCAGTGCTCCCAGTTGCTGATCCAGCGCCCCAGCCCCTTCCCTGATTCTTTATTCCACATCTTATACCTTGTGGATCTATCCTTGGGTATCCACCCCTGTGGTGTGTCTCAGGTAGGGGCATCTTGCTGGTCCACAAGCAGCAAAGCAGCACCTGTGCTATGCTCCCCTGTAGGAGGTCTGCTGGTTGACACTGCCATCTCTCTCTGCTTCCCCTTCTTCTTGTCAGGCTGATTTGGCTTTGTAATTCTTACCCTACAAATGGTCCTCTAAGTACGTACCCCCAACCTTACTCTACCTGGCTCTCCTTACTCCCCTTTCTCATCGACATTTCTTTTTCTCAGCCTTCATCAGTGGTTTTGAAGAAGTACAACGGAAGTTGTTTTCGAGACAACCCAGTCAGAGTGTAGAAATCAGGTGCAGCAAAAGTTGTGGTGGCTTAGGCTCAGGAAGGACGTTCATGGGTGGCTTGGGATGCGGAAGTGAAGCCTGGAACTTAAATACAGTGTGATTAAATTAGGGGTCAGGGCGAAAGGAGCCCACTCCTCCTCCTTTTCTTGGTTTGTGGGTTTATAATATAGTAGATATTTATATATAGTAGATATAGTAAGGAGGTCGACAGGACAAGGTCATGCTGGACTCTGGCCCTTCCCTAGCCTCAGTGGAAATTACCTTCCTAGGGTCACATCATTTCTTTCACAGAAACTTCGCGTCTTGGCTTCACTTCATTGATATTGGAAGTGGAGTGGCTGTAGAAACGTGGAGTTCCCCGGGGAGTGGGCTCCTCATTTTCAATTGTCTGGGGAGAGAGAGAGAGAGAAAGAGAGAGAGAGAGAGAGAGAGAGAGAGAGAGAGAGAGAGAGAGAGAGAGAGAGAGAATGTGTGTGTAGAGGTCAGCTGACCGTGGGTTTCTTCCCAGTATCTTGCTGCCTTATTCAAGCAGACCCTGTCTCTGAAGCTGGAACTCACCAGTTCTGTTGGATTGGCTGGCCAGCAAGCGGTGAGGGAACCTTCCATCTTTGCTTCCCTAGAGCTGGTATTGCGGGTGCATCCAGCATTTTACTCTGGTGCTGCAGATCTGAATTCAAGCCTTTATGGTTGTATGAAAAGCCACCAACTAAGTCATTTCCCAAGTTCCTGTTTACCCAGTTCTAATAGACCAAGGATAACCACGATGTTGAAAATAATGGCACCCATTGTGTACAGAATACTCCGGTTAAACTACTCTACTTATTTAATTCTACAGGAGGTCTGTGGAGGAGAGTGCTGTTCTCTTACAGAGGAGGGACTGAAGCTTAGATAGGAGGAAAGTTCTAACCCTGCCTTCTCAGCATGGCCATGGACAGACATCTTTGGGTTTGGGCAAATATTCTCTCTCTCTCTCTTTCTCTCTCTCTCCCTCTCTCCAGGGTTTCTGCATGTAGCCCCAGTTGTCCTGGAACTAGTTGTGTAGACCAGGCTGACTTCAAACTCAGAGACCCATCTGCCTCTACCTCCTGAGTGCTGGGATTACAGGCTTGTGCCACCATGGTCTGCCAATACACACACACACACACACACACACACACACACACACACACACACTAGCATGGCACTGAAAGGCAGACTAGGGCACAGCTGTTTTTCTCAGCGGTGGCAGGAGGATGACTGGACTCCTTTTCTAGCTGAGAGCGCTATGTGGCGTATCATGGGAACCATGGGTTTAGTGAAGTGAATGTCTTAGTCAGTTTAGGATCTGGGCGTTGTGAGATCTCAGGGTTCCCATGGTTACCACCTAACCTCTACACCAGCCTCACAGAGGTGATGACTGTGGGGACTTATTGGCAGCAGACTCATGTTATATGTTTGTTGGTGGCAAAATTTGAATTCTGGATTGGATTAGCTCAGTTACACTCTTCTTACCCAAACTGATTTTTCTGGCTTGATCCTTGTTCTATCACCCTGAAGGGATGGTATCTTCTAACATTTATTTGAATTAAACAGGAAGGGTAAGTTGAATTTGTTATGAAATGTCACGTAGTTCTTTCTGGAGTCTACAGTAATCGAGAAGGCAGTTGTGCACGAGCCTAATTAATTACCCAGATTTAGAGACCCTAAATGTCACTTCAGCTTGGAATGGAGCTTGGAGCAGAATATAGCATGTGTTCACAACCTTTCAGACTAAATCCTGAAACTTCTCTGAGAAGGGTTGAATTGTCTCAAGGCGATGAGAAACGAATCATGTCTGGTCTCCCGACTCACTTCTGAGTATATTATTACAAACACATAACAAAACAAACCCCTGAAAAATGCAGGTGGGTATTTTTTTCTAATTACATTAATTTGGGCCGTTCTTTTTAAGTGACACATTTGAACACAGGTGCCCATGGCAACTAGCCTGGGTCTGGGACTCTAACGCTTCCAGCTTGAGGATTTGCAGCCTCCATCTGAAGAGCTGGGGAAGAAGATTTTGCAGCTGGTGAAGGTGACAGAATCAAGTTGCTTTATAGACCTGAGAGAACTTAAGTGAGGGGAGGATGTGAAAGGGGGAGGTTGGAATGAGCAGGCAGCTTGGGATGCTCCTTGGTACTGGCTCCTTGGCAACGGTTACTTAGCAACCTACATTCACCTCTCTTGACTGCCTTCTCCCTCCTTTTCTCCCACCCCCAGTCTCCCTCCCATTGCTGCTGTGAGAAGCTGGAGAGCTTGGAGTGAATGACAATGTGGAGAAACAGCCGCAGCCAGAAGATCTAAGAGGCTCTAAAGAAGATGGATAAGAAAATCGATGCATAGTAAAAGCTGCAGGCAAAGCCACCTTGACACAGGGCTGCCAGCTCTCTCCTGCTGCCCTCCTTAGCCTCCCCAGGCACAGGCCTCTGTCTTAACTACCATCCTCTCTTTTTTACCCACTTTCTACAGTGTGTGTGTGTGTGTATAGGGGTGGGTGATTCTGTGTGTGTGTGTGTGTGTGTATGGTGTGTGTGTGAGCCTTTTTGTGAGTATGTGTGGGGGAGTGATGCTTGCCTTCGGAATGAAAAAGGAAGGAACCTCTGAACAGAAAAAATGTATCTGTGCTGTGTGCAGGGATGCTAGCATGAAGGAAGGAGAAGGGCAAGGCAAGGATTATGGAAGGCACTTTGAACAGGGGATTAAATTGCACCATAAAGTAGTATCTTTAATAAAACCAAAAATCCCCCTAACAATAGATATAAAAAGACGTGATATAAAATGTGTAAGTTGCCTTCTCTGCAATGTTAAAAAAACAAAAGCATAAGCCACACTCCTGAAAGGGAGGCTAGAGCACGGCTTAGATAAACAAGACACTGCACATGTGATTACCTTCTGCTCACACACAGTGGGGATGGAGTAAGGATTACTTTCCTTGCTTTCTTAGAAGCTGGAATGGAGGAAAGGATATTTGTGAGGTTGTTGCTGGCCTGAGAGTTTGTGAACCAATCCTATGGCTGTTAATGGTTTTTATTCTTGGTATCTTCCCATTTACATAGGTAGGAAGTTGTTTCTGCTGTCAAACTTTACCCCATTTTGTTGAAATTGAGACACTAAAGTAATTGTACAACCACCATTTCTTAGTGTTCTGGAGTACCAGTTAGAGGGGCACCATGCCTACTGATTCAAGGTTTGACCTCAGTGACTAGAGTGACTGTGACCGTGACAGGCAGTGACTCGAAGCCCACGTGAGGTCAAACACACACGTGTCCTTTGACTGCTACACTGGCACAGTTGTGAAGGGTTTTCATAAGTAGGTGGTTGTTTCAGAGTTTGAAGTTCTGTCTCTAGTATGGAGAGAAGGCTCATGGGGTATGAGATTCGATGTTGAACTCAAGCCAGTCCCAGCCTGTTGGGAACAGTGTGTGCCTAGGTTCACAGTGCTGACTGGGGAGGGTTTGGGGTCGGAGGAAAGGACTACTGTCATCTCTGGTGCTAAAAAGCCCCTTCTCCTTTTTATCCTCTGCTTTCTCCCAAGCAGAACAAAAATTGTCTGTCAAGGCATCTCTTTCCTGTCATTCTCAGCATGCCAGAGGCTCCTCTGTTTAAAGTCTGCCTTTCTGGAGTAGAGAAGACCCCGTGTCTTCCTGGGTCTCATCCTGCCTGGGCTAAGATCTGGCCCCCAATGGCCAACCCCTCTTCATTTTTGCACATATCTTGGTCTCCATTCTTAATAATACTTCTGACTTCCATGGGATATTATTGTTTAATATTTCAGCCTATAATCTGATTTCCCCCCATTGGTTTCTTTGTTCCATCATTGTGATGACATTATGAGACTTTAAGTATAGGAAGACTATGTGTGATTTTTCTGTATGTGTGTGCCGACAGACAAGGGAAGAAGAGCCTAGGACTATGTCCAGCCTCTTCCACCAAAGCCGCATCCCACAGCCCATCTTTGTCGTCTTTCTCCCATCGTTGCCCACCTTCCCCTCCCTGCTTTAGCCACTCCATTTTCATAATTCTGTAACTCAGATTCTCTTATGCTTAATTCCAAACATAAAACACTCAAAGTACTATTGAGGGGGAGGAGGAGCATAGAAGGCAGCAGGCTGCACAAGACAGAGCTTGAGAACTGCATACAAATGAGGTGGCGAGCTGGGGGAGAGGGCCGGGACAGGGCAGCCTTCCTTGGGGAGGAAGCTATTGGTCTGGGCTTTAAGACAGGAGGGAAAACCCCCAGGTGGAAAAGGATGCGTCCCCCCCACACACTGGCGCTGGCCATACAATAGGAGCAGGTTTCTTTTGCCTCCAGTGGAGTGAGCTTTGCAGAGTCACAGTGTGAAGCCTGAGCTCTAAAGTCTTTGCCTCTCGGAATGCTAGTGAGCCTCTGCTGGCCCCAGAGAAGGGGGAAGGTCAGGGTCATGGTGAAGGTTAAGGTTGTTCTGTGGAAAATGGCCAGGTGGAAAACAGAGGCTCCTGGGAGTTACTTCTGTCCTAAATCTGATCGGAGACCTGGTCAATGACCTGACTAGGGTGTGGGGGGAAGACGGAGGTGGAGGACACCTGGGTGGGGAGGGGGTGAAGAGACAGGGAGCACATTGTTCCTCGGAGCTTGCTTCATAGACTGCGCCTTTGAACAAAACCCTCTGTTTTCAGCTGGGCTGACTCACCCCTCCTTCCCCTTCTTCACCTCTGGAGCTCCTGCGGCCCAGGCAGACCTCTGTGCTGCCAGCAAGAGCACTGGTGGGGCGATGGGAGAGGACCATGCCGCCAGGCCAGGACTCCTGGCTTCTTCTGTTTAGGTTTGCCTGCTTTCCACACTGGAGCCCTTCCGAGTCCTTTCCTTCCACGCTGGGTGACCCTTGACCTATTTTTGAAGGAAGGTAGACAGGATGGGCTTTCCTGGATCTTAGTCTCTTTGCTGTTCAGGTCGTCTGTCCCCAGGCACGCTCAGAGTTCTGAAAGGAGTGGGAGTTAGGCTGCAGGGTAGTGAAAACCTCATGGCAGTGACAGATTTGAGGGAAATCTGTGTGAATGTTGGCTGTTTATTTTATTTTTTTGTCAACTTGACACAAGCTAGGGTCATTTGGGAAGAGGGAACCACAATTGAGAAAACGCCTCTCTAAGACAAGTCTTTGGGGTATTTATAAAAATTGATTATCGATGTGGGAGGGCCCAGCTCAATGTGGGTGGTGCCTCCCTCGGGGGAGGTGGTCCTGGGTTGTGTTTAGCAGGCTGAGCAAGCCATGGGGAGCAAGCCAGTGAGCAGCATTCACCCGTGGCCTCTGCTTTAGTGCCTGTGGCCAGGTTCCTGCCTTGAGCCCCTCCTTTGTCTTCCCACCATGATGGACTGTGATGTGGAGGAAAAGCAAACCCTCTCCTTCCAAGCTGCTCTGGGCCATGGTATTTATCACAGAGGTAGAAGACAAACTAAGAACGGATGTTACGGAATCAAGTGAGCACAGACATTCTGTACACTTTAAACAGAACTTTGTAGGGTCATGGATGATACATATTTCCCTTTGGCTTCTCAGCCTGTCAAATATACGATAACTAGATGTTTAGTCTTGAGAAACTGAGGTAGGAGGATTGCTGTGGGGCTGAGGCCACTCTGGTCTGCAGAGTGAGAGTCTCTCTTTAAAAATGAAAAAAGGCTCTTTGTGGAGGTGCACACCTGAAATACCAGCTGTGGGAGGTGGAGGCAGGGGACACTGTCGCAGGTTCAATGCCAGACTACTCTGTGATAAGTTTCAGTTTGGGCTACAGTGTGAAACACACACACACAGCAAAAACAAGAAATAGAGCCTTAGGCTCCATTGGAGAGGATGAAATGACACTAAACTGTCAAATGAGACTCCTCTCAGCTGGTGGGAACGGAGAGGAAGGGCAGGGGATCACTACAGAGACATCATAGGTGGGAGATGCAGATGACTAAACCAAAACAATGGCACGGGTGGAAATGACTGGATGGAGGTGCTGGCTCTGTGAGCGCATGAGCAGAGTTAGATTGTGGGGGACTCTGATGAGCTGTGGTGGGGAGTGTCATTGAGATGGAGATAGAAGGTGACAGAAAGGACCAAAGATGAAGGTGAATCTCAACGCCAATAGTTTGTAGAACAGAGGTGTCTGTTGTAGAGGAAGAGCAAGGTAGGAGCCTGGTTTTTGAAGGGAATATGGGTTTTATGTTCATCTGTTTAGTTTTGTGTGTGTTAAGACAAGGTTTCATTATGTAGCCCTGGCTTCTCTGTAATTCACAATCCAAAACCGGCTGACCTTGAACTCACAGAGATCCATCTATCCCTTTCTCTTATGGGCTGGGATTAAAGGCGTGCTCCGTGGTGTCCAGCCCAGGTCATGTGCTTTACATTTTATAACTAGTTGGTTCAAAGTGCTGGACTAGTTGGCTCTAGTTTGCACTAGAAGAGTTTGTCACACTAGAGAGAATGTCAGCTTGTCTGGAAGGACAGGTCCAGGGTACATCCACAGAGACATCACAGCTGACGCTGCGAAAGTGGGTGGATCACTGAGGGAGCACCAAGGAGAGCCAGAGTGGAAGCAGGGACACAAGGGATCACCTTTCACAGCTTCTGGAGGTGCCACCAGCCCTTCACTTGTCTTGTCCTTGGCATGGGAGAGTAAATAACTCCCCAGAAACATAAATGACCTGTGTCTGGTCTTCTGCAATCTTTCTCTTCTTTACTGGAGCCCAGGTTTTGACCAGAAAAAAACATAATTAGACTGTGTTTTCATGGAAAATTTTAGGTCATCTAGCTGACACAGATGGCGGTCATTTTAGACGCCTGTGTGTATTTTCAATTTTCAGCTCTTTGGAGAAGACGCAAATGTCTGGGCAGTTTTGCTCGGGTGAGTTTGAAGGGCTCACGCCTCAGTGCAAATCTTTTTTGTGCCCATTTGTGAAAGACTCAAGAATCTCAGTCTGGGAAGTGGGTGGGTGGAGTGGACAGGGACTTGTTCCTGAGCCCCGGACGCTTCCCTTGCCTTTTCACAACTCCCCACCCTTCTGACTTTTCATCCAGAGATCTCAAAGCCCTGAACAAGCCTTGATCCTCCCTGACCCCTGAGTCATCTTCTGCTTCCATTTTCCCAGATGTGGGGACAGGAGAATGTCATGTTTGGGAGTGGGTGTTTGGTAGGTGGGTGGATGGGTGGGGGAGGTTGAAGGAGCAAGCACGGGGACTCAGGGCACCTTCCTGGTCACGGGTGGGGTGAGCAGGCATCAAGGTAGTTCTAGCACAGTGTCAGCTTGTCCTTTTGAGGTTGTTTTACGACTGGAGAGACTCTGCCGCAGAGTCCGAGCTCGAGAAATTGAAGAACAAACAAAGCCGTAAAAGACGCCGATAAAATCCCTCCCAGCACAGAACAGTCTTTGGAGCCTTTCTTGAGGATCTCAGAACGATCGGGAAAGGCTTATTAAATCTCACAGCCCCCAGTGGGGATCAGGCTAGGACCAGCACAGGAGCAGAGAGCCCTGAGAACGGTGTCCTTGTCTCTCTGTTCAGTCAAGGAACCCAGGTGGCCACGCATCCAGTTCAGAAATTGATTTAAGACTGAGGAGTGAAAGGGGTTATGTAGAAGATTACTGATTTTTTTAAGGCTCCTCTTGGTAAATAGGTACCTAAGGACATGGGGAAGGCTAGGTGAGGGGAACCTTGACTCAGAGATCGTTAGGAATAGAGAGGAGCTGGGAGGGAATGAGAGGTAGTGGGTCTGTTCACAGGTGTTCTGAAGAGCAGGTCCCGATGAAATGAAGAACCAGACTCAGAGAATTGTGGTCTGGGGGGCTTGGGATGTTTGAACTGGGGTATCTCTAAACTTAAGCATCTACATTTGAGTACCAAACGCGTAGGAGTTCTGGGAAGGTTGGTGAAGACAGGGAGAGAGGACCAGAGGGATGGTGAGGTTGATGGTGAGAGTCAGATGCACTTGTGTCAGAAGAAACGCGATGCAGGGATCTGGGAGGAAACCGGAAGCAGACAAGCATTCCCAAGCCTAGCTATTCTGAGATTGTTTGGTCAGAAGGCGAACTCTTATGAGTTGAAACGACTTAGAGGTGGGAGGGAAAGAGCTGATGGGGGAGTGTGTTTGCAGGGGAGCCATAGAAACTGCTGGTTTCCATGGCGATAGCCGAAATCTTTGTTTCTAGTCTCCTGATTGCTACAGCTTGGAAGGGGATGCTATAATAGAGAATTCTACCTTTTTCATCTCTTCAACTCAATCAATATTGGAGTGGAGTGGGGAGGCTGGCGAGGGTAGGGGTCTTTAACAGTCCACAGTCTCTAGGCTCCCAGGTTAATTGAGTTATCTCCTTTGATGTCTTTGGCTATATATTCAGGAAGTTTTTGTTGTACGCTGCAGCAGAAACCAAAACCCCTTCTTACAGAGGGGTTGTCTTGGCTCCAGGAAGTATCTCCACTTATGCCATCCTCATCCAAGTACAGGAAGATGGACCTCTAAAAACCAGAGACTAAGTTTGGGTTTCTATGGCTCAGTGACCTTCCTTGAAATTCCCTTTGAAGACATAGGGACAACTGGCCTCTGTATGGAATGTCTCCCGCTCCCGCCATCCCCAAGCAGGATTTCCTAGTCCGGCTGACTTGAATGCTCTCTGTAGCCGAGAATGACCTTGAACTTCTTCTGATCTTGCTTCCACCTCCCACAAGCTGGGTTTACAGGTGTGCACCTGATTAGTACTTGGGATCAAACTTAGGGACCCATGCATGCTAGCTAAGTACCCCCACATCCTCTCTGGCTTCCCAGGGGCTCTACAGGGTATCAAGTCAGGCCAGTGAGTGCTGACAGAGGCCAGTGAGGAACTGTGGCTACCAGAACTTATGTCTATCAAATAAAAGAAAATATTATAAAAATCCTGGCTGTCCAATTCTACCCATTTCCCCTCTGACAGCCGCAGTGCTCAGATGACCCTAAAAAAAACCAACCTGCCTCCTGCCCCAGAGTCCCCTGACTTTTGTCCTAGCCATATCCCATTTTGTAACTGGCTCCAGCTTGAGGTGGGTACCTAGATACCTAGCACAATGAGATCATGTCTTAGGCACAGTGGCTTCTATGTGCTCCCCAAATTCCTTCCACTGGCCTGGCTTGTCCAGTGACTTCAGAGAACAGCACCTGCCAAAGCCGGCTCCTCCATCCACAGGGATTGGCTGCAGGATGTTTTTTGAGCAAATATCTGTCTCCTTTTTGTCTGTGTTGTGTTAAGTTCTTCTCTGCCTCAGAGCCTCAACCCCTGATGAAGCCCCTGACTTACAGAATCCTGGAGGAGTTACCTTTCTGACCAGCAGCTCTGAGGGTTGAGACTAAACAGGTGCCTCTTGCACAGAAATTTCCCAATAGCTTTCTTTCTTCTGGATCCATTAGATGCCCCTGGTTCCTCCTTGTGCCCTCCCCAGTGCCTGTCCTTCCTCCTCCTGTTGACTGCAGTCTTTGTGCCCTTTCTAGGTCTTCTCAGTCTTTGCTTATTTCTTTACTATCCTTCCTACCTATTCCCTACTGTTCTTCTTATTCTTCTACCTTCTCCCTCCTTCCGTAATAGGTCATTGAGCAACTGTTTAATGTTGTTTTATATCGTTGGTGTAATGATCATATAGAAATGTTGAGAATGTTAAGTATCACTCCACTCTCAACCTTTCACTTCAGAAATGATGGGCAGGGAGAACAAGGTATCTCTCCAGATGGAGTTCAATCCCTTGACCCACGCAGTGGAGAGAACTGACTCCTAGGAGTTGTCTTGTAGTTTTCACGTGCACTCCATGACATAAGTGTGCCATCCACTTACATGCAAACATATATATAAAATATAAAATTTTAAGAAAAATAAATGAAGAAAAGATTAATTTTCTTCTACAAACAGAAAAGTTCAAAAGATAATTTTAGATAATTCTGAGTCGCCTCCATTTCTAGTCTCACCTCACCTATTCTACACATAGAGTGTTTGTTGGTTGCAGCGCCAGTGGGTCCAGGTCCCCTACATTCTCTTCGTGTCACAGACAAGTGGCTTTCACTGTGATAATAGATTTAGGGATGGTCTGAAAATACAAACCGTAGGAAAACCTCCTCTATTACAGAGCATCATCCTTGGAGCCAGAGGCATTGCCAGGATGATCCGGGAGGAGTCTGGGGATTACATGGGAGAGCGGTAGAGGTGCTTGATCCAGGATGATGGATTTCCAATTGAAATTAAGTCTAACAAGGCTTCCTGAGTCAGAAAATGTCATCAAGCCCTGCTCCTAGTAACAACTTGAGAGCAGCTGCCTGGATTCACTCCATTACTTAAGAGGGTGGAGGCAGAGAGTAGGGGCAGATACTGCCTCAGAGACCTTCCTGGGTCCACGGATGAAAGGCTAGCCTCCTCCTGGCAGTTTGGAGTCCTGGATGGCTGGCTGAGCTACCCTTGATGACTAGGCTGCATCAGGGTCTCTCTCCTGTTTCCTCCGTTGGATGCATCCACACAGCAGGTGTCAGGACAGTTGTCTGACTGTCCAGAGTTCCCTCTGTCCGACACCTGCCTCCTGACTGCCCAAAGTCTCTGCTTTCTCAGATTCTTTCTGAGGCTTTGTCACTTTGTCAGGGATTTCTTCCAGGCTTCGAGTTTGAGGCTCACCCTTTAAAGAAAGCCCATTCCTTTGCTGCCTGGGCTTGGTAGAAACGTCTATACATCCCACTGCTGTTTCACAGGGTTTTTTTTTTTCATCTCACGCCAGCCTCAAACTTGCTTCCCAATAAAGGATGACCTTGAACTTCTGACCCTCCTATCTCCACCTCCCCAGTGCTGAGATTCAAGTGTTCGCCACCACAAACAGTTTGGTATGGTGTTAGGGACTGAGCCCGGAGCTTTATGCATGGTAGGCAAGAGTTCTATTAACTTAGCCAGTCCCAGGGTTGCTATTGTTTTTGCTTCCCTCTTTTGCCCAATCACGCATCTTCTCATTCTCTGCCACCCTTTTAATCTGTGTTTGCTTGTCTCAGCCCCCAACTCAAAATAGAACTAAGGCCCATCTTCTTTGGCTTCTTGGGGTTATCGTTTTATTCTTGGGCATGTTTCCAGCTCTGATGGTCAGTAAGTTCTTTTTATTATTTCAGCTCAACCCTGGGTCTCCTTAATGTCCTTATGGAAGCTATGTTCCCAAGGACTTGGAGCCTGGCATTTTAAGAGCTTGCTTTTCTCTGTCCCCGGCCAGTTCTTTCTTGTACGGGCTGCTGAGTGAGTAGACTCATGTTTGGTACTTGCAGAGCTGAGCTAATGACTCAGAATGCATTGGTGGAGCTCAAAGGCACAACAGAAACCCATTTGTAATGTCCCCCCATTCTTAAAAGGATGAGCAACATCATCAGGGATTAAGAGGAGGCTCCAGGGTTTATTTTTACCTTTAAAAAACCACGTCCTCAGCATTAAAATGGGCTTGGATTTTAGCCCTTTTATATGGTGGTGCCATTTTCCATTGGCTTCTGCCTTTATCATATTATTTTTGTGGTAAGACCAGCACAGTGTGAAACATGCCATTTTAACCAGTGTCTGGGTGTGCAGTTCAGTGATGTCAAGTGCATTCAGAGTCATCCCCGAATGAAAGTCATCCTCCCCAGCTGAAAGTCTGCCCTTACTAAACACTAACTCCCCGCTCCTGCTGACTGCCCTTCTTAGTACCCTTCCTTTACGGTCTCACTCAGCTGCGGCACTAACGCTACTCCAGAGCTGAAGTGCAGAATCTCAGCCTCCACCCCGATTTACTGAAAAATAATTGTCATTTTAACAAGACCTCCAAATTATAGTGTGCACGTTAAAGTCTAAGAAGCGCTGCCATGAGAGGGTAATAACTAATTTATTTTGCAGGTGTTTATAACAAAAAATTAACACCTCTAGACTAGAGTCAAGTGGTAAGGATATCATTGAGGTGGGAAAGAGGACCATTTTGTATGCTTTGAATTCATGGGGTTCTGAAAGAATTGCCTAGACAGCTGAAGGTTGATTCCGGAACAGTGAGAAGTCTTGGGAGTCTGAATTCTCAAGAGCAAGGCAGGAGGCTTGCATAGGAAGAAGGTGTCCAACTGTCTGCCTCCCACTGCAGCAGAGAGGGGTACAGGTCCTTCCTGGAGGTTAGTGACGACGCCTTCCCAGGATGAAGGCACTCCTCAGAGCGGAGCCATCACTCCAGCAGGGTTCCAGCTCCCGGAGTAAGTGGCTGGTTTCTGTCTCTATGGCTGGTGCTGACTCATTCTTTGTAGGAGGGTTCCCTGGAGCTGGGAACGGCAGGGGAGCTGCTGTAATTCTCTCCTTCTTCCTCACGCCCCTGGAAGGGAGTGAGGAGGGGCACAGAGAGAGGAGACAGGGCGTGGGAGTCAAACCTGTTCTTCACATAGCAATCATCTCGGCTCATTCTTTGCTCTCACTCCAAGATGTTGAGTCCACAGCTGGGAAAACCTGGAGCCAGGCTGAGTCTTCTTGGCTCAGAGCCAGCCTCCCTGTTCTTTCTCTTTTTGGGGATCCACAGGGGTTGGGGCATCTTCCTCCAGTCTCAAGTATTAGAGAGCTGTGTCCCATTGAGGCAAAGGCTAATGGGGGGGGGGGTTTGTACTCTTAGGCTCCTGTCTGGTCCTCATCTGCCATCTTTAAAAGAGGATGCCAGGATTTGAGATCTATTTGTTTAGTTTTTGTTTGTTTGTTTGCTTGCTTGTTTTTAAACATGAGGGGTTATACAGAAGAACAGGATTGTTTGGGGTAACCTGGAAAGGGATACTGGTATGTTGTGTCAAGGAAATAGTGCACATAAAATGTTTCTTTGCCCAGAGTCGTGGGAAAAGACTACTCTGAGTCTTTGCTGTTTGTCTGGGCCCCTGGGTCTCCACAGTGCTCTACTGGTGGAGTGGTATGTATGTATGTATGTATTTATTTATTTATTATGTATACAATATTCTGTCACTGTGTGTGCGGGCAGGCCAGAAGAGGGCACCAGACCTCATTACAGATGGTTGTGAGCCACCATGTGGTTGCTGGGAATTGAACTCAGGACCTTTGGAAGAGCAGGCAATGCTCAACCTCTGAGCCATCTCTCCAGCCCGAGTGGTATGTTTTTGATAGTAGTCTCTAGAGCAGAGGCCTGAAATATTGCAAAACTGAGCAAAAGACCCCACGAACGTCTCTTATCATGGCCAAAGTTACTGCCCTTTGGAGCAACCCTTTGAATTTTACCACATGCTGTTATCCTGGTCCTGGGTGTCCTGTCTACGGTCAGCCTGGGATTGGTTCTATAATTCATCACCGGGATGTCTCTGCCACTACTGCTGGAGCACTTGGTGTCCCTAGGCCCTCAGCATGTTTGCTCCCTGCAGGCTGGGAGAAGTGTCCCTTTTCTGTGTCCACGTCATGTGAGTGCCAGTAGAGGCTGACAAAGAGGGGTGTAAAGGGATCCCTTCTGTCTACTTCACAGAGTCCGCGTGTGGTTCCTTGCTAAGGGGAGAATATGCATTTTTATCAACTCACTTTTAGGTCACAATGGGTTGCTTCCGTTGAGCAAAACTTGTGATGAGGCTGTAGCCTTGGGTCTGTGTTCTTTCTTAGGCTTTTTTTCTAAGGATGTCCCAATTTGGAATACTTGGAGGTTGGGGTGTATATTGGTAATGGCCAGTGTAGGGAAGAAACAGAATTTTAGTAAGGAGAAGCTATCTCAGTAATCTGTAATGAGCACGTGTGTTATTTCTTTTCCAACAGGCTGCATAATTTTATGACCAATTATTCCATTTGTAATGACGCTGAGATAACAGAGATTTCATCTCACGCTCCATGGAACACGGCAGGCACTCATGGGAGCTCAGGACACCATCCCTTCTTCAAGAGTTGGGCAGCTAGAGGAGGGGAGAGAGGGAATGAGGGAAGGAGGGAGAGGGAGACAGACCTGAGGTTTCTACACACACACAGGGCCCAACAACTCCAAAGGGGAGCCCCCTTTGAAGCCCCACCTGGGTATTATCTTTTTCTAAACTTCCCAAAGTCAAACTTTTCCAACTGAGTCTCCAAATCCTTTGTGAAAAAACTGGTTCTCGGCCCCCTGGGATGGCACCAGCACTCTTCACCAAAGACACCTGTGACTTGTCCAGTGTATAAAGCTCCCTGGGAAGCTGTACTGGACCACATGGTTCCTGTGCCCAAAGACTGACCTTTTGATTATCCTCATCCAATTCCTTCTTTATCTTAAACCCCCAGAATACTCCATTCCTTGTCCCTTCTAGTACACTCTCCCCTTTGCTATTCATAAAAGGTTCACTTTTCTCTCTCTCTCTCTCTCTCTCTCTCTCTCTCTCTCTCTCTCTCTCTCTCTCTCTGTCTTTCTCTGTCTCTCTCTGTCTCTGCCTCTCTCTCCCTCTCTTCCTCTCTCTCTCTGTGTCTCTCTCTTCTCTCCCTCTCTCCTCTCTTCTCTCCTCTCTCTCTCTCTCTCTCTCTCTCTCTCTCTCTCTCTCCCTCCTCCCTCTCCCTCTCTCTCTGATCTCTCACTGTTCTGGATCTCCACAGGTGGGTTACATTGCTGTCTAATGGGCGCCCAGATCCACTTATCCTTTTCTTCCCAGTCCCTGTATGATAAGAACACATCACCATATCTGGATTTTCTTTTCTTTTTTTTTTATGTGAGGATTGAATTAATATACGAGTACTTGCAAGCAAGTGCATTGCTGACTGAGCTGTCTCCTTATCCCTTGCTCTTCTTCCCTCACACCCATATCAGGAGAGAGCTCTTTGGCTGCCCAGACAAACTTGACAGTCAGTTCCTCAGATCCAAAGCAGGCAGGTCAAGGATTGGCATCAGCTTCTGCCATTGATTGGTCTAGACTGCTCACTTGGTTCTGCCTGCATGATTTTCTCCAAGGTCTTTCCCACCAACTTGCCCTTTTACCACATTTCTTTCTGGTTTTTCTTGTCTACTAATTGTTAAGGGTGAGGTATTTGAAGTCAGGCTGGCCTCGGTTTGAATCCCACTTACTATTATATTACTTAGACTCTTTGATGTTATTTTCCCATCTGTAAAATGGGATAATAAAACCTACCTCTCAAACTAGTTGTAAGAATTAAATAGGAGGATGTGTCAGTGAGGGCTTGGCACTCAGCAAGTGCTTCACGAAAGGTAGTTAACAATTTTACTTTGAATTCCCCCTCTCCCGCTCCCTGGTCACTTTTCATCCGAGTACACAGAACCAGAGAGCAGAGAGTGATGGCCGAAGAGATGGACATACAAGGTTAACTTGAAGAAAAGTGGAAGGATGGAGGCAGAGTCGTAAATACAGTTACAGCCCTGGAACAACAGGAACAAGAGGGCCGTAGACACGGGTAGAGGAACAGTAATGGAGGCGAAGGAGCGGAAAGATGTAAAGTTATCTGGAAAGGCAGGGACGTGAATGAAAGCCAGACAAAGCCCACCAGACATCAGGAACGGACAGTTCATTTGCGGACCCTGGCATAGGAACCCTCCTGCCTTCTTCTGGCCCTGCGGTCAGGAGTTCTAAAGCCCTGTCCCCACCCATCCCACTGCTGACCAAGACACACCCCTGCCCCACGCAAGGCAGCCCACCCCTCCCCTTCAGCTTCCCCCACCCATACCGTCCTAGTTACACAGTCCTGTTTGGAGTGCAGGAGCATCACCGTGTCAGCCTGGGTGTGATAACCAGGTGTAGTTTTACAGCCCTTCCCCGGCGGTGACTGCGCTTTCATATATCTCTGGCTGAGACAGGCAATTTTCTTTCAAAGATTGTTTTTTCTGGAGCCTGTGATTTCTGCTCTCGGGTCCAACCTCGGGGATATTAAAACGGGGTCAGTGGCTCTGGCAAGCTGACCGATTTGTGGCCACTCCCCGGCTCACCCTCCTGTCTCTGTGTCTCCAATCTTGCGATCCCTCTGCTGCTGCACTGTACTGGTCAGGTTAGGAAAAAAACGCCAGCTTTTTGTTAAAACCCTTGAGACAGAAGCCACGACCTTCTGGGAGGTTACTGTCTTTCACACTGAAGAGACAGGTGCCTAACTTTAAATGTAGAGGGTAGAGGAGGGACAGGAAGGAAGGACTGGATTTGCCCCCACCCCCACCTCATTCCAAAGAATTGGGTGAACAGAACTAAGGTTTAACTTCCAGGGGGTCTTTCTCTGCTAGAAACTGAGAGGAGACTGGTACGGGACAGCTGGTCTGATTGCTTTTTCTGGGGTTTTTGGACAACTGGAGGAATTGCAGTGTGCCGTAGGTTGAGGGCTGGGTTATGGGAAGGGACAAGGGGGCCCCTGCTTCCCTAAAGAGAGATTATCACGCTACCAGAAGCAGTGTTTGCTGTTGTCTGCTGTGGCAGTCTTTTCTGGGCTTCTAAATCCTTATCTCAACCAGGGAGCAAACTTCTCCTTGTGTGAGGCACCTGTGTGCACCGTTGGGGTTGTCCATTGGGGATTTCTCTATTTCCTGGCTCATGGCTTGATCAAAATCCTTCCTGGGGTCTAACTTTCATTTTTATCCTTTTCTAACAGATCGAATCCTCTTGAAAAACAACATGCTACACCACCCTCCCTCTCCTCGCCCATACCAGCCCTTGTTTTTATTAAATAAAAGTAAGTGGAGCTATAAGATGTGACTGGCCTGGATCCCGGCTTCATAAAACAGAGCGAACACCCTCTTTATCAAAGGGCTGAGGCACCCAGAGAAGATTTCTTAGGCCATTTTGCTGTCACGTAAATGGGAATCAATATTCAATAAGCCCTTGATGCACTACACCAGCGCTTCACTTAATACGGCTTCCAGTACAGTAAGTGGCGTTGATATAGGGAGGGCTTGTTTGTAAAATAACACTGCAGCTTCACCTCCTGGATATTGGACCTGGCTTCCTCTAGGCAAGAAGATTCAAGGCTCTGATTCAAGGCACCTTACCCATCCCACCACCTCAGCATGTCTGCTTGAAAAACAGAAGGGATTGGATGCTTTTATTAAAGCCGAGTGGTCTGGAGGTCGTTAGGCACGCATTCCCATTAGGAAGTTTCCCACTATGCCTAGTCCGGTTGCCTCCTCCTTCAATAAATTAGTCAAATTGAAAACCAATTGAAGGATAGAATTTATTCTGCCATTAACGTTATGAGAACAGACCCTCCCTATGCCCTGGGAGCTTGTAGTGGTTAGAAATGATCTCTCTCTCTCTCTCTCTCTCTCTCTCTCTCTCTCTCTCTCTCTCTCTCTGCTCTGTGTTTGCTGTAGGGAAAGGCTGCAGCTGCTTGGCCCCCTGGTGGATGGATGGCAGTTCTGAGTTTCTCTATGCAGAGTGCCTCTGGAGTTTGGTAATAAATGGGATATTCAGATGTGGTTACTGACTTATTTCCTATCCAGTGGTATCTTTGCTGGGAACGGGCAACCTCATACTTCCTCTGCACTCCTCAAAGTAAGCACATGCTAAGAAGACGTGATCAGATGTTTGGATGCCTAACTGTATGAAAACATTGTATAGAGCTTTGTATGATCCATTTCAAAACCAAACAGAGTTTAGAAAATTTATCTAACATGTTTACATTGTCTGTGTTATTTTTTTTCAGTGCCAATATTCATAGAGAATTTAGGATTTAACAATTTGGGGTGTGTAATGGGGGAACATATATTCTGCATTATAGGCGTGCCTAATATCCCATTCAGGGTGAGGATGCGGGGGTGAGGGAGACTATTATCAGTCCTGTCTAGAACGTGCTGAAGGAAGTCAGATCTCCAGGCACTGGTGATTCTGCAGCTGGGCATCCATGAGCGATGCTAGAGCTAAGGCTCCTAGAGCCATTTTAGACAGGGGCTCTGCAGTCTCCCTTAGGTCCACCCTGTTACAGATCGATCTACTGCATCTAAAGCAAGAAGCTGAAGTGTGGCTTCTCTTCTTGGATGTAAGTCACAGGCTAGAGCAGTCTGCGGTGTTCGGGAATTAAGCTTCCCAGTGAGGAGAGCCCCCCCAGGGATACTGGACATGGATGTGTGCTTCTGAGGGAGGGGTTGCAATCTCCTCAATGTCTCCTGTTTTTGGAGTTCCTCGTCCGGTCCTGTTTGATGGCCTTAGGAAGAAACCCTGGGAGTGCTGAGCTTGGAAGAGGCTGGCGGCGTGGGTGACCTAATCTTGGATTTTACGATCATTTCCTGGGATTTCTAGATGAAGCGGAAGAGCCCTCATCATTCCTCTCTTCAGACACAGGAGAGGTGGGGGTGGCAGGTGACATTTGGCAAAGGGCTGGCGCACGACTGGCTCCTTCCATTGGGGACCATCCGCCATCCTTGCAGGCCTTGCCCCAGGCTGACCAGTGTCAGGTGCAAGGGCCGAGTGACTCAGGCTCTTCCCACCTCAGTTTTCCAGGCTGACCTTGCTTGACTAGCCTGGAGACCCCACTTCCTTCTTTCTTGCCTGTCTGACTTTCTTGAAGCATACAAACATAGAAGATGAGAGAGATGGCTCAATGGTTAAGAGCATTTACTGATCTTCCAGAGAAGCCTGGTTGGTTCTCAGAAACCACAGCACATGACTTACAGCTTCCTATAATTCCAGTTCCAGGGGATTCAATGCCCTTTGACCTTTTCAGGCACCTACAGACTTGTGGTGTGCATAAACTTACACAGGCACACACAGGCACACACACACACACACACACACACACACACACACACACACACACAATTTTAAAAACAGCTGGATTTTAAGCAGATAAACGCAAAGAAGCACTTTTCTGTGGCTGGAGACGAGCCCATCTCTTCTGCTAACACTTCAGATATGCTCTCCCAGTTAGTTGGTGCAGAGCAGTTGGACTATGTCAAAGCTTCCAGGAGTTAGAACTCTGAGAGCACAGGGAGTCCCTTAGATGACTTTCTCAGGCAAAGAGGCCACAGGAGACTTGAAGCTTTCTTCACTCAGTGAGGTAGCAAATGGATACACGGCCAGGGTTGTCTTGGATACTCGAGCCGTTGAGTCTGTTTTATGTAGGCTAAAGCAGCCATCTTGGATCACTAGCGTCTCCTCGTACTGTTGATGACCAGCCCCGTTCCCTCTGGTTAAGCTCCCGTTCAATCATTTGGTACTGCTGGCAGTTCCTTTCTTGCCACAACTTGTGTTCTGGCATCAGTGTTCCCCCACGCAACAGCTGATGACATCTCTTGGCCTCCCCCGTTCATTCAGCAACGCCTTTCCCCCAGCCCGCCTCCTCTGCCTGCTGTCCCAGCCTGTAACCCTGATCTCATTTCCTCCTACCTCTCCCACCATTCTGAGACCTCTTGCCCCAACCTGTGCTGGGGCTCGTTCTTTGGAGCCCCCTGTTCCTAGGCAGAGTCCACCCCTTCCAACCAATGTCCCTACTGGAACACGTGTACCTTCCCCAAGACTTTTGGAGACAAGAGGACTCTGTAGAAGGGGTGTGACTCCTATCCCTGAGGTTGCCCCCAGCTCCCATTGGGGTACATTTCAAGCTTGGGTTGTGTGTTGTTTGTCTGTCTCAGACTTTGCAGCCCCTGAGGCAATGGCTCTGCCTTTGCAGGCTCAGGCTCAGGAAAGCCTTGGCAGCCAACAAATAATAAATAACACCCTGGTAACACCACCTGCGACTAGCTAATGAGAGTCTTTTCCCTGCCTCCCCCTCTCTTGGAGGTTGAGGGTGGGGTCTCCCCATTTCTAGACAAATAGATCTCTTCCGATTTTCTCTGAACGACTGTTGCCTTTGGGCCAGTGGATGTGGGTAACAACAAAAAACAGGTCCTTTGCAAGACATAGTGATGGTCTTGATGAACACAGTTAATAGTGTCAGTGTGAATTTCTTTCTTTCTTTCTTTCTTTCTTTCTTTCTTTCTTTCTTTCTTTCTTTCTTTTTTTGTTTTGTGAGACAAGATTTCTGTGTGTCAGCCCTGACTGCCCTGGAACGTGCTCTGTAGACCAGTCTGGATTCAAACTCACAGAGATCTGCCTGCCTCTGCCTCCTAAATGCTGGGATTAAAAGCGTGCACCACCACCACCACTGAGTCAGAGTGACTTTCTAATGTGTCCTTCACCTTTAGAGCGCTGGAGAGATGGAAATGTTTGGGAGCAGAGGCCTCGGTCTGAACTTTGACTTCTAGAGGCCAGTGGGGAGCTATTATTAACTATCTTTTTCACAAGATAGTTTCCTATCATCGATTAAGTCTCAGAATCTCTTCTATACTCAAGTAGACTTCCTCTGAAGAAATACTCTCCTGCCTTCTCTTTAGTGAGTTCAGGTTAAAACACCAGACACAGTTTTCTTTAAGGTGATTACATGTGAAATATAGCCGTCACCTCCGGGTGCCAAATTAGTGATTTGGCTGAAGTTCTCCAGAAAGATTAGGGCAGGTATATGCCACTGTGTCTCCTTACGCATGCTCAAGTCACCGCCCAAACTCAGTATCCTGAGCTGTCTTCTGACACAGGTTCTGCTGGAGAAAGCGCGTGCCAGCAGGCAGACTCTTCTGCCTTTGTTGCCAGAGTGGTAGTAGCGAAGGGGCAAGCAGAGACTACGCTTTTCTGAGACTGTCTGGTGCTCCATCCAAATGGTCTATGGGTTTAATTCTCATTCTAATGGCAGGCTTCGAAGGCTGTATCAGAAAGAATTGTTCAGAAATGGTTTTGGACCCACGCTGGCGTGACTGGCCAGAATGGGCTGTTTCCAGAGAGAAATGCGCTCCGTTCCCACTGTAAGTGGTGAGAGAGCATGGAGGGCCGGTGAGTAGGCGTCACCTTCTGACCCACTGAACGCAGGCTTCCTCTGCAGCGACTCTGCTGCCGGAGAACCGCTTTCTCCGCAGTGTTATTCCTAAGACTGTTTCCTAGAACCTCCCTTCTCAGACCAGACTTGAATCATGTGGTGTTTCCTCAGCCACAGCTCATCCCCTTTAAGAGGAGATGTTTTCCTTATGTCTGCTCCTGCCTTCCAAACCCATGCTGCCCATGCCTACTTCCCCATGCCTTCTGCCAGTTCTTGAGCTGTAAACAATCCTGTCTGGTATTTGGGGGAAATGAGCTTCATGTTGGATTAATTCTACATGACCCTGCTTGTAGACGGTTTAGGGAGGAGCTTGCCTCCTTTCCATTCCCTTGGAGTCCAGACCCAGAACTGGGCCAAGGAGGCTCATTTTCCCACGTGTAGGAAGCTTGTATGCCCCCCACCCTTGCAACATTTGGCTCCTTGGATTCTCTGAGTCACCCTCCGACCTTGACCGTCTGTAGGAAGGGCCTAGACCCGTCGAGCCAACCTCATCCAAGAGGGCTTAATGAGCACCTGGCGGCCGAGTGCTTTGAGGTCCTTTAGATGAAAAGGGCTGTCAGTGGTTCTGGGTTATTACTGTCAGGGCAGTGGCGGCAGCAATTACTATAGATGATCAGGGCACGCAGCACCCTCTGTACCCCAAGGGAGCTCCTGGCTCTCCTAGCGCTTTGCCTGCATCGAATTCTGATGTGTTATCTACAAGGTTCCTTTTACTGTTCGCCATTCTCCCTCTGCAGGTAGCACTGCAGAGGTCCAGTATATTCTAGAATACTCAAGAAGTAGGGCCAAGTGATCCCGAAGGATCTCGAAGGACACAGGAAGAAGCAGTGGGTCCTGCCAAAGCTGCTCAGCTGTCAGCTACCTTTGTAGAAGAGTCATGGGGCCTGTCATTCCAGCGCAGTTTTAAAATGAAGTAGTATTTTTGGTTTTGCATTGTTTGTTTTGTTTTTGAGATAGGGTCTTACTACATACCCCTGACTGGCTCGAAATTTGCTACGTAGACTAGACTGGCCTTGAACTCAACAGAGATTCACCCACCTCTGCCTCCTGAGTGTGTGCCACCATAACTGCTCACCAAGAAGGGGTTTTTTTTTTTAAGATTTTATTTATTTATTAAGTATATAGTATTCTGCCAGAAGAGGGCACCACATCTCGTTACAGATGGTTGTGAACCACCATGTGGTTGCTGGGGATTGAACTCAGGACCTTTGGAAGAACAGCCAGTGCTCTTAACCTCTGAGCCATCTCTCCAGCCCCCAAGAAGGGTTTTTAAATGAAATTAAAAACCTCTATCTTGGGTAGCTATAGTGGAGGCAAAGAAGACTCGCTCAGGTTGTTTTGAGTCCACGGGTACAGCCACACTCCAGGCTCCTGCCTCAGCCGTGGATTCACGTCCTGGGCTGCAGTTCCCAATAACGGGATGACCCTGGCATATTGAGAGGTCATAGTGTGGCCTTTCTGCTCTTTGCTGACTTTGGGCAGCCAGGATGTCGCAAGCAAAGAGGACTAGGGCCTTGAGTTCTCATCTTGTCCTCACATTCGCTCTAGAAACAGCACCAGGCCTGTTTCAGTTCCATCCAAGCATTTTTCTTAAAAGGAATATAATTCAGGGATTTCCTTTGAGAAGTCATATTGTCCTGTTCTCTAGGGCTGTTACTTTACTTTCCAGAAAACTCTGAGGAAAGATGCTAGAAGAGTCACACATGTTGGCTTTAACATGCTTGTCCTAATTACATCAATTGTCCTCATTCCCCAACTTTCAAAGTCACAGGGAGGATAGTGCTCTTTTCTTCATTCATCTAAACAGGGTCCAGGGCTTTGGGGTTTGGCTCTTATCTCTACACTGTTTTCTGCCTATAATTAATTATTGCTCAAATAATCTAGTTCACCCACTTTGAGTTGTGTGATGTTTACTACAATTACAAGATGCCTGGAGAGGTCTTAAAAGTCACATGGCTTTGAAAGGGACATATAAAAAAGGGATTTGAGGGTCTAGAGGGACGGCTAGGTAGACAAAGTCCTTGCTGTGCAAATCTGAGAACCCAAATTCAACCCTTAGGACCCACATAAATTCTGGGCAAGTATGATAACTCGCCTGAAATCCCAACTCTTGGAAGGCAGGGACAGGGGGTCTCTAGGGAAAATTTACTAGCTAGACTAAACAATTCAGTGCGCTCTGGGTTCACCGTGAGAGACTGCCTCAATATACAAGGCTGAGAGAAACCAGGAAGATTCCTGACACCAACCTCTGACCTCTGCATGCAAGAGCATTCATATCTACACTTGAACCCACAGAGGTGTGAACATTCATACACACAAGAAAAAGTAAAGTTGTAATGGGGACAGAGACAAGGAAGGTCTCTGAGGTGCCGGAGAGCTGCCTCCGTGGTTAAGAGCAGGTCCTACTCCTACAGCAGACCTGAGTTCAGTTCCTAGCTCCCACACCAGGTGACTCACAACTGCCGAAACTCCAGCTCAGTGGACCTGACTCCCTCCTCTGGCCTCTGGAGCACTTGCATGCACATACCTCCCCCTACACATAATTTTAAATAAAATAAAAAAAATTAAAAAAGAAAAGGGAAAATGCTGAGCAGTGGATTAAAAGTGCTGCAGGCTCAAGAGTAAGAGGCTGCTGGCCTGTCCAGAGGCAGCTGGAGTTGTGGAGCAGAAACCACCAGAGCAAGAGTAGCTTGGCATTGTCTTCAGGTGAATGAGGCTCCTGAGAAAGGTTCAGATACCATTCTGGGGAATTCTGTGAAGGGGAGGAACGAAAGTCCCAGAGGGAGCCAGTGTAGGAGAGGGAACTGACTGATTGCCATCGTCCCTTGCTATCCTCAATCCCCTGCCTTCCCTTTCCCGCCAGGACTGTCCAATCCTGCGCTCTGAAACAGATTTGATGACTCAACAGTGACCAATTAGGCGTTAACACATCTATCTCTTTAGCTATCTGGCTATCTTTATGGAGAACAAGATCTTAAATCTCTGCTCATCCGGACAGCCAGAGGCTTTGCCTAAATGGTAGAAAGAGCCCCACACATTTTTCATAATTACAGTGATTTTACAGAGAGAGCCATAACTCCAGTGTGAGAAGAGTCCATGGCAGGTTCTGCGATGCGGGCAATAGAGCCAGCTGATGGCTGTCCGTGGGCTCTCTTTGCTTGCTTGTTATGAACACCTTCTGCCAGCAAGATTCACAAGCAAAGATAAGATGGCTTCTATTCTGCTGGCCCTGCCCCTGAGATGAGATAGACTGTATGTTCCGAAAGCAGACAGTCAGCAGCAGGAGCTCAGGGATTAGAATTCAGCACACACTCTCGCTGGACTCTCCATGTCTGTGGGTGGAGAGCAGTCGCGGAGAAGCCATTAGAGCAGGAGAGGCTGTTCTTAGGCAGACGACACGGTCTTGGTGTGAGACGGGTGTGTGTGAAATGTGGCCCACTTTGGAGAACAGATCAACTACGGTCATTGAGAGTTCGCTGTCTTGTGCTTTCAGTTGCTTGGTTAATATTGGCTAATATTCCTATTAATCTCTCCTACACACCAGCTGTTAAAGGAATTCTATGATACTCTACAAAACAGGTCCAGGATCTTGTAACACTGCCCCTACAGTCTCAGTCCGACGTGTTTCTCCTTCCTTTGTCATGCTGAGCAGTCTTCCAAATTCTCCTTCAGGCTGTTAGCAACTGTGAGGATTTTACTCATCCTTCCAATCCGCTTTCTGTGTTATATCTAAGCAACTCTGTGGGCCAGTGAGAGGAAAATGTGTCAGGATGGGAAGGATCCACACACCCTCTGCTCATTTCCCAAGCCACGTACCCAGAACTTACCTTGTCTGGTGCCTTTCTTTGGTTCATTTCACGGCACGCATGCCTTCACCTTTTTTATATGAACTCTGTTGACCAGGGCTTCAGTCTGATGGTCCCTGAATAGTAGGACCTGTTGTATGTTTTTTTCCAATCCACATTTCTCACAATGCAGTTTAGATCCTAAATTCATATACTCCAGTATGCCACAGATAAACAAATACCGAGATAATTTAATTCATATAGTTAATTCATTTTTTTTGTTTTTGTTTTTCGAGACAGGGTTTCTCTGTGGTTTTGGAGCCTGTCCTGGAACTAGCTCTTGTAGACCAGGCTGACCTCGAACTGCCAGAGATCTGCCTGCCTCTGCCTCCCGAGTGCTGGGATTAAAGGCGTGCGCCACCACTGCCCAGGCGTTAATTCATTTTTCTGAAGCAGACTTGGAGAGTTGAAATATATGCTTGCCTCTCTCAGCCTCTTCTTTGGTATACAGCATAGAAATTGACCTCTGATATTCTCTTTAAAATTCTTTCTTTGGTCACAGTGTAGAAAGGATGAGTTCCTGCGCTCCACTGATGCATCTGGCAAATTACTCTGTGACGGCTGCAGTTCCAGACAAAAGGTGCAGACAAAGTCTCTGCCTTTTTGACCCAACTAGGTGAGAGGATGGGCAAGTAAGCCAGACATCTCAGGCCCTCTAGTAAGCACTGACAGGAACATGGAAAGGGTACCGGAGTGAGGGGTGGGCATCTATCAAAGCTGGGCACCGTCAGCAGAGCGGGCGAGCACGGTTAAGGCCAAGACTCTAGGATGACCTTCCCGCTCTTCGTCTACACAGTTCCACAAGAGCAATTACGTGTCAGTCACTCGGCCAGCTCAGACTTAGAGACGGATAAAATGCAATCCCTGCTGTCAAAGCGGTTTCACTCTGGAGTGATGGACAGAGAAATGAACCTTAATAAAACAGAGTACAGGCCGAGGTAGAAGCATGGGAGGGCTGGCATCCCCAAGAAAGCCCTGAAGTGCGGTGCTGCTTAGATAGAATGTGAACGGGAAAGAAAGAGTAACCTGGAGACTTCCCTTCGTACTACTTTTAAGTGTCTGAATAGGTTGCTTCAGATGCTTTTTAAAAAAATTGATTTACTTTTATTTCATTTGCATTAGTATTTTGCCCCTATGTATGTCTGTGTGAGGGTGTCAGATCTTGGTGTTAGAGACATGAACTGCCATGTGGGTGCTGAGAATTGAACCCAAGTCCTCTGGAAGAGCAGCCATACTCTTAACCGCTGAGCCGTCTCTCCAGCCCCCGGTTGCTTCAGATTCTACTGTGGAGTTTATTTATCATCTGGAATCTTAGCAGTTGAAGGATCCAGAATATATCAAACTTCCAGGTCTCTGTCTGGACACCCTTCCTAGATCAGAAAGCAATTAGTCTGAGAAAGACGGAAGCGAGAGTGTAGGACAGAATATATCCATCCTTTTAAAATAATTTAGTAACAACCTTAGGTAAGTGACCAATAATTTATAGAGTCTATTCTTTTTATAGAGATATTTCCTTGTGGCTCAACCAGCGAGCTTGCTGGGTTTAGAGTATTATTGATGTAGTAAATATGTTCCAGCTGTAATTCAGTCATGGGGATAAAGGGAACTTAGACTTGTCTTGTATAAGGGGAAATACTGAGTGGATTTGTGGAGGACCCACCACAATGGCCCTCAGTGTCTCCTGTCTCTTGGCATTGCAGAGTTTTGAACTGCAAGGCAGACAGTGCCATTATTTTACAGATATCAGAGGAAGTGTCGGGTTCAGGACTGGAACTCGGGTCGGTTGCTTCACTTCATGAGCGTAGCCTTTCTTTCCCTT
The DNA here is from genome assembly GCF_037038515.1 of Microtus pennsylvanicus. NCBI lineage: Eukaryota > Metazoa > Chordata > Mammalia > Rodentia > Cricetidae > Microtus > Microtus pennsylvanicus. The sequence goes on from NC_134580.1 coordinate 33,056,581, forward strand.
GCTTATTCTAAGCTTTCACGGGGCTGTCAGCTTCCACCTTGGCCCTTAACCCACTGCGTTTGAAGTGCTCATAAGGGTTTCAGGAGCCCACATACTACCACCAGTGGCTAGCAAACTTGTTCTTTTTGGTTTTGTTTTTTTTTTTAAATTTGTTTTTGTTTTGAGAGGGTCTGACCATATAGCTGGGCTGGACTCAAAATGTAGAATTTTTTCCTTGATTCACAGAGATTCTCCTGCCTCTGCCTCCCAAGTGCTGGGATTAGAGGGTGTGCCTCTGTACCCAACTTCACACTCCAGTCTTGCTGACAAAGCTTCCCCGTCATCTCACAGTTGTGTTTCCTCTGTGGTCCATGCCTCTCTTCGAGCCCTTTATTCGGTCCCCGTGTTCCTGCTCCCGCACTGCCCTTAGGCTAAGTCTTCCCCTGATTACAGAGCTTGTGCCCTTTCCCCAGGAGTCTGTCCTTTTCTTTCCCTCAATCTGATCTAGAAACCCTATTCTAGGAGGCTGTCTCAAAGCAACTTCTATGTTTGATGTCTCTTGACTCTCCCTCATGAAACTCGGCTGTAATAGCGGCTTGTGCTTAATAACTGACCTGGAGTTATTTGTGTGGACACACATTCTTACGTGTATACATGTTAATGTGTGTGTACATGTGTTTGTGCACAGGTATGAATACATATGTATAAGCATGTGTGTGGAGACTCAGAGTTGATGTTGGGTGTCTCTCTACTTTCTTTTTTGAGACAGGGTCTCTCTCTGAACCTGGAGCTCACTATTGGCTAGGCTGGCCAGCCAGCAAGTCCCAGGGATCTGCCTGTCACCACCTCCCCGGTGATGGGATGACCATGTATGACACAGTGCCTGACTTTTTACATGGACACAAGGGACCCAAACTCAGGTTCTCGTGCTTATACAGGCAGCACGTCACTGTCACTCCCTTAGACTCCTAAAGTCATTTTTGTAGGTTTTTATATTTTATTGGTTTACTCAGATTGTATCCTTTGTTGTAAGATTTATTTGTTGGTATGAGTGTGAGTGTCTTGACTGCACACATGCATGTGCACTACCTGGTGCATACCAGTGCTGGAGGATGGGGTCAGGTCTCCTGAACTAGGCTTACAGATGGTTGTGAGCTGCCATGTGGGTCCTGGGAACAAAAGCAGAAGGTGTTCTTAACCACTGAACATCTCTCCAGTCCCTGATTCGGGGATTTTTAAAGGGCAAGGCTCAGAACACACCGGGATCATCCCATGTCCTGACTAAAGATGGGCTTGGCATTGCACAGTCTGAGAAATTTAAATTCTCTTGTGTATTATGGGAAATAAATGAAGAAAAATCAATTAAGACACAGTGGTACAGGCGTGTAATCCCAACACACAGAAAGTAAGACAGGAAGCTGAGGAGTTGAAGGCCATCAGCGCATTTGAGGCACTTCTGAGCTTCCTGAGGCCTCATCTCAAAAAACTAAAACAAACAAACAAACAAACAACAAAAGCCAAGGCCGTGTAACTTCGAGTGCAGAGGGAGGGTTACCTGACAGAGGTGTGGCAGGAGGATGCCCAGTGCGGGGATTCTCTAACCCTGTGAACCAGCCATGCCTTCACCTGGGCTGTGGCTGATGCCGTGGACTATTAACTAAGAAGGCATCCCACAAGCAGTAGGTGGCAGATTGGCATGTCCACTGCATGTTATGAATTTTAAAATGCTTTGGTGGCAGGAGCTTCATGTGTAGTCTGTATTGTTAGGCAGAGCACCTGGTTACCCAGTGGTTGACCCCGGCTCCTGCCTAAAGGTCTGTACCTCGGGGAAGGGAGGCCCTGAGAGCCATTTTGACCCAAGTTCAAATTCTCCAGCACAAACAAGCTGTGTTGCTCCGAGCAGTAGCCACAGAGGCTCCAGTGTGTTTGTTGACTCTTTCATGTCCCTGCCCTGGAGAACAAACAAACAGCTCAGTTTGACTCATCCCCTCCACCAGCCTTACCCAGTTCCATGCCTGGGATTGGCCAGGAAAATCCCCCAGAACCTATGGAAGTAAGAGAGCCAAGGGTTATGGTCTCTGTCCATATACCCCACTCCTTTCTAAGGAATACTGACCCTGCTTGGTGGGAGTCGGGGCTGAGAACACAGTGACTTCCAGTTGCTTGGCTTGGGTTCTGTGTGTTGCTGGAGGCAGATCAGCCTGCTTCACTGATTCACTCACTCAACAAGTCCTTATTGTATGCCTGCTGTGTGTGAAACCTTCCTCTCCAGCCAGGCTTGCTGGCTCTCGCCATGGGTTGAAGCCCTGCTTTCCTAGGACCTTACTGGGACAGTGCTCTTTCTTCCCCTTAACACTCCAGAGAGAACTTTTTTCTGAGCCTTGACTGTCTCCCATGAAGCTTTGCTAGTTTGCTCTTACTTTTGGGGTATCCCATCTTGCTTGCCTTCAGTCTTGTAGGCATCCTCCTCACGGTAGGAAGCAGCTTATACTCCTATTGGGTCCCAGCTCATTCCCTTCCATTCCCATCTAATTCCCTCTCCCGGTTGGATTAGGTGGACTCTGCAGTCCTCAAAGCACCACATTCCATGGGATGTGTGCAGGAGCGGACCAGAAAATGTGTTGCGCAATCAGGGTCGTGTAGGAAACAAGGTAGACAGAATTAAACTCGCACCTTATAGAGCTTCTCAGAGGCTTTGACATACAAATGAACATTTGAATCTCAAGAAAGGAGCACAGCATGTAATATTGTCCAAATTATCAGGCCATGAAACCCTTATTAAATCCTCTTATGCAGCTGGGTGTGGTGGCACATGCCTTTAATCCCAGCATTCAGGAGGCAGGGATAGGTGGATCTCTGAATGCCAAGCCAGCCTGGGCTACAGAGCAAGTTCCAGGCCACACAGTGAGACCCTGTCTCAAAACAAATAGCTTTACGTTGGTGTTCCACAAAATTCCACTGGAAAATGCTAATGCAGGAGGATGATCATCGAGAATTAAAAGACATGTCTCTCTGAGTCTCATTTCTGTGACTAAGAAAGTCACCCTACTTTGTCCTCACTTGGGGAATGAAATGGTGTGGAGAAAATGGTCCTTCAAGACTCGTCTAGTTCCGTCCAAAGGCTTCCACAGGGAGACCCAGTATCCTAAGTAACAGAATAAAAGCTAAGATTGATGTCCCGGGACTCCATAAAAGACTCACAAATAATGGAATAAACATTTTGCTGGCATGTGCCTGAAGAAAGCTGGGCCCATGCACTTGCAGGAAGGGAGAGACTCAGAAATTAAAGGTCAAGATTTTTGGTGTAGCTGAGGGAAAAAGGACAGAGTGAGGAGACCCTTTGAAGACAAGAGACAGGAGGGTGGTCTCCAGCCGAGGAGATGTCCCTGGTTTTCAGGGCCTTCTACTTGGCAGAAAATGAGTGGCAGAGACTGAAAGACATCTACCTGGGAAGAGAGATGGGATGGACCACATCCTTGCATGCCAGCATGCTTTGTCTGAAACCCCGGGGGAAAGGGTCAGCACACAGTTCACTTTCAATCAGCCCCAGGGTGTTTAGACAAGATTCTCACTTTTGCTGATGCCCTGGGAAGAAGGGTGGATTCCTCAGTGGGTGGCTTAAACCTTGGCCTCTTTTTGTGTTAGGCATGGACAGGTTAGAGCCCTGGATTCAGTTCACGCCTCTGGGCGTTGTCACTTAGGGAAGATAAGAGTGATGAGCAGAGACGCTTATCTTTATAGCTTTTCTGGTTTGATTTATTTGCTCAGTGTGTGTGTGTGTGTGTGTGTGTGTGTGTGTGTGTGTGCCTACATGCACCTGCCTAGTATATGAAGAGTGTGTACTTGAACACAGACAGGCCACGTGTCTGTAATCTGGGTTTGCAAAGTATTATATACCTATGGAGTAGTACATAAAGTTTTATTTTATGTGCATTGTTTAGAATGGTGTGTACACCACATATGTGTGTGGGTAGTGTTCTGCTTTGTATGTGGAACCAGGATTGTTTTCACCCGTGCAGCTTGTATATGGATGCTTGTGTGTATTTTACACACCTGTATCACAGGCCACATCTGTCTGAGCTACTGATACTCACATTTCCTCATCTTTAGGGTGGGATTGTTTCATTCGATCAGCAAGTATTTATTGAGAGTTTATTAAGAACAGGGTGTGTGTGTGTGTGTAATATCTGTGGGGTGTGTGTGTGTGCGTATGTGTGTGAGTAATATCTGTAGGGTGTGTGCGTGTGTGTGTGTATAATATCTGTGGGGTGTGTGTAATATCTGTGGGGTGTGTGTGTGTAATATCTGTGGGGGCTGTGTGAGTGTGTATGTGTGTAATATCTGTGGGGGGGTGTAATATCTGTGGGGTGTGTGTGTGTGTGTAATATCTGTGGGGTGTGTGTGTGTGTGTAATATCTGTGGGGTGTGTGTGTGTGTAATATCTGTGGGGGCTGTGTGAGTGTGTATGTGTGTAATATCTGTGGTGTGTGTGTGTAATATCTGTGGGGTGTGTGTGTGTAATATCTGTGGGGGCTGTGTGAGTGTGTATGTGTGTAATATCTGTAGGGGGGTGTAATATCTGTGGGGTGTGTGTGTGTGTGTAATATCTGTGGGGTGTGTGCGTGTGTGTGTGTGTGTAATATCTGTGGGGTGTGTGTGTGTAATATCTGTGGGGGCTGTGTGAGTGTGTATGTGTGTAATATCTGTGGTGTGTGTGTGTAATATCTGTGGTGTGTGTGTAATATCTGTGGGGTGTGTGTATGTGTAATATCTGTGTGGTGTGTGTGTGTGATATCTGTGTGTGTGTGTGTGTGTGTAATATCTGTGAGGTGTGTGTGTGTGCGTATGTGTGTGTGTAATATCTGTGGGGTGTGTGCGTGTGTGTGTGTGTAATATCTGTGGGGTGTGTGTGTGTGTAATATCTGTGGGGGTTGTGTGAGTGTGTATTGTGTAATATCTGTGGTGTGTGTGTGTAATATCTGTGGTGTGTGTATGTGTGTAATATATGTGGGGTGTGTGTGAGTGTGTGTGTGTAATATCTGTGGGGTGTGTGTGTGTAATAACTGTGGGGTGTGTGTGTAATAACTGTGGGGGCTGTGTGAGTGTGTGTGTGTAATATCTGTGGGGGTTGTGTGAGTGTGTATGTGTGTAATATCTGTGGTGTGTGTGTGTAATATCTGTGGTGTGTGTGTAATATCTGTGGGGTGTGTGTGTGTAATATCTGTGGGGTGTATCAGCATCTTTGTGCATAGTTTTCAAAATATCTATATATTTCTCAATTTCTTTCCTTCCAAAATACTTAACCCTTATACTGCACGTTATTGTCAGCTCCTCCCAGCACTGGAATGGTTAAAATCCGTAAGTGCCACGACCCTGTTCATATTTATTGTACTACAGTTTGCTCCCAGGACCTTGTACCATCTTACTCTGGGGGTTTCTCACTCCTACAGCACTTAGAAAAGTATCTCAAATGCTTTCCCTCCCTGGCCTTCCCCACCTAGGAAGCAAGAATGCGACACAGTCCTACCTGATTTTGACCTCAGCCATAGGTGTCTCTTTCCTTTTGCCTCTCATGGTCTGGTCTTTTCTATCCTTTACCCAGGTCTCCCAATCCCTCAAAAGACAGAGACAAGATTTTTCTTTTCCCCAGAGAAACCAGAGGGAGAGCAAGAGAGATCTTGCTTGAAGGGGACGCACTCCATTTTATGGGGTTAGGGAATAATGCTCCTTCGCTGAGATAGCATCTCAAAAGAATGGGCGAGGCCTCTACTCTTCCCCCAAAGAGTTGTTTTTTATTTTTACCTTAAGGGGGCGGGGGTACATTAAATAAACCTGTTTTTTAAAAAAGTACCTTTGCATCAAGGAAATGTGTTATTATTGTAATTGTCTAATGCTAATTATACTTATTACTATAATAAGCATTTTGTTGTAACAAATGATGTAATCCTCTTTATTTCTCTCGCCGCCAGAAGTGAGTGGTGTGTCTATAGGGAGAGGAGGATTGGGGAGCGTTTGGCGAAGAGTAGTCTAGGCTCAGTGCAGACAGGAAAGCCCCTCAGCTACCTAGGAGTAGGAGATGCCGGGCAGAGGATAACTAGACCATTTGACAATCCAAACTTGCTGGCCTCTGGAACTTCTTGTTTTAGGGCCTCTTCTGAAGCAGCTAATCATTCAGTCAAACCTTCCTTCATTCATTCAGCAGACATTTTATCTAGTACCCACGGTGTTTCAAGCGGTAGAGTCAACTTGAGAGAGCTAAAGTAAACCAGATAGGCTCCTGACATGGAAAGACTTGCAGTCTAGTGGAACTGATAAGCACGAGCACTGGTTTCCGTGCCTCAGAGGAGGTGTGACACTGAGCGGGCCTGGGAGGACTGTGACATCATGCAGAGCAGAGGGACTTATTCCATGCGTGGAGACCTACAAAGCCGGGTCTTTGGTGGACACCACACAGCCATGTGCCACACAGAGAAGGAGACGTCCCATGGGGAGGTCCAAAGGCATGGAAAGTCTGTTTTGCTGTCGTTAACATTACTACTAAAAGCACTGAAAATAGCTTGCATTGCTGCAGACATTGTTTGAGCAGCTGTGTGTTGATCTGTTCTCACAGCAGTGTTTAAACGGGAGTGCTGTCAGGATGATGAGTCAGAAGGTCAGCCAGGTCTGGTGACACCCTGTGGAGGCTGAGACAAGAGGGTCTCAAGTTCAAGGATAGCCTGAGCAATTTAGGGAGACTTTGTCTCAGAATTAGAGAGTAGAAAGAAGGCTGAGAATATAGATCCTACATGTGCCCAAGGACTCTGTGTTCAATCCTCCAGTAGTGAGGGAAAAGCTAAGTACCAGATTTGAATATAAATAATAAATATTTTATTTATCTGTTTATTTACTTATTTTGGTTTTTCTCTTTAGTCTTTGCTGTCCTGGAACTCACTCTGTAGGCCTGGTTGGCCTCGAACTCAGAAATCCGCCTGCCTCTGCCTGCTGAGTGCTCTGATTAAAGGTGTGCACCACAACTGTCCGGTTACTGTGCTATTTGTTATTATTATTTTATTATTACTCTTTATGAGATAAAAATGTTAGCTAGTGGGCTGACAAGATGGCTCAGCACAAGTAGTTCCTCACCTCCAAGACTAAAAACCTAAGTTTGACCCCTGGGACCCACATGGTGGAAGGGGAATAATGACACTCCCAAGATGTCTGTCACCTCCACACTCAGGCTGTGGCATTCCGTCTTTCTCTCACACACACAAACACATACACAGGCTGTGGCATGCTGTCACACACAGACATACACACAATAAATGAATAAATGTAAGAAAAAACTTTTTTTTAAGTTTAGTAACTTGCCCAATTTCATGTAGACTGTAAGAAACAGAGCTTAGCAAGCAGACATTTTCGACTGCACTGTCAGTGTGACTCAGGCTGAGCAGAGCGGGGTGGGGGAAGAACAGGGCTTTGCCCAGCCTGAAAACATCCCCACAGACTGCTTCTAATGCAAACACCAAACACTAAGCCCAGGTAGTAGAAATATGCCTTCCTCTGCAGCATCTGCTCACTAAGCTGATCAAACACGAGGTAGCAAAGAAGACATCGGTAAGTCACAGGATCGCAAATGCTGTAACTAATACTCTCTGACCAGAGTACAATGAAACAAGAATTAAAAACAATATTTAAAAATACAAAAAGCTGGGTGTGGTGGCGCATGCCTTTAGTCCTAGCCCTTAGGAGGCAGAGGCAGGTGGATCTCTGAGTTCAAAGCCAGTCTGGTCTATAGAGAGAGTTCCAGGATAGCCAGGGCTGAAAAAAAAACCCATTTGAGAAAACAAAACAAAACAAAACAAACAAACAAGCAGACAAGTCTGAAAACTTTCCTTTGGAGCTGACATTCTCTTAAACTTTAACAGTAGGAATACAATCCAAAATTTTGTAATTTCTAAAATAAAAGAAACACTACATTCAAAAAAGAGCCAGAAGTTGGTAAGAAACAAAACCCAGTTTTCAGTCAGTTGTGTAATTTGGCTCCAGGTGGGTAGTGGTTTGTAATGAGGTTGCCAGATCCTTTGGGGCTGATGTGTAAATGGCCTTGTGATCCATGAGGGCACTTCAGAAAGACAATTCCAGAAAGCTGGGACACATGGCCAGCTGCCCTCCTGCATCTTCCCGTCCTGAAGGGAAGTGGTGGGTCCAGCTTCAAAGATGGCTACCACCTGCCCCACAGCAGGCTCAGCCAACTGAACTCTGCAGCTGCCCTCAGCCACAGGCTGTGAGACACGGAGGAAGGAGAGTCAGAGCCGCTTTGGGCTTAATAAGCTCCATGGAGCCAAAGCAAATTTCCAAGGCCCCATAACTGGGTTGTGTAGGTGATAACATACCAAGAGGCCTCTGCTTTTTCTGTGCTAGACACCTCATTCTTCCTCTAGCTTTGATAGAGGCATTGCCCATCTTGGTCACCTCTATATTTCTAGTGCCAGGCAATAATATACATTAGCCAATCCATCATGTGAATGCCAATGTCCTGGGAGTTCAGCCTTGGCCCAATGCTCCCCAACTGAAGATTTCATTATCAATCAAAGGAATTATTACCTGACTATTAATAATCTTCTCTCTATCCCACAAGTACACAAGCATGCAGGGATCTCCGTCCTTTTCCTCTCACATCTTATGAGCTCAGCCATCTTACCATAGAGTGCATTCAACACAGTAATAACAATGGCTACCACGTCCTGCACACCTGCTCTGTGCCGGCCCCCATTCGTGGGACTTTCCACATGGTGACTATGAGGACATTCCGCTATCACCCTCACTTTTCAGGTGAGGCCCCTGAGCTATAAAGAAGCCAGAGACCTCTTTCATGGTCACACAGCTCTTAAACAGAGCCTTCATCTTCTTACCACGGCTTCTGAGAGCCCCACGAGCTTGCCAGTCATTCTGCACAGGTGCATGCATATGTGCGTGCATGTATGTGTGTGTGCATGTGTTTGTGCATGCATGTGTGCATGCATGTCAGTATTGCTGGGACTCAAACCCAGGTCCTTGCCCTTGCTGGGCTGACATGCTACCGCTGAGCTTTGTGCCCATCCTTCAATTCACCGTGTTAGTCCGCAGCATGTGCTGCCGCCGCTGCTGGCAATGTGGCACTGTAACGTATTTATCACCTCTTCCTAGCAACCATTTTCTGACTCCCTTTGTCATGAGCTATGAGAGCTGCCTCCTGAATCTGTTTAAAATAGTTCTGCTAGCCAGAGAAGTCACCTTCTTGGAAGACAAAGGGCGCTTCCAACTGGCTAGACGTTTTGACCTGTCTTTGTGTGTAGAGCTGAGCCCCAGCAAAGAGACAAAGTTACAGAGTTAGTTACTAGTCATGGGCCCAGCTTATTCCAGGTGTTACGAGAATTGGATGGTGTCCACTGGTGGTGGAGACTCCTCTCTACCCTGGTCCTCCCGAAGTCAGAAGTAAGAAGGCAGTGCCAGCCCTAGGGCTTCTGCCTGGTCTGCAGATTAGCATGCTCTGGAATTTCCAAGCACAGATGTCTGGAATTCCTTCGGTCAGCACCTTCCAAAGGCTGAGCAAGTGACAGCGTATAGACAGGTGTAGGAGAGAAAAGTTTCAGGACAAGAGTAGTATGGTTATCAGCAAGTATTTTAAGATTCAATCATTTTATCCCAACTCCTGGTCTCAGTGTAACTGCTGAAGTAAAGGAGAAGATGCTCATTCAATGCCTAATCTTGCTGCTTTTCCAGCAAAGAATATTGATGAGACATTGTGCCTTAGGTAATGTTGAAGACAAACATACATTTGGGGAAAATTTTTAAATGTCAAACAAAAATCCCGACTGATTTTTTTTTCAATTTTTTACTGACCTGGCAAAAGCTGAATCACAGCTCTCCTGTCTCAACCCAGATAACTGGGAGTTCAGACAGGAAGTAGAACCTCTGGTTTCTATTTCAATCAGGCAGGCCTAGGCCCCTTCTACCAGGGAAAAGCAGTTACAACCTGGGGAAATCACAGCTCTCCACCAGCTCGAGTTTCTCTTGGGGAAACGTTAGGTGGTTTATTTCATGGAGTGTTAGACCTGGTCTGCAGTGAATTAAGAGTGTGAGGGGTAAGGGTGGCGATGAAGCATTAATGCATTCCTCCGTTCTTCTTTGTCCATGAGGCTGTCGGACAGTCCAGAATAGCACAGCATCACTTAGCTAGCCCTAACTACCCATCCTGGGGCTCTCCCTGTCTTATCTAAGTACATTTAGAGGAGGAAAAATTAAATTTTTTATTCATTCATGTAGTGATAAGAGTGGCGGGGCTGTGTCCCCAGCACCCCGGCCACCTGGCTAGCTTATGCCCCGAAATAACAACACACAAATTGTATTCATTTAAACACTGCTTGGCCCTTTAGCTCTAGCCCTTACTGGCTAATTCTGATGTCCTGATCAACCCATCTCTAATAATCTGTGAGCACCAGTCTTACCGGGAAGATTCTAGCCTAAGTCCATCCTGGGTCGGAGCTTCATCGCGTGTCTGCCCGGGAGAGCGGAGCATGGCCTCTCTCTGAGGTGTCTGCCCCGGAGAGGAGAGCTGTCTCTGAGCTCACTTCCTCTTCCTCCAAGCATTCTGTTCTGTTTACTCCTCCCACCTATGTTTTAACCTATGAGGGCCAGACAAGCAGTTTCTTTATTTTTTAACCAATTACCTTCCTCCATCATTTCCCCTTTTTCTGTTTAAACAAAAAAAAGGAAGGCTTTAACTTTAACATAGCAAAATTACATATAACAAAACAGTTATCAAGTAAGAATTACAGTTACAATATTTATATCTATTTTATCTTTTTTCATAACTAAGGAAAACTATAACTATATATTCTTTAACTCCATCAAAGACTCCAGACGGATATAATATTACCTAAGCAAACAAAAAGTAAGCAACTTTCAAACTCTAGAAATGACAGAGACATCTCGCTGCCTGGACAGTCACCCAAAGTTCCTCTGTACTGTTGGGGCATCCATCTTCGGCCTACAGGCCCATAGTTTCCAGCAGACATTTCCACGAAGCAGGAAATTTCAAAGGCAGTCACTATCTGCTTGTCCTGAAGAATGTCTTGCAGACTCTTTCATGAATCAGGAACCCCAAAAGATCATCTCACCTTTAGGCAAGTTCAGTAGTCCTCTCTCTGTGGGTTCTCTGTGTCCAGTTTATGCAATAGTCCAGGCAAGAACAGTTTCTTGTCCAAATGGCTATCAAACTCCATAAGGATCCTCTTCGATGCCCATCTTCCTCTTGAAGTAGATTGGTGCTGCCAGGAGCAGAGTGTCTCATTGTCATGAAAAACCCTAATTTATTAAAAACATTAAATGCCATATTCTGCAGTCTTTGAAAGATATGAAGAATGTCTATCTAACTGAAATGTATCTCTATATATCTAGAAAATCTAACTAACATGACTACAAGCTTGACTATTATTGATGATTATCCATTAACCTATATTTCTTAATTATACATTACATTTTTTAATGAACTACACAATCACAATATCTTAATCAATAGCAGAAATATGCATATACATATAACAAAATTGACCTTAAATCTCTATCAATAAAGCAAAATCTATACTAATGCAAATTATTCATATCTATACCATATCCCCCTTTAAATGTAAAAGAACATTTATAAACAATTTTTGGGAATATGGGCGCAGTTATTTCTCTCCAAACTGCTTCCTGCTGAATGGGGGTGTCATTAATTAGGTCTTTCATGGTATAACCTGTGTGCTAGTTTCATCTCAGTTGGCAGCTGAGCAAAGCAATTTTCTGAAGATGTTCACAGCAACTCTTCAGGAGGGCGTGGTCCATCATACCATATCGGAATAGAAGAAATGAACAGGGTCTCATCCTCTGTGAAAACAAAATAAGAAACTCCTTTCCAAAGCATCATGTCCTTAGATCCAAATTTCAAAGTCAAGGCATTTTCAAAATATCTATGTTGGATTAGTTCAGCAGCATTTATAAACAAATATCTTTTAGCAGCTGTTGCTCCTTCCTCAGCATTCAAAGAATTCAAACAGAGCATAATAGCATATTATAGTATCAAGATTCTCTGTGTATTTTCCATCTTTATGCAGCTTTGTTTTAACCTCTATTTTGTTTATCTTTACTTTTATTTTTTGCTTTTTGAGACAGGTTCTCTGTATCTTTGACCTGTAATAACTCTGTAGACCAGGCTGTCCTTGAACTCTCAGAGATCCGCCTGTCTCTGCCTCCCAAGCATTGGGATTAAAGGTGTATGCTACTACACCTTGAACTCACAGAGATCTGTTTGTCTCTGCCTTCTAGGCACTGGGATTAAAGGCGTGTGCTACCACACCTTGAAGTCACAGAGGTCAATCTCCCTCTGCCTCCCAAGTGTTGGGATTAAAGATGTTTACTACCACACCCAACTACTTTCTTTTTCCTTTTTTTTTTTACTTTTAAGAACTTTTAACTTTTAGTCTGCATATATTTTTAACACACAGTAAACCATTTAAACATTTTCTTTGACTTTGAATCTTTCTTTAACTGTATATGTCTCTTTTTTGACCACATGAGTCCTTAATTTAGCAAGCAATATCAGTAGGATTAAAGCCGTGGCTTTGCCAGCTAGATCCAGTCCATTCCTTAGCTTTCCAGCCTCATGGCTGAGGTACTGGCTGTAGCCATGTTTACTGCCACAACTCTAGGCATTTCAAGGTTCCTGCTAGCAAGTAAGTTGCAGCATTATGTCCACAGACAACACACAAGTCCTCTCTCTGTAGTCGGCCCTCCTGCCTCAAACAGTCAGAGTTTGCCCTGGCAGGACAGCCCAGAAAGCCGGCATTTTTAAACGGCGCAGCTTTTTTCCTGCTACGGCTGAAAACCAAAAAGCATGCGTTCAGCTTTTCGTCAACACCGTTTAAGTGTTTCGTGGCAGGACCTCTTAATGAGCTGCAGGGTTTTGCAGCTAAAGCTGAGTCAGGAAGCCTCTCTTAGATGAGAGCGCTTGCTTGCCTCTAGCAAGCCGAGCAGACCCGAGAAATTGTTGCTAACCAAGAAAACATGCTTTACTCTTTCCCAAGCTTTTTCAGGCTTTCAGTGGATTCAGTTGTCCACACGTCTGGGCGCCACATTCAAACCACCCTTTTTCTTGCTTGACAAACTTGACACTGGCAAACTTGAGGGTAGCCTTGGCTGTCCTTGAACTTTTGGCAATCCTCACAAGTGTGCGTCACCACACCTAGTTCAACAAGCATTTTTAAAGAGTCCATTATAAATAACACATTAGCCTAGTTGCTGCAGAACAAGAGAAATGATCACTGTGGTCAAGACAAAGAGACGGTGGTGTGGAGAGAGGGGCAGAGATCTGGATGATAAGTTGGGGCTGAGGAAGGCTCGGGATTGCTGTGAAGCCCCAGTCACTGAGGAAGCTTGCACAGCGAATGTCTCTTGTGGCGTTAGGAAGGGACCAGCCTTGCTGACACCGTGTCCTTGAACTTCTCTATTCTCCGGAATTGGAAAGGAATACCTTTATACCTAGCTTGTGTTATTTTCCCGTAGCAGCTCGTGCAAACTAATAAGGATATTAACTCTATAACAGGAATAAAAGGCACCAACTCAGTAGAGTAGTTAGGGAATTGAGTATGCTCCATGAACGAAGTATAGAACAAGCTGGCGGTTCAAAGAAGGAAGGGAAATTTAAATAATACACATGAAGATATTCCTTTAAACCATGTAAGTATTGGGTAAATACAAGATTTTAACTTCCTCAAGCAAGGAAAAAAGAATAAGATTGGGAATTGGGAGGCTTGACCCTAGGCAAGAGTTGACAAATTCTATTTTATTTTATATTAAAAATATTTATTCATTTTTATTATGTATACAATATTCTTTCTGTGTGTATGCCTGAAGGCCAGAAGAGGGCACCAGACCTCATTACAGATGGTTGTGAGCCACCATGTGGTTGCTGGGAATTGAACTCAGGACCTTTGGAAGAGCAGGCAATGCTCTTAACCGCTGAGCCATCTCTCCAGCCCCTGACAAATTCTATTTTAAGCCTGTTTCTTTGTAGATTATTTTGTTTTGTTTTAAACCAAAAGCTAAGAATGATTTTGAGATTTTTATATAATTATGTTGAAGAACAACACACAGGAGTGTGCAATTATGAACACATGCAGCTTGTGAAACCTGCAACATTGACTATCTGGTCTTTGGTGGCGGAGGTCTGCTAGCCCCTGGTCTGAGTCAAACTTTGCCATACCTGTGTGACTATAGACTTTGTCAGGAAAGGGAATAATGTGGCAGGAGGATGAAGAGGAATGGACATAGCGTGTAGAAATATTCAGGATGGAGCATGAGCATCAAGTGGCACACATTCAAGCACTGGAAATTGAGCAGGTGTGGTGGAATTCTAGCACTTGAGAGGCCGGGGCAGAATGATCATGGAATGCACTAAGACTGTCTCAGAAATTAAAAGTATGACAGCACCCAGAGAGAAGACCAAAGCTGGAAATATAGGACTAAGTACCTTACAGGAAAATGGAAGGACAAAAGAAGATTGAAGAAGACTGGGCAAAGTCATCTGAGAGGTAGCAGGATAAGAAAGATCATGTTTTGCTTTATTTTGTTTTAAATCACAAATAGAGCAGGTTGCAAATGAGGTTAAATGCCAAAGAGAGCTAAAGAGGACTGATGAAGGCCATACAGCTGGAGGAGAGTGTTAGGAACCACAAAAATCCCAATAGATCCAAATCACAACAAGCCAAATTAAAAAATATCCAGGTTTAATGGGATTCCTGCGCTCTCGGGTGGTCCCGAGGGGAAACGTGAAAGCCACAAACGCGACCACTGGGGCAGGAGGGGGGGGAGCGCGGGAACTTTCCGGGGAAGCAGTTTAAATAGACTGGGGGAGTGGTCAAGATTTTGGTGGGCTGTTTTGACCCTCCTCCGGGGAGGGGTCAAGGCTTGGCGGGCACAAGATGGAGGCCAGAGACGGGGACTTAGGGCTTACAGAGAGAGCAACCTGTGTAGGAGGGTATGAGCTTCATGTTGCTGTGAACTAGATTCTCTGATTATAGAAAACTCGTTTTTTTTGTTTTTGTTTTTTTTTTTGTCCAGGTTCTCCAAACCTTTCCCTTCCACTACACCAAATCCAAGCTTTCCGTTCCTCAGGACCCTCCTCGAAGCTGACGGTGACCAGCCTCAGTTTCTGGTCTTCAGCTTCCCAGTGTCAAACTATCTGCACCAACTAAACAAATCTCTTTTTCATCTTCCTGGAGGCCTAGATTTCCTTCCCTTCTGTGTCTTCCCTCAGGTCACTGCCTTGCTTAAGATTTAAGAGCTGTGCCCTTAGAAGTTGGCAGATTTGGTCAGTAAAAGTACAGGCAACCAGTGAGACTCAACTTTCAGATGAACGGTAGAGTTTTCCAGTGAGCGTCTCGTGCAGTATTTGCCCACGAACACTGGCGGTTCAGTTCTTTGCTTCCATCTGAATGCTTCTGAAGGCTCACATTGTGGTTTAAAGCCCTGTTTTGTCAGTGAGCCCCAGCCAGCGGTGAACTTCTATATTTGCCAGTGAGCCCCAGCCAGCGGTGAACTTCTATATTTGCGTTCTATAGCCTTGAGTAAATACTTTGGTTTCTTCCAGTCTACAAGTGACCTTTCAAGGCTCTTATCAAGACTAAATGTAGCATTTGCCTACCTATGTTTCACGTCTGCCTACCTATGCTTCATCTAAACGTTCCATCCAGCTGACGGGTTCTGTACTCTGCTCGCACCCTTGCTCCGACCTTGATTTGTACGGCTTCGTGGGTTTATAGGTTTCAGTCGGGGGCAGAGCCATGGGGGTTGAGTCTTGCCTTTCTCACCAAGGGATGACCTACCTGGAGGTCATTGCTTACAACATCTAAGGCTGGCATCACCCACAGGGGCCTCAGGATAGGACACCCTGAGTCACTGGAAGGGGCCCCTCAGGGATCTCTGGGGTGAGTCTCCCAGCCCACATTCTCTCGCCGTGGTTCGCTGGCTTGGTATAGGTTTTCTGAGTAGGTTGATGGCAAGGAAAGGCTTGGCAAGCCTCTAGGTGAGGGGTGGGAAGTGTGTGGGGGGGAACCAGGGTGGTCATTAGTACCGTTCTTCCCTGTGACTCATGTTGGTAACACATACTGAGATTCATGGGGACGGAATACAGGTAGCAAGGGGAAGCCTTCAGTGTATTTTCATTTCAACTGTCAACTCCCAGCCAGCGCACATGATTTCATTTATCCAGTTTGGCTTTGGTTCTTATCCTAGATAGGCCTAAGTGGCAGGTGGGTGGGAGAATCAGATGCTGGTTTCCTCCAGCCAGAAGCTTCCTCCCAGCCATCCCTCTTGCACTGTTTATGATTTACCCAGCTGCTGGGGATTTGGCTAAGCAGCCAGGTTATGTAGATCTCCCGGCTCTGATTTTTATCTCAAGCCCTGGAAAAAGAAAACCTCACACCTGACCAAACTCAGTAATAGAAGGTGCTTTCCCCCCCCCCTTCCCTCCTTGGTCCCCTGGAGCTTATTTCACTGGAAGGGAACACAGGTTGATGTATTTTTAAATGGCTTTGATTTTATCACCTTGCTTAATGATTTGGCACGTTATTTATTAGATGGGAGCTTCCCAGAGGGGCCTGGCCCATTAACGTATAAATAATGTGGCAAATAGTTCAATAGAGCTGTAAAAAAAGTGATTTAGAAATAAATTGACCTCTGTTTGTTACATGTAAACGAAGGCCCAGGGTCATAATGTATTTTGTGCCCTTAAGCTGAGATGGTAAGCAGGGCATGCAGGGGCTGGTACAGCGTGGGGGTGGAGTGGGTGTGTCCTTAGCCCCCTTTGCTCTGCTCGAATCGAAGGTGTGGCAGGTGTAAGGTGTTTTGTGTGGTGTGTAGCTGAGTGGATGGTACCAAGCTGTGGACTAGGTCAGCCACGTGGTTAGTAATTCCTGCAGGACACAAATCCCTGTGTGCGCCTTTGTCATTGTTGAGAAAGTAACATTTAGCGAGAAGAACTGAGGATTTGGATGGCTTCTTGGGTCTGAAGAGAAGCTGGAGTTACCCTGGGTGTATTTAGATGGTCTAATGAGCCGCTGTGAGGTGTGCAGTCCACAGCAGGCAATCTGCAAATACTTGCTAGGAATATTAAACACAGGCTGGAGCTGTGACTCAGTAAAGTGCTCGCCTACCTTCATAAAAGCGTGAGTTTCATCCCCAGTCATGCATAAGACAAGGTGTGGTGGAAAACATCTGCAGCATCAACACCAGGGGAGTAGACAGGGGAGGATCAGGAGTTCAGGACCACTGTGCTACAGAGCCACAGTGAGTTCAAGGCCAGCCTAAGATATATGAGACACCCACCTTTAAAAACAAAACAAAAAATGGCCAACCAAATAAATGAATAATTATTAAGTACATGTTCACATACACAGTGTGCAGGGAAAGGGGGTACAAATAACTTGATAAATAACGACTATAGTAGCTAGCATTTATTGGAAACTTAGTAGTCGCTGAGGCATTAGGCTATAAACTTTATATTTGTAACCTAATTAAATTTTTCACACGTTTAGATTGTGGTGTGACATGTATTCGCAATGTACATGCATGCACCGTAACAAATAATGCGACAAATAGAAGCATAAATGCCAGATGATAAAAGTAAATAAACAACAATGCGTTAAAGCGCCAGCGCAGCCGCATCTCTCCTCTGATCACGTGTTCTTCCTGACCCTCTGTGAGTGCTCCCTGGCTTTTCCTTATGGGTTTAGCACCGTGACAGTACTTTCTTGCCTATCTTAAAATTCTTATATAAATTCACTCAAACTGTTCTCTGTGTCTTCCATATCTTACTCAGCATCTTGTGATGAGATTGATCCGTGTGCTCCTGCAGCTGGGGTCCGCCTGTTTTCATTAGACAGTATATCTCACTGCAGGGAGTCTGCTGGAAAGGGCATCTGCCTGCTTCCCAGTCCTTATCACTTGGAAGCCTTGCTGACCGGATACCTGGGGTATCCATCTTTGCACTCATGTGCCCTTGCTTTGTAGGATCTGAACATAGTGGTGGAGTATCCACATTATAGAGAATGTAAAAATCAAGCTCACTCAGTGACTGCCTTCCATATTGTCTTCAACAGTGATGTCCCACTCGCTCTGACCGCACAAGGTGTGGAGCATCCCTGTGGTGTGGAGCATCCCTGTGGTGTGGAGCATCCTCACCAACTCTTGCTAGTATCAAAATTTTCTAATTTAATCTTTGAAATATGTTATGTGATGTTAGAATTATTATTATTCCCATTTCCAGGCGATTACAGAGGCTCAGGGTATTTAAATTTAAACTACTTCCTCGATATTCTGAGTCTCAGTCTATAAATCCAAATTTTAATCTTAATATTTACATCTTGTTTTCACAATAAATACTTGATAGAGTTAAATTATCTAACTTTTAAAGCACATTTAGGTTTGTTAAACGTTAATGTTTGTTGTCATTGTATATTCAATGGCGTGGTCCCCTTTGTGTTCACCATCTACTTGTGAATTGTTTGGTGGCTTTGTAATATAGAATTGACTGTAGGGCATCTGAAGAAGCTTCCAGAATGGTTCAGACAACCCCTCTGTATTCCTCTGTATAGATAGGTTAAGGATCGGAAAACACATCCAAGGAAGAGGCTCCATGAAGGAGCCAGAAAGTCTTTTTTTTTTTCCTGGCCACCTTAATTCCTGCTGTTGTTAACTCACTCCCTCGACCCCACTCTTCCGAAGGAAACCCTTCATATATGATCAAAGGCCCCTTTCTGGTTTCAGGGTATCTTGTTGGTTGGGCAGAGTTTCCAATCGAGTCAGGGCTTCAGGGTGTCTTTCATCCCGAGAGCTCAAAGCCTCCCACGGACATTAACCTATTAATCACCAGCTGCTCTGTGAAGTTGAGAGCTAGTCAGTAGGTGCCTCCCCCGCTTCCCAGGTAGAGAAACTGAGTCCATGACTTGTCCAGAACTGCCCATGGAGTCAGGGTGGAGCCAGGCAAGGAACCTAGGTGTTCGGGAGGCTCAGTTCCTCTACTGCCAGTAATTCAGGGCTCCAGCTTTCTGCATATTCAGCAGAAAGAAGCTCTCCCTGGAGAATGGGCAGTTGAGGCTGGTGGTGGTTCAGGATATCAGGATCCTGTGCTGATTACTGAGGAAAATGCCCTTGCCCAAGGAGCTGGGCGTTCCTCAGGATCAGGGCCACCTTTGTGCATATTCGATGTCTTCAGTTCCTAGACTGCACTTTGTATGTCCGAGACCCTTAGTAACCCTTAGTCTGCCGACCGCATGTGGGAGTGAGTTGATGGCTCAGTGACTGTGTGACACGTTGCTTAAATTTGTCTTACTAATTTTGGCCTCCTCCTCAGTCCCGCCATTTCCTAATACCAATCAAAACCTTTGAAAGGGAGTATGGGAAGCAGCAATCGAGCTTCTCTGGGTAAGATGTGGATCTGGGTGGAGAAGAGAGGAGACACCTTGTGTGGATAGGACAGGGAGAGAAGAAGGCACAGGTGGAAGGCACCCCAGAGACCTACACATCTCTTGCCTGAGGGGGTCTACAAGTGAAGATAAACTTTAAGCTAAAGTTGGGAATTCTATGAGTTTCTGTTTCTCACTCAGTAGGATTCTTCTGGGAGAAGCATCTTGAACAGTTAAGGCCTTCTCTTTTCACCGTACTGGTAGGGTGAACAGTTAAGGCCTTCTCTTTCCACTGTACTGGTAAGGTGAACAGTTAAGGCCTTCTCTTTCCACTGTACTGGTAGGGTGAACAGTTAAGGCCTTCTCTTTCCACTGTATTGGTAGGGTGAACAGTTAAGGTCTTCTCTTTCCACTGTACTGGTAAGGTGAACAGTTAAGGCCTTCTCTTTCCACTGTACTGGTAGGGTGAACAGTTAAGGCCTTCTCTTTCCACTGTATTGGTAGGGTGAACAGTTAAGGTCTTCTCTTTCCACTGTACTGGTAAGGTGAACAGTTAAGGCCTTCTCTTTCCACTGTATTGGTAGGGTGAACAGTTAAGGTCTTCTCTTTCCACTGTACTGGTAGGGTGAACAGTTAAGGCCTTCTCTTTCCACTGTACTGGTAGGGTGAACAGTTAAGGTCTTCTCTTTCCACTGTACTGGTAGGGTGAACAGTTAAGGTCTTCTCTTTCCACTGTACTGGTAGGGTGAACAGTTAAGGTCTTCTCTTTCCACTGTACTGGTAGGGTGAACAGTTAAGGTCTTCTCTTTCCACTGTACTGGTAGGGTGAACAGTTAAGGTCTTCTCTTTCCACTGTATTGGTAGGGTGAACAGTTAAGGCCTTCTCTTTCCACTGTACTGGTAGGGCTCTGGATGGTGTCATCCCGTTAAAATGTGAGTTCTGGGTCCCCAGGTGTCCACCATCCCTGTAACATCCTCAGTGGACTCCGTGAAGGGAGAGGCAGTTAATCTGTCTCGCTCAGAGTCACGGAAGCAGAGGTGTGCTTTAAGGTAGAGGAAGAGGCCTAACTCGGTAATGGGATGGGCTGGAGAATGGTCTTGTTAGACTGTGTCTGGCTGTGGGTTTGTCATGCGTATTCCTGTTTAAGGCTGTGCATATATGCCAACGTTCTTAGCTGTTCTATGTGCGTTTTCATGAGTGGATGCTCTAGGAGCGGGGAGATCACACTTGTCTGTTCCGTGCCTGGTGCAGCTTTTCTCCATCTTGAGGCCTTCCTTCCCCCATCACTCCCAGTTTTCCCAGCATGCCTTTGTTTCAGTCACCCATCTGATCCCATCTCTATTCCTAGGCCGGCTTCCCGCTGCCTGCGTTGATCTTATTGTTTTATGATGTCATTTAATTATTCACACACGGTGGTTTTATGGGACAAACACGGCCTTGTTTGCCTTATAACTGGATTTCATGAGACTGTGGAGACAGGTGAGCTCAGGAATGCTGGATGCCTAGGAACTGGGAAGTGTGGGGATCTGACACAGAGCTAGCTCTTTCTATGATAAACTGGGGAACAGTCACCAGTTCTGCACTGCCTCTCACTTACAGCATATAAGTAAGCCCCTTGGGGAAACGGGCAGACTGTGCAAACCTCAGGGATCGGGGGGATTATTTCTTATGTGGTTGTCACACTGCTTCAGCCCATACACAGAGTGGCCACTCAGGTGTGTAAGAAGCCTCTTGAATCTCCTCTCTAGGAGAATGAGATACTTATTTCTTTTAGAAGACTCCTTAAAATGGAACTTATGGGTTGATGAGATAACTCAGTGGGTAGATTCTTCGAACCCATGTGTGGAAGGAAAGAAGGGACTCCCAGGAGGTTCTCCTCTGACCGCCACACTGTGCTGTGGTACCCATTTATGTGAACATATACATGCAACAATAATAATTAAATAGAAATAAAATAGGGCTTGTGAGAAAGGTGGAAAGAACCAGATACCTTCGATCAGATATTTGTGATCATGAGAGACATCTGGGGTTTTGAACCAAATAGTATTTATCTAGGTTCTAACAGAGAAACGGCAGCTACCATTTATATTTAGGTGGCCCTTTTACATAAGAATATATATGTATATATATTTACATTTAGAACACACACACATGCACATAGTTATTTTCTTTTCCCCTGAGAGTGTGAGAGAGTGTGTTGTTGTTGTCTTATGAGTAGGCTGGCTCAGGGAGCTCTGGAAGATATAAAAGTGATCCTGTCCAGCGCCGTCCTAGAGAACGAGCCCCATTTGGTCTCCTAGCATCTCCTGTGAAAAACCCTGGCTTCTGCTGTGTGACAATCTTTACTTCCACAGCTTTTCCTTATTCTCTTTTCCACAAAGTCACTGGTATCCCTGCACACAGCCAGGCACACATCCATAAATGAATTTCTTTTTAATATTTATTTTTTTAAGTTGTGTATATGTGTGTGAATGTGTCTGAATTTACGTTTGTGCACAAGAATGCAGGTAACTATGGAAGCCAGAGGCACTGGATTCCTCCAGAGGAGCTGGTGGCTGTGAGCTGCCTGGTATGGGTATAGGGAACTGGACGCAGTCCTCTGCAAGAACTGTTCATACTCTTAAGCCCTGAGCCACCTCTCCAGCCCCTCTAAACTATTTCTTGATAAATAAGTGGTTCTTGGCCAGATTTTTTTCTTTGCCCATTTGTTTGAGATAGGATCACATGTATTTCAGCCTGGCTGTGTAGTTAAGGACGATGCCCTTGTGTTTCTTGAGCCTCCAACCTGAGTACTAGGATTACTGACCTACACTAGCATAATTTGTTTGTGTAGTACTGGGAGGTCTAACTCTAACCAAGTTACATCCCCCAACCTGTGTGATCCTCCCCCCACTCCACTCAGCTTTAGAGGACATATTTCTCTGCCTTGTGCTTTATTAGTAACTCAGATGATGGACGGGAAGTCCGGGCAGAGACGAGCATGGCTCAAGCAACCAGAAGTCGCAGCTTTTCCTCATCTCTCTCTCTCTCCTCCTCCTCTGACCCCTCTGTTCCCTCAGGGGCCTCAGTTTACCCACCCTCCCTTTGTTCTCTTCAATCTTACCCATTTCCCATCATTTTCATTTCTTCCTTTGAACGGAACCACAATCCTCACATCTTTGGGGTCTTTCTGAAACTCATCAACCCAGTTTTTCTAAAATCACAAAAGGAAGGTATGAGTGAAAGACAGCCCAAAGTGGTGGGTGCCGGGGCGGGGGCTGAGCAACCAAAGGCAGGAAAGGCAAGAGCAGCCGAGTCCAGCATCTCCCGTGTATCAGTTACTCTCTGTCTCTTGACAGAAGCACCTTAAGGGAGGAAGATTTTTTTGGCTGTGACTTCCATGTTTTGGTCCATCGTGGCTGGAAGGTGTGGTGGCAAAAACATTCTCCTGACACTCCTCACATCACAGTGGCCAAAGAGAAGTAGAGCTAGACCAAAAGCAGGCCCGGGCTATACCTTCTGCAGGCTAGACCTTATGTCCCAGAAGGTTCCACAAGTTCCCAAAACAACACCAAGTGCTCAAACACATGAATCTGTGGAGAGAGGGGTTTTTCATACTCAAACCATGTGTGGGTTTAGGCATACAGACTAATAGAAGACATTACCCTAAATGTTATCCATAACTCAGAAGAAATAGTAGAATCCTAATCTCAGACATGGGGACTTATTTGCATAAATTAGTGTGTTATAAAATTGAAATAGGTTATTTAAAACAGCACTGTCCCCCTGCTTCTTCTGGAATGATCTGGAATGGTTTCGTTTTATCTGGAGGCAGATTTAGACTGAGATTCTCAGAGGAGAGAACTCATCTCTCGGATGCCCATCTCCAGTCTCTTCCTGGTCAGAGAAGAGTTGGCCCCAGTCTGTCTTGCCACTGCTTGCAGAACCTTACCAGTCTGGTGCTGCACACAGTTCCTCTCAAGATGTCCCCTCCTCCCTGGGAGCTTGTGACAGCACATCACACCTGAAAAACCATTAGGCACAGAAAGTTTTGAGACTGGCCCCGGCTTGCCTCTCCCTTCTGTTTTGTCCTATCTCTGGATGACTTCAGAGAAGAGGAGGGTGGTGTTCAGTGGATGCTCTAGCCTCCCCCACCTCCTTCTCTGAATTGCCAATATATTTTCTCTGACAGTTTGCACAGATAGTTAAGATACCGTGTAATTACAGTTGCATTTGAAAGCCAAACATGATTTATTTCTGACAAGCTCAGCCATCTTTGTGATGACTTGGGATGTTTGTGTGCATGAGCACATGTGTGCATGCGTTGGCTATCTGCATGTGCGCATGTGTGTATTGCAGGTGTCTGCATGTGCGCATGTGTGTATTGCAGGTATCTGCATGTGCGCATGTGTGTATTGCAGGTATCTGCATGTGCGCATGTGTGTATTGCAGGTATCTGCGTGTGCGCATGTGTGTATTGCAGGTATCTGCGTGTGCGCATGTGTGTATTGCAGGTATCTGCATGCGCGCATGTGTGTATTGCAGGTATCTGCATGCGCGCATGTGTGTATTGCAGGTATCTGCATGCGCGCATGTGTGTATTGCAGGTATCTGCATGCGCGCATGTGTGTATTGCAGGTATCTGCATGCGCGCATGTGTGTATTGCAGGTATCTGCATGCGCGCATGTGTGTATTGCAGGTATCTGCATGCGCGCATGTGTGTATTGCAGGTATCTGCATGTGCGCATGTGTGTGTTGCAGGTATCTGCATGTGCGCATGTGTGTATTGCAGGTATCTGCATGTACGCATGTGTGTACTGCTGGCTATCAGCATGTGTGTGTGTTGGTTATCTTTTTTGTAGAATAGAGTAGGTTGTAGGTCCTATGCCTGTGTCCTATCCAGGCACTTTCTTTTATTGAATTTAAGAGAAATTAAATTTTACAAAACACTGAAGTGGAAGCAGAATCCATATCTCTAGGAGACTGTGGTGGGAATTATATGATATATACCCAGGACAATAGCAAACACAGAAATAATGAGGCAATGACAGAGGTTTGGGCAGTTGTGGGGGACCAAGGAGGCCACTGGGAGTGAATGGATTATCAACAGAAATTTCTCAGGGTAGGACCTAGTTGGGGGAGTGTTTAGACTTGCATGGTTCTCAACCTTCCTGATGCTGACCCTTTAATACACTTCCTCACACTGTGGCGACCCTCAACCATAAAGTTATTTTCATTGCAACTTCATAACTGTAATTTTGCTATTGTTATGATTTATAATGCAAATATCTGATATGTAGGATATCTATTATGCCACCCCTATGAAACTGTCATTCGACCCTCAAAGTTGAGACCCACTGGTTGAGAACCGCTAACAGGGGAAGAGCTAAGGGAGGCAAGAAGAACATCTCTGAGAGAAGAATGACCTTGAAGGAAGAAGGAAGCGTTGGCTGGGAGGAAGCTGTCCAGTTGAAGATTATCTGGAGGAAGAGGTCATAGGAAAATGGAACAGGGTATAAGATGCCCAAAAGTTCTGGCTGATATTTTACCAAACTGCTCTGGGGACATGGATAGGTAGTGCATTCAAAATATCAGCTTCAAAGAGAAGTGGGACTTCCCACCAACTCCAGGGGATTGAGCATGAGAGAGGCAAGGACTCCATGAAGTCAACTGTAAGGGGAGTGGGTGAAAAGACCAGTGAGGACACCAAGAGGCCTCTCTGCTGCTCCTGAGCTTGGAGAAGTGGAAGGAATACTGAACTGATTTCCCTTCAAACTCCAGGAGAGTTCAAGGTTAAGAGGACTCATCATGACATGATTCCTCAAATCCAAGTGTATCACTGCACTGTTTTCTGTGCCCTGAAGTAGGTTTAGGCTGTGAGGAAGCCACTGGCTGCAGGGCAGAGATATGTGCTGTGATAGGGCTCACTTTAGACACGGGGTAGCAGGAGAGTGGGGGAGTGGGTGTGCTTATTTTGCTCTGGGCGTCTCTCTCTGGCTCGGGCTTCTCAGTACAGACCTGCATCCCAGCCCCGCCCCAGCTGTTGATTATACCCCTTGGGATGTATCATTGCCAGGAAAGCAGATGTGCCAGATGTGACATGTTTGGAAGAAAAAGAGCTCTTTCGCTTAGAGCCTTGGGGAGAGCTGCTAATCACTGTGTTGCTGCTGCTCGTGGGAAGGGCAGGGCTGAAGTTGGATGAATGTCAGCTAAGTGGCCCTAGTACCTCTCAGAGGACCTCATGTCCAACGCTTCAGAAGTCAAATATGGGAAAGGAAAGGAAGGAGAAAAGGAAGAAAAACTGAGGCCCTATCAAGTGAAGGAAGTTTGGTTGCATAGTAGTGGGTGGACTACCAACTGGTTCATCTCACTGAGTTAGACTCCATATTCAGAGGGTGTGTGTGTGAGAGAAAGAGACAGAGACAGAAAGAGACACACACAGAGAGAGACAGAGAGAGAGACAGACAGAGAGATACAGATACAGAGAGAGACGGAGAGATACAGAGACACAGAGAGAGACAGAGAGATGATACAGAGACAGAGAGAGATACAGAGACAGAGAGAGAGACAGAGAGAGATACAGAGACAGAGACAGAGAGAGACACAGAGACAGCGGTCATTAGGAACCACACCAACGGGATCACCTCAGTCAATCTACCACCTTCTCCTGAAGACCCCAGTGGCCTCCTACTTTCCTGTCGTGCTGCCATCAGTTTAGTTTATTTTCTCCCTGTCCTCAGCAGCAGAGCTCAGGACTTTCTGTGTGTCTGTGCGTCTTTGCCTGAGGGGATCTGACTGACTGTTGGTGATAGATGTCTCAGTTTGGGAATTCCCAGCATGCTTTGCCTGGTATGTTTTTGCCAGAGCAGTGCCTAGAGTACCTAGACACCATGGCCTCAGTTGTTCTGCTGATACCCAGTCCTTCTCCAGAGCTAGTGAGGTTTACAGACAGTTCCTTTGATAAGACCAGGAGGGGGCTATGGGCACATTAGAAACTGCTGAGAGGTCAGGGTGACATCACAACACCCAGGGCATGTGTGAATCCATCACATGGATGCAATGTGATTTTTACTATCTCAACCCTTAGAAATGTCCTTAATTCCAGATATTCTGCTTAGATCCTAAGGAGGTAATTCTTATTACATTTTTGTTGAAGAGTTGACATTTCCTGTTTTCTTAGATTATAACTCTTGCCACAGGAAGCCAGGCCTGTGACCAAGACGTCTCAAAAGCCAATGCTGGTGCCTCGGTAGAGTTCTATTGTTTCTCTCAGCTAAAAGCCCACCAACTAAGCCAAATTCCAGAGCAGCATTGTCTGTAATCTGTCTTTCATTCTGATCTTGGAATTAACTCTAACTCAATCCCAACACGAGCCCTTCCCTCCCTGCCCCCCAACTGCCTAGAATGATTTGGGGGTAGGAGGACTAGGGAGGGGAGGGCAAGATGAGCAATGCCTCTGGGAAAAGGAGGAGGAGGCGGCCGGCCAGAGCGACCTGGAGGAGCCAGTGTGGTATCTGGGAGCCCCAGGCATGATCCTGGCACTTGCTGAGCCATGAGTCACAACTTCGTTCTTCATGGCATTTTGTTGGGGGTGTGTCTGGGTTGGCAGCTGGTAAACAGGCTGCCTTGGGTAAGGTGCTCCCCACCTTAGCCCTTTCCCTAACTTGGATAGAAGGGAGAAAGTCTTCTTTGTGAGGGTCCTTCCTTGCTCTGCACCTCTTGATTTTACAGGACCCAGGTAAAGCAAGAGAAAACGCTTGCTCCTTGGCTCTTTATTTGCGGAGGAGCCACGGAGAGACTAAGTCAGAACGCAGAGTCTTGATGCTCCTGAACCGGAGAGGTCATCTTGCACAGGCCCTTGAGCATCTTACCCCTCAGGGACACTGAGTTGTCCCATTCTGTCCAGTGCCCTCTCATGACAGGGACCATACTCTGACCCCACCCTCCCACCGTAGTCATTGCCCAGATCCAGATAGGCACCCACTGCGGCTGGATAGGGATCTTTATAGGGGTGAACCTGTGCTTGTGGATGACACAGCAGCTGGAAACCCCTGGACCAGCTCCCCAGACCTAGTATCTGTGTTGGGCTGGCTCAGTCACGATGTGTCAGTTCCCTATCTACAAATGGTCCTGGGCCTGACCTTCATCCTGGGCAGGCAGGAGCGGGGCTCTGATGACTATTCCCTGATGTGGGGAATGACTGGGATTATTATTGTTTATTAAGCAAGACAACCATCAACCCGACTCTGAACCATATAGTTCAGCACAGTTGCCATCCTGGAGATTCACGGACACACAACTTCTTCCTTCTCTATCCTTGGCTCACATCTGCCAATCCCACTGTAACTGCTCAAGGACGGTGCCTTGTTGCCTCCCCTCTAGGCCTCATTTCCACAGCCTGGAGCAGAACTTACCCTCTGATTAGAGATTTAGCTAAGTTCGGAGGTTAAAGCCCCTGAAGCAAAGGCAATCATAGCACTTCATATACATTGAGCATAAAGGGGCTCTAATATTCACTTT
Source organism: Microtus pennsylvanicus (assembly GCF_037038515.1). Taxonomy (NCBI): domain Eukaryota; kingdom Metazoa; phylum Chordata; class Mammalia; order Rodentia; family Cricetidae; genus Microtus; species Microtus pennsylvanicus. The sequence continues at coordinate 33,084,521 of NC_134580.1, forward strand.
ACCTAAGCTTCATTAAGGGAGTGTCAAAATATATAAGTAAAAACAAAAAAGTGCTGGGGAGAGTCAGGACCCCTAAGAGATGTCTCTTTTCTTCTGTCTCTGAATAATACCAAAACACTGCAATAACTTGTAAAGAGCAGCCTGTTGTTACGAGGTGTTTTTCTTTTGTATTCATACAATAATAAGCTTGTGTGTTTGGAATTCTCACCCTTGTTTTTACAAAAGAGGAAGCTGAGGTAAAGTCCTTTCCTTCAGGGTCAGAGACCTAAGCTGTGGTAGAACTGGCACTTGACCGAAGTTCGGGGAGTGCTGCCACGGAGCTAACATTCTGTCTGCTGTCAGGAGGAGCAAGCCAAGCTTAGGCCTCCCCAACGTATGCCTCACACACAGGCAGGAGTTAGACATTTTTGATCACAAGAAACGACATAAAAATATACAGGAAATTGAGGCCAAGGAAATATTAAGTAAACTAGGAAAAAGGTGTCATCATCTGCAGATTGAGGACATTTTATAGCTGACATTCTAGGTGTGTCAGAAGGAATCTCTAGTCGCTGCTGTGCTGGCTCTCCCCTCCCAGACACGTGGTCAGCCTGTGTCGGACTCTGCAGACTCACAGCCCTCAAAGGAGCAGGAGCCTGTTGAAATACCTGATCATTCTGTCTGCTACCGTTTTCTCTTGGGCCAGAGTCTTTACGCAGCTAGCTCTTTAATTCTGATTATGAAAAGGAGTAAGAGATATTTTATACGTGTCACACGTGACACAGACACACAAAACGCTCACACACTGGAGCGAGGGAAGGAGGGGTGGAGCACGATTTGGATCCCAGTCTCGAAGCTCCCAAAGTAATTTCCATTCACAAATTGAGAAACACAATTCATACTCTTCAGCCTAAATAACACCAAGTCCCTCGGTCTTTTCTTTTCATGTCCAGCTTTAAATTATACCAGCCATGGCTACAGCCATACCACCCTGAACATACTTGATCTCCTGTAAATTATACCTGCCATTCAGGATCTTTCTGGGAGGTCAAGGCCCCAAAAGTATGAAGAGCTTGTATTCGAATCTTCTTTCCTGATTCAGGCTGCTCTTATGTTTGGTTTCGTCTGTAGTGCAAACTCCCCACCAGGACTCCTGCCCTCTCATCCCAGGCACGGTTGCAAGCTCTGTCCCCCGGAAGCACAGCTCTCATCACCATGCCTCTCCATTTCAGTGTTTGCCGGCTTCTGCAAGGCCTCACTCAGTCGGAGCTCGTGCCTGGACCGCTGTGATAAACACCATGAAGTCAGGGCAGGAACTCAAGGCAGGAACCTGGAAGCAAGAACTGAAGCAGAGGTAAGAGGTGATGAAGGAGTGCAGCTTACCAGTTTGTTCCTCCTGGCTTGCTCAGTTTTCTTTCTTATCTACCCCAAAACCACCTGCCCATAAGCAGCACCACCCACAGTGGTCAAGACCCCTTTTCATCAAATATCAGTCAAGAACAGGCCCCACATTTTTGTCTACCCCCCAATATGGAGCATTTTCTGAACTGAAGTTCCTCCTCCTCAAATGATTCTAGTTTGGGTCATGTTGGCAAAAAACTAGCAAATGCAGGCACTCGGTGCGTCCTACATATTGTATCATTTTATTATACATCAGCTTTTATATTTTTCACATAAAGCTCAGGAAGCTGAGGTATATAATAGTGAGATAATTTGTCCAATTATGGGAAAGGCAGAGCTGAGACTTAAGTGCACATGCTTGGGTCCTGGGGCCCACACTGTCCACATATATCCTGTGTCCCAAGAACAAATCAGATGTCCACCCAAACACCACATACAGCACCTGCTTTGGTAATCCTCCTAAAATGCTTGTCATAGAGATTTAGACATCTTCAGTCTTGTAGGTTTTGTTGGCTCTGAGTCAAAACAAAACAAAAAAACAAAACAAAAAATCAAAACAACCCTTGAGCTTGGTAGGGGCCATGGCTCAGTCAATAAAGAGCCTGTGCACCAGAGTTCAAATCCCCAGAACTCGCCAACCTGTGTCTGTAATAGTCCCCATGCTTGTGGTAGAGAAGGGTGGAAAGCGGTGAATTCCTAGAACTTTGGCCAGCCAGCCTAGCAGAATCGGTGGGTTCCAGGTTCAGACACTATTTCAGTAAACAAGTTGGAGGGCAATTGAGGAAGATACCTAGTGTTGATCTTTGATTTCCACATGCATGCAACACACAGGCTCATGCACACACTGTGCACACAGCCACATGAACACATGTGCACATGCACACACAGGCAGGCCTCAGTGCATGCCAACTCGCATGCTCGTACATGCTCCTAGTATTTGGTGGAGTAATCCTCTAAGGATGAGGTCTGATGCTGGTCCATTGAGCTCTCAAGCTAGTGAATGTGATTCCACTCAGATCTAAGGCAGATGTTTTTACTTAATCAACACAAACTTTGTAGGTTTTAACAAGGACTTAGAGGCTGTGTTTTGCCTGTAGTGGGATGTGAGGATGCCATGCTCTTTGTGTGTCTGGTTGCCCTTCAAAATGTGTGGTCTGAATGTGGCACAGAATTTGGCTGCTCTGTGTGGTGTGCCTCCACAGGGCAACCTCGGGAGAGCCACTTCATAAAGCAAGCGGCAGTTCCCTAATGGGGCAGAGGACAGGACGAGGTCCTAAGCTGCAGAATGAGTCACTGAGCTGGAGCTCTCACCAAGGTCTCGAAGGGACCCACCTGAATACCCTCGGCACCTCAGGGTCAGGGTGAAAGGCAGAGTAACTGTGTTTCTTGGCTGTGTCCCCTGGTCCTCTCCACCTGCACTTTGCATAAACACCCTGCCCTCAAGCAAGAGCTGAAGCCTCATTTTTGGGGGAAAGTGAGATGCAGCATTGCCTGACAAATGGGTGGGTCCCCCCCAGCCACGCGGTTTATGAGCACAGGTCGACTCCCTCCTCCTTAACATCCTCCCTCTCTTTATGACCCTGCCCAATCTTTGATGTCTTCTTCTAGAGCAGGGTGGTAGGCGAGAAAGAAACCAGCCTTAGCCAACGAGTCTCCCAGGAATCTCGGGGGAGGGAAGGGGCTCCAGGGAGCAGGGCAGGAGTCGTGAGTTGGACAAACTGTCACACGAGAGCATCCTCTCCGATCTGTATCTCTTCGAGATCACCTGTGTTGCGGTTAGTCTCCTTAACAGTGTTAGAATACCCAGTGAGCCAGACCTGAGTTCAAATCTTGGCTCTGGGCACTCAAGCATTTCACCCTAGGCAGGTGCTGAACTCTGTGAGCTTTAGTTTCCTGATCTAAGGTGAGTTATGCACTCTGATTCTCACAGCACATCAGGAGAACTAAGTAAAGTATGCAGGAAGGAGCCCATTGGTGTGCTGAGGCTAAGCCCACTCCCTTAATTTTAGGACAAGTTCCTTTACAGCAAGCACCTCTCTAGCTTGCTTCCCCAGACACCGTGCCCCCTCCAACACTTCACCCTGCGGCTATGCTCTGGTAGAGAAGCATTTCTGCCGAAGAATGGTGCCCCACTTTTCCTACAAACGCACAAAGCCAGGATCCATGCCAGATTTCTTTTCAGACCTCTGGAATCTCCAAAACTGTGGTGGAAAAGGGTGAACAGAAAGCCTCTCCCACCTGACGCATCCTGCAAACAGCCATCCGCACACGTGACAGTGGCTGTCTCCGCCATGTTCTCTCTCCCCTACACCGGCAAGGTTTTCTCTGCTTTGCTTCTATTCTTGTCCATCTATAATTTTATTTTATAGCTGTACCATAATGATCTGGGGCCATCCCTACTGAATCACCAACTGGTCTTACTTTAGAATTTAATTTGGTTTTATTAAAATTACCAAAATTCTCCCTGGGCAGGTGTAGACCTGGGTAGGGCACAGCTTTCTATGTTGTTGACTGTGAGGTCTTTCCCACAGTGGTTCATTTCCAGCCTCTGTAGCTTTGGTTCAACCACAGATGGTGAGTGTTCCTGGTCACACGCAGTGTGTGTGTGTGTGTGTGTGTGTGTGTGTGTGTGTGTTCGTGCGTGTGTGTGTTGTGTGTGTGCGTGCACTCATTTGTTTAAATGTAGCTACAATTTTTGTGTTTCTAGAACTATGACGTTTACATGGCTTAGGGAAGGAGCTGCATCTTAAAGGGCCAGAGCAGCTGCTTGCTTATGGCCTTCCTAGCTGCCCCAGGAGCACAGGCTTCCTGACATGCAGGCACCACCAAAGTCAGCCACAGTCACAGGCTTTCTTCTGCTTTGGACCTGCACTCCTTCTCTCGGGGAAGTGGAGGAGCAGAGCTTGGGAGGAAAACCACGTCCACGTGGATTTTCCAAGTTGTTTTTCCTTCTCCCCTGGAACAAAGGTATCTCCACTAGGCTTCTGAATCCTGGGATGTGGCAGGGCTAGACACAGAAGCCATCTAGGAGGGGATAGGCTCCAAAGAGAAGGGAAGGATCAAACTTAAAAAGAGTCATACAGTTCACTTCTTCATATCTATCTTTGTGGTGGTCCCTGTCTCCCGAGGCCACCGATCTCCACAGATCCCACAGATAGATGGTACTCAGAGCAGCCTTTGGGCATGGACATCTTTAAATTGTTCTCCTGCCCGAAGAGAGACATTTTCAGTTAGTGGGGCTGGATGTCTTCATCTGTCTTCCCAATCCCATCCAGTATCTAAGATCTGAAGGAAGATTTTTTTCTCTTTTGTTTGTCTCCCAATATCCCAAGCATTTCTCAGGATCTGGGAAGAGCTGCCAGATGGGAAATACAAACCACATACTTCCTTACCAGAGAATCCCATAAAACTGGGACAGAGAGAGGCTGTGAGTCTGTTTAGGAACCTTGGCCGGTTCCTCTCACTGCTCTGCTTGGCTGAATTTAGTCGATATCTAATCTGCCTGATTTTTTTTTAAAGAGAAGTAGGTATAAAGATTTTGTTTTTTGAGAACTGGTCTTGTATTGGGAACAATTCTGGGAGTGAGTTCCCCCTTACAGATCTAATTTCAAGTCTTTATTGTTAGTGAGAGATGAGGCCGTCAGAGGAGGACTGACATTGGCATTGAAAACAAAATTTTCTCACCATTCATCCTTTCCTTAAAAAAAGTAATGTAGCTGGAGAATATGATTATCCTAAAACACTTCATTTTTTAATTAAAGAGGGTTCATTATATTCCCGTCTCATCTCGTCCCAGAGGAGGGAAGTCCTGTGCTCAGCAGGTTTGCTAAGAAATAATTATAGGTTCAGCTCTTCCCCGGGCTCCGAAATTCAATTAATTTTTTTCGTTTCAAGTTGCTTGCAGTCATGTGGTGTGTGTGTCCTTGTGTGTGTCTTATTTACCTCAAGACAGTTCATATGAATGGGTCCTGATATTTAGCAGCTGTCATCACCCCAGACCCCAACCCAAATTCTTTGGCCACTGTGAGAAAGAAATCTTTGTTTCTGAAGAGAAACACTTTGGTAGTCTATTAATCCTGGAGCTGAGCTCTTTCAGGTTATTCTGAGTTAGCTTAGGGTTAACCAATGGTTCTTGACCACTACTGTGAACTAGAATCCGCCTGGGGAATTTATGTTTGGTGACGTTGCCTCCCAGATACAGGGGTTCAGCTAATGTGGCACAGGGTCCTTCACAAGTTCCTTGTTTTTTGTTTGTTTGTTTCTTGTCTTTTAGAGACAGGGTCTCTCTGTGTAGCTCTGGCTGTCCTGGAACTCTCTCTGTAGACCAGGCTAGCCTCAAAATCACAGAGATCCACCTTCCTCTTGCCTCGGAAGTGCTGGGATTAAAGGTGTGCACAATCCACTGCCTGACACAAGCATATTTTAAAAGCTTCTCCAGCGTGCAGGCTGGCCTGGGAACCACTGATGGCGGCACGCAGAGTGCATCGGTAAGGCAGGGATTCGGTGATTAGCTAAAGTCACCCAAACAAGCACATGAAGCCCAATTTGGTCGCCTCCACGCGCAGCTAATAATGTAGTTATTTTAAGTATGTGAGCAGAAGGCTAGGCTGGGCTCCTGTCATTTCTATGATGACTCTGAGTTTGTATTTAAACCCAGGAAGCAACAATCATCCAGAGTTGTCCCCATCACTACCTCTTTCTCATCCCAAGAGGGACAATTCTGTGGTGGGACTGCCCTTATTTACACGAAGAGGGTTTTCAGGAAGGACAGCAGGCAAACCTGTTAGTAACTGGCACACGAGCTCCCAGGACATTCTGGGAGATGGGGCCGTGTTTATGGGTGCATTTAAGCCATGGTTGACTTCTCCTCTTATATAAATAAAATAGCTGTCCCCACACCTCCATGCTTCGGGGCACAAGCCCTCCTCGAAGCCAGGAATATAGAGGGAGGGAGGGTAGTGCTGTGTGAGGCCAAATTCTAACCAGGTAATAAACCAAAAAAGACATGGCTAATCAAAATCTAATAAATGAACTAATAAATAGCATAAATGTGCCTATGAATCTCTATATATTCTAGCAAATAAATGTATATAGGTTTATATGTATTAGGGCCTAAATAGTATGTGTGAACTTAAATAGAGGGGTATAAACTTATTAATATAACTGCACTAGCTGTGTGGGGCATGGACATTATTATGCAGATATCTCAGTCCTATGTTTGAAAAATCATAGCTATTTTCATGGAAAGTTCACCAGCATCCTGATGTTTTCACGCTTGCAGACTGCTGAAGCGCACATGTCTTCTACTGGAATATAGGTGCTAATTGTTGCTTTATTCATGGGACATTTTACAGAGGAAAGAAAGGGAATCTGTTGAGAACCGGAGTGAGCAATTCAGACTCAGGTCATCTACAGCCATTGTCTGGGTCTGGACCCTTTGCTGTTTTGGTGCTGCACGGACATGACAGGACCCAGCTACATGCTCTCCGCTTTACTTTTCAGGATACAGGTGGGTGGTGGAGAACCAAGGGCTCTTGAGTCCATCCTCTGCATCTACACTCTCAGAGAGAAGGAGAGTGGAAAGTACTCAAGAAATAGCCAGGAGAAGTAACCTCAGTTTGACACAGTGACATCAGCATTCCGTCTCTGGTTCCGGGCTTGACTGACAGCAGGTAGTCTCCAGAGACAACAGACCAGCATGAGACGTCACAAAAGAGTTCAGCTAAGAACTTGGTTTCAAGCCAGTCTTTACTGAATTTTTCCAGTTTGGAAGCCCAGTGCGAGTCTGTGTCTGAGCCTGTAAGCCAGAGCCACGTCTCCTCATATTGCTTGTGATAGCTGGAATCCCAGGTTCCATTATGGACAACTCTAAGTGCCAGGAAGTATTCACCACGATCTTTAGCCCCTGTGTATAGTCTGAGCTGAGATTATTATTGAGTTTCTCAAGGCTCTGACTTACAGGTCCACATATGAAGGTTTTTATGAGAGGGAATACAGATGGGTTTTAGTAATACTCCCCCTCTTTTCTTGTCTCTCTGTCTCTCTTTGCCTCTGTCCCTCTTGTCTGTTTGTCTGTCTGCCTTTCTCTAGAATGGCTGTGTAACATTCTGGCTTTAGGTATGCATCTCATTCTTCTATCCGTGCCTCTTGGTGAAGTCAAAACAAGGACCCTGAGAAATAAAAGCAGCCTAACCTTGGAAAAAGACAACCTGGGCTACTCATGGACAAAATGAATCGGAAGGGACTTATGTGGATTGCTTGATCTTGGCCATCCCATTTCAGTAAGTACAGATGAAAAGAAGCTGGTACCGTTTGTCCTGACTCCCATCTGCACAGACAGGATGGTTCTGAGTCTCAGAGATTTGTTTGCTCATCCTCATCAGTCACAGAGTGGGCCCCACAGCTTGATGGCTCTCAGAGACTCCAGGGTTATGTGACACATAGGTCTATGCAAGAATAATGGTGTGAGACTAGGAGGATGGGGCTTGCTCTTCATCTGCTCGTTCAGCAAAGGATTTTGAGCCCCTACGTACAACAGGCACCATGCTAGGTTATGGGTTGGCAAAGAACAATTATCTATAAGATATTTATAGTACTAAGGGATGAAGTCACATGTGTACAAGTAAGTCTGATATGTTTGAAACATAACTGGAATGATGCAGAAAACACGACTGTGCAAGGGAGGAGGAATCTAATCTGGTTTGAGGGCTGGTGTGAGGGAGGGTGGATTCGAGAAGACACAGATGAGAACTGGGATCTTTTTTTTTGCCACTTGGTCCTGACTACAGTGCTGTGTTTATTGAATAAACTGATGGAGTATTTATTAGGTGTCAGGAATGCAGTGGCAAAGCACTGGATAGGAATCAGAAGGTCTGGGATCTGGTCTGGGCTCTACCCTTGCAATCTGTGGTTTGGCCATGTCACTACTTGTCAAGATAATATTAGGAGAAGATTGAGGACAAATACCAGTCCACCACTTCCCTGTTGAGAAAGAATATGGTTTCTCCTTTCAGTGGGAGAGAAATAAAATCAAGGTTTTCTTTCAAAATCCCATTCTGAAATAACTTGTTAACTTTCTCTTTGGAAAATCACCCTTTCCTAATTTTCTTTGCCACTTTAAAAAGTATTGAAATTTTCTGAAGAGAGTAGGTATGGCATTAGCTTGGTTCTTTTTTGTAAAACTCAAGACAGAATGGATGTTCTGAAGAGACTGGAAATTGGGGGTGGTGTGTAAACTAACATTTAAGGTGACTCATGCCTAGAATCAAACATTTGGGAGGCCAAGAAGAGGATCACTGTAAGCTCAAGATCAGCCTGGAGTACATGCTGAATTCCAGGCCAACCTGGCCTATAGAGTGAGATCCTGTCTCAACAAAATCAAATAAAGGTAAATAAGAACCCATCTGGCTTAGTTCAGTTGGTGTTAGAAAAAAAGCTGCCTGTCTTGGGCCAAGAAGAATGGTAGCAGGCAGAGCCTGGGAACTACATGGCATCTTCTTCCCTAGAACTTTCTCTTCTTCACTTGAGCCTGGAAGAAAGCTAGATCTTGCCTAAAACATCCTGCCTGTGTGGGAACAGCAGGACCTGCCTGCCTTTACCATGTCTTCAATTCCCTTTCTGAGAAAAAAAGGATAAGGTACAGACATCTTCTGCCTGATCAAATAGCCCTGAGTGAGAGCTGAAGGCCTGACCCTGGCCAGAGGAGCCTTTGCTCTCTGCCTCTAAAGGCTAACCCTCTGGTTTACCAGCAGCCTTCCCTTCTGCAAGATGTAAGAACTCCTACTCTACTTACCACTCAAAGTGCTTTGCTTTTATGATGTTTATCGTGATAATTCTCTATAATGATCAGAATTATAAATTCTGTTTTCATAACGAGACAGTAATATTCCTGAAGAGAGGGCGTGTTTTCCTTTCTGCTTATTTCTACTTCTACATATTAGGGACTCGATGCTGTTTTCCATAAACAAATCAATGGTTGTGGAGACCACCAGTCTAACTCATAGCCAACATACTTGATGCTTAATGATGGTTAATTCTCATTATTTGTGAGTCCAGAGTTCTGACCTTATCTACTTGCTAACATGTTGGTGACACCAAAATCAATACTTTGAGAAACATGTAAAGCTGTAAAACTCTTCTTTTTCAAATACACACACAATTACGTGTGTCTTTGTGTGTGTGCTCACCATGCGCTTCCTGGTACCTGTAGAGGCCAGAGAAGGTTTTGGATCTTCTGGAACCGGAGTCAGAAATGGTTGTGAGCTTCCGTGTGGGTTCTGGGAACCTAACCCAGTTGCTTTGGAAGAGCAGTCAGTGCTCTTAACCACCAACCGTCTCTTCAATCATATTTCATATATGTTTCTGTCTGAGTGGGAAGAAGGGTGCGTGTTTGCAGTTCTAACACTTGGGAGCTGGAGGCAGGAAAAGCAGGAATTCAAGGTCATGAACAGCTGCATCACTAGTTCAAGCTTAGATTAGGCTGCATGAAACACTGTCTCAAAAAATGGGAAAAAATTAACTTGAAAAACAATAATTGGACATTGTACATATTCTTATATGTGGAATATAAAGCAATATAACTCAAAGAAACAAAAAATAAAATGGTGATTATCATAGTCTGGGGGATAGAGGGACTGGGGATATAGTCAAAGGATATAAAGCCCAGATATAAATAGGCACATAAAGGATGTAAATAAACCAGAGGAATACAGTTTTATGTTTTCTCTCTTTTTTTAAAAAAAAAGATATATTTAATAGTATGGTAGACATAGTAACTAATAATGTATTCGACATTAGAAAAATTTTAGGAAGATCAATTAAAACATTCTTACCATAAAAATGCTTGGGAGCTAGGTATGTGCCACCGTATAGATGATTGTGCAGCAGATGATGTGGGCTTAGGTTTAATTCCCAGCACCACTACATGAGTGAATGAATAAACATACAGGTATTTGAGGTCATGGACATGTTAATTAGACTGTTTTAATTATTCTACACTGTGGCAATAAATCAGACCATCATTTTGTCCTATAAATACAATCATAATTTTTCAATTTATGATAAACATGAATTGTAGAGAGGAAAAGAGTAAACACTGTTTGTCAGCTGGATTCTCAGCTGGATGTAGCACTTGTTGAAGTTTGTGTCTTAAATTTTTCCAAAGGCCCATGTGTTGGTCCCCAGTGTGGCCCTATTGGGAAGTGGCAGAAACTTGAAGCAGTGGACCTAGTTGGGGGTCTTAAGTCATGGGGGAGAGTGCACTCAAAAGGGTTGCTGGAGCCCAACCTCTTGTTCTCTCTCTCCTTTGTCTCTCAGGAAGGAGCTTGGTTGCACCCCAAGCTTTCTGCAAGGATATGCTGCCTAACACAGACCCAAAGCATCAAAACCAATGGCCATGGCCAGAGCTTCAAGATAAATGAGAGTCTCCTCTTGTAAGTTAACTATCTTAGGCATTTGTTATAGTAATGGGAAGTTGATGAAGATAGCTCTGTAGTGGTTAAAAGAAAATTATGATACCTGCAATAAACGATCTAAAAATGATCTTAAAACAGTAGCACCTACGATATCGTCAAGAAAAATTAGTTAAGAACACATTTACAGAGGAAGCCTAAGGCTCTCACTTTGAAAACTATAAAACACTACTGAAGACAATTAGAGCAGACCTAAATAAATGAGAGACGGCTCATGCTGAACTTGAGAGGTGGCTCAGTGGTTAAGAGCATCCAGCTTCTCTTACGGAAGACCGGGTTCAGTTTCCAGTGCCCACAAGTCCCAGGAAATTTGAAAGCCTCTTCTGGTCTCTGAAGGCATGTATGCACATGATACACAGACATCCGTGTCAGCAAAACACTTGCTTATAGTTTTTTTTTTTAAAGATAAAATGAATAAATAGTTTTTGTGTTTTTGTAAATCCCATATTCATCACAGTGCTTTTTAACTGACACAATTCCTTCCAAAACCCATCTGGTTTCTTTGCAAAAATTGGCAGTTGGAGCTCAGAATCCACACAGAGATCTAAAGGATCCCAAACAGCCAAAACAGTCTTGAAAAACTAGAATAAGGTTGGTTTCTGGTTAAACTTCTGGCTGCATTAGAAGCTCATAGGGCTTGTTCTCTGGCAGAAGTATAATTTGAAAGGCTACATCTGTATTGGGGGTAAATTTGTCAACTTATAAACGACAATTTCTTATTTCTTGATATCAAAACTTAGTAATAAAATTAATTAGAAAAATCTTTCCACAAGGCAATCGATGGCAAGTCCAATAGCAAACCTTTGCACCTCCTGTTTATTCGTGTTGACATGACTGTCCTGACGTCGAATGAAGGAAGGGATCGTTGTGGAAGTCATCCTTGGATCATGGACAGATGCATGTAAGAGGATTAAGCCAGAGTTCTATCTCACACGTCACACAGAAATTAGCTAAAAATGGTTCGAAAGCAAATGCCCCAGTTAAAAATGGCAAAGGATCAGAATAGACCCCCCCCCACACACACACCCAGGGAACACACAGCATATGCCTAATATCACTAACTTTCAAGGGGAAGCAAATCAAAACTACAAGAAGAGGCTGGCTGGCGGCTCAGGTGGAAAGGTGCGTATCACGCAAGCATGAAGTCCTGAGTTTAGACCCCCAGCTCCCACGTAAGAGCCAGGCGTGGTCCCCAGGGCTGGAGTGGCAGGGACGGGGATCCCTAGACTTTCTGGCCACACAGTGTAGCCAGTTGATTCAGTGAGAACCCTGTCTCAAAAATAAGGCGGAGAGCAATCAAGGAAGAGCTCTTGAGCTGTGTGTGCACACACGTGAACACATACAGAAACAAACAGCACATGAGACACTACTTCACATTCACTAGGGTGATTGTGGTAGCAATAACAAAATGACCTCCCACACATTGCTGGTGAGAATATTAGGTAGTTCTTTGGAAAGTCAGTCCCGCAGCTCCTCAAAATATTCACCTTGCTGTGTGATCTAGCCATTCCACTTCCGTGATACACCAGGAAGAAGGCGGCTGCGAGTCTCTTCATAACGGCTGAGGGTGGAAGCAACCCTGGTCAGCTGATGTTAGAGAAACTGAAATGAAATATTATTTGAAATTAAAAAGATAAAGAGTTGGCACATGTCACTACACGGGCTCTGGAAGCATGTAAATTCCATGTACTGTATAGTTCTGTTTATATGAACTGTGTCGAGTAGATAAATGTATAATGAAAGAACAAATCGGTGGGCGCCCAGGGTGCGCGGTGTTGAGGAGGAATGGGAAGGGACTGCTAACAGCTGTAGGCTTCTCTTAGGGAAATGACTGACAGGTCTGTAAGTACACTAGAAACCACCGAATTCTGTGTACACTTTAAATAGGTGAATCATGCAATGTGTGAAACACATCTCAATAAAGCATTTAAATCCTATAACACAGCCCCTGCCCTCAGGGCCCTCCGCAGTAACTGGGATTGTATTGTCACTGTTCTTCATCTTTAATGACTCTTCCATTTTGAAAATGTATTTATTTTCCATAGGCCACTGTGTAGTGTAATGCTTTGGGCTTGGGGTGAAAGTTGCAGGAAAAGCCTGGGATCGGACCAGCCGGACAGAGGGTAGAGCAGAGGGTACTGCAGCAGGTCTGTCTTAGGTGGGCCCGGGAAACACCCTCATTCTTGGCTGGTGATGGCAGAAGTGCCGAATCTTCAAGGGTTCAAATTCAAATGTTCTCATTGATTTCTGCTTCTGGTGGTGTCTGGGATTAAGTCTTCCCTCTCTGGATCCCCTGGCAGAGGGGTGCTGACCTTTTACCTGAAGATCCTGGGAAGCTCAGGGTGTAAGGAACGGCATGGAAAACTTGCTTCCATCTGGACAGTGGAAAGAGGCAAAGACCTGGAAAAGACTCAGGAAATCTGAATGGGACCTAGACCCAGAACCTGCCTCCATGTACTCAGGAAGGAGCTTGAATCCTTCCATGGTGATTTTGGTCCTAACCAGGCTCCTTTTCTTCCTCCAGAGTCCAGACTTGAGCTGTTGTATCTCAGCAGCCAGGTTGATGGGATCCTTTCCTGACAGAGCAGATAAACAAGAAGCAGAGAGCTCTCCAAAACAAATGAAAGAATGTGATACAAGAATTCGCTCTGGAGCTACTGAGAGGGCTCAATGGGTGATGTTGTTTGCTGCCAAGCCTGAGTTTGGTCCAGAATCCACATGGTGGAAGGAGAGAATGGATTCCCACAAGCTGTTCTTTAACCACCCCCACACCATAATGTGTGTTCCCATATATACCACACAAAAATAAATGTCATTATTTGCTTAGTGGCTTAGCTCTGGTCATTTGGAAACTTTTATTGTGGTGGGGAAGCAAAACTCAGATTTAAGAACTGAAAGCCTAACAAGTAGTAGAAAGATTTTATTTAAAAAAATAATAATGCTCTCAAGTAAGAACACGCAGGGCTAGATTCTAAAGTAAGTCCCGCTTGCTGCAAGAAGAGATTCTATCCATAACCTAGTGTGTGATTGTCCTACTCATAATGTTAGGCTTCAGTCATAGGAGCAGACTGCACTGCGGTGGTCATGTGCCCTTTACCTGCACACTTGGAGTGGTTTGGTGGGACTGGCTGAAGGCCAGCGAGGGGCCAGCCAACACAGCAAGCATGGAGAATATGAAGGTAGGAGTGCTGGGTGAATTTTGAAGAATCCCCTTTGCTGCTTTGTGGGCTGACTGCACCAGCGCAGGCCGTGTTCTGCTCTCTGGCCAGCTTTGCTCTCTTGCTCTTCTTATCCCAACTTGCATAATTGATACCTTGGCTGATGGTGTCATTAACAATGCTTGAATAATAGCTGGACTGGCTGATTTCAAAATGGCATAGGTGATTAATATGTAGGAAATTCAGGTGGAGGGGACAGGGAACAGGGAAAGAAATGTCTCAAGAGATGGAAGATGGGGGAGGTTTCCTTCTGCAGCCCCTCACTGCCCACCTCTCACCATCAAGCAGAAGGCAGGGCTTGGGGATAGGAGTCTAAATCCCAGCCCTCGGTTTGCTGATCCCCTCCAGTTCCCTCCCCTACCTCCCCCAGCAGCACACGTTCTGACACCTACAAGCTCGTTACATGATGATGACCTATATTTTTATCTTTTTTATGAGCATCAAACACACATCGTCTTGCAAGCACATGTGTTTTTCCCCTATTGACGTGCAAGTGCCTTTGATGGTAATTTATTGTAGGGTTGAGCAGCCAGGTCTTAATTGTACCCTAAAATTGCTTACCATTTTGATGCCTCCAAACCATCCCAAAATGTACCTTTTTCCTACAGAAGGGTGTGGGGCCATCCCTTTGTTGCTGTTGTCTGCAGTGGAGTCCAGAGCTTAGAGAGAACAAGAGGGAGAGATTGCCCAGCTGGGTTTCAGGGACGCCTCGGTCCCCAGCTTCTAATTGCAGTTGGGCGGTTTGAAAGTTTTGCTATACTCAGCAAAATGAAGTCCTGTTCTCCTTCATGGTTTAGGGTCAACATGGCTTTACCGGTTGCTCAGAGTTGTCGACGCAGTTAGAGCTCCAGATTTAGATTTTGGAGGATAGTTCCTTTGTGGCCACCTGTATCCGTGAATCTAGCTGGGTTCACAGGACACTGTTGAGTGCTAACCCAAGTGAATTATGCTTCTGAAGTCATTCGGTAACAGCTCCCACTTCCACAACTGACCACTCCCTTCCCTGGCTTAGGTCAAATTCAACAACCCTACTCAATATCCAAGGAGCAGCAAATATGGGGAGAAGAGCCCAAGACTATGAGCTGAGTTTAGCCCTAACTATAGTTTGAATTTGGGTCTAACCTCCTCCTGCGCTCTACCTCACTTGTCCCTCGGTACAAGACAGCATCATTCCCCCGGAGATTCACACTCATTACAGAAGGATGAGTCAATGTTCAAGAACAACTAGAAATGTAAGCCACATCTCATGAAAATATAAGGGAAAGGGAGGCTAAAATAAATCCCTGTCTCGTAGCGGGGAGGCAGAAGTCTGGTGTTGGGGCTGCCTATGCTGGAGGCTGGTCTACCCATGAACCCGTTCTCGTGAGCTCTGCTGCACACTCTCCATCACAGTTTTGCTACAGTGAACCTGCTCTCCACACTCATTACATGGGCCTGTCATACTCGTCTCCACACAGTAATACAGGCTGCTTTCCTCCTCCCCAAATGCAAGGATGGCCTCTCAGTCCATTTCCTCCTGATGTGAATGGTCTGGAAGCAGCGTCTACCAGCACAGCCTTAACTGGCTCGTAGGAGTCCATCATTCCAGAGCTCCTGCAGTTGTCCCCCTCACAGTCTCTGGTAACACTGCACAAGGAAGAACCTTTTCCGTGAGCACAAAGTCAGCACCATTACCTTTAGGTGATGTAAAAAAAAATCCCTTCTGCTAAATGTCTTCTCAAAAACACTGTGCACTCTTCTTTGGTCCCTAATTTTTCCGTCCGTGGCAATGAAGTTGTAAGCATGCAGGTGGATTTCATAAAGACAGAAGCTTTCATCATCAATTTAACATAAAGTCTCATTTCCTTAGAATAACTGCAAGACCACAGTGGTCAGACTTCTAAAACTCGGTCATCTGGAGATTTCCAGAAGATAGAGGGTATCTATTTCAATTGTCTGGTTCTCCAGTACAAAGAGAATAAAATCCAAGTGCTCAGGGCCCTCCGTGCTGACAGGACTGCCATTCTCATGCCCTACCTCGTGAGTCTGCTGTGAGTTTCTTAAACTGCCGTCCTCTTTTGCTCCCAGACCTCGGCGATGCTCTCCATCCTACCTGGGTTGTGTTCCTTTCCATCCATGTGTTAAAGTCCGCTGACATCGGTCTGGTTGGAAACCTTACAAAAAGCACTGCCCGGGTCTTCCTTGACACCTTTTGCCTTCCCTAACTCCAGGGCTCTAGTATTTGCCCTTCTACTCGCAGCACTTTTTTTTTTAACCGAAGCACTTCGCGTTTGTTTCTTCTACTAGTTTGCGGGATTTGGGGAGGCGAAGATTCTGTGTTTCTGAACTGTGTGCTCCTAGACTCAGCACGCTGCGCTGTGTAGTAGGTATCGAGACAGACAGATCAGCTCCAAAAAGACTCACACTGTTCAGTGTCTACAGCCGCTTCTCTGCTACGCTATGGTTTTTCTCTGTCCAGGTCAGGTCTGGGTCTTCTCCAACTCTGCATACAATAAGACAAGAACATCTAAAATGATAGCGCAGGCAGAAAGTGAACTGGTGAGTTTTGAGAACAGATTCTAACAGATTGCTCCTTGGGAGGTTTCTGGGCTGGGTTGAGATGTCGTGTTCCTGCTCGGCCAAGGACTTGAAGGGATGTGTGTTCAGGTCCATCTTGAGAGAAAGCAGGACTAGCGGAGGCGGCTGAGGGTGGGAAAAAACTAATAACTCAGAACAGGGTTTTGAATGTCAGGGAAAACGGCCATGTACTTGCTTAAAGGTGCCTATTTCAGTCTTGGCATCGGTCTTGCTCCTGGATGCTCCAGAATGTCACAGGCAGCAGTTTTCCTGCCGGAATACGGAAGGGAAGACTGACGGCTCTACTTCCAGCTGCTTGTCGGTAGTGGAGTGGTTTCTGGTTGTGCATGTCCTGGTATGTAAGAAAAAGACAACGTCACCCGCCCCAGGTGCCCTGCCACCTCCCCCAGTTTCGCTCGCCTCCCCCATTTCAGTTTTAACCTCCAACAAAGCTATTCTAAGAGAAGCTATTGAATTGTTCCCCCGTCCATAATTATCCGACTTGGTTTTTGATGGTCCACGAGAACGGCATACTCGGTTTCTTTGCTCTCAATTTTGTAGCTTTCAGTATGCCAGACCCTCCTCTACCTTCAGGAAGTCTTCCTGACTGGCATCCAGAAATGCCCTAAACTTGCATCCTCTTTAGCTCTGATTCTCTGTGTTTGTCTGTCTTGCTTCCTATCATGTGGGGACTTCCTTGCACGAACATCACTTTTCTTAGCAGCTTCTATCTCCCTATGGTCCTCTCTTGCTTGGAAAGTCAACCCACCTTAGCAAGTAACCACGAAGAGAGAGTCTAAACCCACTGACTTTATAATCCCTTCTGTTCCTCTCAGTTTTGTCCTAAGTTCCTATGTTTCTTCCCAGGATATACCTCATTGATGGTCACTCTAGGCAGGAGTTTAGATCCAACACCGAGGGCTGCCTGGACTAAGGCTCTCAAACAGTGTGAGAAGTAGAGAGTTCTTCTGGAGTACAAAGTGGGCTTCGCTCCTCAGTCAGTCATTCTTCCAATCTGAGGCACTGCTCATGTCTCAGAAGTTGACACGGAAGAACTTTGTCTATCCCAAAAGTAATTTTAGCAATTACTGTAGAACCCGAAGTGAAAAAGTAGATTAGATATTCCAGTCTCTCACAATCCCATGTTCATCTATATATAAACTTACGCAGTTAAATATTATTGAAACATAACTGAATAGTTAGGTGAAGCTGAGCAAGGAAGCCATCTCAGTAGGAGTTGGAATTAACAAGGAAGTTGTTTTTTTCTCTGAATGGCTTGGAGGTAAGCTTCACTGTGAGGTGAGGAAGGAAGCAGAGACTAAAGACAGCATTTCAGAGACAGTGAGCAACCAGGGGCTGTGGGGTCGGTGAGGGTATTACCTGAGCTAAGATACAAGAGCCTAATGAGCAAAGTTTACAAATGGACCCACGAGAATCATTTACCATTGGTAGAGGAGCTCAATATCTTTTCCAGGGTACATCCTCGCAGCTGTCAGCAAAGCCATAAATAAATAATTCCAGGATGGATACAATTTTTATTCTCTTCCTTCTATTTTGAAGAAAACTAACATTTTGGGAACTCAGACTCATAAGACTAAAGTGCTTCACAAACATAAAGAACAAAGATCAATTATGATATGAGCCTAGTAGCTGCCCTTCTCTGAAATATTGCTTAAATGTCAACCGAATCGTTTGTCTAAATGGACTCTATGCATCATCTTGCATGGTCCTATTCAGAAATCATAAAGTGACCTACCAAAATAATGAACTTACCTAGATACCTGTTTTTTGTGCCCTTCTGTATTTAAAAAAGTTTCATGTCAAAAAGTGAAGAATCTT
Source organism: Microtus pennsylvanicus (assembly GCF_037038515.1). NCBI lineage: Eukaryota > Metazoa > Chordata > Mammalia > Rodentia > Cricetidae > Microtus > Microtus pennsylvanicus. Next base: position 33,102,984 of record NC_134580.1, read on the forward strand.
TTACACTTGGTGTCTGTCCATCGACTTTGGAGTGAATGTTGAGGAGGAAGGACTAAGAACTGCCTCTGAAATTTCCCAGCATGCTATTGAATGGTCTCTGACCAACAGAAGAGGAAGGTCCTTCCTTACTGGATTTTTGTTGTATCTTTACCTTGTACCTTTATTGGGATTTCCTCTGAAACATAAGGAAGCTTTCCTAGAATGAGGAATGGAATGTTATAATGTACCTATCTCTTCCCTTTGGCATATTTAGATATTAAAGATGGATTTCCAAGAAAGAATTCCATATTGTTGTGAGCAAAGGGATTGAATTCCCCCAATGATCTATTAGATTATTAAGCTGACTAAAGGAAGTTGTGTGGTCCCCTCATCTGCGCTAGAGACATGGTGGGCTTCTCATTTGTCTATTTGTCTTTACGATTTGTGAGATAGTATGACTTGTGAATAGATTCTCAAATTTTTGTCTTTGGGCTCAAGACTCAATCATTTTATAAAGGGACAGAGAGGAAGAAGAGCAGAGTAGCTTGAGCCCTCTTCTTCAGGAAGCTCTTCCCAGGGTTGCACGATCATCATTCCCTTGATGTTAGTGTACTTTGTAAATAGTCTTTGTCCTTCATTCTCGTTAGTGGGGCACCTTAGTCAGGAGTAATCCGAGTCCCTCACACATTAATCTCCTTTTCTCAAGATTAAGGAGGTGGGGAGACAGCCCAGTGGATAAAGTCCTTGTGCAAGACTGACAACCTGAATTTGATCTCCAGAACTCACAGAAAAATGGAAAGACTTCCACACACGCACTTCATGCACTGTGGTACACAAATGCATGTGTGCACACATACTCACACGAGTACACACACACACACACACACACACACACTAATAATAATGATGACAGTGATAAATACTGTCTTCTAGGTAAGGAGATTGGTTCTCATGGTTCTCATGGTGGTGTTTCAGGTGGCAGAGGCAGGCAGAGCTCAATGAGTTTGAGGCTAGCCTAGTCTACATAGTGAGACTCTGTCTCAAAAAAAAATGGAATCAGGGCCAGTGAGCCTGCTCAGCAGATAAAGGTGCTTGCCAAAATGCCCCATGACATGAGTTCAATCCTTGAGACTCAAATGTTATGAGAAGAGAACTGACCCCACAAGCTGACCTCTGACCTCCACAAGTGTACTTACGTGCATATACACAGACATGCACATGAAATAAATTAAATATATTTTATGTTAAAAGAAATATACAGTCAGAAAAAGCATTGGAGATAGACACCACTGGTGTGTTTTCGTGCAAGTGTGTGTGTGTGTGTGCGCAAGTGACTTTGTGCTGGTGTCCAAAGGTGAAGTATATGTATATTATTTCACCTTTTTTCTTCCCAGCATGAATCACATTTGTGAGTCTGTTCAGTGTTCAGCTACACACGAGGCTCATGCTTCCTCTGCACATCACGATACCTCACATGGAACTTGGTACTTGGTAGGCATGTAAGAAAGGCAAACGAATAAGAAAATCAGGAGTGTCTTTGTTTGGAGAATGAGAAGCACCCCACTCTCAGGGGTTGAGGGGATGCTGTGCTGTAACAAATGGAGGAATCAAAGATGAACCACAAAGCCTGACAGCCTGAGGAGAGGCTCCTTGTGGATGATGGCAGCTGTGGAGAGGCCTTCCTTCCTGCAGCCTATGAGAGGGTACCTATGACTCTTGTAAGTGTGATGACATCGGCAATGACAGACTCTCCAGTCGCCTGCTAGTCTGTAATTGAAGCCAGGAATTCAGCACACGCTTGGACACACCCAGCCTTCACTGTGGTTCCCAGAAGTGAGTTCCTGTACAGCCACTAGACTGGGAGGACCCTCACTTAACCGATCCTCCCTCACAAGCTCATGGCTTTTAGTTGAATTCTAGATTCCCAAACCTAGAGATCTTCCCCCCATCTCTATTTTCATTAGCAGTGGTGTCTACACTGTTCTTGCTAGTTGCCTCCAGGGGTAACCTCCTCAGTAAATGATAATCCAGTGTCCTCGGTGTCACAGCCAATCTGTTCTAGTTCAACTGAAATCTCTTGTTATAATCAGGTCTAAAATTAATCAAACCAGAAAACTTCTACACTGCTAGGAAGTCCCAAGCCAAGAGGCTGGAGCGTTTCTTGCTGCTCTCAACCTTCTCCATAATGAGATGCTTTGTTTCTGTGAATCGGCCTCCATCCAGACTTCCTGACTCTATGACAGGACATTTCATCCCTCCCTCTGCCTCCAGGCAGGACTGAACTTAACTCGTCCCAGACTGAAGGGTGTCTCCTTTAGACTTTGTTTCAAGGTGTCTTGAGTTCTCAGTTTCTTCCAGTTAGGAGAGCCCACATGACTAACACGGCCGACTAATCTCATCTCAATTTCCTATAGAATTTCTAGTCTGTTTCTTCTCACCGCAGGGAGGAAAATCCACACGGCTCTTACACAGGCCAGCCCAAAGTCTCTCCATGCCCTTACAGTTTCCCGGGCCTGAGCTGTACTCGCCACACTTCCCCAGCACTCGCTTTGTACTGAGACATCAAATCTCAGCCGTCTCCGCCTTAAGTGCCCTTCTTCCCTCTCTTATTTATCCTGCCTTCTACTACTTTGAAACCCCGCTCTACAGTTGCTTTTGAGATGGCATTTCTTACCCCTGCATTTCCTTTATATCCCCAGTCTTCTGAATTCCTCTAGCCAAAGTGTAAAGAAGTTCATTTAGTCGGCTCCAAGATCTGTTCTTGCCTCACTGTCTCTAAATATGAAGTATGGGTGAGAAAATTCCCAGAGGGATGGACAGGGGGTCAGCCATATGATACAGTGAGAGGTCCCCAAGCCAAGAGCTCTAAGGCAGGCTAGTGACCTTGGACCTTTTATAACTTTTCTGGTTTGTCACTCTGATTTTATGTGCAAATAATGAATCTACAAGAATGCTCCTATCCAAAAAACATTATCAATTTGAGTTTTTCTATTTTTCTTGGCCTCCTTCTATAGCACAGACAGAAATTTACAAACAGGGAGATCACAGACTTGTGGAAGAATGAGCTGAAAGACATAATTGACAGGGAACCATTCCATTTTAATATGTGGGTAGCACCACCACAATGCTGAGGAGTGCATAAGGAAGAGGAAGGGGCTTCTACACCTCCTTACCCACTTGAAATCCCACAAAAATTGCTGTCATGGTTTGAAGGGTGGGAAGGTAACTCCCGCAGAAGCCTGACACCTGGTACCCTGTGCACTGCTGTCTTCAGGAGCAGCCTGGAGATACCCTTGTTCTACCCTGGAAACACTGACCCATGCTGATTCAAGTTCTGAAAAAAGTACCTCAATAAGTATGTTTTCCCCTAGAAATTTGCAGACTTCATGTGAGTAAAACAGAAAAATTTCCATGTGGAACAACAAAGTATCTATTGTCTGAAGAGAACTTACTTTTCTTCTATGATATGTAGGCCATTACACTTTGTAACAATCTTTGTAAAATAAAAAACTTTAAAGACAGTAACTTACAAGGTTATTTGGTTGTGTGTGTGTATGTGTGTATATTGTGTAAATGTGTGTTTGTGTGTGTATGTATGTATATGTGTGTGTATGTATGTATATATGTGTGTATGTGTGTGTATGTGTGTATATGTGTGTGTATGTGTGTATATGTGTATGTATGTGTGTATGTATGTATGTATATGTGTGTATGTGTATGTATGTGTGTATATGTGTGTGTATGTGTGTATTGTATATGTGTGTATGTGTGTATGTATGTATGTATATGTGTGTATGTGTGTATGTATGTATATATGTGTGTGTATGTGTGTGTGTATGTGTGTATTGTGTATGTGTGTATATGTGTGTATGTGTGTATATGTGTATGTATGTGTATGTATGTATATGTGTGTATGTATGTATATATGTGTGTATGTGTGTGTATATGTGTGTGTATGTGTGTATTGTGTATGTGTGTATATGTGTGTATATGTGTATGTATGTGTATGTATGTATGTGTGTGTGTGACAGCGCATGTGTAATCAAAGGAAAACCGACAGGATGGGAAAGCAGTGCTAAGAGGAAAGTTATCTCCTTCTACAGTGTGGATTCTAGGGATCAAACTCCAACCATCAGGTTTGCTAACAAGAGTCCTTACTGCCAGGCAGTGGTAGCACACACCTTTAATCTCAGTACTCAGGAGGCAGAAGTAGGTATATCTCTGTTAGTTCAAGGCCAGTCTGGTCTACAGTGCCAGTTCCAGAACAGGTTCCAAAGCTACACAGAGAAACCCCGTCTCAGAAAAACAAAACACTCTCTCCCTCTATACAACAGAAACCAACAATCACCAATGGATTCAATTGCTTATAAGACTTTTTGATGGAATCTGTTTGGTTTGGTTTTTTTTTTTTCTTCAAGCAACCTTCAGTATCTGGGAATATCACAGACTAGATTATTCTAGATGAAACATTTAGAAGAGCTGACAAGATGCTATGGAAATTCTGCTCCACAGCCAATGGAAGTAAAGATGCTAAGTACCAAGAGGAAAAAAAGACGACTTTTCACCAGACGATATTCACCAATAGAAGCAAACTTGGACTTTCATGTTGATGCCTGGATTCAGTAGACAAAGCTCAGGGAGAGCCAGAATGGGAGACTCATTCCTAGTGAAACTAAAAACCAAGGGTCCACCTTTGGGCAGCTCTCAGAACACTGCGAAAAAGTGAGGACAGTCCAACCTGATCTGATCTTATTTATTTACATTAACTAAGAACCAGGACTGGAAAGATGGCTCAGCAGTTAAAAACACTGATGACACTTCCAGCAGACCCAGCTTCAATTCCCAGTGTCCACATGGCAACTCACAACTGTCTGTAACTTCAGGGAATCTGACACCCATGGCGAAACACCAATGCACATAATATAAAAAAAATTTTAAAAATGAATTCAAAGAAAACCTCCAACCTTGAATTAAGTTTTGAATGATTCAAAAAAAAGTTTTTGAATGATTCTAAATTTGCACTTCCCATAGGAACCCAGAAAAGACTGGCAAATCTGCCTTCACTGAAGACATCTTCATCTTTTTGTCTGTTTCTTTCTTTGTTTTTCTGAGACGGGGTTTCTCTGTGTAGCTTTGGAACCTGTTCTGGAACTGGCACTGTAGACCAGGCTGGTCTCGAATTCACAGAGATCCACCTGCCTCTGCCTCCTGAGTGCTGAGATTAAAGGCGTGCGCCACCACTGCTGGCTGACATCTTCATCTTGAACCTCAAAATCTCTACAGATAGTTCTTCAAAGGCACCCAACAAGCACAAATATAGAGACAGGGCCATGATTAAAACCAAAGACAGCAAAGACAGATTCATGAAGGCTTCAGAGACTGGAATTACTATGAACATATTGGAACTAAGCGCGACAAGAGTCTCGACAAATGTAAAAGATAACCTGATGGACTTGATACAAAATGCAGTGGAGGACATCAAACAATAGATTAGGCCCAGCTGAAGAGAGTATTAGTAAAATAGAAGACAGAGCTGAAGAAATCCAGGAGCCTGTGTAGAGCCTCCCAGTAGAGCTGGAGACTAATCCATGCATGAGCAAAGGAAAACTTCCCAATGCGGCAAAGAATGACGCACGTGTGTCTAAGCTGAAAAACTTCCTAGTTCCATCCACCCAAAGAGTGAATACTAAAGTAGAAGCCAAGAAGCGTCATGTCTCAATAAGCTAAGCTAGCCCAGACTTACCCTGAACAAAACTTTAAGAGAAAGATAAAGTGTGGTGTACAGCCATACTGAAGTACAGCTCAGTGTCGGAGCTTGTGCTTAAAGTGCGTGAGGCTTGGGTTCAACGCCCTGTAAAGTTGAACACACATACACACACACACACACACACACACACACACGCCATGGAGATTGAAACTGTATTTCCAAAACAAACTTTAAAACTCTAAATTTAAATACTTAAAAAAAAAAGACCTGGCTACTTTAGAACTGGCTGGGTAGGTTAGACCTGTGCTCACACAAGTGCTGGGATTGAAGGAGTATGCCAGCATACCCAGCTTCCAAACACTTAGTGTAACAGTCACAATGTCAGAACCCAATTAAAAATTATCAGTCAGTCATGCAAGAAGGGGAACTAGTCAAGAGACAGACCTAGCAACGACAAAGGGGAGGAGTTTAAAACAGTGGTTGTGTGTGTGTGTGAGGATTTAAAGAAGACGGTATAATATCAATAATAAGAATTTTATAAAGGTTTTTCTTTAGACTGAAAATAGAGTATCATTTTAGAAAATCAGCTGAATTGGCTTACACAGCATATTTGACAATGCAGAAGAAAAGATCATTGAGTTTGAAGAAACGGTACAGAGAAAAGCACTAAGATACATAAAGAGTCTCCATATCACTGGGTAACATCAAGAAGTTTATCATCTGTGTAATAGGATAGAAAAAGATATCTGACAAAACAACATCTGATTTCCCTCCAATTTAACAAAGCTATAAATTCACAAATTCAAGAATCTTGCTAACCCAAATCTGACAAAACATTAAAATCATTGCACTAAGAGCACCACAGTCGTTGAGATATCCAGAAAAGCCCGAGGCAACACTAAGTGTAAACACAATCACTAGAAATGTTTTATCAGAATTGAGGCAAAGAAGGAGACAGAAGAGCAAAAACGTGAAAGGATTGAAAGAAAAATATACCCTAGTCTGGAATGGGATAGCCAGTCAAAGTGTTTTTCATAATAAACATACAACAAAGAATTTTGTCTGGACGAGCAGGATCTGAATAAATTTGGTGGGAAACGGATACTGCTTGGAGATATAAACCTGAGAAATGGGTCTTGGGAGATGAAGGCTTAGTCAGTAAAGTGTTGCCGTGCCAACACGAGGGCCTGAATTCAGATCCCCTGAGACTAGGGAAAAAGTCTACTCAGTGCACATCCCTGTAACCCCAGTGCTGAGAGGCGGAAGCTGGCCAGCCAGGCCAGTCAACTGATGAGTTTCCAGGTTCTCTAAGAAATGCTATCTTGAAAAAAATAAGTTAAAGAATCATTATCAAGGAAGACACTGACCCCTAGTACACACACACACACACACACACACACACACACACACACACACACACACAGAGTGTACATATATACGTTCACATAAAAGTGAGCTTCAGGAATGATACATATGTAATAAATGTTCCAAGTCCTTTCCTAGTTTTAAAGTTTCTTTGTAACTGTTTAAAACAAAAATACTGACCATGTACTATAGAGCTCATAACAAACAACAAGAATGAGACCTGCAAAAATACTGACCATGTACTACGGAGTCCATAGCGTACAGAAAGAGGAAGACTGTGATAGCAGAACAAAAGAAGTGGTCCTAAAATATTGCAAGACATTTCCATTGTGTGTGTCAGGGTGATGTTTGACCTTGACAGTTAAAGACAGCGCATGTCAGGATCATAGAGCAGGTAGCAAATTAATGTCGTAAAAAAAAGTATAGCTACAGAGACTTTAATGAAAACCAAAATGAAATCCTAAAGCTTGATTTAAAGAAGAAAGGAAAAACAAAAAGGACAGACAGATTTTGTCTCAACTCTACTGAAATTACACTAAATATATAAGTCTAAATATTCCAATTAAAAGCTGGAAATGGACAGAATTGAAAAGTGTTCAAAGAATATTAGGGAATGCATTTTAAATACAGAGACACACACAGGTGAAAGTAAAAGGCTGGAGAGGTGAACACGTGAACAGAGTCAGAAGAAGCTGGAGGCCGTGTGGTTCCCGTGTTAGCACGTGTGTCAATAAGGGAGAACACTCCTTTTAAATTTCTATTTACTATTTTTGTGCACCATGTGTGTCTCTCTCTGTGTATATGTATGTGCATGCCACCACACATATGTGGAAGTAAGAGGACAACTTGCAGGAACTGGTTTTTTCCTTCTGCCATGTAAGATCCGGGTTGAACTCAGGTTGTTAGGCTTGCTGCAACACCTTCCCCTTGCCAGCCAGGACGGACATTTCATGGTGATAAAAGGCCCACATCATCATGAAGGCATAATAATAATAATGGATAGCACATCAAAATACATTTGATGTAAATGATAAACTACATCAAAAATGTATGATGCAAAACTACCATAACTATAAGAAAAAAGAGGCAAATCAATAACTATGTAACAGTAGATTTTTAACTTTCTCTTTAGAGAACAGTGGTCAGAATGTCAGTAAGGATAAATGAATTTTAACGACACAACTATCCAACTTGACCAAATTGTCCTTTACAGAACATCACCTGCAGTAACTGTAGAAGGCATGTTATTCCCAGGTATGTATAGAATATTTACTATCATAAGTCATTTTTGGGATCATAAAACAAATCTTACTAAATTTAAAAGAGCTGCAATCATAGAGAATACTCTATGATCATAGCAAAATCAGACCAAGTCTGAAGAAAGCATATCTGAAAATTCTCTGTGCTTTAGAAGATTAAAGGTAACATTTCTAAATGTTTATGAATGACATATTACAAGATAAAATAGAAAATACTGTGACTGCTAGAAAATGAAATACACATATTAAAATTTGTGATGTGTGGTTAAAAGGATTCCTACAGGGAACCTATGCCTGTGGATGCTTATATTAGAAGAGAACATCTCAAATCAATGGCCCCAGAGTCCATCTTGAGGATCTATAAGAAGATAAGAAAAATAAATCTAAAGTAAGAATAAGATTGTAACAGTGAATATTAGAATGGCAACTAATGAGAAAAGAAACAGAAAGAAGAAAAAAATCAGAGTTACTGAAAGTGGTGTTCAGAGTAAATCAACAAACTCGGCGAGTCTGTAGCTCGGTTGATTTGAAAAACAAGAAAAAGGCTGGGAACATATCCCCATGATAGAGTGTGCAACTAGCGTGCATGAAGCCCTTGTTTTGATCCCCAACATTGTAAACCAGGCCTGGTGATACACACCTGTAGTCCCAGGACAGGGAAGTAGAGACCAGGACTTCAAGGCACCTTATTACAATCAAGGTCAGCTTGGAACATGTGAGACCTGTTCTCAAGAAAACAAGGGATCAAAAAAAGAAACAGAAAAGACCCAGATTTCAACCCTCAGAAGTAAATGGGGGACTCTATAGATTCAATGTATTTTAAAGGCTAACAAGACAAATATTATGAACATTTCTATCAATAAATTTGATAACTTAGATGAGATGGACAAATTACTAAAAGACTGACTGAAGTTGCCCAAACTGACATATAAATTAATTAGTTGAAAATGTGGAAAAGGAGAAATATTCTCTGTAATATTATGAACTCAGTAAAAAAAATTAAATACTGGATTGAAGGTGTGAACAGGCATCACACACAAGATGTATAAATGAATTTAAGGTTCTCAGTATCTTTAGTAGTTACAGGAATGGGGAAGGGAAGAAAAGAAGGAAGGAAGGGTAGGTAAGCAAATGCCACTATCGACCACTAGACTGTCTCAAAATAAAAACTGCCAGCAACACATGTCCGTGAAGATATGAGTAGCTGGAACTTCCGGACGCTGTCAAGGAAAGCAGTGTGACAACTTTGGAGAACTATTTGAGTTAGCTATACAACTTTCATAAAACCCAGCATTTACAGGCCATTTCCGTTATGGACACATACAATCTCAGAAAGAATTGTGCACACACATTCATGTCAAATTCATTTATACTAGTTAAAAGCTGGAGACCATCTATAAGCGAAAGGATATACAGATTGCAGTTTGTAAAATACAATGGGGGCTTTCCAACAACAGAAAGGAAAATTATCAGTGCACACAACGTAGATCACTGAAGAGCTCATGCTCCAGTATATGCTCCGCCTGTGATTCTGCTGAAGTATCTCTCTCTCTCTCTCTCTCTCTCTCTCTCTCTCTCTCTCTCTCTCTCGTCTCTCTCATGCAGCTGTTTCATGTGGCCCTTTTGAAGAATTCTTCCATGTGAAACATGTAACTTTTGGGGACCAGCAGCCCCCCAAATAATGACTTGGAGACTTATTATTAATTATGAAAACTTGACTTTTAGGCTTATTCCTAACTAGCTCTTAGAACTTAAATGAACCTGCTTTTATGATTCTGCATCCTGTCATGTGGCTTTTTACCTCTCCTCCATTCTGTATGTCTGACTCACTGGTGTCCCCCCTTTTCTTCCTCAGCTGTTAATTCTCTGGGACTGTTTAAATCTTTATCACCATCCAAGGTTTTTTTCAAATGAATTATTAGATCAGGTGTTATTCCAATAGCTGGTCGTAGACTGGAAATGTCTCCTAACAGTCTTTGAAAGTCATTAAGAGTCCGTAGTCGATCTCTCCTAATTTGTGCTTTTTGTGTCTTAATTTTTTGCAAACCTATTTTATAACCTAAATAATTAACAGAATCTCCCTTCTGAATCTTTTCAGGAGCGAATTGCAATCCCCATTTAGGTAAAAGTATCTTTATTTCTTCAAACAGTCTGTCAAAGGTATCCATGTTTGAATCGGATAACAAAATGTCGTCCATGTAATGGTATACTATAGATTTGGGGATTTTTTCTCTATCTTCTTTTTGCAAAGGTATAGTGAAAAAACAATCCTTTAAATCAATAACTATGAGAGTTCATCATTTTGGTAATAAAGAGGGCAAAGGAATTCTAGATTGCAGAGGGCCCATAGGTTGAATAACCTTGTTGATGGCCCTGAGATCTGTCACCATTCTCCATTTACCTGATTTTTTCTTAACCACAAATACAGGAGAATTCCAAGGGCTGGTAGATTCTTCTATATGTCCAGCATCTAATTGTTCTTGTACCAGCTGTTCTAAAGCCTGTAACTTTTCCTCAGCTAAAGACCATTGCTTTGTCCATATTGGTTTCTCAGTCAATCATTTTAGAGGCAAGGCTGTTGGTATCTCTAAAGGGACATCAATTGCTTGTTCTTGTACAGCCCGAATGGCCGGTTTTCTCCGTTTGTAATATCTTTTAATATTATTCTCAGAAATATAGGCTCTAGAAGTAGCAGGAATGTTAATTTCGGTATTCCATTGTTGTAATAGGTCATGACCCCATAAATTCATTGCAATATTGGCTACATATGGCCTTAATTTTCCTATTTGTCCCTCTGGCCCTATACATTCAACCCATCTCGTGCTCTGCCTTACTCGAGATAGGATTCCAATTCCCAGGAGCTGAACATTTACATTCTGAAGAGGCCAATACAGATGCCAAGATTCTGGGGTAATGATACTTACATCAGCACCTGTGTCCAGCAAGCCAGTAATAAAAATGCCATTTATACACACTCTCAGTTTAGGTCTTTGATCATTTATAGAAGTTTGCCAAAACACACGTAACTTATCTTTCTGATCATTATTGCTTGTAACAGTAGGCATGGGGCTTCCTAATTGTCCTGACAAGGCACGTTCTCTGCAGAAATTGGAAATGACTGAACCATGTTTGCCATGGGGCCCTGTGATGCCCCCCCTCACGTTTCCCGACTGTATCAAGTTGCCTTGTCTATCTCTTGTAGACCTGCATTCATTCGTCCAATGTCTGCCTTTTCCACATCTTCTACATAAACCTGAAGGCTGAGTCCTCCTATTTCTATTATTTCTAGAAGATGCATTATTATTATTATTTCTGAAAATCCGTTGTCTACAATTCCTTTTCATATGACCCATTTTGCCACAATTAAAACATTTGGTATTCTGGTGTCTCCTTTAACCATTGGAAATTGCTTCTTCTACCCATGCTTCAGTGCCATAATCAAATGTATCAACATTGAGTGTATGCAAGACCCATTCTTCCAAGGGCGCTGATCTGAGCTTTAAAGGCCCCAAAATCCTTTTGCATTCCACATTTGCATTTTCATAAGCCAAAGACTCAATCATTATACGTCTTGCTTCTGGGTCAGATATCCCTATTTGTACAGCCTTAGTTAATCTTTGTAAAAAGTCACTAAAGGGTTCTCTTTGACCCTGTTTAACTCTGACAAATGATTCCATTCTCTGTCCTGGGTCTTGTACCCTGTCCCAAGCCCTTAAGGCTGCTGTAGTACACATGGAGAGTGTGTTTTCATCCAAATTAGCTTGTTCCTGAGGGTCGGAAAAGAGCCCTTCACCTAGAATTTTATCTAGGGAAATGTCAATTCCCTTCACTTTTTCCTGCTGTTCTAAAAGTCTAGCCTCTTGCCTGAATAAGCATTTCCATTTCAATTGCGGTCCACTCTCAAGTACTGCAGAGCTCAGCTGGAGCCAGTCCGAGGGGGTTGCTCTGCTTGTTGTGGGCCAAGATCTTAGCATCTCTTTAACAAAAGAGGCTTGCATCCCAAAAGTCATGACAGCCTGTTTAATTTCCTTGAGGTCATTCATATGGATAGGCTCCGATGTATCTTCCTTGATGACCCTAGGGTTTCTGGAACCAATCACCTTCTCTGTTGTTATTACTGGAAAGGCAGGTAGAGCTGTAGGTAGAGCTTTGTGGAAATTGTCCCGGAGAGATTTACCCACAGATGTAGTTAAAATTTGCCTTTCTACCCTTTGCTCTTCTTCATCAAAATTTAGAAATTCCTCAATCTTTTCAATTCTATTCACCATTGCCTTCTGCAATGTCTGAATCTCCTGTCCAGAATTATGTTCCAAAGCTTTCATTGAGGATTCTAAAGTATGAAGTTTGTCCATTAGAGATAACATCTCATCTTTGGACATAAGTTTTATGGCATAGACCGTGCCTTCTTGTATTGACAATCTTTCCGCCAATCTGTCATAAGCTTTAGACAAAATTCGATTGTCACATTCAGCAGTTTTGATTCTCTCAGTTAATGTTTCATTTCCTACAGAAATGGACTGAAGCTTACGATCCAAATCAGCTGTTCCCTCTTCCATAGTAATGAATTTCTCCTTAATATCAGCCTCTAATGTTTCAGTTCCTACAGAAAGGGACTGAAGCTTATGATCCAAATCAGCTGTTCCCTCTTCCATAGCAATGAATTTCTCCTTAACATCAGCCTGGAGAACTTCAAACTGATTCTTGAGAAGATTGTTGTCATTCTCAATTGTTTTTAAGCGTTCAATCTCTGCCTTAAGAATCCTGGATTTGTCTCGTAAAGACTTTATCATATTTCTATTATCAAACCATTTAGTGACAATGAAAACTACAAATCCCAGAAGGATCCATAGATGTGGGGTGATAGACACCTCTTGTAAAATCTCCCACATGGTACAATTAAAAAAACTGTTAAATTCTTGAATAGTAATGTGTTCAGACATTTTATTTATAAAAGAAAAAATTTTTACCTGCAATGATCAGTTCCTGCCAGTGGTGGTCTCTGTGTTTTTGGAGCCTGTCCTGGAACTAGCTCTTGTAGACCAGGCTGGCCTTGAACTCACAGAGATCCACCTGTCTCTGCCTCCAGAGTGCTGGGATTAAAGGCGTGCACCACCACCGCCTGGCTGGCCTCGAACTCACAGAGATTCGCTTGCCTCTGCCTCCCAAGTGCTGGGATCAAAGGCATGCGCTACCACCGCCTGGCCAAGTCACTTTGTATCAGACCAAATCTGCCCCTGTGGTGGCTTTTGTTGCAAAACCGCAGGTACTTGAGCTTCTGCTAATTCAGGCAGTGGGGTTCCACTGCAAACTTAGCCAAGGCAGGCAGGGAGGGGTTAATTGCTCTGGTGAGCAGGCAGGGCAGAATGGGCCTGTGTGGCCAAGTGTGTCTCAGACTCAGCACTGGGGCCCTAGTCACGAACTAAAAAACAGCACCTGGGAGCATTTTGTGTTAGCTAGCGGGCTACGCACTTGAGTCGGGGGCAAAATAGTCCAACGTTGGACGCCAAAATGTAACGGCGTAAACGAATGCAGACAGATTGTAAAAATATATATACAGCTTTAATGGAGAAATAGACTTACAGAACCACCATTCCTGTGGTAGCTGCTGGGGGCATGCTCGCCAAATTTATAGGCAAACATTAGCCCGAGGCGAACACGCTCCCTTAGGGGCGGGACTTATCCCTACAATTTCATAAACTGCAGCTCACCAAAACACCTACCTCAAGACCACAGCTTGTCCATCTTTGTGGTCACATAATCAAACACCACTCTTGCCACATGCTGTATGCCCATACAATGTTGGAGATGAAGCATTCAGTGGGTAAGTTCTTACGTGCAATGCCCATCCCTTCAGGAGCCTGTTTTTGTAAATCCTCTCAGCCTTGATTCTCAGATATCTTTTCTGCCTTGGGAATCTGCCCAGTTTGTCCTAGATTGTCTTTACCATCATCATCTTATGTCCTCCTTAGCTGACAGACCCAGAATGGCCCCAGGAATGGTTAAAACAAAGCATTTATTTATTTATTCTGGTTTTGTTGAGACAGGGTCTCTTTATATAGTCCTGGAACTCACTCTGTAGACCAGGCTGATCTGGAACTCACAGAGATCCTCCTGCCTCTGTCTCCCAAGTGCTGGGGTTCCATAAATGTGCTTCCATGGCCAGCTTGTCCTGATACTTACCTCACTATTTGTGTCACAGCCGCCACATGGCACATACTATTTGTCCCTAACACTGAAGATGCACAAATTTGCGGAAAAGTTTAGGTCTCTGTCTTCAACAGCTTACATTTTACCAAGCAGTGATGACACATATCTTTAATCCCAGTGCTTGGGAAGCAGAGTCAGGCAGGTCTCTGAGTTCAAAGTCAACCAGGTCTACAGAGTGAGTTCTAGTACAGCCAGGACTATGCAGAGAAACCCTGTCCAAAAAATAAATAAGGTAACATTTTAATGGTTTTGTTTAAAGGTTTGACTGGGAGACAGATTAAGCATAAAAGAAAGTGAGCTTTTTGCCTACATTGTCCAAATAATTCAATTCAATGCTAGATACAGCTTTTCCTACTTTAACTTGGTAACAGAATGCTATCATCATGTGACTTTCTGGCACTATGTTTCACAGAAGAGAGGACTGGGGATATGGCTCACTGAGGAAATGTTGGGTTCACATGCCTCTGGCTGTGAAAACAGCAAAGTCACCACCTCCTGATGCTTTCCAGCAGCAAATACATATGATGCTCGTACCTGCCCTAACACCCGGCCATACTGTAGGTAGATATGATGCTCGGACCTGCCCTAATACCCGGTCACGCTGTAGGTAGATATGATGCTCGGACCTGCCCTAATACCCGGTCACGCTGTAGGCAGATATGATGCTCAGACCTGCCCTAACACCCGGCCACGCTGTAGGTAGATACCTATGGTACATTCATATACTAAGTTACATGAGGTATGTGCCACCTTTCCTTCCACTAATAAATGCCCACTCAGATGCATTTTCGTGTGTGTGTGTGTGTGTGTGTAAATGTGCAAGCACATTTGTGTTATGCCTTTGAGAGAGGATCTCTCACTGAACATGGGGCTCAACAGTTTGAGCCTAGGCTTGTTAGCCAACAAACTTCAGAGACCTGCTGTCTAGCTTCCACAGCATTCCGGTTATGGATACTCATGGCCGTGTCTGGCTTTATATAGATGCTGGGGACCAGAACTCGGAGCCTCATGCTCGAGCAGCAAGTGCTGACACCCAGTCCCCTTAGCTGCCTGTTTAAATGCATTGCTGCAGAACACATCTGCAGATTATGGCTCCCTCTCACCATCTCTTTTCCTTCCTTAGCAAGCATTGAGATTGCCTCCATTTCGGCAGGATCAGAATGTCTTGAAAACTATCTGGTACTTATATTGAACCAATTTTCAAAACAAGTTGGGCAAGACTTGGGAGAAAGTATCTCCTTTTAATTGACAGCACTCTCTCCTATTTCCCTAGACAAAGTAGGCCCCAAAGGCTAATTTGAGGCTAGAAACCATTTAAAGTGATTCCATCCCCAGCATGTGACGAGGCCATGAGAGTACATCCTAGATAATACTTAACGCCATTTCACAAGTGCAGCAGCCAAGGTTCAAAGGCATTAAGCAATAGTGGCGTTTTGGGATGTGAGCTCAAGCCCGACTCCCAGCATTATCTTTCTTCTCTCATCCCAGGAACGAGTTACTATCAAAGAACTTTGAGTTGTAGGGCTCACCGTTTAAGTATTGCATGGACATTGCTGTGAGTCAGGGGCTAGGGTAATGCATCTACCCTATATTTGTGAGCTACATGTACTGGCGCGTAAGAAAAGGCATCTACAGTGAGACTTTCCTACGTGTGTAGATCTTGGAAGCTGGTGAAATGGTTCCACAGGCTGCTAATAAAAACGTACACCTGTGTGTGTGCATCCACATGCACGCATGTGCATATGCGTGTTTTATATAGTCTATGTAAAACTGTATAGAGTTTTATAGAGTCAGTGTTTTCTCATTTGTGGAAATTCTTTGGTCTTCATACCAAGTCCTCTACAGAATTCCATCTGTATTATTTATATTTAAAGAAAAGAAATTGAGGGTAAGCAGAAAAAGATTCTGAACAGTTTTTTTTTTCCTGAGGAAATGGCACACAGACACAGACACAGACAGACAGACAGACACACACACACACACACACAAGCACACAGACACACAAAGGGCCAGTAACGGGGCTCTCCATTTTCCTTCTGGTATCATCTCAGCCAAACATTATTATTTCACCCAGATTATAGGTGAGGATATTTTGTAAATTATACTGTTATTACCAGTATTTTCTAACAAGCTAAATTAATTGGCATCATTGAAGCCATCTGTATCAACAAAGTCTACCAAGAAAGGAAGTGGGTTCCTCTGGGAAATGCTCACCTCTCCTAGCTCAGCCACTGCTTCTGTAGCTTTGTTCTGCTCCTTCTGCTTCACACAGCTGTCCTCTGAGTCACAAAGCTCACTGTACCGATGGTGACAGTCAGGCCCTGCCCCCATTTCATCTCCTCAAGGTGAAATGGTCTTCAGGGAGGCACAAAGCCATGATGAAAGGAAGACGGTTTTCACATCCCTTAGCCCTGAAGACATATTTCACACCGGTCAAATACCTTGCCAAAAGCTTGTGACCTGCCCACTAATAGTGAACATGGATTTACACAGGCAGGGAGGACAGGAGTGTGACTTAAGTTTCTGCATTTTTACACCATGACTTTCTAGCTTTCATACCTTACCCCTTACCCTTCTTCCCAGACATGGGATCTTTTCTCTACACCTCTCTGTGGATCTAGTCTTGAGGATGTTTTGTGTATGCATGCGCACATGCGTGCACATACACACAAGAGAGAGAGACACAGAGACAGAGATGTAGTCTTCATTTTAACTTCTTTCTCCCTAAATGAGTGCTCTTGTTGCATTCTTTATATCTTTCTAGCAATTACTCCACCACTATGCAAAGTGTCTCCTGGTTCCATCTTTGTCTCTCTTTGCCTCAGTTCTACCTCTAGAATGATGTTCCATCTCCCTCAAGGGACTAAGCAGTGCCTGTTCTTCCTTTGCAGTTCTCCCTGGCAAGTGTTCGTTCATCTCAGAAGTGACAGAGCCTTTCTGTCCCTGTATTGTCTCCCAAGCTCCTGCAAAGGCCTTGCTGGGATTCAGGATGTGGATTCGGCATCAACATTTTCCTTCTTATGATGCTGCTCAGAGTGACAGAGAAAATACAAAAGGAAAAACAAGTGATTCTGGAGATGAACACAATTTCTTAGCTAATTAACTGAGACAGTTTACACGTTTATTGTGTTTAAACTATTGGGTGATTAATTTAGGGAGTTTTATAGACAGTTTGATGCTCTCCCAGCATAAGGAAGAAGCCAGTTAATATAAAAAGAAGAAGAAAGAACTCTGAGATTATGAATATGACAAATGAAAGGGAAGGAGAAATTGTTCTCGGATTACATAGTTCAGAATGTAGATACAAATAACCGACTCTCAAAGCTTGGCATGTGTTATCATAAGGAAATTCAAACCCTTAACTTGACTCTCAGCTCACACCTTGGCTGCCCAACCATTCTCAGGTTGCAATGCAAACCTTTCCAATGAATCCTTATGTGAGCAACACCTACAAAGGTAACTCAGGATAAAACCAGATTTTAAAATTAGCATGCTGTAAAGAGCAGAGTGTATGCTTGATATGCACAAGGCCTCATGTTCAAGCCCAGCACCAGCAATATAAAGTAGGTTCCAAGGATAGCCAGGACACACAGAAAAACCTTGCCTCAAAAAAATCTATCTATCTATCTATCTATCTATCTATCTATCTATCTATCTATCTATCTATCTATTCAACAAACATCTGTCAGGTGACTCCTGCTTCAAGCATCATACTGTAAGTGTGGTTCAATAGTAACATTATTAGACATTTTAAAGTTTAATAGCTAGCTGGGTGTGTGGGTTTATACTTTTAATCCCAGAACTCGGGAATCGGAGGCAGGTGGATCTCTGTGAGTTCAAGGCCAACCTAATATAAAGTAGGTTCCAAGGATAGCCAGGACACACAGAAAAACCTTGCCTCAAAAAAATCTATCTATCTATCTATCTATCTATCTATCTATCTATCTATCTATCTATCTACCTACCTATCTATCTACCTTTCTATCTATCCTAATGGAGAAAGTCACATTGCAAGAACAGCTCTAAGGGAAAAAGGGGCATGTTTCATCTTACCCCTTGGGGCTACTAGTGTTTGGAGAGGTCCAATATCAGCGGTCAGAGACTCCTTCCTCACACTAGCTCCTGCCCTGGGTGCCAGGGCAGTGGGTGAAGATGGTAGGTAGCCTATAGCCACAGTTCCTCCCCTCACTTCTCACCCTTATTTTCTTGTTTCAGGTCCCCCTAACCAAGAGGGAATCGGTCACTGTAATTAAGCAGTCTCTAATCAACCAAGTCCCATTAAGAAATAACGAGGCCAGTAATGCGCCAGGCACCATTGCTGGGGGGCTAGTGAAACTCCTGTGGTCTTTCCCACCCCCACTCTGAAGAAGTGGAGGTGGAGAAGTTGATTCGGTACCGTGAGCACTAGCCCCACACCTCCACTGGCTCTCCAGTTCTGCTACCTGCTGTGGGCGCCTAGCTGGTAGAGCCTCGTGTATCACAGAGCCTGTGTTCTCAGAGCCTGGCACATTGTAAGTACCCAGCAAATAAATGTTCCCTACTGAAAGAAGATGAGTTAGACATGTTGAAATGGAACCTGAGCCTAGCAGTGGCGGTGCACACCTTTAATCCCAGGTCTGGGGAGGCAGCAGGTGGATCTCTGTGAGTTCAAGACCAGGCTGGTTACAAAGAGAGTTCCAGGACAGCCAGAACTGTCTAGAATAATCGAGAGAGAGAGAGAGAGAGAGAGAGAGAGAGAGAGAGAGAGAGAGAGAGAGAAGAGGAGAAAGAAAGAAAGAAAGAAAGAAAGAAAGAAAGAAAGAAAGAAAGAAAGAAAGAAAGAAGAATCTGAGTAGGCTTTCTCAAGTAGATTGTTGCCTAATCTGCGTCTGGGCAAAACTGTATAGAAGGGCATTTGGCACTGGGGGATAAGGAACATTTTCCATCGTTCTGTATCCCAGTGAGCATGATGAGTGTTTCCCAGCTCATCTCACAACAACGCGGTGTGGGGTGGACACACAAAGAAGCTGTCACTATAGAAAGTCTTTGAGGATAGCTGGGAATGTAAGTCAGAGTGCTTGCCCAGCAAGCTCTGACCCCAGCACCAAATAAGGCTGTCATGGTAGCATGGGTCTGTAATTCTAGTACTCGGGACACAGAGGCAGAAGGACAAGACGATAAAAGTCATTCTGACTATAGTGTGAGCTTGAGGCCAGTCTGAGAAATATGACTGCTCTAAAAAGGAGAGAGATAAAGAGAAGTTCTCTCTCTCTCTCTCTCTCTCTCTCTCTCTCTCTCTCTCTCTCTCTCTCTCTGACACACACACACACACACAAACACACACACATGAACACGCACATGAGAAAGAGAGAGAGGGAGTGAGAAGATCTTTGAGAGTCTTGCAGAGAGTTCTTGTGAGGTCCTTGTGATGTCCTTGTGAGGTTCTTGTGAGGTCCTTGTGATGTCCTTGTGAGGTTCTTGTGATGTCCTTGTGAGGTTCTTGTGAGGTCCTTGTGAGGTCCTTGTGAGGTCCTTGTGAGGTCCTTGTGAGGTTCTTGTGAGGTTCTTGTGAGGTTCTTGTGAGGTCCTTGTGAGGTCCTTGTGAGGTCCTTGTGAGGTCCTTGTGAGGTCCAAAGAGCAGTCTTTTCTGTTACTGTTGTTGACTCCAATAAAACTAAACTGAGAACCAGAGACCAATCAATGTGGAGATTCACAAGCTGCATTCTGTCACCTACACCAGGGAGGCTTGCTCTAAACTAAAGCGCATGCCGCTCTCTTTCTGAAGAGCACCCCATGGTGAAGGTCTGCCCGAGGTTCTTGAGAACAACTTCAGTATTTCATATGCGTGTAGTTTTTATTTTTATTTTTTCTAAGCTCTGGAATTAGAGCCAACCAGAGAAATGAAGGATAGAGGTTTTATCATCCCTTCTTTCGCTTTCCTAATACTCCAGGTTGTACACTCAGTTCTCAAGCAAAGGGAATCTGTGACTTCTTTCAAAAGAGGTTGAGCCTGTGTGGTGGCTCAGCAGGTAAAAGTGTTTGCTACACAAAACTGATGACTTTACTTCTACCCCAGAACAAATGGTAGAAGTGGAGAACTGACCCCCAAAATTGTCCTCTGACATTCCACATGCACTGTGGCAAGTATGCAACACACACACTCACACACACACACACTCACACACACACACACACACTCACACACACACTCACACACACACGCTCACACACACACACTCACACACACTCACACACACACACACACACTCACACACACACACACTCACACACACACACACTCACACACACACTCACACACACACACACTCACACACACTCACACACACACTCACACACACACTCATACACACACACACACTCACACACACACTCACACACACACTCATACACACACACACACTCACACACACTCACACACACACACACACTCACACACACACTCACACACACACTCACACACACACTCACACACACACTCATACACACACACACACTCACACACACACTCACACACACACTCACACACACACTCATACACACACACACACTCACACACACACTCACACACACACTCACACACACACTCATACACACACACTCACACACACACTCACACACACACTCATACACACACACTCACACACACACTCACACACACACACACTCACACACACACTCACACACACACACTCACACTCACACACACACACTCACACACACTCACACACACACACACACACACTCACACACACTCACACACACACTCACACACACACTCATACACACACACTCACACACACACTCACACACACTCATGCATGCATGTACATGAACAGAGTTGGGAGTCTAGGGGTTAACTTAGTTGGAAAAATGTTTGTCGCATACGCAGATGAGGATCTGAGACAGACACCCAAACCTACATTAAAAAAAGTATCTGGGCATGATGGATACCTATAATCCTAGCACCAGAGAAGCAAGGCAAAGACAGGCCAGCCAGCCTAGCCTAACTGGTGAGTTGCAGGCCAAATTATAGGCTTTACCTCAAAAAAACAAGGTGGACGACTCCTGAGGAATGCCTAAAGTCATCTTCTGGTCTCCACATGCGTGAACACACGTGTGCGTTTGCACCTTCACAGATATGCACAGATGTGCACACAGACCAGAACTCAGATGGAAAAGTGCCTTGCATTTGTCAAGGCATGAATCTGATCCTCAGCACTATCAGACAGTAAAGAGAAAAGAGCTAACCCTGGCTTCGATCCTGTCTCTCCTGGTAGGTCCTGCATAATTTTGTCCAGAGAGAGTGAGCTCTGTGACTGTTTCCATGTTTTTCTTTTGCTTTCTTCTAAACTCCTCTGACATGCCCTGCCCTTCTGAGACATTAATCTTTGCTGTTGTTGAATTCCACGACATCCCTAGGCCAGGACTCCTGCTCAGTATCATCTACATTTCAAGTTCAAGAGAAATATTATTTAATTTTTCATGCCAGGGAAACTTGCTCTCTGATATTTGGTTCAAAGCTGGAATGATAATCCCATGCTTGTAATCCCAGTGCCTAAGAGGTTGCGGCAGGGGTATCATAAGCTTGATGCCAGCTTTGGCTACCTGGTAGAACCCTGTCTCAAAAACAAAACAAAGTATAGAATTGATTCCTTTCTAGTGCTGAGCTTACAAAGTCTTCACTGTGGTTTGGAGGAGGAATTTGATCGGCAACATCAGCCAGGTGTTAAAGAAGAGTCGTCCAGGTGGAGCAGGGCTACGTAGGGGACCAGGTTTGTTAGACTTGTCTTGATAGTTCCATGGACTCCACAGAGTCTTCCCTTCAAAGGCTGAAGGCAGATGAACTCCAAGACTGAACCCAGCTTCAGACTGAGCCTATTGCCAGAATCATCTCCATTCTCAAATAAGTTCCTTTTGCCCTTGTTCCTTCTGATAATGGCATAACTCTGGCAAGAGGCAACAATTCCTTCCCCTACTGGCTGCCCACTTTTGCCATTATGTTTATGTATTCTGTTTGGGGGCATTGTTTGCAGCTCCTGTTTTAAGTTGGCCCAGCATGTACAATTATCCCATGTCTTTGGGCATATCCATCTCCTTCTGCTGTATTTAATAAAGGCCAGAATGAAGCAAATTCCCCCAGAGATCCATTCTTCCTATTCCTGAGTCAAACCTATCAGAGACTGCCTTCCCATGACAGAGATGAAATCCCTGTTGTTTCCACCAGACAACTTGCAACAGGATGTATGAATAATCAAGATAACAGAAAACTCTTTCTACCTTGATAAGAAGCCACGAGAGCCTTCTCTTTAGAGGATGAAGAAATTAATTCCTGGGTCTCATGAGGTTTGGATGCCTTCCTCAGCTCTCATCTTTCTTGCTTCATGCTGTTCTAGTGTTTGTACATTTGGGACATGGACTGAAGACCATGCAACAATACTGTCTGCCTCTGGCTGGAAAACAAGCCGAATGGTCCCATGAAATGTCCCACAATAGGGAAGTTTGGTTTGAACAGTGGACCAAAGAAAGCCATTGTCAGGCTCTGAAACTGAGAGAGATGGAACCAGAGTATTTTATAGAATGCTGGCAGAATAACGGCTAGGAACACTCAAGAGAAAATTCACCTGTCTAAAAGCAGAATAAAAGACCTCAGAAGATTGGACCTTTTGTAACATGAACAATGAATAGAAAAAGTGAGGAGCCCTCCTTTCTAACAGGGATATTCTTTTTTTATTTCTTTTTTATTATTATTTAAATTATTTATTAAAGATTTCTGCCTCCTCCCCGCCATCGCCTCCCATTTCCCTCCCCCTCCCCCGATCAAGTCCCCCTCCCTCATCAGCTCGAAGAGCAATCAGGGTTCCCTGACCTGTGGGAAGTCCAAGGACCACCCACCTCCATCCAGGTCTAGTAAGGTGAGCATCCAAACTGCCTAGGCTCCCCCAAAGCCAGTACGTGCAGTAGGATCAAAAACCCATTGCCATTGTTCTTGAGTTCTCAGTAGTCCTCATTGTCCGCTATGTTCAGCAAGTCCGGTTTTATCCCAGGCTTTTTCAGACCCAGGCCAGCTGGCCTTAGTGGGTTCCCGATAGAACATCCCCATTGTCTCAGTATGTGGGTGCACCCTTCGCGGTCCTGAGTTCCTTGCTCGTGCTCTCTCTCCTTCTGCTCCTGATTTGGACCTTGAGATTTCAGTCCGGTGCTCCAATGTGGGTCTCTGTCTCTGTCTCCTTTCATCGCCTAATGAAGGTTAATATTCAGGAGGATGCCTATATGTTTGTCTTTGGAGAAACGGGGATATTCTTAAATCTATAATCAAAGGAGAATCCTCAGCTGTACAGAAGGAAGTTCTGGAGTGTAACTTTAATTTTCCAAGGCTGTTTTATTTGTCCATATGAATATATCGCTTTGTAATTGTCCAAAGGTTGCTTTTATTGTTTGTGTTTTTCTTCCTAGGTAAACTCTTCCAGGGAAGAGCTTGACTCCTCAGAGGAATCTTTTAAGCCTCTTTACAGAAGTGCCCATGTCATGCTGGAGAAGAAGCTGAAGAGTAATTACTAGCCAACAGCAGCTGGAGGCCTAGAAGATACAGCAATCAGCACCCTGCGTCGATGGCTGCTTCAGACCAAGAGGCAACCAGGCCACTTCCTCCCAAACGACCAGTGCTACCTGGAGTGCCTGTGTATGATTTTGAGGGAAGAGGGCAGACAGAACTATAAACCTGGGGTCCATGTCACCTGGGAAAAGAAGCAAGTTCGTGTATGAGGTGACTGTGGGTCGGGAGAGTGTGCGCTGTAAGACGTTTATGGTACAAAGAAGCTGAGGGGTCCCTGGGAGCCACTCAGGTTTAACTCCTGGTTTTAACCTGCTCTTGTTCCTCATCATTCCCACCTGTAATTCTGACTTGGCAACAACTCCACACTAAATGTTCTCAAAGCACTTTATAGACTTTAATTAGTTCCGTGGGAAGTGAGGCAAGGTCCAGCCTTCATTTTGCCAAAAGATGATGGGAGTTGGGGAGCGAGGAAGAACAAGGAAGAACGACATCTCGAGAGTCAAGCAACTCTCTGAAGGTGTGTGGTGTAGGGTGTGCGGTGTAGGGTGTGCGGTGTAGGGTTTGCAGTGTAGGGTGTGTGGTGTAGGGTGTGCTTAAAACCCCTGCATCCTGAGACTTGGTAGAATGCCTTAACCTTCCATTTCCAAACAGGCAGTGGGCTCATCCTACTAACCTACTTTGCTAGGGTGTTGTTGATGAATGCTTATAAACCCTACCCTAGATGACAGGTTTGGAAGGTACTTGAGGAAAGCATGTCATTAAGTCCACACTCATCCCCTCTCTACAACCAGCCCTGGAGAAATGGATGATAGCCAGAACCCAAGGGCCTCTACTTCCACAGATGTTGAAGTATTCAACAGCAGCGAGGGAATCATGGACGTAGCTGCAGGATGAAGAGTGGGCACTGGGGGAAGTCTGAAACAGGTGTCACAGGATGGCGGACTCCTCCTAAGGTTCTATGGATGGCTGATTTCTTACCATACAGGGCACAGGTTTTGTAGTGTTCCCCCTTCTTTGCTTTGTAAGGCCCTCTCTGATGTCTGTCCCAAGTTTTCTTTCCTAAGTAGGTTTCTGTTGCTGCAATAAACACCACAACCAAAAATAACTTGGGGAAGAAGGGTTTTTTTTCCACTTCTTAAGGCAAGAGAGAAGTGAAGGCAAGACCTGAACAGAAGCCATGGGAGGCTGCTTCTCGCTGGCTTCCTCCCAATGTTACTCAGCCTGCTTTCTTACACCATCCACAGAGCCACTTGTCCAGGCTGGCACCTCAAGGCAAGCCGAGCCCTCTCACACCAACCATTAATCAAGACAATACCGCCACATACTTGCCTATAGGCCAATGTTACCGAGACATCTTCTCAACTACGATTCTGTCTTCCAGGGGGCTAGAAAAATGGATCAAAGGGTAAGAGCACTTGCTGTTCTTCCAGAGGACCTAGCACCAACGTGGCAGCTCACAACAATCTGTAACTCCAGTTCCAAAGGGTCCAACACCTTCTTCTGACCTCTAAGCACCACACACACACACACACGATACACAAACATACAGGCAGACAAAAACTTATACACATAAAATAATAATTAAAAAAAAAGATTTTCTCTTCCCATATGCCTTGGTTTGTGTCAGGTTGACAAAAACATCCAGCACAATGTCAAAGGTACATTTCCTTCCAAGGGGTTAGATGCTTCTCCCCTCTGTGTGCCCATAGCACTTCTGGGTATTCAGGGACCTGGTTGACTCTAGGCCACTCTGAAAGAAGTAGTTAAGAGACCAAAGTTACAGCCTTTGTCCCTTCCATTCCAGTTAAGTTGAGTAACTTATTTCTGTAGGCCTTGATTTTCTCATCTATAAAATGTGCCCAGTAGCAATCCCTAACACAAGGTTTGCTGTGGTAGTTAAATATAATAATTCAGGTAAGCCTTAACATTGGGCTAGCATATTGATAGCACTTGACCCATTTCAACCCTGGCTCTTTTATCTGTGGTAATCATGGTACTTCCTCTGTCAAGTTCTAGCCTCTTCCCTGGACTCACTTCTATCTTTATCAATGGAAAGTCGGGGTAGACACCAAAGTCATTTTTTAGTCAGTTACAGCCAGGTAGAATGAAAATGGCCATCCCATTTATGTGGACATTACTACACAGATTAATCCTGCTCCGGATGCCTGATGAGCGCATGGTTTTGCTCAGGTAGTCTTTTTAGATGACTTTGCAATGCTCAAACAATGCTCTCAGAGAAACAAAGTCTGACCTGGGAGGAAGGGGGCATTAGATGCTTTCCGTACCCAGGCCAGTTGACTCCTTCCAGCTGCCCAATGAAAAGGTCTTGTTACTTCCATGTTGAGGTTTAGAAATGGAAACTCAGAGAGATGAAAAGGAGCACTCAAACTTTCTGCCAGGAATGGTGGAGCCTGGCTCTGGGTGTGGTTCCGTCTTTTACACCAGTCCTTTTTCCACACCAAAATCACACCCATAGGAGAGATATGCTCTTGTCAAAGGCCAGCCAGTGTGCCTTTAAATCTCTACCGTTGCTGCCAGGGGAGTCTTCCTGATGCCCCATACCCTGTGGAGACATGCTCCTCTTTACCTGTTGGTCCTTTTCTAGGACACTTCTCTCCTTTCTCCTATGAAATGCCCTTCTGTAATAGGAAGTTTCACCACCTCTGAGAAGGTGTCAAAAGAACATCCCCTTCCAAACAGTGGGGTATCCGATTCTCTACGTGCCCACACCACGTGCCCACACCACTTTCTTTGTATTTCCATTTCACTACTTATAATCTTATTTTTAGATTCTCTCCTTGCTCCAGTCTCCCATAAACTATGATCTCTGAAGACAGGAATCAACATCTTCTGTTAGTGCTCCCCTACGCCTGGAGTAATGGCTAACACCCACAAGTAGAGAGAGTGATGGAAGCAAGCAGTCCAGTCTTGGACAGGTAGTGTTAAGTTTGTGAAATTGCTTCTTAAAATACCCAAGTGTCTCTGTGAATAAAGGCATCTGTCCCCTAGCCCGAAGACCTGAGTTCCATCCCCAGAATGCCCATGATGGAAGGAGAGAACCGACCCTTGCAAGTTGTTCTCTGACTTCACCCAAATGTCATTGCATATGCACGTGAGTGTGAACACCTGTGGATCTCTCTCTCTCTGTGTCTCTGTCTCTGTGTCTCTGTCTCTCTCTCACATACACACATGCACACACACACACACACACACACAAAATACTTTTAAAGTCTTCAGGATAAAAGTACCTTAAATGAATATACTGTATCCATGGGATAAGGTCCAGTGGCATTAGTTCTTTCTATTATTTGGGTTAATTGATGTGTTATATTAACTATTGTTTGCTGGCCTCTGTCTGCCTCCTGCCCATAGAGTGTATCTGATTGAGTGTGTAAGCCCATCTCTTAAATTGTACACAACATTGTGTCTCTTGTCTAGCATCAATAACAGAAAGTTTATTATAAGTACCATGCCATCTGGAGCCACAGGTTGAGAGTACCCTCCGGTCATTGTGGCTCATTCCTACAAGAATTGTTTGCTGTTTTCACACTCTAACTTGGGAAATATTTTTTTTCTTTTCTTTTCTTTTCTTTCTTTCTTTTTTTTTTATTTTTTTGAGACAGGATTTCACTGTGTAACAGCCTTGGCTGTCCTGGAACTCTCTCTGTAGACCAGGCTGGCCTCAAACTCACAGAGATCTGCCTGCCTCTGCCTCCTGAGTGCTGGGACTAAAGGCTGCACCACCTTAAAATATATCTTTTCACTTTGCTTTATTTACTGTCTCATCTCAGTCTCGCTGTAGTGACTGACACATAGTATGTTTGAGAAATTTTGTTAGTGTGTGAATGTTTTCTGTTGCCTTCAGATAGTTCATATAGATAAAGCATCTGTGCTGAACTGAGCTAA
The DNA here is from genome assembly GCF_037038515.1 of Microtus pennsylvanicus. Taxonomy (NCBI): domain Eukaryota; kingdom Metazoa; phylum Chordata; class Mammalia; order Rodentia; family Cricetidae; genus Microtus; species Microtus pennsylvanicus. Next base: position 33,130,960 of record NC_134580.1, read on the forward strand.
CAGGCCCGTGTAAACTGCTTTGGGTGGGCTACTCAGTCTAGGGGTTGTAACCCACCCTGCAGTCAGTTATTCCAGGGTCCCGGAGAGGCACTATCTGGAAGATAATGGGCTAAGAGAGAGGAATGAGGCTAAGCGGGGTTCTTGTCAAAGCCTCCATTTACTAGAGATGGGGTACAGCTTATATAGGGTAAGGAGTTGGGGGTGGGCACAGGGGCCTGGGCTCTTGCCACGTGGTTCACGTTGGTCACATGGTCCTCGTTGGTCACGTAGGCCAGGAAGTCACAACTAGGAGATGACACACCTAGTTCTCTAGATAGTTTGGAATGTGGGGTGGGTTCCGCTAACAGATAGCTCTCCATTAACAGCCAATTTGGGTGTGGGGTAGGCTCTGTCAATAGAACAATTCCTAACACAATTAGGGGTGTGGGGTTCTCTGCAGACTCCCCAGGGTGATGGTTCCTGCAATAATCCTAGGAGGAAATGGCTCCTGACAGGCCCGCATGCATATCCCCAGGGCTAACAGGCCCGCACCAATATCCCTGGCTTAGGACTGGAAAAGCCTCCGTGCATCCCATTCTCACTTTCTCATTTTCCTCCCCTCTGGGGGACACCTCTACTCATCATCCCTCGCAGTTTAGCTTTGTCACACACAGACATTGACCACGATCTTATCCGGCTCTAAATAGTTATAAACTCTTGTAAACCTCGGTCGTGATGTATGAATTCTCCAGTGGGTTGTTTTCTCCTCCCAACATTTTGCCGTTCATTCTGTTGCTCAGTGGCTTCAGTTCATTTTTACTGATGTGTTATGGAGAAATGACTAAACCACAATCTGCTCAACCATGCTCCTACCATGATAGACCGTTGATCACAGACCGCATACTCAGTGCTGAAAGCCCCCACGCTTTCTCTCTAAAGTCAGGAACATGGCAAAGATGTCCATTCTGGGAGTTTTAGCCAGAACAATCAAGCAAGAAAAACCAATAAAAGGTCAGGGGATCTCTAGTAGAGATGCCAAGAACCCCCACTGGAGAAGGACTCATCCCTTCCACAACTGGTGCTGGGAAACGTGACATCTACACGCAAGATAAAGAAGCTGAACTCTGAGCACACTCTGTGTGAAGATATCAGCTAAACATGGTCACGGTGGTACATTCGTGTAATTCCAGGCTTAGAGGGAGGAGGCATATTACAAGACTAGGCCATCCTGGGTAAGACTGTCTTAAAAAGGGAGGGGGAAGGGAGAGCGGGAGAGAGTGAAAGAGAGGGAGAAAAGGCACAAAAGAAGAAAGGATTCAGGGCCAGGACTGGAGATGATTCAGTGGTAGACTATTTGCCTAGCATGGCAAGACCCTGGGTTTAATTACCAGCACATCCAGAAACAAAAACAAGCAAAATGCTGAAAATGTGTCCCTGACACAACTTTTCCCTAGGTGGAAGGTAGAGAGAGCTTCGTGGGTTCGAATTCGACAGTTATGCCTTGGGTGCAGCACCCAGAGCGTAGGTCCCAGGAGGTGAAACACACAAAAGAGAGCCGCGGACACAGGAGTTGAGCAGTGCTGCAGACGGTGGTGACCTGTGAAACTGGGAGGCATTGCAAAGCCAACACCAACACTCTCTAGAAAAATCCCCCCCGCCCCCCGCTCAGCAGCATACCGTAGAAAGTGGGCAGAGAACTGAGGCAGAGATCCATCTCCTCACATCCAGCAGGACAGTCACAGTGGGGCTGGGGAGGTGGACCAGCAGGTAAGAGCGTTCACTGCTCTGGTAGAGGACCTGAATTGGGTCCCCAGAACCCATATCTGACTGCTCCCACCCACCTCCACCCTCTACCTCCAGGGGATCCAAAGCCCTCTTCAGGCACCTGTGTGCATATTCACAGATACATATACGGAAATTAAAATACATCTTTTTTTAAAACCAAGTGTTGGTGAGGATATGGAGAAACTTGCCCTTGTACACTGAAATGTGAATACAAATAAATATATAAAATATATAAAAATGCAAAAAATAATAAAATGTGAATATAAAAAGATTCAGTCATTATGAAAAGTCGTATTTAGGCTTCTCAAAATTAAAAATGAGGCTAAGAGCACAGCATACGATAGAGTGCTCACTAGCCTGTGCGGGGACCTGAAATGCCTCCTCAGCGTTTTAAAATTAGAATTTTCACTACAATTGCCACATGATCTAGGGACCTTGTTTCTGGTTATTTATCCAAAAGAACTGGAAACAGCAAATATTTTCATCAACATTGTTTACCCTGGCTAAAATAGGTAGTACCTATGTCTGTCAGCTGACACATGCATGAACCTGGATAAAACAGGAAGCATCTATGTCTGTCAGATGACGCATGCATAAAGAATGGCATGTACATATAACTGAATAATCTTGAAAAAAAGAAACCCTGTAATGTGAATGAACCCTAAAGATATGGTGCCTAGCAAAATAAGCCAGTCATGGACAAATAGTATGTTTCTTGTGAACTGTTTAAACTAGTCAAACTCTCAGAAATGGAGCAGTGGTTACCAGGACCCATGAGGAGTAAGAACAGTTATCTTTTCTGCAGACGAGTCTGTTTTACACAATGTAAGTTCTAGAACCTGTTGCACAGCAGTGCGCATATTATCAGCAAGTTAAAGAATAGCGTGCTGGTAAAGTTTATATATTTTATGTTGATAAATCAAAATCGAATAAAATTGCTGAATAAGAGGATAAGTATATCCTAAGTTGCTCCCAAAATGGTAGAATTGGTGAGTTAGCCATTCCCAAAGGGCGTGCCAACGTGTGCTCTCACTGTGTGCAAGAATTCCAGTAGTTCTCCCTCTTGTAACTTGAAGTTTGCCCGTCTGATGGCTATTTCAGTAGACGTTTTTATTTTTAGTTTTCAAGACGGTTTTTCTCTGTGTTCTAGAACTTGCTCTGTAGACCACGTTGGCCTCGAACTCACAGAGATCCACCTACCTCTGCCTCTTGAGTGCTGGGATTAAAACATGTGCCACCAAAGCCCAGCCTCAGTTGACATTTTTTGAGAAGAAGAGAATTTGCATACTCTTTTTGGGATATTTTTTGAGCATCTGGGTTTCTACTCAAGTGGTGATCGCTTCCTGGTTGGGCACATTTTTATGTTGTTCGGGTTGCTTTTTCTTACTGACTTTTTTGAACCAGTTATTCACATATTCTGTGTCCACATCTCTCCTAAGTCATTGAATAGACACTGCCTTCCACCTGGTGATTGGTCTTCTCATTTTGTAAAACCCTTTAAGGAGAAGTTTGGGCTGGAGATGAGGTTCAGTGGTGGTGGGCATATGCTTGGTGTGTGAGACACCCACACACACATCCCTAGAGCTCCCTGCCCCCCAATACTCTATGTTCCCCCAAACAGAAAACAAGCATTTGGTGTAGCCAAATTTATCTATCTTTTCTATTATGCCTAGGTCTTTTATAACACGAGGGTTTTCTCCTAAAAAATTACAGTTGTAGGGGGCTGGAGAGATGGCTCAGAGGGTGAGAGCACCGGCTGCTCTACCAGAGGTCTAGAGTTTGATTCCCAGAAACCACATGGTGGCTCACAACCATCTGTAATGGGACCAGGTGCCTTCCTTGCCAGCAGTACATTGGATGCTTAATAAATAAATAAATATTAAAAAAATTACAGTTTTTCTGGAATAGATCGTTTTAATTTTATTTCTGTGTATGTTGTGTGTGCAGGCGCACACACGCCTGAATGTTTCGGTGAAAGCCAGAGGTTGGCGTTGGTCCTCTGGCATTCTCCATCTTGGTTTTGGGAAGGGGATCTGCACTGAGCCTGAAACTCACTCCTTCAGCCAGACTGGCTGGTCAGTGAGCCCCCAGACCCCACCGGCCTCTGCCTCCCACTGGAGCTGGATTTACAGACGTGCACCCTGCTTTCCTGCGAGTGCCAGGGATCCAAACCCAGACCCTCATGATTGTGCAACACGCACTGAGCACAGTTAGCCACCTCTCTTGCTCTGTAGAGTGGATTTCTGAAAAGATGTGAGGGAGGTAGAAAGAGAGGCTTTCCTTAGGCTGGAGATGTGGCAGTTGGCAGTGTTTGCTTGGCATACCCGAGGCCTTCCATATGATTCCTAGGACTGTGTAAACTAGGTGTGGTAGCAGCATGCCTAGAATTCCAGTCTATGAGAAGTGGAGACAGGAGAATCAGAAGTTCAAGCTCAGCCTGGGCTATGTCAAAAGCAAATAAAGAAATAAACGAAAAGCAAATAGAGAGTTTCTTCCTCCTGGGAGAAAGCAGGTGGAAGGCAGTATGTCTGTGTGCCCTCGAGCCAAGGTTGCTGCTGGGGCAGCAATTTGACTCAAAGAAGACAACCTGCCCACGAGACTGTCCAGAGTTTCAGGTGCTTGTGGGAGCAGTGGACGCTGCAGGTTCCAGGTGATATTTCTTCTGGATGAGAAGCGCCATGATTCTCCACTTCTCTGTGAGCAACAGGTGCCCATCACAAACCAAGTCAAGTGTGTGCGCTGTGTGTCCCACACTCTCAACTCTCATTTCGTACCTGGAACTTTCTACACCGTGGAAACAAAGTGATCCCAAGATGATAAAATACAAAGCTCTGGGGATTAGAAGATGACAGGGGCTGAGCAGACGTAGATCTTGGTGCCTATGAAAGCCGTGGTAGAAGGCTGTAAGTGGAGGAGGGGAAGGAGTTCTCTGAAGCTACTGTTTGGCTCTCTATGAAAGGTGTTTCCTTTTTTAAAATTTGAATCGCATTTTTATTATTTTAATGTGTGTCTGTGTGTGTGTGTGTGTGTGTGTGTGTGTACGCACGCGCACAGATGTGTGCTATGGTTCTCATGGGAGGTCTGAGAATGTCTTACAGGAACTGTTTCACCTTTCACCATGTGGAATTTCCCAGATGACTGGTCTCAGGTCATCAGGCTCAGAGGGAGGCACCCTTACCCACTACACCATCTCCTGGTCCTGAGAGTGTTTCTTGAGTTATGTAGCTGGGCCAGCTTTAAGTTTTCAGCCTCCTTAACGCCAGAGAGGGAAACTCAAGGAGTCATTGGGAGAGATTTGGGTGAAAAGAGGGATACGAAGCCTGTCCTCTCCAGCAGAGTAGCGGTGAGGTGAAGAGAGTCAGACTGGCAGGAAGGATGAAGAACACTTCTGGCTCCTCCCGAGGGACATCACTATCAATCTTGAACATTTTATCCCGGGAAGATGAGGGAGCAAAGGTGGAAGAACAGCACAGAGTGAGTTATCACACAGCCTTTGTTTCGTGAGAAAAGGAGATTTATGGAGCTTGGAGCAGAGGGTTCTAGAAAATGCTCCAATCCCTTCAGCCAGCTGGCTAAGCACATTTGTGCAGGTACACTCTATTCCCTGCTCACTTCTGTAAGGATCACGCTTTGCTACAAAATGTCGCTGTCCTTGACTTCCGTTCACACAGTAGGCTCCTCCTAGATCCAGCTGCTGATGGTTTGTTTATGTTTATGTGATACTGTCTTAAAAGTGATGAGGATTGGCAGAAGTCACCACTTTGAATTAAATGTTACATGCTAGTTCTTGAGGAAAGTCATAGAGGAATCAGTGTTTCACATCAGATAGATATTCTGTTACCTGCACAGGCTGAGGTTTGATTCATTGGAAAGCAGAGGCTGAGAGAGAGATTGGGCTCCTCAACGATAGGAAACACGACTCTCAGAAATGTCAGCTGAAACATCAGGACTCTAATTGCACAGACGAGCCAGACAGAACCGGAGGGAATGTGTGTCTGTCTGCTCTCTCCTCTCCACTTCAGCTTCCTGGGAGTTGATGTACAGCCAGAAGCCAGGCAGAGGACCTTTGATCTCATGCTGCTGGTACTCTAATAAGAGCTTGTTGCTTTGTTTGTTTCTTTGGGGTTTGTTCAGAAGTGTGCAAACCAGCCAAACCCATGGCTACCTCTTGACTGGTTTAAAGCTGCCTCCTAGACTGTGAGATGGAAAGGGAACCAGAGACCAGCCGCTGAAGGAGTGACTGACCCACCCCTTTCCCTTGGGCTTGGGTCCTACAACACTCCACTCTCCCAAGAACCCTTTCTTTCTTCAGTGGATTTCAAGTGTAATGTTGGGAAGTCATTTAGGTGTTTAACTCCACTCTTCTGTGCTTCTGAGGTAACAGCATCCAGGATCGGCATGCAGAAGAATTTGATACATTTAAGCGGAATCGCAGCCTTCAGAGCTTCTTGGTGTTATCATTGCGATTGCATTTGTTTTTGTTTTCCATTTCTTAGATTGAACCACATAAAACAGCAGGCATATCTGACTATGTTGTCTTATACAAACGAGAGTCTTGTGAGTTGCAGCATGAAGAACTTGGGCTGTGGGTGGAGTTCAGAGCTGGGTCAGTACTGAGCCTGCCTGACGCTGGACACAATCCTAGCACCAAGACAAAAACAGAAATGAAGTAAAACAAATCAATAAATAACCCCCACTTCCTGCTTAACACAACTGAGGCCGTTTGGTGTAACAGATGACTTGTTTTTCTCCTTTCATCACCATCTAATCTTGAGTAAAGGACCTGATTTCTTTTTACCTCTATTCCCTCATACCTAGAAAGGAGATAGTAACACTTCCCCACAGGAATACTAAATAAGGCAACATTGTGTATAACACTCAGAACAACACTAATTTATCACATGCCCCTTACAAACAACGACTAGCGTGGACCTTTCACTGTTATCTCATTTAAAGGTAGCATTTAGCCATACAAGAATGTATACGTAGTAGGCCGGGCAGAGGTGGCGCACGCCTTTAATCTCAGCACTCTGGAGGCAGAGGCAGGCAGATCTCTGTGAGTTCGAGGCCAGCCTGGTCTACAAGAGCTAGTTCCAGAACAGGCTCCAAAGCTACAGAGAAACCCTGTCTCAAAAAAAAAGAAAGAAAGAAAGAAGGAAGGAAGGAAGGAAGGAAAGAAAGAAAGAAAGAAAGAAAGAAAGAAAGAAAGAAAGAAAGAAAGAAAGAAAGAAAGAAAGAAAAAGAAAAAAGATCTTGGGTATTTTTCTGTCTTGTTTGCTTTCCTTTTTTATTGTGCCTCCGTGTATGTCTGAGTTAGGATGTCAGATCTTGAAGTTATAGACAGTTGTTAACTGCCAATTGCCATGTGGCTGCTGGGAACTGAGCCCAGGTCTTCTGAAGAGCAGACAGTGTGTGTGTGTGTGTGTGTGTGTGTGTGTGTGTGTGTGTTAGGGGGGAGAGAGAGGAGAGAGAGCTGATCTTACTGTGTAACTTTGATCTTCTTAGCCGACTTAGAACTTACTGTGTAGACCGAACTGACCCCTGCCTGACTCTGCCTCATGAGCACTGGGATTAAGAGCATGGGCAACCATTCCTGGCTGTTCCATACATTTATTTATTTATTGTTTTATTTATTGTCGCATGGTGTGGAGGCAAGAAGACAACTTGTGGGAGTCAGTTATGGGTCAGGTTTGGTGGCAGTGGTCTTTACTTGCTGAGTCATCCGTCCAGCCAGCCCTTTTCCTCACATGTTGAACGACACATTTTTGGATCAATATGAGGTCACAGCAAACTTTGGAACATAGCATGCAGGTTTTTCATATGTAGCCTGCTGTCACACCGCTCCCCTCCCCCAACACCACACATGTCCAGTGTCTGTAACTTTTGTTATGCTCACGAAGGAGCCCGGTCATAGTTGCCTATGATCCAGTCTAAATCAGGGTTGGCCCCTTGTGCTGATGAGCTGTTTGTAGATTTTCTTATTGTAGTCTAAATACTACCTAATTGCTATTTTTTTTGTTATGCTTTTTAAAAATCTAGTTCTGAATCTCCACCACATAGGAATTTTGTTTTTCTGCTGTTAGTATTTGAGTTAATTGCTCATGTGGCCCAAATGATGCTGTCTTTATATTTGTCACGATTTGTTTTGTGAGACATGGTCAGAGTTTGGAATGTTCTATTATAGTCTCTTTTATAGTCTATCATAGTCTATAGTCTATTAAAGTCTCTTTTGAAATTTTGGAGCTTGGGCAGGCATCCAGTCTCAGAAGTTCTGGAACCTGCTGGTGCTGGCCACTTTGGTGAGCTTGAGCTGGATGAAGGGCACATCTGGCTTGGGTCCAGGACTCTTCAGTGCAAGGAGAGGAGGTGCAGGTATACGGTAAGCACTACATGCTTCTCAGGTGGTCGCTCTTACAAATGTCCTAGAGACCAGGACCTCTGCATCTTCATCCGTTGCTGGATCACTCATCTCACTCCGGCGAGACAGGATGTGCATTTAAAAACTACACAGACTTACCTGGGAGGGAAAGTTCTTGGCCAGTGCGGTGCCCTCAGTGTCCCCTTCCAGAGTACCGAGGGCCAAAAGGACCCTCTCACGGTATCTGGTCAGCTTCTCCTGGATAGTTCCCCCAGCAAGACTCTCTTCTTTGGAAGGGCATATTGCTGGTTCTGGGAGGCACTCTTGGTCTGAACGTCCACTATTCCGCTGGATGAAGAAAAAGACAAATGCATATCCTCTATGCAGGATTCCAGGTATAGCCATCAGAGCACCCTTGTCAAATGTTGCTTAGCTCGTCAGTCTCTGATCACTTCTGTCTGACAACTTCTAGAGAGCTAAGACTTTTCATCATTTCTAACATTGTGTTGAGTTTAGCAATTTCTTCTGATAGTTTTGTTTTATGTTTGAAGTGGTTGTGCAAAAGTAAGAAGCAGATTTACCTTCCTGGTGACCTGCTACTTTTATAGTAATGGAATGACTACATTTTGAGGTGTCTTAAAGTCTATTTTTATAGTTAAATATGAATAATATAAAATATCTCACTTTAATTATTTTAATAATTTATTTTTATTTTATGTGCCTTGCTGTTTTGCCTGCATGTATGTCTGTTTAGGGGTATAAGGTTTCCTAGAACTGAAGTTACAGACAGTTGTAAGCTGCCATGTTGGTGTTGGGAATTGAACCCTTGTCCTCTGGAAGAGTAGTCTGTGCTCAAGATCTCCTGAGTAAATTGAGAGCATGAGGATCATGGGACAGGGTAGAAGTGGAGAGGAGATGTAGGGGGGGGAGCGGAGAAAAATATATAGCTCGATAAAATCAATAAAAAAAAGTAGTCCGTGCCCTTAACTGCTGAGCCATCTCTCCAGTCCCCCACTTTAGTAATATTAAGTGAACAGTTCAATGTGATATTAAGTACACTCTCTTTATTGTCAACTGCCATCACTATCTGCCTGGACATTTTAAAAAATTATTCTAAAGTGACATTTTGTATCCATTAAATAGTAACTTCTCGTTATCATCAAACTTCAGACTCTGCTAGTATGGGACAGGGCAGGGTGTGTGCTGGGGATTGAACATTGTGTAAAACACATGTTCTACCTATAAGTCTTAACCCTACCCCTATTCTATGTATTTAAAGTTAATTTAATAGTAGTATAGCATTGTGATGTTATTTGATCTCACTGTTAACATTCTATATCACTATGATTTGTAGCAGCATACCATTAAAAATCCTAATCCAGTCTGTCACTTCCAATTTGTATGTATATGTATGTGTGTGTGTGTGTGTGTGTGTGTGTGTGAATATGGATGTGAGCATTTGTGTGGCAGTGGTGGTGCACATGCGTGTGTGTGTGCGTGTGTGTGTGCGTGTGTGTGTGAATATAGATGTGAGCCTTTTTTGTTGTTGTTTTTGTTTTTGTTTTTTTGGTTTTTCGAGACAGGGTTTCTCTGTAGCTTTGGTGCCTGTCCTGGAACCAGCTCTTGTAGACCAGGCTGGCCTCGAACTCCCAGAGATCCGCCTGCCTCTGCCTCCTGAGTGCTGGGATTAAAGGCGTGCGCCACCACCGCCCGGCTGGATGTGGTGCACATGCGTGGGTGAAGTTGGCCTCGGGTGTCATTCTTCATGGTGCCATCCATCCTGGGGGTTTTTGTAAATTTTTGTTAGTTTGTTTATTTGGGGCTTTTTATTGGTTTTTGTTTGTTTTTAGACAGGGTCTCACTACGTGGTCTTTGCTGTCCTGGAACTCAATACATGGACCAGGATCCCCTCAAATGCTGGCACTAAAGGTGTGTGCAACCACATCCAGCCTGATGTCCAGATTGTTTTTTGAAACAAGGTCTCTCTCTTGACCTGGCACTCACCAATTAGTAGGCTGGTTTGCCAGTGAGTCTCAGAAATCTGCCTGTCTCTGCCTCCCAGCGCTGGGATTAAAGCTTTTTAAAATGGGTTCCAGGGCTCAATCTGTAGGTCCTCAAACTTGCATTTAACCTTCCCAATAAAGGTATCACTCCAGCTCCAATCTCAAACGTTTACGGATGATTTTAGCTTATTTAGATAGGATTCATTGAGTGTCCTGATTAGTTTTAGACATGAGAAACAAACTCACAGAAGACATTTATTTTGTGAGTAGGGGCTGCCTTCCTGATAATTTTTGGAACATTGCTGTCTTTGCCAGGATGAAATGAAGGTGTGCAGATACAGCTACTCGGATTTGACTTACCCCTCCTGGCAACTCAACAGCTTGTAACATCTTGTCCCATGCTTCTTCCTGCTGAGGACACAGACAGACTTCCTTTCAATCCTAAACTGACCGATAAAACATCTGCTGTATTTACATAATCTAAGATACTGCAGTTAAGCTATAGAAAGTGTTTCATGACCCAGAACCAAAAAGCTCTATCAAGTTGTTTCCAAAGTCATCTGTTTCTATGGTGTTTTATTCTTTCTCATTGTGAAATACTCTCTGATTGCATAGCATACTTCAACTGTGAGGGTTCTGTGAGCCTCAGTCTTTTTGGTTACTCAGTTCAGCCTGCTGTCTCCGAGCACGCTTCAGGGAGTCTCCAAGATCTTCTCCCACAGCTACCGTCAGATTTTCATTTTCTCAGTTTTGGTTCCTTGGGGGCTTTATCTTTCTAGCAGGTTGAGCTGCGTGTGTAAAGGGAGACTTTCGGTGAGCCTAAGAGTTCATGAGCAGTAGGGAGCATCCTTCTTTCTCTAATACTGGATGGAAAAGTCCGTCTCATTACTATGTGTTACAAAGTTTCCATTTAACAAATGAAAAACATTAAGTCTCGTAAGTGTTAGATGTAATAAGTGGTAGAGCCAATGGAGACCAGCTAGCTCCAAACCTGTGCTTTTAGCACAGAACTGTATGTAAAAACACTGCTGTGTTCAGTTCCCCAATACTCTAGCACGCTTCTGTTTGCTTCCAGTTAATTAAATTATTAAAAATTTTTCTTGTTTTTTTTCTCTGTGTAGTCCTGACTACCCTGGAACTCTCTTCGTAGACTAGGTTGGCCTCGAACTCACAGAGATCACCTGCCTCTGCCTCCTGAGTGCTGGGATTAAAGGTGTGCGCCACCACCATTTGGCAAATTATTAAATTCTTAACTCCCACAAAAGATTTGAGTGGACCTGTCTTTTGTCAAAACACCACAGTGGAACTTGGGTGAGTCTCTGATATTCTATTTATAAAGCAGCAACAGCTGACTTCTAGGCTGGGGTGCCACTGTGAAGGACATCTTGTCTATGCGAACAGAATCCTCCATCAGAGTCTTTCTCTTGACAGTTCTCTTGAAATCTATGGTGTTATAGAAAACAGACTAAGTTCTTTTAGTCAGATTTTTAAACTTAGTAATTCTCACTGGCGTGATTTTCTTCCCTAATTCTGAAGCCCCTTACTCCTTTTGCACCTTCAGCCTCCTGCTCACAGGAGAGAGGATAAGGAGCTTCTCTGTCCCTTTAAACAGCCCCTCCCATTACTAACCGTGGCCTATGGAACTGCCCAGATCCTGTAAGCTCCTCCAACCCTTTCTATTTTTTGGCCATGAATTTGTTTTCTTGGCTGTAACTCCTAGTGAGTTATTTCCCATTAATGCTGTTGACATACAGGGCCAGATAAAGTGCTATATAAATGCTAAGTAATCACAGCCAGCGTGGCTTTGAGATGCAGGTTATCGCAGGCTGCTGTGTTAGGCATCAGCCTCCTGTTGACATTCAGGATGAAGTTTACCAGCTGCAAGAGGGTATTGTGGTGAGTGCAGATACTCTATCTATCAAGAGCTTTCAAGAGAGTGTGATAGCATTTGATGGTCCCTCTGTTCTGTTATATAGCACATATATGAAGCATTTAGGTAAACTGTTATTCACAAGTAAACTTTCTGAGTGGACCTCAGGACCCCTGAACAAATTACCTTACTTGGTTTTGGTGTGAAAATAAAGAAGAGGGCTCAAATCCAATACCAAGTGAACAACTATATGAATTGTTTTATTAACTAAGTTAAATCATCCTATTGTTCTGACAATTGAGTAAATGCAGTCGTCATCAAAGGACACATTTTCAACATTTATGTAGAGCAGGTAGCCAGGGAGTCACTGTCCACGTGACACATCTTATCTTGTGAAATAAGAAATCTTCAGTCTTAGTATTAGCAGTATTGAAATATATATATATTTAGGGCTGGGTGGTGGTAGTGCACACCTTTAATCCCAGCACTCCAGAGGCAAAGGCAGGCATATTTCTGTGAGTTCCAGGACGACCAGAGCTACACAGAGAAGCCCTGTCTAAAAAAAAAAATAACCAACAAAGAAATCTTTCTATATACACATTTCCAGCATCAACATGAATACTATTTGGCATCTGTATGTTCCTTTATCTGTGTCATGTCTGTCACTGCAGTACACCGGCGTATTGCTCTATTGGTGGATGGTTTGTAGCTGATGTAAACTGTTTCAGAAGAAGCGCAGTTGGAAGGCATAAGAACATATATGTGTAACCTTTAACCCATGGACAAGGACACACACGCGCTCCTCCCTGGATACCTCCACACAGCTGGTTCTAATACATTGCCACTTCAGGCTGGACCCAGTGAAGCAGGTGCCTTTCTCTGGTTTCCCTGCAGCTGAGCAGAGATCTGCATCATTCTCATTTGCTCAGACTTGACCTCTTTTCTAAAGGGTAGATAGATCAACAGTTGTATCTCCTTCCACTGATCTTGTGTCTGGAATTCCTGTACGGTTCCTAATATGTTGGCAGAGCTCCAGTTGCTCAGCGTCCCAGCCTTTTCCTGGCTCTCTGACACAGGTTTTTGCTCAGATACTTGGCTCTCACCAACACACCTCTCCTGAGTTCTGAGCTGCAGAACTTTTACTCAAGCTGGGGCACAAACCTGTCCCCCACTTGTTCTTGTCCCATCTCAGAGTAGTGTGTATGGGAACTTCTGCCTTACCCAGCCCCCACCTCAGTTCCGATGCTTTCCTTCCCGGTGTGACTGTTCCTTACCTCCATTGTGACTTAGTCTGGTTACAGCCTTTCAGAATAGGTCCTGAGTCTACCTTACAGCTCCCTGAACAGATGGGTGGGCTCTCCACATTCAGGAACCTGCCTCACTTCTTCCTGGTAGTTCCCTCCCCATGCCCTGCAATGCATTGATTGACACCTTGGCTAGAGTAGCTGTTCAGCCTTAGTATCTCTCCTGTCTCTTTCCTTAATTAATTTGATGTGTTTGGCATCAGCTACGCTGCTAGAGAAATATTTTCTTGGAGGCAGAAGAGAGTTGGAGGCCTTGCTCCTTTTTCTTCCCTTCCTAAATAGACTAGTATTTCAACCTGACAGCTCCCAGACCTTCTTCTGTAACTATACAGCTTTGATGGTTTATTTGCCTGATGTTTTTATTCCAACAAAGTCTTTGCCAGGGTTATGTTGTTGATGACGGCCAAGTGACAGCAGCCCCTGACCCTACTGCTGGATCAGACACATTTTACAGGTAAGCTGTTGCAGGATATTAGGGAAGCCAAAGGGGAAAAAAAAACCAAGTCCTTGAGAGGTCATCTTAGATATGCCCCTCTAGTCTAGCACCCATCTATATATGCTTGAATAAATTAGAAAAATCTCGTATTCTAAGTGACCCAGAAAGAACAAGTGTGTACCAGTCTTCACTGTCCCACCCATTCTACTACCCCGCAGCCCTGCAGAGCACTGTCCAGAACCCCAGCCCTTCCCACCTATTTAACTTGCAGAGGTAGGCTTCAAGGAATATAACATACTGTATATTTTTCTCACTCTTTTTTATGTTTTAAGATTTATTTTTAATTGTGTGTGTGAACAGCAGTTGCCTTCAGGGGCTGTCAGATCACCCAGAACTGGAGTTACAAGCAGTTGTGGGTTCTCTAATGTGGATGCTGGGAACTGAACTCAGGTCCTCTTCAAGTACTCTTCATGCTAAGCCATCTCTCTAGTCCCTGTATACTTTTTTAAAAATGAATTCAAAGATTGGAAATTGACCCAGAGAGATTATGCCTTGCATTCATCCATGACTGACCGATTCAACCTTTGACACAATGTTGCTCCCTTCAAAGGTGAGAGTAGTTTCCAGGAGCAGTGAGGTGCTAACTATGGCCATGGAAATCCCTCCTGGCCTCTCAGGTGAAACAGGTTCCCAGGTCTAGAGTAATCTTACCCACAGACTTAAACGCTTTGTGTTTTCATACGTATCATCTCTTCCTCTGGCTAAGCCTCGTAGCACACTGCGGCCATTTAATAGCCTGACTCTGGGATACTGTACCCATGAGGCCTGGCAATGTTGCCCAGTTGGGAGAGGACTTGCCTGGCGTCCATGAGGCCATGGATTCAATTACTAGAAGCACATAAACCCAATGTGGTAATGTGAGCCTGTAATCCCAGAATTTGAGAGGTGGAGACAGGAAAATCTGGGTCTTCTGCAAGAACAGACAGGTGCTCTTAACCATTGAGCTATCCTCCAAGTTTCCTGTGCTGCAGTAAGAATGGTTATCTAACATTCACTGGGTGTTCATTTGTTTGTTTGTTCTTCAAGACAGGGTTTCTCTGTGTGGCCCTGGCTGTCCTGGAACTTGTGCTGTAGACCAAACTAGCCTCAAACTCAGAGATCCTCTTGCCTCTGCCTCTCACGTGCTAGGAATAGCTAAGCCAGGTAGCTATTTGTTTGTTTGTTTTAGGTTTTGAGACAAGGTCTCACTTTGTATTCTAAACTGGCCTTGAAATTCTGGTGATCTTCGTGCCTCAGCCTCCCAAGTTTATAGGATTATAGGCCTGAGCCAGTACACTTAAAGACTCATTAGCATTTATATGAAATGATAAAGATTATTATATTCCACTTTTCTTTTTAAAGGATGTGTTACTGAAGGATGGTTTGGGATGTGATACTCTTCAAAATGTTCATTGCTTCCTACACAGTAGGCGAATACTCCTCCATAGGGAAAGACCTGATAAAGAGATGGTTCAGTCACTGGGTGGAGCTCATTTACACATGATCAAGTCACACAGACTTTTCTCATCCTGTGTCTTCCCTAGACGTGGAAGAAGGGATCAAGACACATTCCTTAAATCTTTGGTCAGCAAACATACATTCCGCTGACTAGAATTCAGTTATGTGGCTACAACTAACCAGAGAGTACTGGGAAATATAGGCAAAAGGGTCTGCAAGAACAGCCCTCAGAGCTGAGAGGGGGAGCGGCTCTACAGACCAGGAAGAAAAATCTGCAGGGACTACCACTGGGGACCCCATACAGGACATTGTGGTGAAAAGAGCTGTTATTTCTTTCTCCATAAAGCGACCTTTCTCTGGATGGCTTGTGCTGGCAGAATACAGCATAGGGAGAAGGAAAAAAACAAAAACAGAAGCAAAGGGAGGTCACTGTCATCTGTCCTGGAAGGATGACCCCTCTCCCCAGTGGGACTTCTCACCTCCGTGTAATGAAGATGTCTCTGAAACTCAGAGAGTTTAGATGTGAATACAGTCCTAAAAAATCCTTTTGCTAATAAAAAACAAATCCAGTAAAAATTTATCACTATACAGAGAAGCCAATAAAATCCACAAGAGAAAAATTGCTTGATCCTCTACCCTAAATATAAAATACATAGTTTGCATTGGATTAATTTGAAATTTTGATTAACTTTTTTTAAGTGCCTTATTCTGTTGGAATTGGAAGACACATCTGGCGGGGGTGAGGTTATCACAAGAAGAGACTATTTACCGAAAAGAAGAGCCTCCTCTCCGGAGCCACTTCAGGGGGCTGGTCAAATCTCCTGCAACTCCATGGCCCCTGTTACCTGTATTCTCTCTTTAAAATGAAAGGGCACCTCCATTCTCCCCGAGATGTCACATTTTGCAGCGAAACTCATTGTTTCATTGCTGTCTACGTGCAATGAATTTCCCTGTCCTCTCAGTTACATGGGAGGTTTGTTTTAAACAGCGCCCCTCTCCCCCGCCACCCCATTTCTTGGGACCAGCTGGAACGCATGCTGGAAAAGCAAATTTCAAGAAAAGCTCAGCCAAGCCGCTCCTACGTGAGCGAAAAAGATTTGTGAAAGAAATAACCCATCAGTGTAAACGTTTGGGGGTTGAAATTAGTTTACACTTTCTCCAATGCCTTAATGCTGAAAGATCCCTGTGAACGTCCTTTGGTGTGAGCAGCTTCAAGAATGACACCCCTGCGAAGTGCGGTCTAGGAAGGCTGCGGGAGTCAGGAGTCCCTCAGCTCACTCACGTCCTCTTTCTGCAAATAAACACGAAACCGGATTCTCACGGCAGTGAAAGTCTAGGGGACCTGCGTCGTGCCTGGTCAACACTAGCGGCTCTGCTAGCAGTCGCCTGGGTTGCCCGTCACTGCTTGCCTCGCGGCACCAAAACGCCTGGAGCTAGGTCGCCCTTCTGCAAATCCACGTTGGGGCAAAGGATCACCGGGACAAGACTGCAGGAAGGAGACTCCAACACGGGGCGGGTACTCTATCCGGGGAGTGCGACAAGGTACTGGGCTAACGCCCAGGCCCGCTACTGCGCCAACCACACAAGTTCCCCAGCCCCGCGATTTTTCTTTTAAAATATATTCCCTTCAAAATAACAAAGATGTGGACAGGCTGGCGCCACCCGGTCTGCGAATTAAGGTTCGCAGCTGACGCACGTTTCGTTTGATTCAACTTGAGAAAAAAGGGTTGCCCTGTCCTAGGTTGGGGGCGTGGGGACCTCTGTGTGAACTCTGTGCAGCCTGTTTGGGGCTCTCTCCGAGACAGACACCGTCTCCAAGCTACCCAAATCTTAAGGAAGCTTCCCAAAAGGCACTGGACACCAGAATTCTGCGCCAAGTCCCACGCACGGTAGCTGCTTTTGTCCAAGAATCCGGCTGGCTTTTGCTGGTCCCACTCACGCAGCTAGAGGAAGAGCTGCCATTTCCTGGAAAACTTCGGGTCTCCTGAGCAAGCATAGGAAACCGCTGAGAAGAAGACAATATTCAATATTCCTAAACTCTCTGAGCAGCCTGGGGTGAGGGCTTAAATAATGTGAGTAGTTTCTACAGCGAGGTGCGGAGTGTCGTCCACTGTTGCCCCAGAATGTGTCAGCGTCTGGGAAGTGTGTTCGTTCTGGGAAGACTTGCAAAGGCGCCTATCTCCCCTTCAGAACTCTTCCCCCGCAGCGCATTTGTTGCCTGAAGCTGATGCTTTCCTGGACACCCTGAGTGTTTGTAATCAAGGTAAATGTTGAACTTACTGCAATGCCCATTCAAACAGCATAGACCTCAGTCTCCAGGCTCCGCTCTGCTAGATGAGTCACAGTCTCAAGGCTATTGGGGGGGGGGGGGGGGGACGGACACGACAGCCGACCAGAATCCACTGTTTTTAGAAACATTCCCCAAGCTTCTTCACTTTTTTGATTATTTGAACAATTCATTTAAAAAGCAAACTGTAAATATTTGGAAAACAATTATTGGACAAGTACACAGGAATGGACTTGGTCCTCTGCATTTTTTCTGATATCAAAAAAAAAAAAAAACAAAACAGCCGGCCTTCTTGTGGCATCAGTTTCTAGACATACATTGCTTGTGTTGTGTTAAAAAAAAAAGGTATGGAATTAATTCAAGCTATCAAAATAGACACCTATATTTATATACACGTGTTTGGTCCCATTGTGCACCCAGTTCTCACCCACAGGCTCTGCATCAGTGGAATCAACCAACCATGAGGCATCTGTACCAAAAGTGTATAAACATTTTTCCTAGTAGTCTTAAATTATGCAGTGTAGCGACTGTTTTCACAGCATTGCATTAGATGCAATTAGGTTACTGAGTAAAGACCACGGGGAAGGTACTTGTACTTTTTATATATTATATCAGGTGTATATCGTACTGTGTATGTATATATGTGTGTATATATGTAACTTTTGAGCAAGAATTTACTCAACCCTTTAGAAAAATCTGCACGTTTACACATATGCATATCCATACACACACACACATGAAAAGGGGGTGTGAATGAGACTAAGTTTTCTCCATGTATGTATAAAAATCCTATTTCCTGACTGGGAATAACATTTTAACTCCAGGTTTGTTTGTTTCCCCCGGAATGGTGGACGCTGAGTGGGGTAGCTGTTCCCACATAGTCTTTGAGATGAATACACACTTGTAAACATTGGTGTCTTCCCAAAGAACCTTTCAGTGAAAACCTGATGTGGCGGATTCAGGGCAGATTCTAATCCAGGTACACTGAGCGGACTATCTGTGAGGGCTCACAGTGTTCACAGGGTTCACACACTGTGAGGGTTCAGAGTTTAAAGACTGAGCCCTATGAAGCCAGAAAAAGGACTAGAAGAGTGTTTCAGTGACCTAGCAAAGAGCCCACTTCCTTAAAAAACACTGATCTTTGGAAGAGAAGGGTTTGTTGGGCTCTCTTCTTCCCAGAATGAGTTACATCTGAGACACACATCCAAGGGTGGGACTAGGCTGTGGTGAGTCCAATGTTCTAACCGATAACCTTTGATAATCTTCGGAAGAAGAAATCCACCTTATATAATCCCAACATTATATTTAAGGCACAAAACACTCTGAAAAATAAAATTTAATATAGAAAATTTTCAGACCTGCAATACAACAAGTTTCAAAGTATAACTGAAACATCCAACTGTATATGATTATTGTTGTGTGTGTGTGTGTCTGCTTACTGCATGCCCATGCCATTTTTATGTCTTACTTGCAGCAAATGAACACACATAGCTGCTTAATGCTAAGATTCCCACTGCTTGAATAATTTTCCCTCCCCCTTTCTCATAGTGCCAACTAGGATCCCCAGTTTCCAGTAGTCCGCCTGATTCTCTCCCTTTGGCCCCTGGCACCTTCTATCTCCCAACTGCTACCCCTCTTTTGAGCGGGGGTCCTCTCAACTTTTCTGAGAAATCTTTGTGGCCATCTGATTATTATTTAACCACTCTTTTTCCCACGACTGGACACATGATTTGCTTTTCCGCTTTTCCTTTGCTTTCTTTAGGAGGTATCAGCCATCAGACAGGGAGAAGGCCTACAAAAGTGATTCTTAGTCTTAGCAATGGATGTGGCCCCAGATATTTCGAGTTGGTGGCAGTGTTGTAGTGGAGAAGTGTGGGAGACAGGGAGCAAAGAACACGTAATCAATGAAAATGTCATGATAAACATATTGTTTTGTGCACTAACTAAAAATGTAATAATTTTTAAAAGTTGCAAATAAGTACAGGAATTCCTGGCGATTTGGAAACCTAGCTCCCAACACTTGCATCTCTGCTCACACAGCACCCTATGAATACAGCACTTGTTGGTCAAGAAAGCCAGTGTCCACCCACAATCCCACAAAGCCCAAGGACTCCACTGGAGTCCTCCTACCACACAGATTAACCTGCATGCCCAGCTATAGGTGCCCAGTGCGCTGGCCACCCAGTCAGTGAAGATTATGCAGGGACTTGCACGGCCTTGGCCTCGCTTGACTCACTCGCTTCTATTCAGAAAGAGCTGGGGCACTCCTCTCGCTCATCTCCTGCCTCAGCCATTAACTGTCTTCTGTGGAAACGGCTCTTTCCAAGTTTAAGCTTGGTCAGATCTTGGTGAGCCAAAATGCTAAATAATTTTCACGTGTAAAATTAAAAACAAATAGCATATTAAGGCGAACTACCGAATTCTGCGAGTCCTGGGAGCCAGCCTAAGAAAAAGAGCAGATCTAAGTGTTTCTGGCAAGATCCCCAACTCAGCAGCAGTGACACTTCTAATAGAGCTCATCCATCAGGCTGCAGAAGTGACCAAAACTCCCCAATATTGGAGTGTAAAAATCGCCCCCAAAGAACAGTGCCAACTCCCAATTCTGTCAAATCTGTTGAAATGGCAAATAATTGTCTTGAGCAAAAGATCATTAAGTGTAAAGTAAGCTGAGGACTGTGTGCTTGGGAAATTGATGCCTTTGTTTCCTCTTAAATAAAATGATACTAAATGTCATCCCTGCACTTATGTGCGACAGAATACTATTTCCACTCAGTAGCTAATTGTACCAGAAAAATAAACGCAGAGATGAATACCAAAGACGACCTGCTGAGTGCATCATTTTCAACAAGAGCCGCCGACCTCAGCATGATCTTAAGACTTTAATCTTTTTAAAGTTAAATATGGCCATGTTGTCATAATCAAGGAAAATATCATGCTTAAAAACAAACAATTAAAAGATCGCCTAATTCTATAGATGAGTATCTGAGGGCACTCATGACGTTATATGATGTTCTCTTTAACACCTAACAAAGCTTAAATTGAATACTTACTTGTCTAGAAATGATGGGTCTATAGTAGATGAGACAGAAACAAATCTGTATTGTTTCTTTAGCAGGGGAGTTGCTGATAAGACATGCACTGTAAAGAGAGCTAAGGGTGTTTTAATCACATAAATTATAGTGAAAAGGACTGTCTGAGTTTTTACAGTAGGAGGGGAATTGAACAAAGTCTTTCCTCATTTTGTCTACGAATTACATCTCAGCACTACCTCTCTCTATGAATTACATCTCTTCTTACCATTGTCTATTGGCTCAGCTGAGGAAGAGATGGTTACCTCTGGGAGGAGCAGGGTCTTCCCCAAGTCCATATCTTAGCCATGTTCCTTTTCTGCACCCCTCATGGTGAGCCATAAATGTTTCCGCAGTACACATGTGTTGTGCATACCTTCTATAGCCCACATTCCTCAGCGTGGACACTACTACCAAAACCCAGAACTCAACAAGCATGCTCCCTAGAAATTCGAATGCCAGCAAGTTCCAGAATCTTGAGGTGGTTTCTCTGCCTTGAAAGACCATGTTAAAGACATGTGGTATGCTTTCTCTTGACTATGAAAGTGGCGGGGGTGAGGCAGTAGTCTCCGGGATGGCACCATTCTCCCTTCTAACTCCTCAGATTCTGTTGTTAGTTTTGTTACAAGTACAGGGACGCACACAGCCAGAAGAAAAATGTGTCTGTACCTCCCTTTAAAGACGGCAGTTTGCCTGGGAGGAAGGCAGTTAGGAAACCAGAGTGCCACCTTCCAGTCACTAAATTATGTCTCACATTGTATCTTTCCATTAACCATTTCCAGCAGGAATCTTGTCCCAAACATCCAGACACACAATCTCTTTTCTATCTTTTTGCTTTATGGACCCTAATCAAAGTTGATCATTTTAGCAGGAAGGGATCCTCCAACCCTTCAGCTAAGCCTTGAGGTTTCTTCCCTTCTTTTTTAGAGGGAGAAGAGTGCTGTACTTTTGAGGAGGCATCTTTTGAAGGATGCATTCTGCTCAGTGATGTACAGATTAGGGTGTGTTTTTTGCTACAGCTGCTGAAGGTGTCTAGTTATAGACAGCGCTGGGCTGTGGACCTCACACTGAGATATACATTCTCCCCACCATGCCAGACCTCTTAGGACCCCACCAAGCTCTAATTCTCACATCCCACTAATAACGTTCATAGAGTCCATTGCCTTAGCAAGAAATGCTTAGCCCATACCTCTTGTACTTAACTGTTCTTTGAAGCAGGTTGAATACTCTACCTTGTACCAGAAGAATTTGTACTGGGGCGTACAATTCTTCCCTGCTCTAAGAAAAAAACATTATTGTCCATGTTTCTTCTTCTTCTTCTTCTTCTTCTTCTTCTTCTTCTTTTTTTTTTTTTTTTTTTTTTTTTTTTTTGTAACTGGAAATACTTTTTTAAGTGGCTGGTCTGCCTCTCCTTTAGTAGCCCCAAATCTAAACTCTAAAAGATAGAGGAAGTGATTGAAAGTGGTAAATACCTTTTCCAGGCATTCAGTTTGTTGGCTTTCTGACCAAAAGGGGCCTTTGTTAGATCTCTGCAAGGAAGCTAAATCCAGCCCCCAGCAAGCACTCCTTCACCTCTTCCCCAACCCCCTCAGCTCTCTTGTCTAACTTGAAAATGAACTTGGACTTCCCTCTCAGACAGGCCCTAAAACCAGGAGAGATTTTATTTGTCTGTTTCTGAAGGGCTTTCTAGAGGGGGGAGGTGTTGAGGGAGGCAAGCCAAATAGAAGGCTCTTTCCTGAAGCTTGGGGCAGAGCGGGAGGAGACACTTTGTTAATCTC
Source organism: Microtus pennsylvanicus (assembly GCF_037038515.1). Classification (NCBI taxonomy): domain Eukaryota; kingdom Metazoa; phylum Chordata; class Mammalia; order Rodentia; family Cricetidae; genus Microtus; species Microtus pennsylvanicus. The sequence continues at coordinate 33,153,325 of NC_134580.1, forward strand.
TTAACTCCACATTAATTCTTTGCACTTTTTAATTTTTTTCTGGATGATGGATTGACATGCTACCAAGAGAAAAGGGAGTGTGGGATGAGGATTGGGGAAGGGCTGTGAAGAGATGAGGTGGTCTGGAGACGGGCTCTATGAAAAGCTTGTTGGAGTTAGAAGGCTTACCAGCTGAGGAAGGAGAGAGAGCATTGACTTACCTTGAAGGGGACACCTGAGGGTTCTGACCCAGTGTGGTTCCACAGGTGAAGTCTACACTTAAGGGCTGGCCAGGTGGGAACTCAGGAAAAAAATGGCTTACTGCATGGTCTCCACTGAATTAGAGAGAGAGGTTTGGGACAGCCTAAGCCTAGACCAACACTGCAAGTCCCAGTCAGACAAAAGTAGATCTTTCTGCCATTTGAAAAGGGCCTGCATGAAGGCAAGTTTGGGTCAAAGAGTGTAAAATTCTTAAACAAAGAACAAACTTGGTCCCATCTCCCCTGAAGCTGGGGGCCAAAGGAGGTTAGAAGAATAAAACAGAAGATGCCAAGAGGGCAGCTGAGTTTCCAAGCAAGGAGAAAAGGCCCACTGGTCCTTCTCTGAGGCCAGGCTCTGAGGGTGAAGAGAGAAGAGAGAGTAGGTTCCAGAGGGATTCTGGACCTAGGATCTAGCTACCCTGACCTTCCAGAAGGAGAAAGAAAAGAAACGAGGAGAAGGGCACAGGAGCACCAAGTTTAGCCACTTTTCTTTCTTTGCCCATCAGTATTGCTCTTTGTAGTCTACTGGGAATTTCTTCCCAATGTGTGGCTCTCCCCTTTCAAACACACTCATAGATGCCCCTCATGGGCCTTCTTGAATCCCAGTTCTTTCTTTAATCTCAAACATCCCTTTCTTGCCTAGATAGTCAGACCCTGTATTTTCTATCCTCCACAAATCAAATCTCTTCTATCCTGCAGCCAGGACCCTGGACAGGAAAAATGCCCTACACACCACACACACACACACACACACACACACACACACACACACACACACACACACTATGTGAGCCTTATAATGTCCCAAATCTCGGCCAGAATCCAAACCCCATGGTGGTGAGGCTCTTTGTTCTCCCACAGCTTCAACCAACACCCTCTTTTTTTAAAACTGGAATTTTTCCCATAAAAGAGGTGGGGGGGCAGGAACTCCAGAGTTTCAAGCACACCTCTTCCTTACCAGTATGGAGGAACCAAAAAAGGGGGGGGCAAATTAGAAAATCATCCTATGCCTAATTTCCAGAGGAAGAAATCTCGACACTGAATACAAACAGCAGATATATCGACTTCATTTCTCCCATCCACATCCCTAACCTAGAATTCAAGTTACACTCAGCCTCCCCCATGGAACTGTAGGGTGGTAATACTCGCTCCCTACAGAGGCTGTAAGGTTGCTCTAACTTTGTCTCCCTCACCGCCCTACCCCAAAAGACAGGGACTACCTGGCTCTCTGCCTTCCTACTGTTTTCCTTAGTGAAGCTTTTGTAAGTAGAATGGGACAAGCTCATGAACTGAGTGTGCATACAAACAAATAAGCAGACACATCAGATCTTTATTTGTAGATAGAGGGTTTCCACAAAGAGCTTGTGTCTTCGTGAACAAATTCAGCCTGCATCCACAGAGATGCATGAGCGCAAACAGTGCACAGACATATCTGCTTACATCCCTGAACCCACAGGCGAGTGTTGCTTGTACACGCGCGCACACACACACACACACACAATGAAAAAGCACATTAAGTATATCCTTTATAAGATGGGTGAATTTAGCTGAAAACTTGGTTCACTGGAGGACACTAAGGGGAGAATGGTTCACACAGCTGTTGCTCTGAAAAAGCACCAGAGTCAGTTGGGATTCCCAAGGAGGCAGAGGGCCCTTTTCCATTTTCCTTCAATACTCTTAAATGATTCCATCTTTTCTCCCACATCAGCAGCTTCAAGGAGACCCAGAAGCCCCCATCCCTTCTCATTTTTCTTTATTTTTCCTCTAAGCTTCATCCTGGCCCATTCCCCACCACACTATTCCTGAAGTGCAGCGAAATGGTGGTGAGTGAGCTTTTCAACCTGAGGTTACAGAGCCCTGCTTTCTATATCACCGATCTAGTACCGATGTAATTACTTTTCCAGTGATGCGGTATTTTCCTGGAGTGTTTAATTTTATTTTACGTGTATCACAGCGAGATACACTTTTTTTCCCCAGGGGAGTTGGGAAAAGCAGACCCCACGCTTGAAGTCAATTAACCAGCAAGGCTTTACTTTCCACCACGGACACACCTCACGGGCTCTTGTCTGTGCCACTCCCTTCCGTGATCCCTGTGGGCCCCAGAGAACAGGCACCGAAGATTTTGGGGATTCAACATCTTCTAAAGATCTTCTCTAAAGAGAGTGAAGTGTTCCCAGCCTCTTTCGATGTTCTTAGACTGCAGGGGGGGGGGGGGGAGTGCGTGCATACACACACACACACACACACATGTCTCCCACTCCCCTTTGTGACTTTGGGGGACTACATCTTCAATTGGTACTTTCCAAGAACCCGACGTTTTTTTTCTCTATCTTCTTCCGCTAAATTTTGGCAGAATAGTGCCCCTAATAAATGGAATTGTAAAGTTGCCGGGTTAATTAAATCTATATCTCATTGCAATAGGGATAGTTAATGCCCTTATATAAACTTGGAAAAGAACATACCATTAATTTTATTTATTGTGGGACCTCCCTGCACCTAGATTCTTCCTTCTCTGGTGTTGACCTCTACTCCCAAAGGCTGGGCAAAGAGTCTTTAGTAATCAGAATGGCCTGGTATTGCGCCCGCACCAGAAAGTGATCCCCAGGAACGGAAAGGTCTCTCCAGGCTCTTTGTTTCATCTAGCTTACCCACAGCTTGGCCCACTTCCCCGGTTCTCAATGGGGGTGAAGCGCTTCATCAGAGAAGGAACAACCTCTACTACCCACTACTTAAAAACAAAAACAAAAACTCCCTAACCCTCTTAGCCACCCACCCCTCTCAGCCAGCCTTAGACAAGGGGTCAGACCCATTCTAAACTTGGCCAGGCCTTGTTTGTTCTGGTTTTTTACCTTGACCTTGGACTCCAGCAGCAGGGTAGCCAGTTTCCCAGCCCAGTGGACTCCTAAAAGACCCGCGACTTAGCTCTCATCGATCACCTTCATTTTCCTTTACACTGATAAGCCCGGCCTGCCTGGGTTTCAAGTCTCTTCCTTTTGTATTTCTCTTTTTGCTGTTAGCCAGCATGCAGCTTGCCTTCAGAACTCTGAGGAAACACTTCTGGATGAGAAACCCACCGGTAAAAAGTCCATTTCTTGTCCTGACTCACCAAAGCTCTCAACCGTCAGAGAGATCTTCCTCCAGGGATCTTGGGGCAGACCCCGACATTTGCCTCCAATTGAGGGGGTCTAGTGGGTTGTCCTCGGAGGAGCTCACTATTGGCATCACACTCAGCATCCAGGCTTTAAAACTTGCTGCAAAGGCAGGAATGAGGGAAGATCCAGCAGCCCCTCTCTCCCTCTTTTTATTATTATTTTTTCCCTGCTCTCCCGCTCTTTATTACCTCTTTCCCTCGGGGAGGGGTATGTGTGAAAGGGAACTTGGCGCAATTCAATGGAGATGCCCGTCTGCGAAGGGGTGACTCCCTAACCAGTGGGGGGTCGAAAGCAAGAGGAAGGCTGTTAGAAAAATAAGTAACGTGGTGATTATTTGTCCTTCAGTACAAATTATTTCAAATAGAAGACAGTTTCAGATCTAAGTGCTCTGCCCTGAACAAGAGACGAGAGATCGGGAAAGCAGTTTGTGGCAATGAGAATTAGGCTGCTGGGACTTGAACTCTGCCTGGCTCAGCGTTCATCACATCAGCCCAAGCCGCTGAGGGTGGAGGGGCCTTATGCTTGTGTGTTTGGGGTGCCCGAGAGCTGCACCTGCCAGAGGTCTAAAGGGCAGCAGGTTCTTCCCCACTTTCTCCATTTCCTTTTGTTCACCCAGAGAGACCCGGTTCTGGAAATTACCCAGGGCTTTCCCTCTGCTCAGCCAGAATCCACTTCACTGTTTCATTGGGGTGAGAGACTCTCACGCCAGTATTTCTTTTGCGTGCTGAAATAGCAATCTGTCCTGCTGCCCCCTCCCTTTCCCCCCTTTTTATCTTCCTCTACCACTCGCTGAGAGTGTCCCCTCGCTTTACTCTCCCGATTCCCGGATAAAGTCTGCTTTTGGGGAAACCACATCTCCCAACCATGTCTGGTACCAAAGGGAACCTTTTCCCAGACAAACTGGAGCTTGGGGAAAGCGGCTAAGGTCGGACATTGAAACTCTGCTATCAGCGTCAAAGGCTGCCTGAACCGGTCTTGCCCACCGGGAGCTGAAGGACACCCTGCCACCGCAGGAGCCTTCCTGATTTCTAGCTTATTGTTATTATTAAAACTCCGGGTTTGACCCCATTCTCAGCTCCAAGCTCCAATTTAGAGACTTCGGTAGTCAAAGCCATCTGCTTGAGAATCCCGGTCGGTCTCTCCAGCGCACCACCTAGGTCCCTTCGCGTCGGCCAAATTCAGACTCTCTGCCCTCACCCCCCCCCCTCCCTCCACTAACAAGGCTTGCTTAGGGGGCGTTGTCACGGTCCCTTTAAATCTTCCTACCCTCTCCTTTTTTTCTCTCCAGAGAGCCAATCAAAAAAGTCCTCATTACTTTCCGCCCCGCCCCACCACCCGGAGTGGGAACCCCAAGAGACCCAGGCCTAGGGTCACGTGCTGCGGCTATGGTCACGTGAGAACCTGGGGCGTAGGGAGAGGAGGAGGGCGGGAGCAGGCGGATTTCTTAATGAAGTGTCTCCGCATGCGTATTGGGAATGCGGTGAGGGAGGGGGAAGAACCGGGAGGAGGAGGGGAGGGGTGGAGAAGGAAGGGAGGAGGGATGAGGGAGGGAAAAAAGGAGCGAGGTGTCTCCTTAGCTCGCTGCCTCTGGCAAGTGGAGTTTTTAAAAAGCTGGAACAGATCATGTCATGACGACTTCGCTGCTCCTGCACCCGCGCTGGCCGGAGAGCCTTATGTACGTCTATGAGGACAGCGCGCCGGAGAGCGGCAGCGGCGGCGGCGGGGGAGGCGGCGGCGCGGGCGGCGCGGGGGGTGGCTGCAGCGGAGCGAGCCCCGGCAAAGCCCAGAGCATGGACGGGCTGGGCGGCAGTTGTCCGGCCAGCCACTGCCGCGACCTGCTCCCGCACCCCGTGTTGGGCCGCCCGCCGGCTCCTCTGGGCGCCCCTCAAGGCGCCGTCTACACGGACATTCCAGCCCCGGAGGCGGCGCGCCAATGCGCCCCACCGCCGGCGCCCCCTACCTCGTCCAGCGCCACCCTGGGTTATGGTTACCCATTCGGCGGCAGCTACTACGGCTGCCGCCTGTCGCACAACGTGAACCTGCAGCAGAAGCCTTGCGCCTACCACCCGGGTGACAAATACCCGGAGCCGTCGGGCTCCCTGCCTGGTGACGACCTGTCCTCCAGGGCCAAGGAGTTCGCCTTCTACCCCAGCTTTGCCAGCTCCTACCAGGCAATGCCCGGCTACCTGGACGTGTCGGTGGTGCCCGGGATCAGCGGGCACCCGGAGCCGCGTCACGACGCGCTCATCCCTGTCGAAGGCTACCAGCACTGGGCTCTTTCCAATGGCTGGGACAGTCAGGTGTACTGCTCCAAAGAGCAGTCACAGTCGGCCCACCTCTGGAAGTCTCCCTTCCCAGGTAAGGAAGGGACCTGAGCGGCGCCGCCGCCGCCAGGGACCCCTCCCCGCCCTGCTTGCCCCGCGGCTCCGCGCCTCAGCCACCCCCGCCGTCTGGCCCCGGCGCGCCGGCTCGGCTGGGCTGTCGAAGGAGCCGGCCAGGCGAGCTGTGCTGAGGAATGCGCTGGGGAAGAAATCTGCTCCGACACGTTCCCCGGAGCTGCCGGGTCGAGAGTGAAGCAATCAGAGGCGCCCGAGCGCCGGCTAGGCTCCCGTCGGGAGCTAGTCACCTCCTCCCCCACTGCCCGCTCCAGCGTCACGCAGGGATCCTGGCCCCTAAACCTGCTTGCAGCCAGGAATGGGTTGGGGTTGGGCCTCTCTTGCCTTGAAATTTAGAACAAAACCCTCAACCTGATGACTAATTGGGGGTTTGAGGAGACTAAGAACCTTTACCTTGCCGAGTTTTCAGGATATGTCAGGCGTCAGATACTATAGCGTTAAAATGGGATTCTAATTCACCAGAGCTTATAGAAACGTACAATGTCTTTCTTTCTTGTTAAACTTGATCATGGGTGTTCTTTAAGAGCAGCAGAGCTAAAATCTCCGTCCAGGGAGTGTAAGAGTTGCATCCTCTCCTGAGATGCAATTTTTTTTGAGGCTCTTGTAGACAGTTTAAATCCTGTGAATGCACTGCCAAGTCCTCCAAATGAAGAGTTAGTTACTGACATTCCAGACAGAGATTCTTAGATTCCCTTTGGACTTAAGATGAGAGCTGGGAGAGGCCTGGGCTGTGGTCCCTTGGGGTCCAGGCCGCTGGCTGGGGATGCCTGGCTCTTGTCTGGCTGTGTATGCAAGAAGAAATCTCTTATGTACTGTTTCTCTGACTAAGGTTGTCTCTGAAATGAAAGAGATTCCGTAACTCCCTCCATTCCCCAGAGGAGAAAGACCAGCCCGGATCTCTCAAAACAGCATCAGGAGCCTTGGGCTCCACTCTGATCTGAGAAATAAGGGTTTGGAGGGGGAAGGGGGTCTAAAGAGCCAGCCTTTGGATGTGCCCTCCCTATAAAGCTCAGGAGCGAGTCCTCTCTTCTGACACTCCAGAGATACTTAGGAGTCTAGGGAAGCGAAAGCTATCTCCCCACTGTGCCCAGAAGGAGCCAAAGGAGCCCATAGCCTTACATGGTAGGCCTAGGGATTTTTCGCTGGATCACCCCAAAGAGTTCTTAGGTGGCTGTGAAATTCCTCTACATCCGGGATTGGGTGGAGAAGTGTATGGAGAAGAATAACTGAATGATGCTACAGTATATAGCAAAAACATTCTGATAAATAGTATGAGGTCACTTAATATAACACAAGTCAATACCAGAGCTAGACCAACACAAGGCATCCCATTTCTGACTGCTAGAATTGATGGTGATGGTTGTGGAACAATGGTCTCACACACTATCTTCTCTGCATTAGCTAGAAGATTTTTATGCAACACAATTTATTAATTACTGTGAACCACAGACTGATACATTTATATAAGATCTTCATATGTAGACATTCTATAATACAATTGTAGAAGATAGGCTTCCCTTCATCTCTCTAGCTCATGAAACTGAAGGCTTCTTGGATGAGAGTTCAGCTGGTGCCCTGGAAGCTGGTACCTACTCTGCTTACTGTAGATAGAGCAAAAGGCAACATCTTCCCAGTGAAGAGGTAGCAGAGGGAGCTGCTGTGGCTTTTGTGGGTTGTGTAGTGGGTTAGCATTGGAGGGAAACTCAGAATTATCTTTGAGCAAATAAACATCTTAAAGATTCACAGAAACAAAAACAACACACAAAAAGGCTCTGCTAAAAATAAACACTTTGTATCATAGCTTCCTAAAGAAAGATATCTTTGAAATAAAAACATACAGCCCAGTTGAGATTTAATACACTTGCAAATTACAACAGAAAAATGGATATAAAACTTAGTGAGCCTCTGCTGCTCTGAGCCCACACTCCCCTGTAGAAATAGATTCTGGCTGGTGTATCTCAGGGCTTGGAGAGGTCCAGGAGAGAGGCAGATGAAAAGGAAATTATCTTCAGACACCCTCCATCTTTCTACCCACACAAGTCTTTTAGAAGTAGTGAGATCTTCAGATAACTCTGTCTATGCAATTGTGGTTCATTCCGCAACATCTAGCCGTAAACACCACTGTCTCTCGTCACTGCCTCTGGCTCTGAGAAATCTCACCTATGGTAGTCTAGGCTGGTGTGGGAGATGGAGGCAACTGTTCAAAAAGATCTGGATAATTAGAGCTGTCAGGAGTTGTGGCTTCTTTTTCCCAATTATACAGACCCCTGCTTTACTCTTCTGCCGCATGCACGCGCGCACGCGTGTGCGCACACACACACACACACACACACACTGTGGTGAGTGTAGACACTTTTCTTTTTTCATAAAAAAGGCAGAAATTCCAGGAGAGAACTAGAAGAAGAAAAAGAAGAGAGGCAGTTCTGAGATAGATAGATGATAGATAGATAGATAGATAGATAGATAGATAGATAGATAGATAGATAGATATCAAAAAGAAAAGAAACAGTGGGTTTTTGAAGCCCATACTAAAAATCTGTACTGACAAAATCTTTGAATTTGGATTGAAAAGAACCACTAGCTGAGCAGCATAGTCTTCAAATTTCAAAACCTACTGAGGGGCAGGCTTTTGGGCCCCCTACATAGGAGTCCCTCAGCCTCCGAAACAAAGCAATGACATAACATTGTTTTCCTTCTTGTTTGCTCTCATGGATGCTGATTAGATTCCGAGGTACAAATTGGTTGGTGAAGGTGATCTGGAAGAACACTAGGGCAGGGGACATTGGAACACTAATAGCCAAGTTCTCATTCTACACAATGTAGACACAACTCCAAGTCTAAGCTACCAGATGCTCTCACATCTATAGAGTCCGCTTCCTCTCTAGCCAAAACAGCAGACAATGAAAGATGCTCCTTGGAGAAGGAAAGGCAGGAGTTGTTTCCCCAGGGGGCAAAGCCAACCTGCTGTTCTGTTTGACTCAAGAAAAACTTGGTAAAGTCAATCCTTCGCATCCAATAGAGAAAATAATGATGATGTTGATGATGGTGATGATAATAATAATAATAATAAAATTTTAGAGCAGTTATCTACCTTTTAATCAGAGTTTTTAGGGTTGTATTGATTAAATTTCATTAGAAACTGAGAGTTGATGTTTAGGGAGCTACAGAAAGTGAAGTTTAAAAAATCAGGAACAATGAACTGGTTCTTTTAAGAACAAAAACCCACCCTTATTTTACTTTTCCCTTCAACAAACGGGATATACCATGTTTCCATCTCTATGTGAACTCTTACTGTGGCTTTATGTGAAGAGTCAGAAGAGCCTAGATTCTAGTTCTGTCATCTAAGTCATTTTCCCTGCTCTTAGCCTCTGGTTTGTGATCTTGCAAAATGTGTTTACTAAAATACAACTAAGAACTGTTCTAGGGGAGGAACGCTCATGACACCACCACTCATCCTCGTCCCACAATCATCAGGTTTTCTAACCATGGTTTCGTCTATAAGAGTAAAACAAACTGAAGATGCGTCCTTTAAATTTTAAATCCCTTTTAACAGATGATACCTGCTAAACTGAAGTTGCTCTTTTTCATATTAAAAAATGGCTTGCACAGTGGCAGAGAAATATTTGATAAGTTGAATAGGTAATTTTTGTGAGAAATTGTCACCATGAAAATATCCTGAGCAGACCATTGGAACCCCTGTCCCGTTTTCTTCCTGGACTCTTTATTTCTCTCTTCATTCAATTATAACCCCCCCCCCACTTCCCCTCTCTGTATAGTGGGCCATGAGTCTCAGAGAGAGAGAGAGAGAAAGAGAGAGAGAGAGAGAGAGAGAGAGAGAGAGAGAGAGAGAGAGGTCTCTAGGAATGGAAGGCAGTGTAGGGAAGCTGTTTGGGGGCAGGTGGGATGCTTCAGCTCTCTGCCTTCAGGCTGGAGCCATGTCTAACAATTCCAAAGATTCACAGGAATGAAGGGGAAACCCCAGATACTCAGTCATTAGTGTCCACCTGAAGTCAGGGTGAACTATTCACAGAATCTTCCTCTCACTGCTAAGAGCATGACACACTATTTTGAATTCCTGTGGATGCTCCAAGCCTGAAGAAACTAAACAAGCCTAGGGTACCAGGGTGTAGATTTCTTTCAGTCTTGGAAGAACAGAAAAAAAGAAAGTTGAAACCGAATTTGTTCTTTTTGGTGAGATTTGGGTATTGACTGCCTCTTTTGGGAGGTTCCCTGCATGAGACAGGACCTCCCTCCTTGGGTGGTATTAGATGGTTTCACAGCACTGGGCCGGCATTCCAAATGACTGATCCCCAAGCAGCCTGGCATCATCTGACAGTTTCTTCTCGACACTGGTGAGTCAGGTCCATAGTGCAAGGCTAGACTAGTTCTTGGTTTTAACCCCTCAGGCCTAAGGGTCCACTTAATGGTCTGTGCCCCTGTAGCTGATACCCTGCCTGCCATGCTTTCCTCAAACACACAACAACCTAAGTCCTTCCCTGACAAAGAGGAGAATATAGGGTGTAGGGGCCTTGTTGTGCTAACTGGATGAAGGAATTTTCTGAACACTAAAACTTCCACTAAGCATGACCAGGAAGAAAGAGGACTTGGAGCTACCATCTAAGGAAGGGTCCAGGGTTTCCAATAAAGGGTGTGTGCAGAGCCATAGTGGAGACTGAGGCAATAGGAAAAATCAATAATACAGATCTTTTGCTTATTTTTAGTGACATTTTATTGTGACATTTTTGCATTTGTTTTGTTATTTTTTCTTTTTAAGTGCCTTAAAATATTACCTAGATTACTGAGTTTTTAAACCCCCTTCCCTTAAAGTTTGTATCTAAAATGAGGCTGGTACCCAGTGGCTTCATTTTCTTCGTGGCCTTACTAACAATGGAGGTACTTAGGATTAGGGCGCCTAACCAAGCAGTACAAGCTGGCGGCCCAGTTGAATCCCGGTGATCCCTGGCCACCCACCTCACTTGCCTGCCTTCTCTCTTCCCACCCGCCTAGATGTGGTTCCCCTACAGCCTGAAGTGAGCAGCTACCGACGCGGGCGTAAGAAACGCGTGCCCTACACCAAGGTGCAGCTGAAGGAGCTAGAAAAGGAGTACGCAGCCAGCAAGTTCATCACCAAAGAGAAGCGCCGGCGCATCTCAGCCACCACGAACCTCTCAGAGCGCCAGGTCACCATCTGGTTCCAGAACCGGCGGGTGAAGGAGAAGAAGGTGGTCAGCAAATCTAAAGCGCCTCATCTCCACTCCACCTGACCGTCCACCAGCCCGTCCCGTCTATTTATGTCGCCTCTTTGTACCATAAAAGAATCCACCCGAAGGACACTGCACCGGTGCAGACCACTATTTAATCTTACCGAGAAAGAAAAATAGCGCGCTGCACTCTGCCTTACCTACTCCCCATCCCACCCCTTACCTCTACCCCCTCCAAAAGGTACCCCTTCAGCATCTGCAGCTGTAGAGGTGGGTTCGGATGGGTTGGATGGGTTGCAGGAAGAAGACCTTCTGCCTCTACACCCCTGGCCTTCATGGTTTGTCCCACTAGAAAGCTGAGTGGCCAGGAGATCCCAGTCATTCCTACCAAAGCAGGGCTGGGGGATTCCAAAAGACTCAGTTCTTGCCTTTTCCTGAGTCTCGGCTTGTGGAAGCACCTCCTTCCAGGCGCATGGGCTCAGGATCTGGGGAACTCCTGCTTTCTTTCCTGTTCCTCCATTTTACTATCGCTCCCACACTCTATAGGCAAAGTTTCCCACTTAGGATTTTTTTTTTCTGTGCATCTTTTAAAAGTCGTCTTAATATTGATGATACTCTTAGGGCCTAGCAGCTTGACTGGAATTGAGACGAAGCTGGGAGCTTGTAGGTTTTCTTTATTGTTTCCATCGGTCTCAACAAAAGCTGGACTTGGTGCGGTCCCTAGCCATATCCTGCCCCAGAAATGATTCCCCAGGAGGTGCCTTTGACCCCACTGCCTCCTCTGCTTTGCACTCCCAGTCCTTTGGGAACCTCCCGCCACAACACTAAGTGCGTCTGCTGTCTCTCTTTCTCTCTCATGGTAAAGTTGGGAACTAGGCCAGGCTTAGAATCAGAACTTATATAAACTTGAAAAGAGATGGAGGATGGGTCCCTTAGAAGATCTTCAGCCCTGTCTTCACGTAAGCAGCAGGAGATGTCTATATCGGAGAGACCACATACTTTCATTTTCACTGATTTCCCAAGGGTAGCTTGAGGAGTTGACCGAGGAGGTTGAAATCACTGGCTCTGGATAAAGCAGCTAAATGTAGGTGCCGCCTAATTTCTCCCTAATCACTCAAAAGCCAACTTGGTGCTGTGGGGCCCCCACCTCCTCCCTTCCAACTGGCTCATTACAAAACAGTGTTCTTTTGAAATGCCCATACGGAATAGGCTCTTTTTTTTTTAATGTTGTGTATCTGTATATAGTATTGTGATGTCTAGCAATGTATTGAATGCAAAGAAGAAAAACCCCCAAAACTTGTTTTTAAAATAAAATATCCTTTTGTTGTTGGCCTTGATTTTATTGCTCAGGTTCCTTCTGAAACCTTTGTTTCCTGACTCTTCAGGGCAGACTATAATGGCCCAGCCCAGGCAGGCAGGGCCGGAGAAGAATATAGACATGTCTGCAACAGTAGATCCCCAGCCTGGATTTCTCTCCAGGGAAGTTTTGGAGCCACTTATTTTTTCTATTCTGTTTAGATATGAGAATGTCACATCTTAATACCCAACTTTATATTAGAGGGAAGATATGATCTGAAAGTGGGTAACTGGGAAAGTTCCTTGGTGAATGATTTGTAGTTAGCTTGGAGATAGAGCTCTAATCTGGCTTGCTTGAAGCCCTGGATTTGCTCTCTAATAATGGGGGGTCTGTTTCTAGAGTGTTTGGAAGGCGGAGGAATGACTGGAGACCTGGTAGCGATCGTGGGGTGGTTGGTTGGAATTCAGCTCTCAGGCCGTTCACTTTTCTTTGTTCCATGGACCTAAACTGAGAAGTCTGAATGCCAGGACCCTTGAGCCTTCAGTTTGTCAGGCCAGCTCCACTTTTATTCTCTAGAATTCCTCGGAACCCCGTCTTCCAGGAGGTCTGGAGCCTGTGTAAAGGCTGCCGCTAATTTGTTTCCTTGTCGCGTATGTGCCTATCTTCCTATCTGGTGGAGTTAATGAGATCGTTAAGTTGTCAGGTTAAGAGACTTTTAAAAAGCAATATAGCCTAAAACAATGTTATCTCAGATTAAATCTTTACTGCAACAATTTTTATTTGTATATAATATTTTTTATCTCCTGAGACACAGAAAGACTGGAGACATCAGGTTCAAAATTAGAGTCCTCCTGGATCCCTTTGCCTGGTAAAACTGAAGCTTTTAAATTTTAATGTAAATAAATATTTTTTGGGGGGGGAACACATGTACTCATACACACACACACACACACACACACACACACACACACACACACACACACTGGAGTCTGGGAGACAAAGAACCTGAAGAATTCACCCTTTATGGAGTCTATGCTACTGAAGTGACTGCCAGCCCTATCTACACACAACTCTGGGCTGACTATAGAGAACCACACACTCAGCAGTGGAGATTTGAAAGGGAATAAGTGAATCTCCCAGGGACAAGAAAGAGTCACTGTTAATTTTATTTCCCTTTCTCTCCCCACCAACAATCTGAATCTCTCTTCAAAAGCCCCTAGACCTCTCCTAAGACAAAAAAAGAGTTATTTAGACAAAGGAAGCCACTGGAGAAGAAACTTAGGCCTCTTCTTTATGGGCCCGCAGCTCTCTTAGACATCCTGACACTTTTTAACACTTTGTAGACATAATGAAAGATAATTTTAGAGTTCTCCAAGATAGCCTTCCACTTCTGCACACAAACTTACACTTAATCGAAGGGTCAAGTCTTAGCTGGTGATGTGGCACACCTGAAGTCCTCCCCTGGGGTTGAGGTAGGAAGGATTGATTGAGCCTTGGAGTTCAGGGTCCACCTAGGTAACATAACCAGATGACCCTTTCATGCAGGAAAACAAGATGTTCCTATGATTAAGGAACCCTCCTAAGCTCCCAGCAGGTGATGAAGAGGAGAAGCTTTGTGTGGGCTTCTGGGCACTGGGAAGGCAAGCGAGGTTTGCAGGCATTCCCCGTGCCCAGTGTGTTCAGGGTTCTTTGTATTTTCAAACACTCAACCGAATATATCAGCTTGAGTTTTGAGGGTTATTATACCTGGGTCAATTTTGGAGCTGCACCTCTAATCAGATTGAGTAAATACTGTATAAAGATGTGCGATCTTGTGTTCCGGGAGGCAAAGATGGGAAATGTATTCTTTCCCTGGTTGAGCTGGCTCCTTTCTCTCCTGAGATAATAGCGTCACATCATGGTAACTGGGGGTGCACATGTGCACCCGTGTTTGAACAGTGGAGACCTCCTCCTGCTTGCATGGTGTGAGTGTGGTCAGCACACCCATCTCAAGCTGGAGAGGAATTTTGTCTTTATTTACACTCATCAAAGAAAATCTTCCTCTTCAAGAACAGTCTCCTAAGATTTGTTTGGAGTAAGGTTTTTTGTGAGCAAACCAAACGTAAGGGCACCTCGGTGTGGCAGCAAAGGGCTGTGAACACAGAGGCCTCCTCCTTGGTAACAGAGGTCCAGTTCTCATAATTCCACGGAGTCCCCAGCTTTTCCAAGTCCCAAGTCCTAAGGCTGGAGTGCTAGGACCACTGTGGTTTCACAGTACTCTCCTTTAAAGGTCACTTTGCCAAGATGTCAGATCGGACTTGGAATGAGTCTTTTGGTTTTAGGGGAGAAAGCTCTTCCCTGCCGACAAGATTCACATCTAATGCTAGAAGGATGGGTCTTCCTGGCAAAAGTCTCAGAGTCAGGAACCCACCTGAAAAGGCCATGCAGATATGTCCATGACTGCTAGGAAGACCATCTTCTCCTGAGTTTAATCCACAGGCGTCTAAGTCAGCAACTGGGAGGAAGCAGTGGGTAACAGCCCATGTAGATGCCTGGCACTGTCATCTCCGTAGAAGGCCCTCTTGTTGGAGTCGAGGGCTCCTGTAGCAGCCCCCTCTGAGTACCCATTGTGTTCAAATGAGAATTCTCACACCCAGAACCTGCCTGAGTCCTGGCATGGTACACAGCCCACCTTCACGAAAATTCCAAGAGCAAATGTGTATCTATCAGATGTGCGGTGGTGGAGAGTTGAGAGGCCCTGGGGAACAAGGGGCTTCTGGGAGGACGAAGAGGAGGGGACCAGAGCTTTTTCACAACCAACCAGACTCTTCCTCTTTTAGCCTTGACCGTGACTAGGTCTTTCTGACCTTGACATCACAGAATCACGGGGGGAGGGGTGGTGGAAAAGGCCTTGATCTTCCGGTGGCCAGAAAAAGGGAGGGCCGCTTGTCCCCTAGACGCGCCAACCCTTTTCCAGCCGGAGCCCTCCGTCTCTGTTTACACACGGAGGAGGTGTCGTCTCCAGTCTAGACAGGGGCGCTAATAACGCCCATAAAAGGCAGCCTCTCCTGAGAGGCTCTGGTAACTCAGCTCCTGGTCGCTTGCCGCTGACTGCTCCCTCCGCCTCTGGCGCCCCGCCCCTCAGATACCTTGGCGGAGCCCGTGGGCCGCGGTGGGTGGGTGGGTGGGGGTTTCAGAAGGTTTCTAGAGGCTGATATCCCCTACCCCTCGCCCTTCTGAGTCTCCTCTGTCTCCAAAGGTAAGTGGACCTCTGCGTTCCCAGCCCAGCCAGTATGTGTATTTGGGGGTGGTAACAACATTCTCTCACCCCAACAATCTCCTGAGCTTACTGCTCCAACCTGAAACTGACACTCTCTAGGAGCATAGAGGCTGAGTTTTTGGAAACAGCTGAGGGGCTGCATCTGGCAGATCCTAAGCATATCTGTCCTCTCCAGGGCTGGGCCTAACCAATGGGCATTATCACGGACAAAGAGCCAGGCTGAGGAATGAGGGAACAAGGAGTAGTTCTCTCGAGGCCTCCCTAGCCCAGCTTCGAGGTGCCTGAGACCAGGCCCGGGGCTCTCCCCTGGCTACAGCAGCAGGGGGTGTGGCATTTATAGGCGTGTTTTTTGCTTTTGATTTTTTTTAACTTGGTCCCCACACCTTTTCTGACACTCAGTAATTCACTAGGCGAGGAGATCCTCTGCTGGTGGAGGGGGAAAATGTCAGAATCGACAGTCTATTTGACTGTTAGCACTACAGGAAAGGCTTGGAGCAAATCAGGAGAGCTGTCTCTCATAGAGGGGCTCATGATGGGGAGTCCTCCAAGTGTCCACTACCAGGGCTCTCAACCTCCGGGTTTTCTGAGTGAAAAGCGAAAAGGGAGCTGGGAAGTTTGGATGGGAGGGAACTGAGAGGAGCCTGAGCTTGAATGCCTGCCCTGCTCCAGCTTCCAGGGTTAGTCCAAGCTGCAGATCCCTAGAAAGCAAAACAGCACCGAGCAGGCGATCTCCCAATTTGATGCTTTGGTTTAGAGTATTTGCAGGAATGATGAAGGCCAGATGGACTCCATCCCCTAGAGGAACCAGTGAAGAGTACAATTAAGAGCAAGGGAGAGCCCTCCCTCTACCCTATCCCCTGGTCTTATCTGAATGTGAAAAAGGTCCATCCCAAGCCTGAATAGTCCCAAAGGGATGAGATAGCCGGGCAGGGAGTGAAGAGAGCCCCTCCAAGCCATCATTTTTCTTCTCCTTTAGTCGAGCTTGTACTTAAATCCCTACGGGGGCAGGGCCCTGCCTCATTTGCATATGCTGTCAGCCCCTTTCTCCAAACTAGGCAGTGATCTTGAACCGGTCACTCAGCTCACCAAAAAGAAAGCGCAAAATCGAACCAAATAATTCTCACTTAGGATTAACAGAAGAGCCCAACTGCAGCTTCACCAGAATCACTTTGCCTGGGCCACTAGACTGAGGAGATTTTATAGTTAACTTCTGCCTACCCCCACCATAGTAGAGGTATGTAAGTGGGAGGGAAGCCCAGAGAAGGTATGAGGAGGCAGAGGGACAGCCTGCTGCCTTTCCTGGGTCTTCAGGGAAAACCTTGGGCGATATCTTTACCTTCAGTTTTAGTTAACCCCTGAATTAATGAACAGAGCGGGGTTGAGTCTGGCCAGCTTTGATGGAAGCTAGTGGCCTAGCAGACATGTCACCCCTCTGAGCCCTGTGATTTGATGAAGGTAAGGAAGAGTTCGGAAGCATCAGTAGTTCCGCTGTTGACTTATGGTGATGATTTCGTGCGTGGGCAGCGCAGTGAGGGCGGATTAAACCAGACTAAATGCAACTACCAGCTACCGAAAGCCTTGAAATGCCATAACCCACTCACTTGGCATCAGTGGGCTCTTGGGGAACAGCTCTTGGTGAGCTGGATTTAGAGGTGAAGCTCCGCACCCTAGCCTCCGGCCGGGCCTGGGGATCCAGGTAGTGTTTTTGTCCTACCACGGTTCAGAAACTGGGCGGCTAAGCTGCTAGGTCACCTGGAGACGTACTGAGAGCTATCGTGATGCTTAGTGAAACTGGACGCTTAGATCGCCAGGGTCCTCAGCGGGCCCGGAAAACCCCTAAATTTACGGAATCTTGGAGAGTAGAATTCTGGAAACAGGGATTTTGCTGAGGACGGTCGTCAATTTGATATAAATTAGCATGCGTTGTTCGGAAGAAAGAGGGTTTTGTGCATGGGGCTGTGCCAAGTCTGAAACACGGAGGAAATGGTTTTGTCAGGGTCGAATCCTGCTGGGAGAAATGCGTCTCTGAAGAAGGAACCCCTCTGATCCCGTTCTTATTTTCACTGGCGCTGCATCTGCCGCCCTGTGGCCAGCGCTGAAGTGCTCTGCAGTGTGACCCAGGAGGACAGCGAGAAAAGCTCCTGGCCTGAGATTTTTTCTTTTTCTTTTTTTCTTTCTTTTTTTTTTAAATCGGTGGAAAGATGGGGAGAAGCTAAGACCTTCCTTTTGAGGTCCCTTTTCATGGAGATGAGCATTGTTCGAAGGGAAACTAGAATAGGGAGAAGACTCCACCCAACAAAGGCTAGTGGCAAAGCCAGCTCGCATCCCTCACTCCAACAATAGCGGCAGAGAGCCGAGGCCTGGAGAGAGTGGGGCGGAGACCACGCTGCCACAAACGTGGTGTTCTAATTGAAATCCGTAATATTGAGATCACATCCCCTTTATCTTTATGACCAAAATGACCCTCAGATAATTTTTTTAAACTAGATGTTCATGCACAATGAATCTTGAAAACGGAGAAATAAATGAAATTCGGGGATGTCTTGACACTAGAGCTAGGGCTGAGGGATAGACACTCCTCTTCGCGGCCTTACGGCCCCTTAATCAATTACACACGAAAAAGACCACTGCAAGCCGGGTCTCTTTCTGGTGCTGAGTGAAGGTTGACTGCAGAGACTGGCATCCCACCCCCTGGACCTCGGTGCTTCCAGCTTGTGGACCAGGCGCTGGGCGGGCTCCTGGGGACGGGTGGGGCCAAGCAGGCTGCCAGGAAAACCGGCCAAGCGGGGCGAGGGGCGGGCGCCAAGCTGCGGGCTCCTAGCTGCGCGGGGCAGGGCAGCGCCCGCGGGGACACATTTCTGTCGGAGTGTGCAGCTATGGTTTGGGATATGAAATCGCTCCGGGAACAGTGGAATTCGAAGAATCTTTTTTTCTTTCTGCCGCGTTCTGCACAGAAGAGAGGGGTGGGAGAGAGAAAAGAGGGAGATGAGACTCATCTGCAATTTGGTCTGCGTTTTGTAGCTTTGGCTAATTCCCAGATATTTCACATTGCACTTTCATCTACATTCCTTCATATTCTCTCTCTCTCTCTCTCTCTCTCTCTCTCTCTCTCTCTCTGTGTGTGTGTGTGTGTGTGTGTGTGTGTGTGTATCCAGTTCTCTGAAAAACATCGTCCTGATCTTTTTAACATGTATACGTTTTCAAACTATTTATTCAACCTTGAACAACTGAAGCTCAAAATAATCAGAGATGGGAGTTTCTCTGCTAAAACTCTAATAAAATGATTTGAATTTTTTCCCTCTTGATGAGCTGTTCGGTACCCCAGTTGAAATCCCGATGTGGACTTGAGGATGTTCATTATCATCAACCAGCACTAGCTTCTCAGCCTTCCATAGATAGTTTTGAATCCCCAACAGGACGCTTCTCTGCGATTTTCCCTCACTCTTGTCCCACCTCAGAAGGCAACCTGGCCTCTGCGCTGCTCCGGAATGGCCCCAGAAGCCAGCCTGCAGGTTGTAGGGTGATCTCCTTTGCTGTAGGAACATGCAATCTTTCAAGCCATGTAGTTTCTGCTGAGTACGGACAGCCTCCTGTCACAAAGACCAGGAGACTTCTAGAAGCTTCCCGGTCCCTAGAAGTCACACCAAAAAGTAGTTCAAGTCACTCCCCCAGACTTTCCAGAGCAAGCAAATGGGTTCATTCTGAGCTCAACACTTTTCTTCTCTCGTTGCTTTCTTCTTCTTCCGGTGAGTGGAGGCTAAGGTTGCCCCAGGCTGGGCTTAGAGTTACAAAAAAAGATGGCATTATCAATCACCCCTAAACCTTTCTTGTGTGAGAGAACCCCAAACAGCTCTTCATATCCTAGAAAGAAAACGGCAACGGAGAGGAGAGAACGCAACAGCAGGCAGGGCTGAGATAACCGCAGGGAAACCTGTTCTCACCCCCACTTCGCCTCTACTGTAAATAAACCCCGAGCCAAAGGGCTCATCCGTCTCCTTAAACAGCCAGTAAACTTTATATGACACAATATCTAATAGTAATTTATTGGGGAGATATTGTAAATTACAACGGTTTTAGTTAATAAAGGAGCTAATTAAAGAGGGGCGGGTTGTGCTCGGCCAGCTGTTGGTGATAAGATAATACATGGTGGGGGGGTTGCAGGGTGCAGAGGTGTGTATGTGTGGATATTTTTGGTGCAGCTTTAAGGTTTTATGTGATAAAAACAAAAAAACGAGAATCCAACGAATAAATCTGCTTCTGCCATTCTCTCCCCCCCCAGCCCCCAAGATTGGGGAAGGGAGAAGTTGGAGTTAGTGCGTGGAATGTGGGGGGGGTTCGGTTGTCCCCACCCCTCCCCCTGCTAGCGCCCACGTGAGTAAGGCGGCCAATGGGTGGCTGGTGCAGGTTTAACTATGTTTAATGTCAGATAGCAATAAAGTAGAAGCTGCCGGTCGGGCCCCGCGGAAATGGGCGAGCATAATCTCCTGAATCCTGGGTTTGTGGGGCCGCTGGTGAATATCCACACGGGAGACACCTTTTACTTTCCCAACTTCCGCGCGTCAGGGGCTCAACTCCCGGGGCTGCCTTCGCTGTCCTACCCACGCCGCGACAACGTGTGTTCGCTGCCCTGGCCGTCGGCCGAGCCATGCAATGGCTACCCGCAGCCCTATCTCGGCAGCCCGGTGTCTCTCAACCCTCCTTTCGGCCGCACGTGCGAGCTGGCTCGCGTGGAGGATAGCAAGGGGTACTACCGCGAGCCGTGCGCTGAGGGCGGCGGCGGGAGCCTAAAGCGGGAAGAGCGCGGGCGCGAACCCGGAACGGGGCCCGGAGCAGCCCTGCTGCAGCTGGAGCCGTCGGGGCCGCCTGCGCTTGGCTTCAAGTACGACTACCCGGCGGGCAGCGGCGGCGGTGATGCCGGCACGGGACCCCCTCACGACCCACCCTCGTGCCAGTCACTGGAATCTGACTCCAGTTCGTCCCTACTCAACGAGGGCAACAAGGGAGCTAGCGCGGGCGACCCTGGCCCTCTGGTATCGCCGTTGAACCCAGGCGGCGGGCTCTCAGCCAGCGGTAAGGACCCAGCCCACTCGTGCGGCTTCCTCTGACAGGACGTAAGGCCAGTGTGGGCCGGGGAGACCTGAGTTGGGGCTGCCTGGGGTGACAGAGGGTGTGGTGAGCTAGAGATTCTTTTAAAAGAAGGGGGACCCTATAAACATGTAAATATCCCCATTAAAGAGAGATTTCTTTTCCCTCCCAGTGGCTGTAGGTGTCTGGAGTTCCAGAGACCAGGGATCCTGATCCGGACTTCCCCAAGCCGGGAGGGGGCGGGAGGAGGGCGGGTAAAGAGGTGGAGGAGATTACATTTTCCAGGGCGCTTTCCATCCTCTTTCCTATAGCCTCCACTACCCACATTTCTTATTTTAAGAAACACAACCAACATAATTTATTCCTTACTGCTTGTCCAGGTCTTTTCTAACTGATGGGGATCTGGTAGTCCCTGACCAGGCCAGGAAAACTAAATAATAATAACAATAATAATGGAAGAAGAGAAGGGAGAAGAGATTTTGGAAGAAGTAAGGCGCTATTGAAAAGCTGTGGATACTACTGTGGGAAGTATGGTTGAGGCATAGAGTGAAAGCGGGAACTGATGAAGATTGCTGAGGATAGTCTGGGTTTCAGGATGCCTAGGGATGAGAAGGGGAAGGAGTGATCTGGTCCGGGTGTGGGGCCAGGGAGAAAGGGTCTGGGAAAGGGCCCAGGCCACTGAGTTAGTCACTCCTGATCCTCTGGCCAACCCTGCGGTTCATCTCCACCCAGGAGCGCCCTGGTACCCGATCCACAGCCGCTCGCGAAAGAAGCGTAAGCCTTATTCGAAGTTGCAGCTGGCGGAGCTGGAGGGCGAGTTTCTGGTCAACGAGTTCATCACACGACAGCGTCGGAGGGAACTCTCGGACCGCTTGAATCTTAGTGACCAGCAGGTCAAGATTTGGTTCCAAAATCGGAGAATGAAAAAGAAAAGACTTCTTCTGAGAGAGCAAGCTCTCTCCTTCTTCTAGGAGTCAGGACACGCGTGCTAGCCCCAGACTGAGCTTGCTTTGGTGGAGCAAGAGGGAGTGGGCGCATCCTGGAACCCAGTCCCGCTTACAACGCCTGGCCTCTGGCAGGCTCTCCCTGGACGTCTCTTGTCTGTTTTGTTCGTGGTACACACACACCACACACACACACACACACACACACACACACACACACACACACACACACAGCGGGCCATGCAGGTCCTTGAGAGAAGGAAATAAACCTAGCCAGAAGCCCAGGAGAGGCAAGGGAAGGCTGGGATGCTGTGGAAGGGTAGCTAAATATTTGAGGTAGGTCTGAAGCTGCCTGGCCTCCCCTTGAGGTAGTGGGAAAGCAACACACACACACACACACACACACACACACCTTCCTCTACTTCCCTTTCTGGTCTTCAGCCTCTATACTTGGAGGAGCAGACAAGGTTGGGATAGTGGAATCAAGGTGCCCAAACTCATGGTCGATGGAGTTGGGAGTTGAGAGGTGAAAGCTAGAACAGAGAGGTTTAGTGGAGAGAATTGGAGGAAGAGAGCTGTGGTGGGCTTAGAGGAAGCTGGGAACCAAGGAGGAAATATGGTTTGAGAGAATGGTCCTGAGTCTGCCCACTTCTGAGTCCTCCAGGCCTGGGTACTGGGTTGGCTAAAGTGCCTGCATTTGGCAGACTACCCTGCAGGAAAGTAAACTAATCAGCTTTAGGTCCCCTCCAGGTCGCATCTGGAATATTCTCAAGGTCCTCGGGCCGCTGCTAAGCTTTCCCAGTTTGTCCCAGGCAAACGTAGCTCACAGGTGTGCTAGCCACTCTTTCCGTCACTTATGCGGCTGCGGACAGGAAGCAGCAAACCCGGACCCGATAAACAAACTCACACACACACAGATTTAGTAGCCACCTCAGAGACTCCACCTGGCCCTCCGGGAAGCCCAAAGACGTGGCGGAAGGGATTGTGGAGAGCGGCATTGATTGGCAGGGAGTGTTTCCGGCAACTACTGCAGCGGTCCCGCTGATTCTCTCTTCCCGCTGGCGTTCATGGTCACGGCCGACCGGAGGCTGGACCGGCGTAATTTACGAGGCGGGAGGAGAATCTGCTCTTAAAGGGGCTACGAGCAGCAGAGGCCCAGCTCAACTCGATTCCCAGGCTGGTAACAATGAAGGAGGGGGCGCTGCCGTTCCCCACCCAACTCCTTTCTCTCAATCCCCTTACCCGCCCCCCAACATCGCCCTTTGTCTCAGGATCCGCTGCCTCCGCCTCCCGGCCAGTCACAAAGTACTGGGGCCAGAACTGAAGAAGGAGGGGCGCATCTCTAGGTCCAGTTGGAGGGCAAAGAGGAAGGCTTTTTATGTATAGATCCTTTCAGCCTCCAACCCCAGACCCAAAGTTCCGAAACTGGCTGGCTCTGCAAAGAGCAGTCCAGATAAGCCCCCAGGCCTCCTACACCCTGTTTTTGTTTTTACTCTTCTCCGCACGAGCCTACCAGCTTCCCATATGTTGTCTCACTCCTGTGGAAACACAGGGTGGAGAAGCAGGAGATTGACAGAGTTAAATGCAGCTTGGGCAATGTGAAAGCTCCCATTGAGGTCAGCGGCATCTTTCACTCTCCCAGGGCAAGCCAGAGAATATTGGGCTCCCCTAGTAGCATGCCGCTTCAAGTTGTTTACAGGGTGGTTCAGAGACACACGCTAATGTACATACACACAGATGAGTCCACCAAAGCATTGGGTTCAAACCCTCTTCCTACTACACTTGAGGGCAGGCAGCTTCTTGGTCTCTGGCTCAACAGAGAGAAGATACAGTCACATCCTTTGATCCTCCATTGGGCACCTGACACGTCTTGCCATCTACTACATGTTCACCTATGTACAAGTTCCCAGAAAACATGTCCACTGCAGCTGTCCACACAGTCTCCTGTGGGCTGGCCATAGGAATGAAGTACCAGTCTTCCCACCCCACCCCCCACCTCCTGCACCGGTCTGTGTCCCCTCCTCCAGTGACTGGTGGACTCCATCTCTCTGATATGATTCCTAAAGCCTGGAAGGAGACTAGAACACTCCAAAAAGAAGGGGGCAAAGTTATGCAATATCCTCTTTCCTTTGCTTTAAACTTGATTTCTGTGAGCTTCTTTGTCCGTATCTGTCCTGTTGACCTTGTCTGTCTCTAGTAGCCACTGTAGCTCCTGTGGTAGTCAGCATCCTCTCCCTCTGCCCCAGATCTGTGTGGTACCGTGTATGTAGTACTGTGTGTGCTTCCCTACTCAAGCATCTGTCTTTAGCACGTTTTCCCTTTCCATACTCCTTGTACAGAGCTGCTTCATCAAGTTAATATTAATAATTAAAACATGGATGTATGATGATGCAATGTTTTGAGAACCATTTCTAAGACTGGTAGAGTCTCTTCTTACAAGAAAGAACAGGAACCCTGGGCCCTTAGCTATTTATTTTATTTTCTCCATTTCAGGCAAATGACAAAAATATTACATAAATAATAATAAAGGAAGAGCAGTTGCATGGGCGACAAAAATATATGACCAACCAAGATCTGTTGATGAGCTACTATATCTAGTCCCAGGAAATTACTGGTGGATAGAAAATTGGGGGGGGGGGTCATAGACCGAGGAAGAAGAGAAAGCTCCGAAGAGTCACTGGGCTGTAAAAATTAATGTGGGGGGATGGAGGGGCTTCAGAAAGGAGGTCTGCACAGCAGGAGCTGAAAGAAGCAGAGCCAGGACAAGGAGGCAGTGAGAGTGTCCTGGGGGTTGGCATTGGGTGATTGGTTGGACCCTAGATCTGCAACTCTGCACTTGGACCTGGTAACTTCACACTGTGAAATGACAAGGCAAGGGACAAAAGACCCCTAGAGCTGGTAAGATAGTTTCCAGTTCTTGCAGCCAGCAACCCCTCAAGGCCTTTCCAGAGCCAGAGCTGCTCAAAGCTGGGGTGGAATACATTGTGCCCCTGCTGCAGCAGCACCTCAACCCAATTCTTCTAGGAAATGCTTTCCATCTGGCTGGACACTTGAACCAGCCTCTTGCTCTCAGTTACCCTTTCTACATTGTCTGACTCCAGATTTGGGAGTCTCCAAATTCTTCCACCTTCTTTCCAGGCCTAGAATAGCAGGTTCCCCTGTGGAGTCAACTATGCCTCCAGTCCTGAAATCTCTCTCCTTCTCCTTCCTTTCATCCTAAACCAGAGAGAGTAACACATTTAAACCAAATCTCTTTCTCCCTTTACTCCTAATTCCCAACTCCCTTGTAGAGCCTGGACACAGGCAGGAAGGAGACTTTGGGGTGCTCATATAAAAATCGCCTCAGAGTGAAGCTGGGAGAAGGGCTGCTGACTGCTTCTGGATCTGAATAAAGGGGAATGGACCTGAAATCCAGTAAATTCAGGCAAATGGCTATTAATTTCTTATGATATATACATAGGAAGGGTCAATGGAGGAAGAATTTCTGGCCTAAAATGGGAGGTAGGGGTGTTAAAGAGATCATGAGTAGTAGCTGGTCTTTAATTTATTCCCTTGACATATTCCAATATAAAACAGAGAGCACCTTGTTGGACGGTGTCTATTCAATAAACTGAGGAAATTAATGAAGGAAAAACACTACAGCCCTTTTCTCAACCTAAGAAGCAATACATGAAACTGTCTAGGTGGGGATTGTATCGATGAGAAGCTGTTTGTCTAAACTCCAAAGTCTAATTTATTCCAATGTTAAGACAAAGCATCTTGTGCCTGTAACTGGGTCTTAATAGAATAGCTTGAATAACCGAGGTAGGAAGACGATTGCTTTGCTGCGTTTATGTAAATTTCTATCGTCCCAAAAGAGGTCTGCTTTGGGTCTGATTTTTCACCAAGTTTTGCGCGCTGATCAGCATTTGCCGAAGTCACTATCTAGCAGGCAGGAGATGGACCCTGGCTGGAGACGGACCCGTCAGTCCGGGTTCCGTGGATGCTAATACAGCCGGAAAACGCAGCTCACGCAGCTCCTTGGACTGATGACTCAAACTCAGAGTTAAGCAGGGACCGCCGGCACAGATCCTCAAACAAAGCAAACCCCCCCCCCCCGAGACCTTGTCTTCCGGCCAGGCAGAGCCCCCCACCCAACCCTCACGCCCTCCCTTCATGTACAGGAAAGCAGGGAACGGTTGGCAGGGCCCTGGCCGCTGAAGAAAGGCACCTTGAAGCCGAACCTCTTTGTACAGAGTGAGCCTGGGGCCGCGGAAGGTGGTGCAGAGCGTGAGGCGGGTCCCCCGGCTGCCTGCAGCGGCCGCACACACACTCCGCCTCGGTCTAAAGCGGACGCCTTTTTGTGGCATCGGGCGTACAGATTTCCGCTCCAGGGTCTACGTCCGGAGCCCTTTCCCGCTAGACCGGAGCATCTTGAGCGGTTGAGCGTTGCTGGCCTACTCTTTGCCTCTCCCGAAGAAGCCTGAAACAAAGACGCATAGCCGCTGACGGATGACACAGGCTACTAGACCTCTCCCTACTCTACCTCCTTAGTGTTCCGGCTTGGGGGTATTGACCCGGGAGAGGGCTCTGAGACCTCCGTCTAATCTCATCCCTGATTCACTCCTGGGAAGAAAACTGGCGCGCCCAAAGTCCTGGCTGTTGCCGGCAACTCAATACCCAACGGAGCCTGCAGCTCTGGCCGCTTCCCAGGGCTGCCAGGCCCCCAGGAAGGACGGGATGACCCCTGCTGGCCAGAGCTATGGAGACTGTCTCTCTGGGACCTGATACGACCCCTGAGTTTGCAGGGGACCTTGAAGAACAGCCTGTATCTGAGGTACTACCTGGGCTGCTGGAATTATTTCGTTTTCTTAGCCAAGCTCGTCATTAGTGGTTCTCCTAAGGTTTATATTCCAGGCTAAAGCTTGGCAAGGGAGTCAATAAATTGAACCTCAAGGAGACCCAATCTTTAGCCAGTGGGAACTAGCCAGGTTCCAGTATGTAGCTTTCCTACTCAAGTCAAAGCCTTCTTTACTGAGAGGGGACCAGTTTTCACATCCTGTTTCTGTGATCCCCGATGGAGAACTTCCTTCAAGGACTGGTCTATGTAGATGAAACCTTGATTGGAGAACTGTTTGTGGGAACATAAAGTCCACTCGGGAGCATGGAAAGATGGTCCATAAAGTGCACCCTTAGCTCTGTTGTGGCCGCAACTGTTACATGCCAAGAGCCTAAAATGCACAGATAAGATATTTCCTTACAAAACATACACACGGAGGCACTTATATCGGCTGTATGGCAAAGTAGTATACTGGAAAAAGATGAAAGATAGCCCCCATATTTACAAGCAAAATTTTATTTACATATATAAACAAGACACATACATATATCCTACATAGGGGATATACTATTCTCAGTTCATTTAGTTACATTCCATAACATGAAGAAGTATTGCATGAAAGTCCATCCAGATATAGCAGTAAAACCTCAGTAAAAATTGTATCATATTTTTACATAAATACAAACTGTATATCTACCCAATATATGAAGAAAAAGCTGTACAATTTATTGGCACATTCTTTGGACTCATTTTATTTATTTTAAACATTTTTTAAAAAAATATTAGAATCAGAGCTGTGGACCTGGGAATGCAGGAAGCCTCTCTGAGTAGCTGAGGGTAGAGACTAGAGCCAGGTTTAAGTGCATCATCATTGAAGACCAGAAAGAAGTGCTGACATGGGCAACAGCAATCTCCACAGGCTTTCTTCTTTTTTTTTTCTGTCTAGTATTTCTGTCTTTGAGACAGCCAAGTATGTCAACCAGCATTATTTTATAAGTGGTCCCTTTTCTGTCCGAAGTGGAGTTTGTTGAGAACACACCCTGTTTAGGCAGGGTCCCCCACATGGAATTGTTAGAGATCTCTAATTAGGTCACACCGTGTGTGTCCCCAGATGCACATGCCTAATGCAAACCTGTTACGGCCCTCCTCTGTCCAGCCAGGTAGGAAAGGGGTGGGCAGTGCTCTCAAGAGGTGTGTAAAGGGGCCATGGGCTCCTTTAGGTTAAGGTTTGTCCGTTTAAAAAGTATTTTCTAATCTCAAGCCTAGGCAGCACCATGAAGCAAGGCCTGAGCCTAGGCCCATTCTGCTCTCTGGCAGGGCAGAGGCTTCAGGCCTTTTCTGTTGGGCTCTGATTTTGATCCTAACACTTAGCCAGTCAGAAGCCAATCTCTGGATCTACACAAGCAGCAGAAAAAAAAAAAACAACCTATCCAATAACACAAACTTTTGAAGAATCATTTTCCAACACTGAATGGTGTTATGGCTTGTGAAAAAAAAAATTCTTATTTGAGTCTTTCAAACCCTGGACTGAAATACATACACCTATAGAAGGATTCTTTAAGAGACAGCACACTCACACTCAGCAGAGATATTATGAGTCCACAGGTTCTGTGTAGAAGCAGCCATATTTTACAGTCCAAAGGAATCAATTAATTAGTGCCTCCCAGCGTCGTTGTCGTTCCCCCACCCCGCCCACCCCCACCCCTCACCTCCCACCCTGCCAGCAGCTGCTGGCTGTGCTTGTGCGGTGGAGATAGGTGAGTCTGGCCAGCTCGCTGGTCCTGTTAACAAGCCTCCTCATAAAGATGAGAATGATAAGGAGAGCAAAAAAGCTCAGGAGGCCTTGAGTTCCTAGTCCTGAAGCGACTGCCTTGGCTCCCACTCGGGTTTGTTCGGAGTTCTTCCCTCTGGATCCGTTGCATTGTGAGCGAGGGCCAGGATAACGCTTCCTGTCCTCTGGCCTGAATTTTGACTTTTCTTCATTGAGCTCCAATTAAAAATTTAAAAGACACCACACACACACACACACACACACACACACACACACACAGAGAGAGAGAGAGAGAGAGAGAGAGAGAGAGAGAGAGAGAGAGAGAGAGAGAGAGAGAGAGAATATGCATGAACCTTTCTCCAACCCATCTATTTTTCCTCTGTCGGTGCTGGGGACCTCCATGGGCTCCTTTTCTCACTTTTCTGGGTGGTACCCTTTGGTTTATGCCTGGTGCTCTCTTCCCTTCTTCAGCTCAGCTCTTGTTCTCTCTGCCCTTTGCAGTTGCATTCTACTGGGTTGGTGTGGACTCTGGCTCCAAAGCGCTTGTAAAAAACATAAATACACAAGTATGCCCCGGTTATCTCGCTTGAGAACGGAGAATGAGCACCTCCACGAAACCAGACCCGTGAAAGAAAACAAAACAAAACAAAACACCTTGGGCATAATTGCCCGTTTGGGTTGTAGCACTTAATTCTATTTATTCTCACTGGTGTACATACTTAACAGAGAGATATTGATATTAAAGGACAAGGGGGAATTAATTTTACTTTTATAGTTATCTACTAAGAGCAAAAGATGATCTGAGTCTCCTTTAAAGGGACCAGAAAAGGGGGGAGCGAAAGGGAGGAGGAAGGGAGAAATATGACTGAAAGGGAACAAAGATCTTTGCCTGAAGAAACAATGTAACACTAGACAGAACTATAAAGTCTGGGAATGTAAGAACCGGGGACTCTCTCAGTTCCCCCTCCTTGTGTGGAATCCAGTCCTCTCTACTTTCCCCTGAAACCACTGCCCTAACTACACAGTGGTGTTCAAGGAAGAATTCATGCAATTATCCGGATAATTGTTAGGAGAGAGAAGAGAATTTCCTTTTTATTGTCTGACCCTCTCTGGAGTCTGTGTAAAAGAGAGAGAGGAGGGGGCAGGTGGTGTGGGGGATGTAGAAAAGAGGAAGGAGAAGGCAGAATCTCTAATATACCCTAAGTCCTGCAAAATAGTTACTCCTAAATCAAGGAGGTCCCAGGCAAGGGCTTACAGATGGAAGCACGGTGGAGAAATGATAAGATCTGGTTGAAGTTCCCGGATCCAGTTTCATTTTCATTTTGGATGTTAACTTGGATTCACTTTGTCTGCATAGATCTGCCTCCTAATACTGTAATTATCACAAGTAAGTGGATAATAGATAATTATAGGGTGTTGATAATATTATTTTATAACCATACAAGATATGATTAGAGTTAATGTTGGAACCTTTGTTGGAAGCTGGAGGCAAGGTAGAGAGGCCGGAGGAATCTTTCTCTTTCTTATTTTTACATGTAAAGGAATCTCCAGAAATCCCTAAGACTCTAAATTTCTCTCTGGACTTTTAAAGGGAAATCTCTAGGATTTTAGAGGATATAAAGTCCAAAAACAAGATGAGGAAACAATAATTTGATACTCAGCCCCTCTTACATAGTCTAGGGGACAAAGGGTATTGCTCTCACCTCAGTGGAAAGCAAGGCCACTGGGGTTTGGAGACTTGGTGGGTGAGGTGCCTTACACAAGACAGGAAAGCAGCTTACCAAAATCAAGTTCATTGTCAACCCCAAATGAGAACTAAGCCCAGATTTATCCCCAATTTGTCTTTCCTGGAGTCCACTCCTCAACAACACCTGAGCAGAGGTAAATGCCCAGCTGGAGCTAGGAAGGCCAGTGAAAGGCAGGAATCAGGAAAAGAGAGTAAGTTTTTCGTTGTTTCAAAAGTTGAGCAATCTAGAGAAAGG
Source organism: Microtus pennsylvanicus (assembly GCF_037038515.1). Lineage (NCBI taxonomy): Eukaryota > Metazoa > Chordata > Mammalia > Rodentia > Cricetidae > Microtus > Microtus pennsylvanicus. The sequence continues at coordinate 33,183,470 of NC_134580.1, forward strand.
ACGGGGACGAATGAGATGACCACAGAAACAGAAGCAGAAAGGGAGGCCTTAGTGTTGAGAGCAGTTATGAGCAAGGTATAAACAAAAAGGAGCAGCAAAAAGAACCAGGAAATAAAACATGAAAGGGTAGAAAGTGTGAAGAAAAATGCTAGAAGAGAGAGAGGCACAAAAATGATAAGAGGCAAGGGTCAGTATCTGTTCTGACTCCGCAGCAGTCTGGGTGGGCGGGAGTACCAAGACAAAGTGAAGGTCAAGTTAGCATCGTACCTTATAAGGAAGGCTTCGGTCCTCTGTTTCAGCTTCTCTCTCTAGGACTTAGCACTGGCATTTCTGGTCTTGTAAACACAAGATGTAAAAAAAATAAAGCTCCCCTCATCCTTTATTGGGGGTAAATTTTACAGACTCGGGAAGCTATAGACAGGCAAGTCAACTATGAATACTCCAAGAAACTTTTCTCTTGTTTTCTGCCTCTGGCTCCACTCTCTGCCAGTTGGGTCTGCCCCAACCTCTGCCTGTCTTCTGTACCTTCCACCATTATTTCTAATCCTGGGCATGACTTCTTTCCTCCCCATCACCCCTACAGACTTGTAAAAACCCTTCCATTCTACAGCAGCCAAGTGGAGAAGGACTCTAAGAATTCTAGAGAAAATTAAGCATCATAAAGAAAACTTCATTTACAGCTTAAATGTCTGTCTGGATATTATGGTTTTCTTCTGAAAACAAAGTAAAATATTTGGTAAGGAAGAATGAGGCCACGGGGATGGGAAGGGCTGGTATAGTGGTAGGCTTGCATTTACTAATTTCTCAGGTCATGAGGAAGAAAGAAAAGGAGAGGAGTGAAGTGAGAAAGACACATTTAAATTACCAAAGAAGGGTACAGCTGGGGAGTCTGGAAGCAAAGACCTGGTACTCACCCCATACCCACCTTCCGGGTGGAGAAGCTAGCTTATTTGGTCCTTCCTGGTTTCAGAGAGCTAGGAATCAGGAACGGGAGGAAGGCCAGGCTCGGGAGAGTGAGGCAGAGCCTGAGACCAGCTTTGAGATACTGTGATCGGCTGGCCACAGCGGTGATGGGTACAGCTGGAAGGAAGGAGAAAGGGCATAGTAAGGATGAGGAGTGGGGTGAAGTTAGAGGGGTATTGGTGTAGGGGTATCTATGAAGAATTTACCTCTTTCCCCTGAATCTCCTCTTGTTTCTGTCTCCTCTGTGCTCATGCAGTCATCTTAAGGCCTAATTATTTCTTTTGAAATTGGATTTCTATAGGAAGGGGAGGGAAGGCGCTTGGATGTTTGAAGAGCGTTGGTGGCTAACCCAACACTGTACCCCTCCTCCCTTGTTTGTTGTCACCTCTACTTTACCAACGGGGAAACAGACCTGGAAAGCTCCACTCCACCTACCTGGTCAGGAATGTCTCCAGATACCTGAAGTGGGGCTGAGGTCTGGGTGGCAGCATCCAGGAACTGCAGACAGGGTCAGCTGATAGAACAACCAGGCCCGCTATCTTGATGCCTTCCTACCCAGTGTCGTATATGAAAAACAAAAGGGCTCGATATCCTTGTTTCTGGTGGAGGTAGGGATCCCGGTTTTTACACAAGATGTCTGTTTCTGGGATCTGAAGAGGTAAGTGTTTTACCCATAGGCAAGCTGCCACTGTGTCTCAAAGTGCCCGGATTCTTTGGATAGGAGCTGAGGTTAGCCAAGTTGGGGACCTCTGCAGTCAGGAATCCTTACAGAGGGGGTGGCAGACCTTCTTTGGCAGGGTCTAGAATTCTACTCAAAGTATTCCAAATGTTTGAAATGGACTGAGAAGGTCCTTTCTTCAGCTTGTGAAGGGGAGCCTCAGGAAGTCAAGAATTAGTTGAGATGCTCCCCCCTTGGTGTGAAAAAGACAGCCATACCCAGACCTCAGCCCACAGCATTTTCCATGCCTGTAACAGAAAACTGGCATGTTCTTCGGAGATTTGGGAGACTGGAAAAGAGTGAGGCAGAGCCAAACACCCTGAGAAGGTTGTGACTGTGGTGGGAAGGAGAACCTGAGGGGGCTGAGAAGGGATCACCTCAAACCATTTCCCCAGAGAAGCCAAACATACACAATAGACTCTGATACTGAAAAACACCAGACTATCTGCTTGGAAGGGGACATAAACCAGCAAGCGGATGCAGGTTAATAAAACCCGAAAAAGCCCAGACAGGAACACTTAAAATGCCCAGAACAAAGCACACCATGACCAATTCTCACCCAACACACAAGTACACGCACCATAATATTCCCAGGCCAAGAGAAAAAGAGACCTTTCTCCCGTCAACACTTAGATATACCTGCACAGCTCCAAGAACAAATTTGTTCATGCTTCTAAACTGACCCAAACAAACCCACAGTGATCGCCCGCCGGCTGCACTGCACACACCACGGAGACAGTCGGTATCCCCAGAGCTTCACTAATGCAAGATCCAGATCCATACCCGGAGATAAAAGTCTAGACAATAGACTGCTGTTTATGACTACGAGGCTCTCCAAGTTTGGGGCCAGGCGATAAATCTCTGGCGAATCTTCCTGTAACTCAACTTCTGGCTGTAGTGAAGAGAGAACCACGGAGAACGAGCGAGCATGGAGGAGAGCAGCAAGAGGGGGGAGACTTATGGCATGAACAGAAGGCGGCTTCCTGGTGCAGTTCTAGGCCATAACCCTGCCCATGTGAGGCGGTTCCACTGTGTGAGCTTCGGATGGAGTTTCTTAGCACAGGCGAGCCAGGGCTCCTCTCTGTCTGCCCTGGCATTAGGACTCAGAATTCGGGCCAATGTGCTGGCAGAAGGCATGGCCTGGAGGCTGGGACAGACCCACAAACCATTGTTGCTGGGGGCAAGGGGTCTTTTTCTTGGGTGATTGGGATCTTCTGTGTCAACTTATTTTTTATCCCCCCCCTTTTCCCTCGCTCTCTCCCTCTCCCTTCCTCCCTCCTTTTCCATTTTGGACCCAGGCGTCTGATTACAAGTAAGGAGCCACTGAAGTTGATCTCATAAAAATGCCGCGAGCTCACTTTGATCAGCGAGGACTGGGTCCGAGCCTAAGTAGGCTCTAAAGCCAGGGAATGGCCCCTCCAGCCAACCCAACTACCGCGGCTTGTGCGGCAACAGCAGCGAGGCAGGAGATCCCGATGGCCTAAGAGGGCAATCTCTCACAGAGAATACCATCTCCAGACGGCTTTTAAGAGAGGTTCTTCATTTTAGAGCGGGGAGGATGGAGTGGGGGTGGGAGCGGTGAAGCTGGCTCACAAAATGGGGCTTTTTATGGGAGAAATGGGGTCAGATTGTTAGCCTCATGGGGACAACTTCTCCGGGGGCGGAAGCTGGATGGGGCGGCGGGAGCCTCTGACTTTGCTCCCCTACCTTGTCCATGGACCCGGGGCTCCTCCAGCAAAGGATTACCCGCTTTGGGGGCCTAACCTGAAACCTTGGGCTTGTAGTGCTGACCTGGGCTGAGGGGAAAGCAGTCCTAGGAGGTCTGGATCTCTGAGAACTGGTGAGGTGTGGGTGTTCCGGGTTCAAAATAAACCTCGCTTGAAAAATCCCAAAGCATGCGAAAGGTTTATACTCTTCCTCATTGCTGCTAAGTGAACGAAAAATGAGGCAGGAGATGCAGACTGTTCTAAGAGCCCTTTTCGCCAGTCCAGCCTGAGAAGCAGTGAGGGTGCCCGTTTGTAGGACTTCCTTCTTTTTATTGACTCCAGGAGAGACTGAATTTAAGGCCTCCTTTTTCCTCCCAGGGTTTTCTTCCTGGCTCATGGTCTGTGGGGTGGTCTCTTTTTCTTATCAAGATTTGTACTCTCACGGGGAAGGGCGAGGAGGAAAGGCTCCCTTGAGTTGTTTGCGGGAGGCTACTCTAGGAACCTCCCAGGACAGAATTCTGTGGACAGTGCCCCCTTCTGAATTTGACCCTGTTGTTCCCTATGTGGGAGGGAAGGCTTCTGGAGTCTATCCCAGGTCTACCCAGACCACCGAGGCAGCAGCAGCCCAGACCGCACAGGCCTGTTAGTGGCCAAGCTAGCAGCGACTTAGCCCACCAAAAATCCCCAAGGAGGTAGGGTGGTCATCACACAGAGGAGTTAGGTGAAAGCTGGGGTTCTAAGTGGATGAAGGGATGGCTGGCACCAACCAGATGAGGAATTAAGGCAAAAATAAACAACAGTTGCCTTTAGTATTAGTGCCTGCAAGTGATGAATTTAGGGACCATAGACATGAGGTTCCTTCAACCAAATGTAAAGGATGCTGCTATCAGACACCCCAGATTGAGGGCACAAACCCAGTGGGAGCTCCCAGGGGGTCTGGACCCAAAGCCAGCCAGGTAGGCCACTACCCCCACTCCAAGCATTCTTGCTAATCAACAGCTAACTGACCACAGGAATGGGGGCCTTCTCTCCATGACCCAGCAGTAATGATCAGTTGCAGAAGGATTTTAAAGTTGTTTTAAACAATTTGAAATACCAACACCAGAAAAACGAGAAAAAGCTTCATACTTTGCTTTTATGGAGCAGAATATTCCTTTCCACAGTCTGTGGGAGCACGCTCAAGTCTCCTTGCCATTGTCTCCTTGACACCCTTCTTGCCTTCTTTCTTTTGGTTTCAAGAAAATAAGACTGCTCTTTGCAGCCGCCTGTCTCACTTTTATGGTGGCCCAGGAATAAACTTTGGTGGTCAAATTCAAGTGCTCAGGCCCACAGCTGTCTTCTCACAGGAAGCAGGAACAACCCCCCACCTCTCTCCCAGGCTGTGCAAAATGGGACTTAGGGGCTTGGGCCCCATACTGCCCAGGAGATTAAGAGGAAGAAGGAAGCAGAACCTAGTAGAAACATGGAGAAAGCTGGAGCCAAGACTGCCCTCATCCCTGCAAAAGATGGGGTACCTCTCACCTCCCTTTTTCTGACTTCGATCACTGTTTGGGGAGCATTTTGCCTCCAGTAAACTCAAGTTTATGAGGTCAGCCGCAAACCCCATAAAAGCCACAGTCCGTAGTTCCCTGCCATTATAATTAAAAATGTTGCCTCCAGCTCCTCCTATAAAAAAAGGGAAAACGCAACAGATTCTTCTGTTTCTGGTCCCCTCTCTACAGAGATACTCCAATCTAGTTATGTTCCTTCAGTTAAGATTGGCCAAGACTAAAATGTACATGAAACAATGCCTAGCACTAAGTATATAGACACTAGAGGTCTCTTCCGCAGTATTTCAGGACACCCTACCCTCCCAACACACAGACATACACATACACACACAGACACACACACAGACACACACACACACCGGAATGGAGACCCATTGTGGCAGGGGCAAATTCCATCAAGTGTTGTTCTAAAGGCGGAGTAAATTTGGACAGGTAGAAGAGTCAAGGAGTAATGGGTTTGGGGGGCTGGATTTGGAAATATATTTGTACCTTCCCTGTCGGGTTAAGGATTTCAGTGCCTCACCCTTCAACAATGAAGATCAAATCAAACACACTTTAAAAAGGAAAACCATTTTGAAGCTGGTCTTAAGGATGCTAAGATGATTTGAACTCCCTCTGGTTTTTCCTTAAGAGTACAGGTCTGAGTTGTTGGGGACATCACTCTTCTTCTTTAACACACTCTGTCCTGATAGCTCCTGCTGAGGACCAAGGTTGCTGTTACTTTCTGCTCCTGCCAATTGTTCTGGCCCCTTGGATTCAGTCCAGAAGCTTTCAATAAAGTTATTTTCAGCTGCCCAGATGTGTGCTGTAATGGCCAAAGGGATGGGAGGCTAGGGAGGGCAGAATCACTGAGTACTCCCCCTGGATACAGCAGTCCAAGAAGGCTTACAGATTTGGGAGAAGGCAAGGTTAGACTGAGAAGGAGGCAGAAAAAAGAAGCGGTGAGAGATGGACTTCTGGCCCCACCTTGCCCACCTTGAGATCACAGTTTATTTCACTGTCCTGTGATTGATCCTGGAGATAAACATCTGGGGTCTCCACCCACCTAAGCTCCAAAGTCATTACAGAAAACAGGACCCCCTAATTTGGTTCCCTTAGCCGTGGACCCCACTGCCTGGCTTCTTTTCAGTCCTTTAGCTGAATCTGAGCTCCCAACTCGAAGGGCCTCAGATAGGGAAGACAGATGACTCTCATTCTAATCTTTTTTCTTTGAGGTTTGGGATTTTAAAACAGTGGTTGTAGCTTTCTGCACATTGATTGACAATAAAGGCAGGCATGAAATATTCACCCAGGGCCACTCTCTCATACTAAATATTTAACACAACATTAGAGAAGGTTTTTCCCAGACTTCGCCAGGCACCGACTGGGCGGCTGGCATGCTGCTCACCACTGGTTTATGACTAATAGGAGTCCCTAGCCAGCGGCAGCACAGCCAGCTAGGCAAAGTTGGGACATCGGCTCTTCGCTAGGCTGCCTCACCTTTGGCAAACTTCAGATACTCTTCTTGCAATCCTGTCCTATAAGGGAGCTCACCCGGCTTTGGCCAGGAAAATAATCTAAAAAACTTCTTCAAACTCTGTAAACAGGCGTTGATTCTTCAGGTAGAGGGGTAAGAGTTCCTGAGACTTGAAGAGGATTCAATATTCCTAGGGGAATCAGGTAGGAAAAAGTCCTTCCTCTTACTCCAGCGGATCCAGACCCCCTAAACGGAAAGCTCTCCTCCTTTCCATCAGGGGGGGGGGGGAGCAGAAGCTAGGAAAAAAATACAATTACCCCCTCCCAGCCACCTCCCCCGCCCATCCCACTGCCCACCCCAACCCAATTCTCTCTCTCCTCCTTTGCTCACTCTGTGGAATGGAGAGGAGGGGAGTGACGAGAGAAAAACGAATACAAATCTGCAATTGATTTTCATAATGTTTCTGCGGTGTTTGCAAACCAATCGCCTGAACGTCCCCGATCTTACCTAAGAGAGAACCCCTCCTACGTCTGCGAAGTGCTCCGAACTGATATATGACAATATCTACTTTGGATCACGTGCTCGGGGAGAGAGACTAAGACGGATAACGCGTCATCTCGCCTTCCCAAAATTTCCCCCCTCGCTAGACCGGGTCCAAAACCTCCATCCGGAGCAGGCAGGAGAAGAGAACGATGTTTAACTCGGTCAACCTGGGCAACTTCTGCTCGCCTTCGCGCAAGGAGAGGGGTGCTGACTTCGGCGAGCGAGGGAGCTGCGCCTCCAACCTCTATCTGCCCAGTTGCACTTACTACGTGCCTGAGTTTTCCACCGTCTCCTCCTTCCTGCCCCAGGCTCCCTCTCGTCAGATCTCCTATCCTTACTCAGCCCAGGTGCCCCCCGTCCGGGAGGTCTCCTACGGCCTGGAGCCGTCCGGCAAGTGGCACCATCGGAACAGCTACTCGTCTTGCTATGCGGCGGCCGACGAGCTTATGCACCGAGAGTGCCTGCCTCCTTCCACAGTCACTGAGATCCTCATGAAAAATGAAGGCTCCTACGGCGGCCACCACCACCCCAGCGCCCCGCACGCGGCCCCCGCCAGCTTCTACTCCTCAGTCAACAAGAATAGCGTCTTGCCCCAAGCCTTCGACCGCTTCTTCGACAACGCCTACTGCGGTGGCGGAGAGGCGCCTGCCGAGCCCCCCTGCTCAGGCAAGGGCGAGGCCAAGGGGGAGCCTGAGGCGCCCCCGGCCTCGGGACTAGCGTCCCGGGCAGAGGCTGGTGCTGAGGCCGAGGCCGAGGAGGAGAACACGAATCCCAGCTCGTCTGGTTCTGCCCACTCAGCCACCAAGGAACCGGCCAAGGGAGCCGCCCCCAGTAGGTAGCAGCGGCCGGGAACCCGAGGGCAGCGAGTTAGGGAGCGGAGAGGGAGGGCTGGTGCAGAGGGTGGCGGGGGGGGGGGGGGTGGGGGGAGGCCAACGGAGCGCGGACAGTCGCGTGTTTTGGGTCAGTCCGATTTTATGTGGAGTTTTATAAGCATTCAAAGGATTTTATTATAACCTACAAAGCCCTCTCTCCCAACGACTCGACTTTTTACGATAGAGAAGGGGTGGGGAAGGAGGGAAAGGGGCTCTTTGGAAAAGCCGGGTGAGCCCCCCTCCGTTATCTCCCTCGGTCTGTGAAATTTTTAAAAGTGCCACCATTTCGGGCGATATTAACTTTGATCATGAACTTAGAGGAGAGTTTAAGAAAGGATGGGGAGACGGGCTGCGCGGGGGGGGGGGGTAAGAGGGAGGGGAGGGGTGAAGGGGGAGAAAGGGGAGGGCGAGGGACAGACCGGGAGAGACCCAGAGAGGGGGAGAGGTAGGGACAGAAGCGAGGTGAGAGAGCTGGAACCCACAGAGGCGCTTCAAGGTCCGCTTCGCTTCCGCTTCTTTTTAAAACGACTTTTAAAACAAAACATGTTCAAATTACATGCTCTTATGGGTCTTTGAGTAGAAATCCGGGCAAGCCGGGATTTGGCGGCGATGGGGGAGTGTGGAAAAGATCAAAGCTTCCTGCGCAGAGGGTGTGGATGGCTCTCCAGGGTCTACGGTCTCTGGGTAGGCCCTGCCAGGCTGTTTGCGTAGCCTGGCAGGCAAACGGCGGGGCGTCCCGGGGCGCCAGGGCCTGACAGGAGGCTTGGGGTGTCTAGCTACTTCTGCACGCTAATTTCCTCCCTGATTCCCCACTACTACCGCCTAAACTCACTCCTTCGCGCCGGTTTTCTGTGGTTCCCTCCGGTTTCTGGAGGAAGGGGTGGCGGGTCGGTGGACTTGGAGAAGCTTTGGGAGGGCCACTCGGAAGGTGCAAGAGCAGCGAGGAGTAGCAGGCAGGGCACCCCAGGGAACGCACGTGGCCCAGACAGGCTTTTCTCCATCCGCAGACCCTGTCAGCTAGGGCTCTGATCTGAGGGGCAGGGAACACCAGGCTCTCGGTGAACCAAGCTAGACTTGGCAGTGGGATCCACTACGGAAGAAGAGCCGCCTGCCTAGAGGGAGGGCTGCCGCTGCCGGCGGTGCTGAGATCGGCAATGAGGCCGAGCGCTCAGTGGCTGGGGTCCGCTGGGGTCGCCCGGGGTCTCACATGTCTCTCTCCCCTCTCCTCGCACTTGCCCCCTCCCCTCCCTCCAGACGCCCCCCGCACCCGCAAGAAGCGCTGCCCTTATTCGAAATTCCAGATCCGGGAACTGGAGCGAGAGTTTTTCTTCAACGTGTACATCAACAAAGAGAAGAGACTGCAGCTGTCCCGGATGCTGAACCTGACTGATCGACAAGTGAAAATTTGGTTTCAGAACCGAAGGATGAAAGAAAAAAAACTGAGCAGAGACCGGCTGCAGTATTTTTCCGGAAATCCGCTGCTGTAACTGCAGGCGGGGGAGGGAAAGAGGGAAATTTATTTTATTTTATTTTATTTTATAACTCGTCTTTTTCCGCGGGTGGAAAACTGGACTGTGGCCAGGGCTGGCCCCCCACTGCCGTTACTGACACTTCCTTCCAGAATCTCCTTCGCCTCGGGTCTAATTCACTGTAGGGACAGAGACCCGGCCTGGAAAAAGGAGTGAGAGGAGTGTCTGACCCGTAACTAGTGGACCCTGTTGGCGCCAAGGCCCCAAGACTGTTTATTTAAAAGAAATACACCTTGCAACAAAGTCTTGCTGCTGGGATTGGGTGAGGGGGAGGGGCCAGCACAGTGGGCGCCAGAGCGAAGAATCCTTGAACTCCAAACCTTCCCTAGCCCCAGTGAAAAGAACCGCTGAGCCACCTTGTCTGCAAGACCTCCCGGGCTCCCCACCCCTGCCCCATCTTGCCCCACGCTTGGACTGCTAACTGTGATCCTGCCTTGCTGTGAAATTCCTGTACATTTGACCTGGTGTTAGGTGTGCGAAGTCCAAGTCCTACCTCCGTTTGAGCCTGGCCCCGCCTCAGCCTAGTCGTTCTCGCCCTAAATGTGTAGAGCCCTCTTTTGAAAACTCCTAACTGGAGCATTGAGGTGTCCTAACCTTTTCCAAAGCAGTGCCCCCCCAATTTATTGCTAGTCTATGCAGTTGTTACCTCCTTAAAAAGAAACAGGATTGGGGAGGAGGAAGCATAGGAATTGGATTGGGCCCCTCCCTCTAGTGGAGGCTGAATTGCTGTAAATATTTCATAAACCTCTTTACCTGTAGAGGAAGGGGGAGGCTGAACCGGAGTAAGATTCTAATCACCCATCTCTGTCCATGTGCGTGAGTGCGTGTGTACATGTGCAATCCCACTCTACTTCTGTCTCAGAGGGATTGCTGTGAAGTTTTTTGGTGGCAAATAAAGATATTCCATTCTGTTCAATATTATTATTTTATTTGACCTTTTTATTAACCCCTCTCCTCTTAAAACCCCCTGCATTCTCAAAACAGCAGAGGAGGAGGAGGTGATAGTGGCAGTGTAAGAGAGGAGGAGGAGGAGGAAAAGGAGGCTGTGGCAATTGGGAGAGCCTGCTAGTGAGAACCAGGCCAGTGCTGGGACGCTGGTGCTCAGCTCCACTGGCTGGGGCAAGCGGTGGCCAAAGACTGCTCCGGCTCTGGAGCAAAGGACATTCTATGGTTAGTCCTAAGCTCCTTTTCCTCACATGCAACTCCAACTGTGTCCAAATGCCCAGCAACGCTTCTTTTAAGTACATGTTTGTTGTGGAGTTAATTGTAGCCATCATCAAATTTAAATTTATAGGAATTTTCTTGGCTTCACCGTGGCCCTCCTGCCAGATGTCTCCGTCTGTTGTAGTCAAATATGTAGAGCTGAGGGTAGGGCTCTCTCTCTCTCTCTCTCTCTCTCTCTCTCTCTCTCTCTCTCTCCCCAGACAGAACCGGATGCCTAGGCCTGGGCCACCCTGACTTTTATACATTGGATGTTCCAGTATAAAAAAAGCCCCAGAGATGTGTTTTGTGGGGATTAGCAAAAAGAAGGGCACTGGGAAAGAAGGTGACCTATAGGGACAGTCTTCACGGTAATCTCTATTTCTGTAGAAAGTTAATTAATCCCTTCAGTTCTTTCAGTAAAGACATTCACTTATCTCTTCAAAATTTTTTATTTAAGGTAAGAGGTTCAGGACCAATTCTTTCATTTTTCTTCTGTCTCTCTGTTCCATTAGAATTCCAAGAAAATATTTTCATTCATGTTACATTGTTGGATGAAAGGCGAAAGCATCCTGGGTCTCAAGTTTAGATACTGTTTTGATGACAGGGATTCCTGCAGCTGAGGGATCTGCTGAATCTCTAATTTTTAAGTGTGGCTCTTTGAGATTTGCCATCTTTGCTGTATTGTGGCTCACACTCTTTGATGTGCTCACCCAGGAAAACGTTATCATTCAAAGCAGTGTCTTTATGTGTGCATGTGTGAGTAGTATGGTTTGTGCACTTCCGTCTGCATGGAACAAGTGTGACCTGACGTACACATGTCTGTCCTCCCTGGTGTGTGGACAGGAACACAACCGAGGGTCCTCTGTGTGTTCTTGAGAGGTGATGTTTATCCACTATAGCCAGCTATACCAGTGACTGTTAGCATGCGGACATATTTTCTATACAACAATGGACAACCATAGAACAAACCTATTTTAAAAAGAAATTATTAGCATCCAAGGACTCCTGATCTTAGAGAAAAATATTTAAAACTTGCAATTATCATTTTTTCACAAATACATAGCCCAGAAAAGAACCTCTCTTCCAAAGATGAGAGGAAAGTCATCATGAAAAAACAAAGGCTTGTGTGATCTTAACCCAAGAACCTGACTTTCTGTGGTAACCTTCGTTAAAAAATAAAAAAAGGAGGGTCTCTAGCCCCTAAGCAAACCCACCTTCAAACTCCTGGGACGTCCAACCCCCCCCCTTGCTGGCAAGGACACTCTGGGCTCAACCCGTTGGGGTAATCCCCTCCAGCCACAAGGCTGCCCAGGAACAAAAGATCGCAGTCTAGACGCCGCCATAAAGCGTCCGGAGCCTCTAAACCCAGTTTCATTTCACCCTTAACGACCCAGTCTGGCCTGTGTTAGAAAACGCTTCCGTTCTAAACAGTAAACAAACCCCCAGTGGATGGTCTTGGCTCTTCCAAAACACCCCAGACCCCTTTGCCCCACATTTCCCTTCTCTTCCTTCAGCCTTTCTCAGCTCCCAGCTCCCCACCCCCCAAGTAAATAAACCAGAGGCCGAGTTCAAAGTTTCCTGGAGCTAAAGGAGGAATGTTGGTTGTAAAAATCCAAGTTTATAGCGCACGTGGGAGTTTACAAGGGTATTAAGTGGTGTGGACTGAGAGAGCTCTCTGGGCCCCACCCCCTTTCCACTATGGTCTTTAGGGGTGCAAGGGGAGTCAGGGGTGCTTGAAATGAGAAATGGACTGGAGGTAGCTTTGGATTTGGAGTTTCTTTGTCACTCAGACCCTGGGTGACTGGGGAAATGCAAAACAGAGGAGCCTTGAAGGTGGGCCTACCACCCCCACTCTGACAGAGAGCCGCTGGGTTCCAGATCTCCCAGACAGAAAGACTGGGAAGCCCCCTGTGGTGGGGGCAGGGGTGGAGGTGGGGTGGAGTGGGGGACTGAAAGGTGCAGACCAGGTGGCTGAAAGTCAAGAGAGCTGAAGTTACCCATAACTAGTTAACCAGAGAGCTGAAGTTACCCATAACTAGTTAACCAGAGAGCTGAAGTTACCCATAACCAGTTAACCGGAGAGCTGAAGTTACCCATAACCAGTTAACCGGAGAGCTGGAGTTACCTATAACCAGCTAACTGGAGAGCTGGAGTTTCCCATAACCAGTTGGCCAGAAGGGCAGGAACAATCTGGAGAAGGCTGACAGAAGAGAGGCCTTTTCTCAAAAAGGCAAAGGAGAACTTTGAACTTCAAGGAAGTCAAGGGCACTACCCCTTCCTCCCTCATCCCAACCCTCCCGCCCCTCTTAGGAATCTGTAGGATAGTTCTTCTTGAAGTGGGGAGTGCTGAGGTTTTCCTGGTGCCCTAGGGATGGTGCTGTGGACTAAGCCCTTCTTGCCCAGAGCTGGCCAATGTAAGTCTGCACGCGACAACACTCTTTATTATTTATATAAACCTTTAGGAAAGGCAACGCCCTGGAAGTTTTTATAACTTTGTTTGGCATAAAAGTTTTACAAGATTCCCCCTCCTTGAAGGAAAAAAAATGGCTTAGCTCAGGTCTTGACACAGGATGGAATCCTTGAGAAGGGGGAGAGAAAGATGAGCCTTGAGGCTTCATCATATGTGTAAGGGGGTACTTTTCTTTGTGGAAGGCAAAAGGGCTTGAAAGTCAAACCAGTCCTTTCTGAGGTCTACCCTGGACCTGTCTTTGGGGCCTTGCAGAGAACAAAAGCCACAGACATTCAGGAGAGCCTTTCACCATGCGTTTGACATGACTCTTTACAGATGCACACTGTGTGAAATGTCAGCAGTAGACAAGCCTTCCCCATTAGAGCCTGCTTTACTCTTTCTCTCTCTCTCTCTCTCTTTCTCTCTCTCTCTCTCTCTCTCTCTCTCTCTCTCTCTCTTTTCTCCTCTCTCTCTCTTCCTCTCTCTCCTCTCTCTCTCTTTCTCTCTCTCTTCCTCTCTCTCTTCCTCTGTCTCTTCCTCTGTCTCTTCCTCTATCTCTTCCTCTCTCTCTCTCTTCATCTCTCTCTCCTCTCTCTCTCTTCCTCTCTCTCTCTCTCTCTCTCTCTCTCTCTCTCTCTCTCTCTTCCTCCCCCCCCCCCGTGTCTTTCTGTAACTGTTTGTCTCTCTCTTTTTCCCACACACACATTCCTTCTACCCACTTCTTGGAGAAGAAAAGTCCTATAATCCTGACTCAAAATCCTAATTTGTGGGTAGGGGCTTTTACACACACAGTCCTGTTGCTTTGGGGATTTAAGAAAAAAATCCAAACTAGCAGGATATTCGTGCCTACAAGTTGCAATTGTTACATAATCAGAGACAGCAAGGGCCCAGAGGGCTCCAGTTCTCCTGAGTCCTTTATGGACAACAAAAGTACTCATGTAGTGACATAGCCTTGGAATGTCAACTTACATATAACTCCTTGGACCTGCCTTCTACCTGTCATTGACAGACCCTGCCCCTCTCAGGCTCCTAACCCTAGTGCTGAGAGCACAAATAAGCTCAACTTTAGTCTGTTTAGTGCTCAGTTCTGGAGTCAGAACAAAAATGAGGGAACTTTCCTTTAATTATGGGTCTGGCAGACCAAGTTTCTTCAGTGTGATGGAAATGAGCCTGGCATTTCAAGGAGCCTTAGGCATTGATGGGGAGGTGCCTCTGAATCGGCATTTCCTTTCCTCTAATGGCGACTCTGAGGCCTGGCCACCTCCGCTGTTCACTGTAGTACACTTCGCCTTGTGAGGAGCTGAGCTGAGGCTAAAGGCAGAAGGTCAACTTCAACCCGGAGCAACTGGAACTAGGAGAAGACGCGAATCCAGTCTGTCTCTTCCCGTACTCACATAGCTCAGCACAACAGAGAAAACTAAGTAAGCCACCACAAGCCGCAAGCCGGGGAGGGGCAGCAAGGAATTGAAGAAAACAAGGATAAAGAAGAAAAAAGGAAAGGTGAAAACAAGTTAGAGTCTTAGGGAAAAAATAAGGGATAATTACAGAGAAAAAATAAGGAGACAATAAAAAGATAATGAAGAGAAAGGAGGAAAATGAAAAAGAAATGAGAGGAAGGAAGGAAGAAAAACAGGAAAAAAAGCAACAAAAACCTTTGAAAAGAAATTTAACTGGTGATGGAAGCTCCTGTTTCTCACCCTTAGGAGCGAAGCAGCCCAACCAGCCCACACTGACTGGAAATCTGACCTACGGAGGCAACTCAGAAACAAACCATTAAAGTGGGGACCAGGGCCTTCCCCCCAAGACCTCCTCCCTTTGGGCTCCTCCTCCTGACGCTTTTCTCTGAGGTCTGTGCGGTCTGGTTTCGATTCCATAGGCTAGGTTAAATAACTGGTTTCAGAAGGGCCAGGAAGCAGTCGAGCTGACGCAGACAGAGAACTTCAGGATTTAAGGATCGCAGGAAGCGCTTTGGGTAGAAGTGAATACATGAAGCTTTGTACGTGCGATTAACCGCAAGCTGGACGTGTGGATAGACGCTATGCTCGACAGCCTCTGGGTGCAAGTGTGTACAATGTCTAATGTGAGAGCGAGTCGGCGGCGGCGCTGCCTGCCTGCCCGAGGGGCTGCAAATCCGAATAGAACAGAAGCCGTCCTCAGCCTCCCACCTTTTCTACCTGTTTGAAACCTATCTCCCCTGAACCTCTGAGCACTCCACAGTTTGCTTGGCATTTCCCTGCTCTAGATTCAAGCAGAGCATGGTACGCTAGAAGAATGGCGAATTGTTCCTTCAAGATTTGGGGAAAGAACGATTAATCTCGGCCTCCAAAGCAAGAAGATAATCCTAACAGTCAATGGTGTGATTTTGTTTTACATTTTTGCTTGAGATTTTAGTATGCAATTTTTAAAACTGTATTTAATAATTTTTATTCCAAAAGAAAATATACTCTTCCTTCTTTTTCACCGTCTTCAGAATTACCCCAGACCATCCTTGACCTCTCCAAAAAAAAAAAAAAAAAAAAAACAAACAAAAAAACAAAAAAACTCCGACAGTTTTCAGAGGAGAGAACTGGGTACTTCTGGGCTTATATTGGAAAGATCCCAGCCTCATTTCTATCTATTCGCAGGGACCCTTAGGGTATCTGCCCCCAAAGAACTTCTAGGCCTTTCTGGAGCCAGCAAGGAGCTCCTGAACCCTCTTCTGCTCCTTTGCTCGCGGACCCAAAGACCGCAGAAGGCCCAGGAGGCCCAGTCCAGTTCAACAGGACTGCCCTTCGGTGTTTGTGTCGGCGGGAAGGAAGAGTCAAAGGAGCCTGGGCCTTACTCTTAGGGCGGGTGGGATTTGTTGAGACACAGGCACAGCCTGAGCCCCCACTTTGGCCTGCAGCCCCCGGAATTTTCACTTCCTTGTTGTGGTAAGACCTAGAGGAAGACTTAGGTGCAGGGCTCTCTACAATGGGGGAAGTTGAGGCGATAGCCTTAAAAAAAGCAATGTATGGGTTGACTAGAAACACAGACTTCCCCTGGGGCCCATTCAGTGACCAAGGGTGGCCTTTGGGTAAGGCCAGTGGGCTCCGGCAGTTGCAGCAGACGGGGTAGCTAAGGCGGCGTGCGTGCCTTTGAACGCCAGGCCGGGACAATAGGACGGAAACTGCCTTCGCTCAAGGAAAGGCGAGTCTAGGGGGGCAGGGCCTGGGACCCAGACTAGACAGGACATTCCTCGATCCACACAAATGCTCTCTACCTGGGTCCTCGCTTTCACTCCTTTCCTTTTACCTCCATTAAGACGGATCCCAAAGTCTCGGAAAAAGCCAACAAGTTATTCACATCTGCGTCCGTCCGAGCAAGCCAGCGGGCTCTTGCTTAACAGCGCTGGGTTTTCGTTTATCTTGAGTAATTAGAGGCAAACATTTGTCCCAACGGGGGTCCCACTAAGGCTGATGAATTTGATTTCTGGTTTCATTAATGGGCCGTGTTTATCATACTTCTAATTATTTCAACTTTAAACACTACTCATTCTTGTGAGGAGGTGGGACTTGAAGCAGGAAGCTTTTCTCCTGAGGGTATTATTTCTACATAATGGTAAGAAACCTGAAGTAAGTCTCTTCACTTCATGACTGGGGTTGGAGGTGAGCCTGGGGTGAGGCAGGGGGGTCTGGCTGGTCAGGGAGAAAGTCTGGGTGACTTTGCTTCTCTCTCTCTCTCTCTCTCTCTCTCTCTCTCTCTCTCTCTCTCTCGTTTGTTTGTTTTTTTTCAAGACAGGGTTTCTCTTGATAGCTAGCCAGTTTCTGTCTGGGGGTGTGTTGTTTGAGGATTATTCTAGAATCTCTCGACTTCAACCTCCTCTGACTCTATCTCCTGGGTTCCAATTCCACTGTCCCCTGCAAAGCTCTTCCCTCAAAACCTTCTCTCTAGCCAGCACAGCGCGTCCTAGATGGAGACACTGCCCCTTCCCCAGCTCCTGTCACTGAGGTAAAAGCTGGGAAGAGCTGTTAGTCCAGCCGCACCTGGATGTTGGAGAAAGGGCCCTCCCAGAGTCCAGAACAGGAGACAAGGGCGGGTTTTGAGAGGACAGACTCCATGGACGTGGAGGAAATAAAGGAGATGTGAAGGAGGAGGAGGAGCCCCCAAAGCCACATAGTTCTCTATTGCTTTGGTCTTTAATTTCATCGTCCCATAAATGAGGAAATATCAGTTCCTATACTAAATTTTTATCCCCAGATGATAAATATGACGGGAAATTTTCTTTGGGTCCTCGTAAAAAGGAACGGTTTCGATCAAACTCATGGGGAAAGACTTATGCAGATAATACAAACAGAGTGACCATAAAGTCTCGGCTGTTTCCCCGCGGGATGGGCAGTGGGGACAAATGGCTCCCCAGACTGACTGCTGCTGGGAACTGTCCCAAGTCTGGTCTGGGGCCTAAACAGCCTAACCTTGCCCTGGATAACACCCAGGCTGAAGCCAGGGTGACCCCTGCAAACGAAAACACAAAATTGTTTCAAATCTCCCCTGCCGGCCTGCAGGCCTGCAAACAAGCTGTACACGCCACAGATCTTTCGATTTTTTTTTTTTTACCCTGGAATCAAGGGACCCATGGGTCTTCTTCTCCACACCTGGTTGGGGGAATTCGGGGCACAATTCTTTCCTTAGTCCACTTCCATTATAGCTGGCTAGGGCCTCCAGCAATCGGTCCAGCTTCTTCACTCACGCCGGTGTGCTCGACCCTGGAACCCTTTCTCAGCCAGGCTCTGGTCATTCGGAAAATGGGAAGCCCACTGCCTCTGCCCAGGAAAAAATGCAGGACTACCAGAAAGACAAGTTATTCTCCGGATTCCGTTTCCTGAGGAAGGGGTGGAGAGTTTAGTTCTCTTTGGAAGAAAGGTGATGGAGAAATCGAACGAACTATTTTAAACACACATTTCCCCCTGCTTCTTCACTTTAGTAATACACACACACACACCAGACCGCCTCTCTTCTTTAAAAAATATTCCCAAACCAATCGCTTTAAAGAAAGAAAAAATAACCTTCTTCTCTGATGAGGTTTAATTGCGTCTTTCACTTCTTTCTGGCATGCATGCGCCACTCCTCCAACCCAATCAAGGCCTGCAAGTTCGGACTTTCTCTCCAGGAATATTTCTTGTTTTAGTAGGGACAAGGTCAAGCGGAAAAGAAGGGCTGCCAGGGCTTGGAGCAAAACACCCTACCAAACCCGCTGGAAGGCCAACAAAAGCCAGAGACTGGAGATGTTCATCCGGTAGGGCCCAGGCTGCAACTCCAGGGTTGGGGACAGGATACCTCTAGTCTTCAGCTTCCTCCTCCAGTGATCCCAAAGTCCACTAGGATCCTCCTTTGCCTAGCATCCCTTAAATGACCGTGACCTATCCCAGCCCACTCTAGACACTGGAGGTTCCCAGTTAATCCCCCACAAGAAACTTGCAACTCAACCAACCTCCAAGACTGGTGGTCCGAAGCTCGCAGGCCCAAGGGCCAAGCTGGAGAAACCAGGAGGCAGGAGAGCAGAAACTTTAGTCCTGATTGTTTCTTTAACTTTCTCTTTCGCCCTAAGCCAACTGGAGATCCTTCCCTCCTCCCCCAAAGCATCACCCGGCACCCAGCCCAAGAAAAGAAACGGTGGTTTGGAGTGAAGAAAGTGGAAGGTGAAGAGATGGGAAGGAATACCTGAAGCTTGTCTTGACCTTTTAATTTGAATTTGACTGTTTTGAGCCCTGGTTGCCTCACTCTCTCCCGCATTTTCTCCCTCTCCTCCCCCCTCTTCCCGGGAGTTACAGGATGGTTCTGTAAACAAGCCCCACTCTTCCCAGAACATCCCCACGTCCCTCCACCCATCCCACCACCACTCCACCACCATCCCACCGCCCCTGCAGACTGGGGGGCGCTTTCTTTGTTCGCCAGGAAGGGCTCCCGTGCCCCTACCCCGAGGCAGCTGCTAGGTGGCGCTGTTACTCCACGCTGCGCGCTCCGCCTGCCGACAACTTGACCCCACTGACGTCACAGCCGTCTGAATCATCAAGGCCATTTTCAAATCCCATTGGTCTAGCCGTCACATGGTGAGGACCGAATGCTCGGATAATTATGGAGCTGATATTTCCCCCCTCCCCTTCTTTTTCCTCCCACCCCTCCAAACGCCCCCCCCTTCCCGGATGGGGGAAAAAAGATGTCAGCTCCTCCGCTGTAGTACTGCTCCTTAAAAACCCCTCTCTCTGAAAATGACATGCCCTCGCAATGTAACTCCGAACTCGTACGCGGAGCCCTTGGCTGCGCCGGGAGGAGGAGAGCGCTATAACCGGAGCGCAGGAATGTATATGCAATCTGGGAGTGACTTCAACTGCGGGGTGATGAGGGGCTGCGGGCTCGCGCCCTCGCTTTCCAAGAGGGACGAGGGCAGCAGCCCCAACCTGGCCCTCAACACCTACCCGTCCTACCTCTCGCAGCTGGACTCCTGGGGCGACCCCAAAGCCGCCTACCGCCTGGAACAACCTGTTGGCAGGCCTCTGTCCTCCTGCTCCTACCCACCTAGTGTCAAGGAGGAGAATGTCTGCTGCATGTACAGTGCAGAGAAGAGGGCGAAAAGTGGTCCCGAGGCAGCTCTCTACTCCCACCCCCTGCCGGAGTCCTGCCTTGGGGAGCACGAGGTACCTGTACCCAGCTATTACCGCGCCAGCCCGAGCTACTCGGCGCTGGACAAAACGCCACACTGTGCTGGGGCCAACGACTTCGAAGCCCCTTTTGAGCAGCGGGCCAGTCTCAACCCGCGCGCTGAACATCTGGAATCGCCTCAGCTTGGGGGCAAAGTGAGTTTTCCTGAGACCCCCAAGTCCGAAAGCCAGACCCCCAGTCCCAATGAGATCAAGACGGAGCAAAGTCTGGCGGGCCCAAAAAGCAGCCCCTCGGAGAACGAAAAGGAACGGGCCAAGATAGCAGACTCCAGCCCAGACACCTCGGATAACGAAGCTAAAGGTAAGGCTGTCTGGGCCCCGGGGCCGGCTTGGACGCTGGGGGCACTGATCTTCGTGTTCAGGACTAAGGTGAAGAGAGGGTTGAGCAGAGGCCTAGGGAACTCGAGGGTTCTGAAAATACCTGGGTTTGAGGATCCTGTTTGCCAATCGCCTGGGTGGTGGAGTGTCATTTAGCAGGGAAAGGTAAAAGGCGACTTGGAGGTACCAGGCCAGCCTGGGTGCATAGGCGGAGGACATGAGTATTACAGGCAGCCTGCGGGTACCCTGTGCTGCACCAGATCCGTGGTCATTCCTTGGCGCGTGATGGCTTTGGTTTGCTTTTTTCAATGAGGTTGTCCTGGGGGCTCACGTCCCCAGCTAAGGTCAAAGCGCACAAAACACTTAAAATGGCGATCCTTGGGCAGGGGACGAGAGAAGGCTTAGAGATGAATCATTTCTCTTCAGTGCATTTTCCTAGTTGGAAAAATGTTTCCTACAAAACACAATTTGTTGTTTGTGGGTCCGATTTGTGCGTATAGCTTGTACCCCTGCGATTTCTGTCTCGGCAGGGGCCTTGGGCAGTGAAGCTGAGGCCGGAAGGGGTGGAGGTGGAGGGCTGCCCGCCACATCCCTCCCTCCTCCAGATGCTTGGCTTGTGGGCTTTGAATCAGGGCATTGGAAATGTTTCTTTCCTTCCTTCTTTTTTCTTTTCTTTTCTTTTTTGATCTTTAAAAAAATTTCTTTTCTCTATTTTTACTAGTTATGTTTTTCCCATTGTTTTTCAAAAGCTGCTTAATAAGTGAGTGCTGGAAATTTTCTGTGTGCGTGGCAAGCGGTTTACTCCTGAGAAGGAGTGAGGCATTGGTTGGATTTCTTTGTGATTTTTGGTTCAAGAAGGATTGTTCAGCCAGAGTTCAAGCTCAGGGTTCAAGATTCATTTCCTCTGTAGCTGGGGGCACCAGGATCCTTTGCTGCTATCTATGGGGAAAATACAGAGTTTGAAACAGGAACAGGATTGAGATGCTGAGGGCAATGACTTTCCCTGAAAAGTTGGAGCAAAAAAAAAAATTAGAAAAGGCCCAATAGGGAAGAATAAACCCGCTCCTCAAGACACTGGCTCCTGGTGGTGTGTGAGGCTGACTCCTTGGTGTAAAGGTAGATGAATTGAAAGCGAATCAGGCTGGGGATGCCCTGAACCTTGTGTGTAGTGCTTTGTATATGGACGCAACTGCACATTCATGTCTACAGGCAACCTGTGCCCCCCCTCACACACACACCTCTTATGTTCCTCACATACTCATTCTCACACACACTTTGTGCACTCTTTAGCGCACAAGGGCAAAGCCTTACCCTCTGGGGTCTGCTCTGCAAAGATAGCCTTGGTAAATCAGTCCTTAGAGATTTTGGCCAGAAGATGACCATGTCTGTGCCTGTGAGGATGAGGGCATGAGGCACCCATATCACACACATGCCATTATGGAACATATATAATGCGAAGTTTAATTTTATCCACTCACCATAAGTCCTGAGCTGGACTGGGGTAGAGGACTATGGCAGAACAAACTTTGTCCTAACCATACCAAGAAGCAAAGTCAAGGTTAATAAATCTACTGCCTAAACCCAAACGACAATCACTTTGATAGACTCCCCTTCTCTCTTCCCCCCCCACCCCAAACTAACACCCAGAGGTTGCACTTCCTGTTCTCCTTTTTCTTCACCCCTTTTTGGTGTTTTCATCGGGCCAGAGGGAAAGAGCTTTTGGCTAAGGTCCATTTGCAATTTCTTTCCTCCTCTTAAAACCCAACAACCCCAATAAAAAAATCAACAGGGCAGAGTAAGATGTGGAGAGCCTGTAAACAGCTTGGCAAGAAGCTGCAGGTGCAGAATGGAGAATAATTAAAGACATTGACATTTTTGGACCATAGCTTCAAGTTTGCATCCCCCCACTCCCACCCCTCACCCCGACTATTTCCTGGTTGCCCTAGGAAACTCTCTCACCACTAATCCCTACAAAACCCTGGACCCAGAAGCGTCACTTGACTTAAGGAAAAAAGGAAGTAGGGTGCACACTAGCTGTCAGCAAAGTTATTTGCTAGGTATCAATGACTCCCTAGCCTTTAAACTCTATATTTTCCCCTTTAAAGGGTGGCTGTGTTCCTTTCTGTTACCTGAAGATCAAGGTTGATCCATTTCAGCAAAAATACCTACTAGAAAGAGAAGCTAACAATATCCCTTCTGTGTATGCAGAGGTGTGTGTGTGTGTGTGTGTGTGTGTGTGTGTGTGTGTGTGTGTGTTTCAAACACCCATCTACACATAGACTCTAGGGGACTACAATACCTTAGGATGTCTCCCTTCCTTGACCTTAAGTCCTCTCTGGTCAGGGGAAGTTTTCTGAGAATCCCTCAGCACACCTCAGAACTGGTGCTCTGCCCCCCGCTGCTCAGACAGGCTTTTCTGCCTCGCTGTACCTGAAGCCCATGGCCAGGAGAGAAGGAGGGAGCTAAAGTTCTAAAAGACAGCAATCTTGTGGCAATTCAGGTGGGAATAAGAGCTGGGGGCCTAGGGCAGGCAGTCCTGAGATGTCTTTGGCTGCAGAGACAGGGACAGAACCCCTTCACGGAGTGAGGGGCTAAAGCTCTCCAGGAAGTGACTCTGAGCTGCGGGGTAGAGTGCATTGAAGATTTTTTTTTTTCCTGACTGGATTTTTTTGAGATCTGGAGCAGAAAAGAGTTGAAGGAAAGCCTGGTGAGGTTTAGGGTAATCACCGGGATCTGGAGAGACATTTGGAATCTGTTAGGTTAAGGTGAGCTTGACTAATTTAAATTTAGTAAACACTTTGAGGGTAAGCACCTCCCATCTTTCTTCCCTCTAAGTCTGGACCCCTAAGGATTTCCAAAAGCCCCAGAGAATCTGCCCCCCAGGCTTGTGCAGCCAGAGTAGCCTCTTCATTCGCCCTCACTCACCCCAAGAGGCTTCCAAAAGCTGCATCCCCAGGGCTTGCTGCTTCCAGGGATACTTATGTAAATAATGTTATTTTTAACAGAGGAGATAAAGGCAGAAAACACCACAGGAAATTGGCTGACAGCAAAGAGCGGAAGGAAGAAGAGGTGCCCCTATACTAAACACCAGACGCTGGAATTGGAGAAAGAATTTCTGTTCAATATGTATTTGACGCGAGAGCGCCGCCTGGAGATTAGCAAGACCATTAACCTTACAGACAGACAAGTCAAAATCTGGTTTCAAAATCGCAGAATGAAACTCAAGAAAATGAACAGAGAGAATCGGATCCGGGAACTGACCTCCAATTTTAATTTCACCTGAGCCAGCGTCATCTCCTCCCCCTCCCCATCTCTCCTTTCCCCGCCCCTCCTCCCTTTGTGCCTGGTGGTATTTTTTTTCCCTCCCTGAGTATAAATGCAACGCGCCTGCAAAGAAAAAAAAAAGGCAAAGACCTCAGACTCTCCTTCCAAGGGACCTATGGTTTGTGCTGCAAGGATGCTTCCACCTAAAGCATGAGAAATAGGGTGCTGGGTTTTTGGGGTGTTGGGAGTGTGGCTGGTGTGTGTGTCGTGTCACCCCTACTCACCCATGCACTCACACGCAGCATTCTGCTCCCCATGCAAGCTAAGATAGAATCCACCCCATTATAGAGAAAAGAAAGAGGGGAAAATCAACCAGAGAGGGTCTGTAACCTCGGAGAGCATAGTCAGATTGCTCCCTCCTTGCTGCATTTCCCCCCTTAGAATAATAGACAGTCTTGAAAATTTGTCTAGTATTTGTGTGTTTGTCATAGCGCCCAGCATCTAGACCCAGCCCTCCTTGTGTCTTTCCCTTCCAGTGACTCTGAGAATCTGCTTGAAGGATTTGTACTGCTTTCTGCTTTTCTCCCACCCCTCCCAGCACCCTGCCTCTCCCTTCTACTAACACCTCAAAAATTCCATCAAGAACAAAATAATTAAAAATAGAACATAGCAAAGTAAAGACACCCCCCCCCCGGAGTTGTCCTGTCCCTGTCTGGGAGTTGTGTTATTTAAAGATATTCTGTATGTTGTATCTTTTGCATGTAGCTTCCTTAATGGAGAAAAAATCCTAATAAATTTCCGGAATCTTAATCCTCAAATGGGTGGTTTTTTTGTTTTTAGTGGCTTTTTTTAAGCGACACCCCCTCCCCCAAACACTGAGTGTGTGGATGTGTGTGTTGTGTTTGACTCATCTTCTACAGCCTTTCCAGAATGTCTCTTGGCGGGTTTAATGTAAGTGAGAGACCATAACGTTGATTTAAATATTATCCAGGTGACCACAATAAGTCAAGGTCATAAAACAGTAATGTCAGGACGGTCTTGGTGCGCGCGAGAGGTGGATTTTATGATCTGCAAATATAATGTGGGGCTGCAGTAAAAGATGCATTTAAAGGTGACTGAGAAGGGAAGAGGCAGAGAGCACAGTGCAATCTTGAGGAGCAGACGGATCTGATTGCCTTCGGTACTGGGGGTGGGTGCACCCCACCACTGCTGGGGGGCACCTCAGGAACCCCCACCCATCTAAACAGAGGAATAAACTTAACCACCGGAGAGGCACCAGGACCTCAGCCTCCCCCCCGCCCCTCGACAGCAGCTAACAGCAGCGCCAGCGGCAGCCAGAGAAGGAGGAGCGGCGACAAGGTAAGAGAATCGGTTTCTTGTTCTTCTCTTGACGGTGGACTGAGGACTAGTGGTGAACCCAGGTGCCTGGCGAGCAGCGGGTAGAACAAGGAGGAAGGTGTTTTAGGGCTTCTGTGTTTGCTGAGAGCTTCGGATTTGTCTGTGGCCGCCGTCAGTGGAGGGCAGCGGCTCTGAACTCCCTATCCTTCTCTCCCACTGCCGCCGTGGGGTTTGGTGGTTAAAGGGGGGTAAATTGGTGGTTTTGGCTTCTTTATATTTGCAGGCACTTAGGATTGTTTGGAAGTCCACCCATTAATTAGTTTAGGTGTCTCTCTGTCTGGTTGTATTTTGGGGAAAATAGGGTTGGAGCTTGAAGCTTAGGTTTTCTTGTTTTTGCTGGTGTAGGAGTGAGCCTTGTCTATGTTCTTGGTCCTTGTGTTTTCTAGCTGTAGGGCTTTGCCAGGCAGTGACCTGACTGGAAGGAGAGCAGAGCACAGGCGCTGTGGTCCAGACACCCCTGTTTGCTGAGAAGCCTGAGGCACAGGGAGTCTGAGAGGAGAGTACAGGAGAGCCAGATGGACAAGACAGGGGACCTAGCTCAAGAGTGGAAGAATGATCCAGCTCCCTGCCCCCCCAGGACCAGGGCCAGATGCAGGGGCATAGCTCTACTGCAGTACTGGGGGTGGGGCAGGTATTTAGTGGCTAGAGGCCCCATCTTACCAGATTTTCCAAATGCAGTTTGCTTATACCAGAAACTAATGGAGGCAATCGGATCCTTTGCCTACCCAGCCACCCAAAGTCTGCTCTCTAGTCCTTAGGGAGATTGTAAGGTTGGAAAGGGATCGGGCTGAATTTCTTCCTTCCCTAAGCCCCTTCCCTTCTGCTTTGGATAGATGCAAAGCCAAAACTCCGGCCCTGCTTGCTCAGCTGATCTGTGGCTTAGGTAGTTTCATGTTGTTGGGATTGAGTTTTGAACTCGGCAACAAGAAACTGCCTGAGTTACATCAGTCGGTTTTCGTCGAGGGCCCCAATCCACCTCTCCTAACCCTTCCCTACCCTGTGGGACTGCCCCACCATCCTCATTCCAGATAGGGCAAAGTGGGTGCAGACTGAGGAGGGCAGGCTGTGAGTGGAGGCCATGGGACAAATTCTGGACAACCCTGCTTTACAGCCGTCTCCTTCTCAGCCTGCCCCAATGTCTGCAACTGAGGGAGAGGGTTTTTCTTTCTCCCCTGTAGCTATTGTCTCCTGGGTCCAGCTGATAGACAAAGAAAGTCCAGCCAATTCCAAGGAAATCCTGGAGTTTACCTTTGGCCTGTTGGGCCAGTTCAGTTGGGCAGCAGGGTGGGGAAGAGTCGATAGATAAAGGAAAGAAAAGCTCATAGAAAAAGGAGAGTCCCTGAAATGGTTAGTGTCTCTCCCTGCCACCTCTAGAGAGAGAGCAGGGCTCCTTAGGAAAGTGGGGGTGTTGTTCTAAGAGTTAAGGAACTCTGAGAACTGTGGCTTCCCCTGCCCTCCACAGCTCCATCTCCAGGGAAAAGATGCATACGGGAAGTGGGTAGGTTAGTGGAGAAACACCAAGTCCAAGTAGAAGTCGTCCCAAACACACCCCATGAAGGGCAAAAACCCAGCTCTGGTTTGTTTAGTTGCCTGTTGCCGCTAGGCCTTGGTCTGTGTGTCTGCTAGACTGTGGCTGCTAAGCATTTGCCTGTCCTGTGTTCTGTGGAAATGTCTGGGTAAACAGAAGCTGCCAGCCCCCACTGTTACCATATTGTTGGGAAGGCTGATGCTAGGGGGCTGCGGGAAAAGAACGGGGCAGAGGGAGGTCTGAGCAATGAGAAACTTAACAGGTCTCCTCCACTGTGTTCCCCCTCGGCTTTCTCAATTCTGGCCTTGGTTTCTATGGAGAAGGATCTCAAAGAAGGTTTCTTGGTCTTCAAAAGAAAAAATTGGGGTCTGGGGAAAAGGGAGACAGACAGCTCTGTTTTTAGAGACTGGAAGGGAGGTCTGGTCCTAGGGACCCTTTCCATAACTATGATCATGAAAGCAGGGAATACCATATGCAATCATGTCTCTAACAAACTATCATGGAGAATTTTATATTCTCAACATGGTGTCCAAGAAGAAAACAGTGTGACCTTACATGCATGTAGATTTTCTTCCCTATCTGTACCTTCTAGGTTTTCTGGTGTCTCTGAGATCAATCAGCGCGCATGCCTGTCTGTCTCTCAAATTTATTTTGCCTTCCATGGACATTGGAGGAGAAAATGACCATAGACTCTCCCTTTTCCAGCTGAATTTTCGGTCTGTCTGTCCTCCATTCCTTTGTAGGAGGAAAAGTATTCAAATTTCTATAGCTCCCAGAGAAATAGGGAGAGTTCCAGAAAAAATAATAGGCTAATAGGTAGTGGAAGATATATAAGGAGATGTCTTGGTTTGGGAACCCATGCAGCCTTTAGCTTCAGAGACTATTTGGGTAAAGAGAACCTCAGGCTGGAGCAAGGTGTTCAAGATCACTTGGCTAACAGAAATCGCCCCGATGGGCCGAAATTTATCAACATAGGGCTTCTGTGCCTGAGTACCTTTGACCCTATTTCCATTTCAAAGTTGATGGGCTTAAAGGAGGTGGTCAAAGAGTCAGGGGTCAGAGCATCCCCTCCCTAGATTGGGAGAAAGAGAGCAAGGTCTCATAGGGCCAAGGTGAGGGCCAGTCTTATGGTCAGAGTCCACCCCCGGGGCCCTGGGGCTGTGGATCACGGCTAAGGCGATGGTAATTATTTATTCGCTTCGCTAGAAGGGAGTCTTCAGAAGTAACAGCGTGAAGAGGAGGGAAAAAATTATCTCTCTCGTCTGAGGATATTAAGATGGATTTTTATTTCTTAAAGGACCCTCCCCGCCGAGAGCACATAAGCGTAAACTTAATATATGCTCCACAACCCAACTCTAGAAATCGCAATAAAAGTTAAAACCTCCCCTACTGGTTTTTTTTAATTATGATATGGGAAAGGGGAGCAGGATTTATGGAGTTGAACTCTGGCGTGTGTTTGAGACTTGCGGGAGCAGGAGGAAAAGGCAAGAGCTCACCAAGGAGAGCCTTGGTCTCTGAGACGTCTCGCCGGCTGTAGGGTCTCAGGCTCAGCCCAGCTGTGGCCTCAATCCTCTGTGGCCTCCCTGGGACCTCACCCGGGCAATCGGCCTTGCCTCGGTTCACTCGCTGGGAGACGCAGCCCTTTTTGGGAACAGGTGAAGGCGGCAAGCGGGCATTGGGGGTGGGGGCTATAAATGAGAAGAGTAGCGTATAGAGCTTTGTGTGGGTCCCTTGTTGGGGACGAGGTTTGCCCAAGTGTAACCCAGCGGATGGCTGGATTCGGAGGGGTATCCATCCGGGCGGATGAGAGAGCAGGGACAAGGTGGACTGTGTGTGGACATTGTCTGCAGACTAAGCAAAGCAGACTCCTGGGCTGTGGTCAGCGGCGAGCTGGGCAACCGGATGTTGAGTCTGTAGGAAGGACCTTGAGGTCTGTTGGGTGTTTAGGCTGCCGGGTGGCGGCAGCCCGGAGTACCGGGGAAGCGTGCTGTGCGCCCGGCGCGGCGGTCATCCTAGCCGAGGCTGTAGGCCCTGCACACCTCTGCGGGCGGTTACTGGGCTGTGTCCCGAACAACTAAACTAAGATCGGACCAATGATCACAGCATGAAAATAAATGCAGTTTGGGTCTTTCCCCCCCTCTCTATATAAGCGGTCCTTT
The DNA here is from genome assembly GCF_037038515.1 of Microtus pennsylvanicus. Lineage (NCBI taxonomy): Eukaryota > Metazoa > Chordata > Mammalia > Rodentia > Cricetidae > Microtus > Microtus pennsylvanicus. Next base: position 33,211,803 of record NC_134580.1, read on the forward strand.
CTTTTTTTTCTTTCGGAGATACCTGGATTTGGTCCAGAGCAGGTTGCCCGCGGGAGGGCCCCGCCAGCGGCAGCGTGCGAGGGAGGGAGGGAGGGCGAAGCAGGGAGGGAGGGTAGGAGGGCGGGTGGCGGCGGTTGCGGTGGTCAGGGCTTCCCTCCCTGGGCGGGAGGCCGCTGTCCTGCGTCTAGGGCTGTGAGGAGCGGAGGAACAGGTAACGGAGGCTTCCCAAGGCGGGATTGGACCAAGCCTAAAGTACCAAGCCTGGGGGCAAGGGGGGCTCTGCCTGAGGTCCTGGCAGGAGAGAAGGTAGGGAGATCGGCGCCAGTCAGGCCTAGCAAGGAGGCCTTGGGATGTTCAACCTGTGTAATGATTTCAGCCTCACACTCATGTTGTGAGTCTGTCTGCCTTGGGAGATGCCGCTTGCCTGTATGTCTGAGACTTCTCAAACCCGGACACTCCTTCCAAAGGCTGAGAAAAATTCGTCGTCGGAATGTGTACTTTCATTCATTGGATTCTCTGCAACTCGGCGGGGCCGGCACCCCCAAGTTGGAAGGGAGTTTCTTCCTGTTTTCTGGACGTGGAGTTCTTTGGCTCCCTCCGCCACGGGCTGAGTTTTTCCGGTTCTAGGTTCGCGAGTCGCCCTGAGGTTTGAAGCTAGACAGCTCCTAGTCGGGCAGGGAGGCCGCAGAAGGGGGGGGAGGCCCGCGGCTCCTTAATTGTACTTCGAGCTTGTATTGTCTCTCATTTCGCCACCTACGCTTCCTCCGTCTGGGCTCCAAAGTCACTGCAAATTTCCTTGCGATACATACATCACACAAAAGATCAGGTAACAACGTGCTCGGAGTCAATGAGAGTCAGAACACTGGGCAGCCCCGGCTCTGGGGCGGCTCCCCTATCCAGCCACTCCCCAGGCTGGAAAACCGGAATGTGCTGGGGGAGCCGGAAATAACACCGTTTGCTGCGGAGCGGCAGGGCGGGGGCGCGGGCGCGAAGGCAGGCCGGCAGGCCGTGGCGTTGAGAGGGCCACGTTCACAGGCCCTGGGGTTTTCACGCTTGCTGAGCTTGGGGGCCTGGCTCCTGGTGTGGTGTGCAAGGATCCCAGATACCCACCTTGAGTGGGGGTAGCACGTGGATCTCCTCGCGGCAGGCAGGAGAGCTCAGTTTCTGCTTCCAGTGCAGGCCTTAGCTAGAAGGAGTTGTGTGTGGGTGTGTTTTTCTCAACAAAGAGGGATCAGGAGAGATGGGGTGGGGAGTAGAAAGGGAACCAGGGAGGGGGCGGGGAAGGGGAGAGGGCAGCGGAGGGATGAAATGAGCCCATTTCAGGGGAGAAGGAAAATGAAAGCAACCGGCCTTCTCGGTTCTAAGCGGATGCTGAGGAGCAGCTAGCGGGCTCCCTGCCTGCGGCGGTTCGGATGACCCGCTGGGGGCACAGAGGAAAGCCTGTTTTAAATTTAATCCGAACTTGACGGTGTGAATTGAACCGGAGGGAATTTAAATCATTAAAAGGGAGACACCCGGCAGGGGGAGGGGGTGATGACTCTAGCCTATCTGTTTGTCTGTCCTTCCCAGGGTGCTAGCTTGATTGTGGTCTCAGTTGCTCAGGTTTGACAGGATAGAGGAAGTGTGCCCCTCCCCCCTCAGAGCACTCCTCTCCAGTGCCCACTGAAATCTGTTGGATGTGTACGGAGGAAGGTAGGAACTCCAGCGAATACAGAACTGTCAACTAGACCCGGCCTTTTCCCTCCCCAACAGTTACTCCTGGCGTCCTCAGGTCTCTCAGGTTGCTCCAGCGGTGCTAAGGAAAATGGAAAGGGATGATTTGGATGAGAGAAAGTCCTGGAATAGAATAGAAGAGCAATTGAACCCCAGGATGAGACCCTCCTTTTGGTATCCCCACATCTTTGCAAGCCTAGATTTAGAGAAAACCACTTCCCATCCCTGATCTGCTAGCTTTTAAATGTGACAACCCACACACAGGACCTAGGCCTAGTGGGCTCTGGACTCCCAGTGTCTACCAGATCCCTTCCTTAAGGCTTCTTCTTTCTGAGAAGCATAGACAGAATGGGGCATTGGCAAGGAGGGGCCTGTGGGCGAGGCCTGCTTCCCAGTCTACAGCTGAGCCTGCTTCTGAGTGGGGAGGGTCTGGAGTTTTTTGATCTCAAAAGGAAGGCAAGGCAACTGTCTCTCTTCTGCTTCCTGGAGGATCTGAGGGAGACAGGGGTCCCTGAATGGTGCTCCTGAGTGCCAGTTGCAGCAGCCTCTGCAGGGTAGGCAGGCTGGGTGTGCAGGCTGCTCAGGAGTTGAAAAGAAGGTTGTGTGCAAAGGGCGCAGGAGAGAAGGGAGGTCTCATTACAGTCAAGATATCTAAAGAGGGGCTCTCTCAAATAGACAAGGATTCTTAAGAACTTCTGTTTAGGAACATTGGGGTAGAGACAGACAGGCCCTGGCGCCCTGTGAAGATGCAGAAAAGAACAGGGATGCTGTCTCTTCCCCTTCTATTTCTTCCTCTTTGACTAGAATGTGGCTTAGCCCCCAGCAGCTGAAGTGACTGCCGGGCTAACTCAGATTCTGTGTCCCACCGGCCTAGTATATCCACAGGAGCAGGTCTCCCAGAGGGGGAGGAAAGGAGGCCTCTTACGCCATTGTGTCCAGACAGAAGTGGCCGCGCCCGGAGCGGTCCCGCGGCAAAGCCCGGACAAGCAAGAGAACTGCACAATGCCACGGCTGCTCCTGCGGCTTCTCCGCTGCTGCTCTGTCAGCCTGCGCCCAGCCCCCAGCCCAGCCCCATCCTGCCTGTGCCTCTCTGCGTCCTTCCCTTCCTTGTTTTTTGAGAGCCTTCCTTTCCTTGTTCTTAGGTCTCTTCATCTCGCCTGCCTTCTTTTCCGTAATTCATTCTCATTCTCTCTCTCTCTCTCTCTCTCTCTCTCTCTCTCTCTCTCTCTCTCTCTCTCTCTCTCTCTTCTTCCCTCTCTCCTTCCCTCGTTATCCTAACCTCCAGTTCTGGTTTTCCTTCGTCCAGTCTGGAGACCTGTTTAAATTGGTCTGTCAGACTCTGACTCTCTTAGGCTCTGTCCCTTGATGTCCTCTTGGCCACAGTCTGTCCCAGGGCCCCACTGAAGACTAAATGCCTGTGCTCAAGGCTGCCAGCAACTACTCAAGAGTCAGGCTGGGTCCCCAGTCACCCATGGCTGGGGGAGGTGCTGACTATGCTGGGGATTTGGAGAAAGCCTCTGCAGAGGATCTGGAACCTCCTATGTGTTCTTGAACTAGTGAGGGAAATTTTTTGATTGACAGCTAACATGACTGCATCAAGGCCAAAGAGATACTCTGTTTCTTATTGTAATTTGGATTTTCCAGCCAGTCCAGCCCAAAGGAAAAGACAGCTCTGAGAATTAGTCTCAGGCTCTGAGTGCCTTTCCCTAACCAGACACTTCCCTGCACACCCACCCCGTGCCTCAAAAAAAAAAAAAAAAATCCAGCTCTGATATACTGAAAAGCGAAGAAGGAGAGGAGGGGTCCACAGGTACTAGGGAGGGCTGCAGCAGCTCTTGAGTCTCTCCTAAGAGCTGCAGTTGTCCCCCTCCCCAACCTTCTAACCCTCTAAAACAGGTACCTCTCTAGCACTTCCTCACCTTGAAGAGTAGAGGGAGAGGAGCGTAGGAGAAAACCAGCCCCCACTCCATACTTAGAGTTTGGACTGGTCCTGGTGACTGCATAGAAGAAGGTTAGGCTAGGCTGGGTCTAGGAAGCCACAGAACCTGCTTCCTTCAGAGCTCACTTCCTAGCCTCAGTTCCTGTTTGTTTAATTCCCTTCGCATAGACTCTTTCCTCTGACCCTGAGACTGCACCCTGATTCTTCAAATTCTTTCTGCTCTGCCTAGGTGCATCACCTGTCCCTTCATCCCCACAACCATCCTCTTTGCCCCCTCTCCTGAACCCTTACTGAGGACTTTTCTGCCTCTCCAAAGCTTTCTATTGCTAAACCACCATGGGAGGTCTGTTGAAAAGCTGTGCATGCAACAAACCCCAAATTCAAGGGGGGGGGGATAGCAGTCAACTTATGGGGAGGGTGGAACCCAAGTTGTCTTATAATTCCTTTCAGTCACACAGCTACCTCCTGAATTCTTCCATCCGACCCCAAAGAAATTGCCTTCTCCCATCCCTCCGTTGCTTTTTTTTCTGTTCCAAAAACAGCCTACAATTTTATTTAATGAAAGACACATTTATGAACAATCAAATGATCCTCATAAAAATTTTATTGAAGGACGTAAAAACAAGCTACTTGCCCACGACCGAGGTCGCTCTCTCGCTTTGCCTGTTCTCACCCTGGCTTTCTGCAGACAGAATCTCCGAGTGACTTCTCTTTTTGGGGGGTGTGTGAAGGTGTCACAGAGATGACCCGGGGGCAAAGAAGAGAGAGCAGGCAGACAGGATGGGGATGCCCCACTTAAGTTGTATAGTTCTCTCTTCCACTTCTTCAAGCTGGCAGAGAAACAGAGACAATAAATTTAAATAAAGGCTTATATATCTGTGCCAAAGCAAGAGGAGACTTGTGAAGCTGATGATAAAGGTGTGTGAGGTGGCCAAGTTCTACTCCTCCCACGCTACAGACCACCTTCCCAAGCCTCCCATACCCACCCTAGATTTGGGGAGCTGAGCTGGCCAGTGGCAGAAGAACTGTGTCCCCTTTCCTTCCTTCCCTCCCTCATCCCAGCTTGTTCAGTCCCCTCCCACCGTCCCTCCCTCGCCGCTGGTACTGCTATTGCTGAAAGAAATACATACATACACCGTATTTTAAAAAGCATCTTTAAAAGCCACGTTCCGAACTGACAATCGCAGATCTCCGCTCACTCAGAGACTGCAGGAGCTTTGGGGCCGACAGAGATAGATTACGTCAAGAAATAGTTCCTCCACCTACCTCATCCAGCCTCCCCGCCCCTGTGGGGCTCCCCGAGCCCAGCTCAGCCCTTGGGGGTCCAAGAACCCTGGCTTCTGGAACTCGCATTTTCACCTTGGTGTTTTGGGTTTTTTGTTTTTTTTTTTTAATTCTCATGGTAGGGGGAGCCATCTGCTTTTGGCCGCACATGGTAAAAGGGGGGGGTTCCCTGATGAGATATGAGTCGTCCGGGGTGGGGTGTCCAGCGCGTTGGGTCCAGAGCTGCAGATCGCCAGGAAAACGCAGGTCGCGGGGATCAGCAGAGAGAAGGGGGTGGTAAAGGGGGGAAAAAGCAAAGGGAAAAAAGCCCCTGCGCATTGATCCGCGCCGTATTTTTGGGTAAATACGATCACGTGGGGGCTGGGGAACCAATGAGCTGCCGGGAAAAGGCTGGAAAAATAATTACCTGCCTTGATTGTTCTGTGAGCAGATAAAAAGTACATATACAGTTCATACAATAATCTTATGTATGTAAAACCCTGTTACGATGTCGGCGACGGGGCCCATCAGTAACTATTACGTGGACTCTCTCATCTCTCACGACAATGAAGACCTCCTAGCGTCCAGGTTTCCGGCCACCGGGGCTCACCCTGCCGCCGCCAGACCCAGCGGCTTGGTGCCGGACTGTAGCGATTTTCCGTCCTGTAGCTTCGCGCCCAAGCCGGCAGTGTTCAGCACGTCGTGGGCGCCTGTGCCCTCACAGTCGTCCGTGGTCTATCACCCGTACGGCCCCCAGCCCCACCTCGGCGCCGACACGCGCTACATGCGGACTTGGCTCGAGCCGCTGTCCGGCGCCGTCTCCTTCCCCAGCTTCCCGGCCGGGGGCCGTCACTACGCCCTCAAGCCCGACGCCTACCCCGGGCGCCGCGCCGACTGCGGCCCAGGCGACGGCCGCAGCTACCCGGACTACATGTACGGTTCGCCCGGGGAGCTGCGCGACCGCGCCCCGCAGACGCTGCCCTCGCCCGAGGCGGACGCGCTGGCCGGCAGCAAGCACAAAGAGGAGAAGGCCGACCTGGACCCTAGTAAGTTGGGAGCAATTTTCCTTTACAACCGGCACAGGAGGGGAGGGGAAGCCAGGCGGGGGCAGCCGTATTACAGCCCGTCCAGCCGCGCGGGCAGCGCGGGAGAGGGGCGAAGGCGAGGGGGCGAGGACTCAATAAAAACGAATTACCTTGGGGAGCTAGCTCTCTGGGGCAGGAAGGTCTGAGACGAGGGCCCTGGCAGCCAGGTTGGGAGAGGGCCGGTCAGGGGAACTTCTCTGCCAGAGGCTGGCTTTGAAGGAAGACCCCTGAGTCGTTCTCTTAACTCAGGCTTTTTGATTCAGGGGTCACTTTCGAAAAATAAAATGCAAGCAGGGACAGGAGCTGGGCTGAGGGCCTGTGGTTCATTTTGTTGTTGGAGAAGGGGCAGGGCAGCAAAAGGAAAGAAATTATCCCTACCTCTTAGCCAGAGTGGGGGGTCTTCATCCCACTAGAGGTTTATAAAATAAAAGGTCCACTGAGTTCTCCTCCCCCTAGAAGGGTCTGGGGGGTATGTAGTCTAGGAACTTAGGCCAGGACTTCCAAACAGAAGTGGGAGAGAAGTAACTGTCCAAGTCTCTTTAAACTTGAAAACCCACTTTTAAGTGTCTACAGGAGAAAGTTGCAAATGGGGATTAGGAACACGGAATGCAATAGGTTCTTCAGATTAAAGAACCACATACACACGCGCGCGCGCGCGCACACACACACACACACACACACACACACACACACACACGAGAGAGAGAGAGAGAGAGAGAGAGAGAGAGAGAGAGAGAGAGAGCGCCTGAGAGACTCCAGTCAGGGAAAGAACATTCTGAATGTTGCGTTGAATGGGGGGCTGACTAGGGTAGGTAAAGAGGTGGGGGGGCAGGTGTAAGCTACAGGGTCAAAGAAAGAGGGAGTAAGAAGGAGAAACAGCAGGGGAGGGGTGTAGCCCCCTGGGTGTGAGGAAGTGTCTGAGGGATCCTCAGGAGGAGACTTCAGGAAATCTTTTCCTCTAGCTCCATAAGGGGCCAGGGCCTAATTATACCCTCTGAAGACTTCCCTCCTGCCCTCAGCTACTCCCATAAACCTGAAATTGGAAGCTTGGAGGCTTGTCTCCTGCAGAGTCTGTCCTGGAGCTGGGAGGAGGGGTGGGGGGCAGTGGAGACCAAGAAGAGGTTAAGATGTGGCCTTTCTCCAAGGCCAGCAGCTATCTGAGGAGTGGGGAGGTTTAACCCTGACGATTCGCCTCATCAGGGTTGAATTCTGAGCAAGAGATGGACACTGGGAAGTGCTGAGGGTTTAGCGACTCTCAGGGTCAGGAAACAACTATGAAATTTCAGGACTTGGTCGTGGGCTGTGAGAATGGGAGGGGCTGAGGAGGAGGGAAGTGGAGAGGAGAGGGATCTTGCTATAAAAATAAAAAACAAGAGAGAAGCGTTTATGGGCCTATGAAACAGTTGGGAATTTGGACTTTTTATGAGGATATTCTCGAATTACTACTCTTGAAGCTGAAGACCAGACTGTGGGGGCTTTGGTAGCTTCAAATTTCCTACAGTTTTAGGTGCTGGAACCTGGACAGGGAGGGCACGTGGAGAGGGGGAGAATGCAGAAGAGAAAGGAGGAAAATGCCTAAAGTAAAACGTGACCAAATTCAGGTTCAATTATTGAGCTTGAGGAGCTTGACAAAGCCTGGGGGTGGGATAGCTGAGGTCTTGAGCTGGAAGGAGACTCTACTGATCCTTGCCTATCTTTGGCCCTCCAGGCAACCCCGTGGCCAACTGGATCCATGCCCGTTCCACAAGGAAGAAGCGTTGCCCCTACACCAAGTACCAGACGCTGGAACTGGAGAAGGAGTTTCTCTTCAATATGTATTTAACCAGGGACCGACGATACGAGGTGGCCCGTGTTCTCAATCTCACTGAGCGGCAGGTCAAAATCTGGTTTCAGAATCGGAGGATGAAGATGAAAAAGATGAATAAGGAGAAAAGCGACAAGGAGCAATCCTAAGCTTGCCCCAGCCTGCTGCCAACACAGCCAAGGGAAACACAAAACCCCACAGAAATGTCCCAGCCTAGGTGGCAGAAAGCACGAAAAGAAAAGGAAAGAGCAAGATAGAGAAAAGCCCACCGTCTTAAAAAGAAAAAAAGGAAACTCTGGCGATGTGGGAGGGCTAAGGGCTGAGGAATTGGTGTTTAGAGGTAGTTCTATCCAGCGACCAGGAGGCAGGAGAAACCGCATTCTCTTCCCCCCAGCGCAAGCGAAATAAATCACACACACACACAAATGTGATTTTTCCCTTCTTTCTTCAAAGAAGCCAATATTTGAATCTGTGTGTGTGTGTCTTTCTGTGTCTCTGTCTCTGTCTCTCTCTCTCTCTGTCTCTCTCTCTCTGTCTCTCTGTCTCTGTCTCTGTCTCTCTCTCTCTCTGTCTCTCTGTCTCTCTCTCTCTCTCTGTCTCTCTCTCTCTGTCTCTCTCTCTGTCTCTCTCTGTCTCTCTCTCTGTCTCTCTCTCTCTCTCTCTCTCTCTCTCTCTCTCTCTCTCTCTCTCGTATTTGGTCTGGGCCATTTCTTCCTGGGCCTTGGGAGCTCTGTGGGCAGATTTTATACAAAAAGACGCACACACAATGATGGTTTCCAGCCAGAGCTGAGGGATGAGAGCCCAGTCGTACGGCTGGGTCAGACTGCACAGGCAGGCTGGTTCCTCAGGCTTGTATAGAACCGTGTTCTTCTCACCCCAGTGTCCCTCTCCAGCGTGTCCTGTAATGTGCTTCTGTTTGTTACAGTAGAGCAACTCTGTTAATATATCGAAGTCACTTAAAAAAAAAACCCAGAAATTCAACTGTATCTAGTTCTCCTCGTCTTTATTTCTCTTCCCCCGTGGCTCTGTGGAGGAGGCAAGGGCTTAATCCTTTAAGGGAAGCTGGAGCCAGAACCAGAGAAGGGGCTCCTTCTACCTCCAAAGGGCAAATGCCTGCAGCTTCTCTCCAGGCAGGGCAGAATGGGAGGGGGGCTCCTGGGAAGGGAAGGAGGGGAGGCTGCTGAGACAGAGGCCTAGCTTGCGCCTGCCCCGGCTGGCTGCTTGTGAGTTTCCTAGTGGCTTGATGGAGCGTGTGGGGAGCGCTGCTGGGATGGTTTTGCTGGCTGTAATTAATTGTCGTAATTTATGAGTACATGAGATGGGAGAGAAAAGATAGGTGAAGATGAAAGTTGGGTGCTGGGTGAAGGCCCAGGCTGGCTTCTTGCCTGGTGGCTGTGGTGCTGTGGTGCTTTCAGGGTTGGCTGAGAAAGAAGGCTAGCAGGATGCTCAGCTAGGGGGAAAGGCCATGCGGCCTCAAGGAACACTGGGGGACAGGCACTGAGTACTGAATGAGAAGGGGGGAGGAGAAGGAAGAAAGAAATAAAAAATACAAGAAAAAGAAGACAGGAGGGGGAAGAAGAAAGGAAAGAAGGAAGGCAGGAGAAAATGATGAAGAGGGAGAGAAAAAAAACGTATCACAAAGTCAATATAATAAGAATTAATTTCTTCTCAGTGAATTCATTCCCGGCTCTTCTCTCCCCTTCTAACCCCCCCCATGTTTAGTTTGAATGTTGATAAGTATTACTAAGGTCATGCTAAGTAGTTCTCCTAGGGGGTAGTGAGGCCAGGCTACAAGGGAGAGGGTTAGCAGTTAGCTAGCAGTGGGGTGCTCTCTGGTGGCTGCTGGACCCCAAGCACAGAGGCACGGTGATGTGTACCTAACAGTCTGGTGGGGCTGTATGGCTGCCCTGCACCCTTCTCTAGAACCTTCTCTCTCTGGAGCTAACAGTTTCTTGGACTAATCAGAAGCAGACAGAACTGCTGGGTCCGCCTCAACCCAGCACCCCTTTTCTCGGAAATCCCCCAATCTGGAAACTATTAAAATTAGACTGCTTGAAATATAGCCCTTTAACATCTCAGGCCGTCCGCTTTGCCAAAGCATCCCCTGGCAGGACTGGTGGGCACTTGGAGTGACAACCTCTGCCACGTTATTTGCATCTTCTATCCTCTTCTTCCAATTTGGGGGATTGGAGAAAAGTGAAAAGGGTTGAAATTTTTGATTCTTTAATATTGTGGGGGGAGCAGCAACCAAGTGGCAACAACAGACTTAGCAGCCAAGCCATTGATGCGTTCCCTATTCCCTGTTTAGCAGACCATCCCACTCCTGAGCATTGACTCCTTGGTCTTTTGGAAAGAGGCTTCGCCTTGTTTTTCTCACTACCTTACTCTTCCCTTTGGTCTTTTTGCTGTTCTGTAATCCTGGCCTAAGTTCTGCACTTGATGGGAACCAAGACACCCTTCGCTTGCCTTAGTCAGGACTATCAAGAGAGAGGATGCCAGCTTCTCTCCCTGCCTGAGCTCAGCGCTGTTGTTCCGCTTCTACCCCACCCCTGCTCTAAGGTCTGCTTCCTGAAGCCTGCTGGCTGGAAAGGGGACCTCAGAGCTTGTAGGACCCAGAAGAAGGTGGGATTTAGAGGAGGCCCACTCTTTAATCCCAGTTTCCAGCCACCAGATCAGCATTAGATTCGATTTTATTCATTACCATTTGTGAATTAAAACAACACGACACACAACTGGGGAGAGAAATTAAAGCAGACCAGGAGAGGGTCTGGCAGACTTTCTCTTCCCCTCATGTGTCCTTCCACCTCTCCTCCGCTCTTTTGTCAGAATCACAAAACCCTAAAGGTTGTCCTACTTGGGAAGGCAGAGATAGGTACATTTCCGTAGCCCAGAAATGCCACTTTTATGGCCCTGTTTGTCTCCCTGCTTTGGGTTCTGAATGGGGCCCCGAACAAAACAGCAACGCGAAGCTGGCTAGACGTCTGGGCTTAATTGTTTTATGGTTTAAATAAGGTGGACACTCTTTCCTTTGAAATCGGATTATAGGAATGTTTTGTCTATAGCCAACAGAGATCAGGATCTCTCTGGCTGAGAGGGAGAGGTGAAGAGCGCGCACGCTAGGGAAGGGTTACAAACCAGGGGGTGGGAGCAGCCTGGAACGGTCAGAGTCCCACCCTGAAGTCCAGCAGGCAGCGGGTGGAATAGGCTGTGCAACCCGATAAGAGGGACTGAGAGTGCTGGGAGCAGAAGGTCCTGAGAACTTCGGATGGGGCAGTGCACCCACGCACCCACGTACGCAAGGGCAAACGCCTGAATGGAGGAGATCACAGCTATTCCTTTGCAATGTCTCTTTATTCCAGAAAGGAGAGTTACAAAGAGAGAAAAGTGTGGAACCCTTCACATGTTTTATTTCAAGAATTTAGAAAAACAAAGAATAGAGGCAACCACCTTCCTGGAAATCTCTCCTTTGCACCGGTTTAGAGGCTTCTTCCTCTCAACTTGCTACCTTTCAGTTCAGCCTAGGACCTCTGCTGGCTTTTCCTCAGTCAGATTGCATTGGAGCAAGTGGACACGAGGTGGCGCTGTTGTTCAATGTTAGAAGCCTCTCTCTCTCTCTCTCTCTCTCTCTCTCTCTCTCTCTCTCTCTCTCTCTCTCTGTCTCCTCTCTCTCTCTCTTCCCTTCTCCCCCTCCCCCACCTCCACCTCCACCTCCACCCCAGATCAGCCTGGCCTACTGACAGTTGAGACCAAATTGGAAGCTTTGGCCAGAAAGCCCCTGGCTTCTGCCGGCTTCGGCCCCACTGCCTCTGAACAAACCAACCTTCTCACCTGCGAAGAGTAAATAATTCGTGAGTGTCAGCAAGAGATGGGCCCTCGCTCTATCGGAGAGTTCAGGAGGCAAAAGAGGGCAGGCATCAAAAATAATCGCTGATGGAGATAAGTGAGGAGCAGAAAATTAACACAAAAAGGCGGAATGACCCCAACAAACGAACATAAATCCGTGGTACCTAAGAGGGTGGTGCAGGCCTTGGGCAGAGGGACAGAGCGGCCCGGCGAGGATGATTGCTTGCGGCTCCTTTATTTCCAGGCTCAGAGAGCAAAATAAACCAGATACGGGTAAAAGAAAAATAAATAAATAAGTAGATAAAATAAAAGATGATAAAAGCCTTCAAAGGGGAAAACTAAGTCCGACCAAAGCTTATAGGACTGATGGGTTCTCCGGACAGGCGGTGGTAATGTTCGGGACAGCTGCATTCCACGACACAAAGGCCCAGAAGAATAGCTCCCTTGCAGGTTTTTTTTTTCTGGACCATAAAATCTGGAAATAGATTTCCCCACCCCCTAAAAGATAAGACACAGGCCCCAGAGAGAATCCGGACCCTCTGAGTCTCCTCTTTCCAGTCAAAGAAGAGAAAGTATTTATGACAGCCCCCATGGTCAGATGCTAGGAATCCAGAATCCACTCTCTTCAGCTTTACACCGAGCAAATTCTCTCAGATCGAAAAGGCTGGAGCCAAAGATGCAGCGGGCTATGCTGGGGTGGAGATGCTCTGGGGTTCCTCGCACTGCTCTGGACGCTAGTGAGATCCACAGCCCTGACACAGCACTTCTGGAATCTCCCCTCCTGCTGCTTCAGAGCTAGAGTTCTGTCTCTAAGAGTTTGGGCAGTTCCTAAGTTCAATAGTGGTGAGTTCCCTAAATTCAAAAGATTCCAGTATAGAGTCTCTTGCCCGAACACCAGGAATCTCCTTTAAGAATTTGACTGAGAGTGGTCATTTCCCCAGTAATTATTTAAATAAAAAAAGGTCGGGGGAGAACTGCTCTTTCTATCCTGCCTTGCCCTGCTATCCTGTCCTCTATGCCTAGAGCCAGCCCACAGCTGGTTCCAGATTAGGGCAGGAAAGGAGGAGATCTAGCTTTCTACCACACCCTTCCTTGCCCAACCCTGAAACCCCAGGATGAGGAAGAAAGACAGGTAGATTTTTTTTCTTGATGCAAAAGCTTACAAATATATATATTTATCAAGCATTTATATTCATCAAACATTCTGTGCATTGCCTGGTGCACACATGTATGTATAGGCCTGTGAGTCAGAAAGGCCACTTTCAGAATGTGTATAGCTAGTGTGAAATGAACATACACTTGATATGTCTCTGAGTAAGAGAATAGTGTAGCATCTATATATGTACATGTACATGCATAGTTATGTATATACACACTATACGCATATATACATATACACACTCATCTATCTATCTATATGTATATGTGTGTATATACATACATATAGATAGATGTGTGTGTGTGTTCTGAGTGTGCTCCAGGATGGCTTTGTAAGCCTCACTTACTGTGGAGGAAGAAGACAGAAAGAAATTCTTATTCATCTTCATTCAGGAGCACAATAGCACACATTCACACACATGCTCTCATGCTTTCTTCTCTTTTCTCCCTGCATTAAGCCCACTGTAGACACTGTGGCTAGGGAAGGGGGTTGAGGGACCAAGGTTATTTTTTCCATTAGAATTAACTTGAATTTGTCCAGTCTTGGGCATGGGGATCTGTGCCCCCCTCCCGGAAAGTGTGGGTAAATATTTAAAGAGTGTCTATTGACAGTTCCCATCCACATCCTGACCTGGGAAGCCTGCCTGGAGAAGAGGAGGGTGCAGGGAAGCCTGAGGGCCCCTGTAGGTCCAGCTGGCATTTCCTATGGGGTGGTGGTTTCTGAGAATCAGTAAGAGGCCTACTCCTACTCCCTTCAGCCCGCTAATAGTCTCAGAAACAGAAATGTCTTGGGTTAGGCTAGGCAGAAGCCTGGGCGCTCAAGCTGTTTCTCTTGGTCCCCATAAACAGCTTTGCTCTCAGAGTCTCCCAGCCAAGCTTGTTGGGTTTCCTGCTCCTTGGAGGAACTGCTTTCTGCAAGGGTATTGTGGTCTTGCTGGGGTACGTGGAGTGTCACCCCCATCGTCTCTACCCATAGTAGTCAAGGGACAAGAGTCTCCAGGTTGTAAAGAAGACAGAGCAGCTTCAGACTCTGGGGAGAGGTCAGGGACTTGAGGGTCTGCAGCCTGAAGGGTCCAGGTACACGTTGTGCTTCTTCCTGAAGTCCCAGACTTTAGGAGCCCACAGGTAACTCACCTTTGAGGTTAAAGGCTCAGCCCCGACTTACTAACACTCACCCCTGGGGTCTTCTACCTGTTGAGGTAACCTGAGTTGATCTGCTGGCTCAGGTATCTCTCAAAAAGGACAGAAAAGGGGTGCACCTTCTAACAAGAGTACATACTTTGGAAAAGCTGGCCTGGCCATTAGCTGGGGCTGGCTGGCCATCCCCTACACACACACCACACCCCCATCCCTCCCCTCTCCTCCCTCCCTCTTCTCCAGGTCCCCCCCAGGCCCGAACCCCTCAATCCTCTCTCCCCCTCCCTTTCTCTCTCTCTCTCTCTCTCTCTCTCTCTCTCTCTCTCTCTCTCTCGCTCGCTCGCTCGCTCGCTCGCCTGTCTTCATGTCGTGGATTGATGAACGCGAATCGCGTGTAAGCGCCGCCACCGCCGGGAGTCTGAGGAATTCGCCTGGGCTGTTAGAGGAAAGAGCTAAGTGAGCGCGCGCGCTCTACCTACCGACAGTGAACAGAGCCGCCGCCGCCCGAGCCCTCAGCCGGCACCGCGCCCCCACCTGCCCAGCCCCCAGCCCAGCAGTCCAGCCCGGGGGAGCCGGCCAGCTTGGGGGTTCGGTCCCGGGGGGAGGGGAGTTTTGGGGATACCGGGCGGGGGAGCGTGAGCCAAGGGGAGGGGGCCGCAGGTTTTCATGTGCCCAGCATGAGCTCCTACTTCGTCAACCCCCTGTTCTCCAAATACAAAGGCGGCGAGTCCCTGGAACCGGCCTATTACGACTGCCGGTTCCCTCAGAGCGTGGGCAGGAGCCATGCGCTGGTGTACGGGCCCGGAGGCTCGGCGCCCGGCTTCCAGCATGCCTCGCACCATGTCCAAGACTTCTTCCACCACGGCACCTCCGGCATCTCCAACTCGGGCTACCAGCAGAACCCATGCTCGTTGAGCTGCCACGGAGACGCCTCCAAATTCTATGGCTACGAGGCGCTCCCCAGACAGTCCCTTTATGGGGCTCAGCAAGAGGCGAGCGTGGTGCAATATCCCGACTGTAAATCCTCCGCCAACACTAACAGTAGCGAAGGACAAGGCCACTTAAATCAGAACTCGTCTCCCAGCCTCATGTTTCCATGGATGAGACCCCACGGTGAGAAGCCTTTTCTCTTTCCCCCTTGGTCTCCCGCGCTCCGGGGTCTTCCCCCTCCCTCGCCTCCTTTTTGTCTGCCCTTGCTTTCCTTCCTGGCTTTGGGGGTCTCTTCCACTCCGCTCCAGTGCCTGGGTGGGTTCCTGGAGGTTCAAAAGGTTTGGCTGGGTGTGGGGCGGGGGGGGCACCTGAGATATTGTGAGTGTTGGGGTGAAGGTGGGGGAAAGGTGATATGTGGGTGCAAAGGGTCTAAAAACATTTCCTCCATTCCTTCTCTCTCTCTCTCTCCCTCTCCCCATCTCTAAAGTCAAAGTTGGGGAGGTGGCTGACAAGAACACCCAGAGTAAACTAGGGTTATTAGCCTTTGGGGGCGGTAGCCAGTTTTCCCAAAGACAGGAAGACAGCCATTCCAAGACAGTGGGCAGACATTGGGTGAAAGGAAGACCCTTTACTGTCTCCCTCTGGCCAGAGAGAGGGGCGAGAACCTAAGGGCAGGCACTCTGACTCTTTGGGGTCTCCACTTCTTCCTCTCAGAGAAGCAGCCTGAAGGCCATTACCCCAACTTTTTTTTTTACTTCCTCCTGTTGGAGAGAAGACTGAATGCCTGAGCAGAAAATCAATGCTCCAGAAGAGAGAGGGGCTACACAAAGTAGGGGCTTCTGGGGTCCAGGGACTAGTGCTATACAAAGTAGGGGCCTCTGGGGTCCAGGGGCTAGTCAGTTTACCCCCCAGTCAAGATCTATGGGGCTTCTTGGAAAGCTGCTCAGGTTATGAGCCCCTCCAAGGGTGGCCCCTCATGGCTCAATTTCGAAGTACAGGGGGAAGCAAAAACAACAGTTCCGGCAGGGATGACCCTTGATTTATTTGTTGGTCTCCGATTAGCAATCAGGCAGAGCTGCGTTACATTCCAGGAGATCAATTATTTCTCTTATTGGAAAAGCATTAGGCAGAGATAGGCAAGGCGGGGGCAGTGGACAGAAACCCCTCTCCTCTAACCCCAGCCCTTTTCCTTTTTCTTGGAAGCAGATTGTGTCCCTAGGCCGGCTTACTAAATACCACTCTGTCCTTGTAAACAAAGCTGTAAGGGCCAAGCTGGAGGCCTGAAGGACCCTGCAAGGTTCCCTTGTCCCCAACAAGCCCCTACTTTTCAGACAGATACCTCCCTGCCCCTCACCTTCACCCACCTCCTAAGGTGAAGAAAATCAAACCAAAACATGTATGGGAACTTTTCCTGCCCTTGCTTGTCTTCTGCGGGCAGACTCACTGGCTGGAGGAAAAACTGAGAAGAAGGGGGGAGCTTTGTGGGAAGCAGAGTAGTTGGGGGGAATGGAGCACCCCCAAAGCAGATATAACCAGACTGGGGTTCTGTTCTGTCCAGCTCCTGGGCGGCGCAGTGGACGACAAACTTACAGCCGGTACCAGACCTTGGAACTAGAGAAGGAGTTTCTCTTTAATCCTTATTTGACACGAAAGCGCCGGATTGAAGTCTCTCACGCCCTGGGACTGACCGAAAGACAAGTGAAGATTTGGTTCCAGAATCGAAGGATGAAGTGGAAAAAGGAGAACAACAAGGACAAATTGCCTGGGGCCCGAGATGAGGAGAAGGTGGAAGAAGAAGGGAATGAGGAAGAGGAGAAAGAAGAAGAGGAAAAGGAAGAAAATAAGGACTAGGAAAAAAGAGAGAAAAAATCTCTCCTCCCCCCCCCCCCAGCTACTCCCTTGAAGTTTCGTTTTATGGTAGCAGATAAATTGAGAAGTTTACGACTGTCATTTGCTTTTATAGAGAATAGAATGGCACTCACTGCTCTAACTACCTGTCAGATACTTGCAGCTCTGCTTTTATTACCTTTGGACTTCCCCTGCTCCTTGTCTGTTTGGGGGCCAGGGGGCTGGGGAGACCTAGACACAAGGAAAAGTTCTGCTCCACTTCATGCTTAGCTCACCCTCACTTGTCCTTGCTTCCAGCTTCTGAGCCCTTCCTGAACTTTAAGGTCTAAGCCTTCTCACACACCCCACTTCTCCCCACCCTCCCACTCATTGCTTCTATGGTATTTATTTTAAAGGGAATCCGCCTGAAGATGTGGAAGATGGTTCTTGGCTTGGCTTGTATGCTAGGAATCAGAGTACTGAATTAACTTCTTTTTTGAAAGAAAAGGAAAGAAGAAAAAAAGCAGAAGAAAGGGGAATGAAAAGGAAAAACTGTTAAAAGAAATAAAAGATAGCAAAGAAGATTCCCTCCCTCTCTGAGGCTCCTTCCTTAGAAAACCCCCTTGACTTTCTCCAGGAACCTAAGAATCTATCCACCCCCTTACTGAGGGGTAAAGAGGGGCCTGCAGTGGTCTCTAAAATCCTACCTATCCATGCCATAGTCATTGGGCCCAAGCCTTCCTTGCCTGTCCTTGCTGATTGATTTCTGTTCTTTGGGCCCAGCTTCCTCTGAGCTGTCTTAGTGTTTGTGCTCAGAAATCACCATAATCATGAAGACAATATGCTGATTAAAAAACTTTAATATACTACCTAAAGGGAACCTGCAATAATCTTGGGGGAGGGGAGAGAAAGAGAAAAAAAATCCTACTAAAGGAGGTAAAAACAGAAAAAAAAAGAAAAAAGAAAAAAAAACCTTCAATGTATTTTATCACTACCTATAGAAAGCTTTGAGAGTATTTGTAATGCGGTTTTGTTGTCGTCTGTTGCTGCTTATTTCACTAAGAAAAAAACCCCAACAACTGAGACTGCCTAGCCCGCTGGTCTTGTGCGCTTTCATTGTGCTATTAACCCCAGTAGAGTAGAACTAAACCGCACTGAATGCATAGTTACTGTCTTGAATTCTCTGTTTATGCAACGTGCTCGAAAGGAAAAAAAATGTTAAAATATATCTATAATAATAATTTTTGGTCATTTGTCTTTATGTCCAGCTATGAATGTAGATTTTGTGTCCTGAAAGCCCTGTTCCTGGTCCAAGTACTTTGTATTGTATAAGTGAGTCATAATAAAAAAATGAAAGAAGAAATTGAAGCTGGAAAGACTTGCTGTTTCTCTGTAACTCCCCCCTTTTCCTACTCCTCCCTCCTTATTCCCTTCCCCAGCTCTGCAAAAGGCCCTACCCTGATCTGACTTTGAGTGGTGGAACTTGGGAATGGGGTAGGGAGAGTGGGGAGACAGGAGGGCAGGTGACTGACAGTTAAGGGTTAAGGAAGGGGAAAAGTCTACTAGAAGGAAGGAGGGTTACTTAGCTAATACTAATGCCAAACAAGAAGGCTCATAGGTGCTGGGACTCCAAAGGGAAGACAGAAGCCCCTTCATTTCTGTGCTGGGTCCATGTTTCTCCTGGGACTATGCCTTTTCTTCCAGGGGTTTGGGCTAAGGGTGATATGGTGTGGTTCTTCTCTTGCTTGTGACCACCCCTTACCATCCAGTACATCATATTGCAATAGTGGAGAGGATAGGGATAGGGGTATGTGAAGCTAAATGTAGCTGAGTAGTCAGGAGAGTTCGGCTGACAAATGCCAAAGTGTGGAATGAGGAAGCTTCTGCCTGGTTCAGAGGAGAAGGGAAGGACAAATGAGTAAGCTGGTATACCAGTCAGGGTCCGCATCCTGGAATTCAAATTCAACACAAGGCTATCACTGCCACTCAGCCCCCTTGTGTCCACTTAGCTTCTGTTCTGACTGTTTCAAGCCAGCTCCTGGCTGGCTTCACTTTTACAATTGGGCTGCTTTTCTGGCTACCACAGTGAGGACCGCTGATTTGGGAGCATAGGCCTGTTGGGTGGACAGCCCCCACAGCAGGGGAAAGAGAATGTTTTCATTTTCTAAAATAAAGAGTTCAGTACCAGGAGCTCAGCTAGCAAAGGGATCATTCTGTATGGTTCAAATCTGTTTATGCCCAAACCATTCCAAATTCCAGAGATACAAGATGTCTGGTTCAGCCAGGCCAGAGCAGGAGGGGAAGAGAGGATTTCTGGTCTTCAAAAACAGAACCCTAAAGACATATATTTTTGAGACCAGATCTCCGGGGTCAGTGATTTTTAACCTAGGCCAGGCCAAATGTTTCACCAGGTACTAATCTCTGGCTCCTATAAAAGGGGTTCAAGATTTGTCAGGCGGTTTTTCTAGGGGCTGAGAAGCTGCTGCGGGGTGGAAGGACAGGTTGGGATAACTTTAAGTAGGAGGTGGGGGGATCTGTGGAATTGGGGTCCCTGCTGACAACTAACTGATCCCCTTTGACTTTGGAGGCTTAGGCGGTTGGCCAGGGAAGCCTGAAAACAGCCTTTCACTTCCTATCTGATTCTGTGGGACCACCGAAGGAGAGCCGTTTCATTTTTAATCCTGAGGTGATGGTTGCTATTGGAAAAAAAAAATCCTTCCCTGAAGCAGAGTGAGATGAACCCCTTGTAAATGGCTCTGAGGGGCCTCACAGCTCCCCCCAACATAGATACCAACCCCCCCCATTCATCCCTGGCCTGCTCAGTAGTGTCCATGGCCCTAAACTGTCGCGTCTGAGAGCGGGTGTGTCTGGCGCCCGGCTTCTCTGGAAATGTCGGGCAGCAGGAGGGTCAGACCTAAGGAGCCCCAGCGACCCCTCGTGCATGCTGTACCCGCTCCCCGTTTTCCCTGCCCACCTCTTCTGCTTTCTCATTTGGGAAAAAAGGAGGTTAAAAACCCATTTTATGGGGGAATGTAATTGCAAGAGCGGGATGCGCTCTTTAGAAATGGGTGCTCCTAAATGTTGCTGCTGCCGTCCCATTACCGAAATGGGTACCATTAGGCTGCTGCAGATACGACTTTCTCCCAATTTTTACTTTTTTATTAGCCAATCAAAGTGGCTTCCGAAAGCTATTTGTGATTTGTGAAAAATAGTATCTTTCAAAACGCTGAGTTGAAGCATCTCGCTCATTTCGCCTTGGATTTATTATTCTAATCTCAACGGTAAAGACGGGATGGTGCAGCTGTTAAACTGGGGGGCAAATTCGTTTCTCGGTATTAAAAAAATATTGCCGCATTTTCTCTCCCCACTCTTTCACTGAATGTCCAAAGGAGATGGGGGTCTTGGAGAAATCTGAGGCGCCAAAGAAATTAGTGTGCCCCTAAGATACTCCCAGGGGACCCCTTGAAGAAGAACATGGGTTGACCTCCACAGTCTCATATTCCTGGTATGAGATGCCATCCCAGAGAGTTATCCCTAGCCCCAATTAAAGAGGATTCAGGACAGGTTGTATGTGCCATAATCCGAAAGGAAAATTTCCGGTGAGCTGCCCGGCAGTGCTGTCCCATTGTGAGAAACTGGGCCAGCGCTTCCTCGCCGTAATTTTTAACTACCTGTTATAAAGTTTATGGGTGGGTTTGTAAAAGAAACGAGGTCTCTGCATCCGGCTGAGGGAACTGCTTCACTGGGAAGTTTGGGGAGGGGACGAAGGGTCTCTTGTAGGCTGATTGAGCACTCAGCCCTTGAGGTTCCCTTGCCTGCTCAATGCCGACCAAGGAAAGATCTCCAGTCAGTGGGGAGTGGCCGGGCTACAGCCTAGCAACCAGTCTCTAGGAGGTAGCTTATTCTGGCCTCCCCACACCGTACTTACTACCAAAATTGGTGGTCTGGGAAATGGGGTGCATAGACTTTTAGAGCAAAAGGCAGAATTCGAAGCAGTAAATGACTTTCTTACAGGCCTGCGAACTCTGAAATCAGATCTCAGCTGCCCAGATACTGAAGGAGAAATTTTTTTTTTGCCCGAAATAGACAGGTGTTTTGATCTACCAGAGAGGGTGAAAAGGTTTCAAAAGTACCTTGCTCCTCAAAAAAAGAAAGAAAGAAAGAAAGAAAGAAAGAAAGAAAGAAAGAAAGCTGGACCAAAATCTTAAACATTAACACTTTTTAAAAAATTCTTTGAGTCTTGCAAGTTGCCATTAAAAACTAGGAAACAAGAGAACCTGAAATGAAACTAGAAATGGTCTTGAGGGGTGGGAAAGTCCTTCCGTCAGAGAAAGGGACCACCTGGGGAATGAAAGTCATTTTAGGGGTCCTTGAAGCTGCCCAGGAACTGTCACCCTCTGCTGCCTAAAGGACTGCCAAATTCTGGTCCAGTTCTGTCTTTTAGACACCATCTACTACAGGCTTGCTTGGGAGGGCTGCCAGCGTCCTGAGACTCCAGTTCTTGTCTGATGGGTGGGGAGTGGGGGCTTGCCGGGGGCACCACAGTAGAAAAGACGTGTTCTCTTTCTAGAAAACAAAGGTAGGAGTAGGTACCCTATTCATTTTTATTTCCTTCATCTCGCCAGCCTTCATTGCCTCAAGGCTGCAGACCTCTGCAAAGCTTTGATTTTCATCAGATCCAACATTATTACCTTCATTTATTAAGAAAAGTATTTAAAATTCCAGACAGCAAGAGGAGGCAGCCGACCTTCAGCGTCTGAGCCCTCTTTTCTCCCTTCTATACTAGCCCTATCTGCTTTTGCGGTGTTAGTCTAGCAGCCGGTCTGTGGGGAGTGGGCGGTGGGTGAGGGTGGGGTGGGGGTTGGGTGATGCTCCCTTTCTGAGAGAATTGGGTAAACATGGCGACCGTGGCGCCCATTTGCACACGCTACACAAATGCATCGCATTCCCGGTTGTTTGCAGAAAATTTACAGCTGAGTAATAAAAGTTTACGATCGACTCACAAGTTGGATTGGCCACAAGAAGTCATGTGGATTCCATCCATGAACGTGAACTTTTTATTGTGGTTTGTCCGTTCAGAGCGCTCCGCAGAACAGTCCTCCCTGTAAGAGCCTAACCATTGCCAGGGAAACCTGCGCTGGGCGCTCTGTTCATTACCAGTATATTTTTTATTAATCTGATTAGTAATTATTTTTCCCTATTTAATTTTTTTCCTTCCAGGTGGAGTTGCCGGAAGCTGGGGGCACCTGGGGAGGGCGGGGTGGAAGGGGAGAGGCAGGAGTTGAGAACACCTCTCTCCCTCCCTCTACCCGACCCTCAGGCCCCCAAGGGGCAGGAGGTACGAGGGTGTGGGAGCTGAGATCCAGCGCTTGAAGACGCCTCCACCCCTCCCCTCTCCCTTCTGCCCCTTCCCTGCAACTCTCCTTAATTTGACTTTTTTTTTAATTACTAGGACTTTCCTTTTTTCTTTTTAAATTTATATAAAGTATATGTGTGTATGTATGGAGCTGAGACAGGCTCCGCAACGGCACAGAATGAGGAAAGACAGAGAGTGGGAGAGAAAGACAGAAAGAGACAGAGAGGGAGACAGGGAGAGTGACAGCGGCACCCGGTAAGTGTTTCCTTATTGGTTCAAATATGTGACTAATGGTCCGTAGCTGGGTGGCGGTTTCAAGATAAGGACAGCAACGGCTGGTCTTGGTTAGGGAGGAGAGGGGGCTGGTGAGATGGTGGGGTCGTGGGTAATTAAGGGGCGGAAAATGGGGGGACCGGGTTAACGCTGAAATACTGGTAACTGGTACTGGGGAGAAAGTGTTGTCCTGATTTCTCTGTGCGCCGAAGTTGGGGTCCAGGGTTAGAGAATCTTGGCCCTCGGGGCTCAAATCCTAGTCTGGGGCGCGGGGCCCTCTGATATCAGCCCACAGTATCATACCTGCTCTTTAGAGAGCTTGACTGGTGGAAAGGGGTTGTGGTGGCCTGGAATTTCAAACTTCAAGACAGTAGAAAGAATCTGTAGGCTGGGCCCACTGCTCCCTAAGCAACGTCAACCCCTCAACCCCAAACAAACTTTCCAGCGCCCCCTCCCCGTTCAGCAGCTCCCTCCTTCCCAAAGAGCTAGAAACTAGACCTCACACATGCGCAGTGTGAGCCCAGGGCCGGGCCGCGGAGCAGGAAGCGGGCGCAGCAAAGCGGGCGGCTGAGCCTGTTAATTGACAATTAGGGGGGAGGCTGGTGGCTGGTGTGCGTCAGCCAAGGGGAGAGAGTCTGCCCACCCCTGCTCCCGCCCCCACTCTGGCGCGTAGAAGGATGGGAGGCGCCCTACGCTGGGGATGGAAGGGGTGGGGGTGGGAATGCAGCGATCAAAAGCCATCTAGTGCGCCAAGAAAGCGACCTATCCACCCCCTCCCGCTAGTCCTGCGCCCTCAGCCCCCACTTGCGCCCCCTCCACCCGGGATGCCACACTAACTTTCTTGCGCACCCCGCCGAGCTGCTCTAGATTAGGACCCGGCTTGTCCTGGTGGAGGTGGGAATGAGAGAGGTTTCAAGCTGGGCGGGTGTAGACCAGGCCTTGTCCGCAGGGCCTCGAGGGTGCTGCAAGCCCGCGTGCACTTTATGGGTGGGGTGGGTGGGGTTTCCTCGGAAAGGGCGTCAGACTAAGGTGGCACGGAGAATGCTGGATCTTCCTCATAATTGGTGCTAATGGAGTGTTGTATAGTCTTAACTTGACACATATGGTTTCATAACACAGTGGCTTAATTTCTTCCAAATGTACGTGGCCCTGACTGTTGCAGTTTGATATATGACCCCGCCCTGCTCCCAGGCCTGGGTCCCAGGCGACCCTGTAAAGTGTGAGATTGTGTTTATAAAGAGCACACAAAACACACAAAATGCTTACACACCCAAACAGACACACCTTAGAGCTGGGAACTCGGCATTTTCCTGGCGAGGGCCCAGACGCTGAGCCAGACTCACCTTCAGTAGGGTCAATTCCCCCTCATCTTCCCCCAGAATCTCTACTGAGAGAGCCTTAGCCTAGCAGTGTGGGGGAGGGGATAGCTCGATTTCCTGTTTAAACCCAGACCCGTCGCCTGCGTGCGCGGGGGTGGGGTGGGGTGGGGTGGGGTGGGGTGGGGCAGAGTGGGTAGAGAACCCATTTTTATCAAATTGTTAAAAATACAATACGACTTCTTTCAAACCAAATCCTTTGAGTTGAGCCTATAGTGAATCCTCTCTCTCCTTCCCCCACAATCACCTTCCCTTCCCCAGCCCCCCCAAAATTCCCCCTTTGCAGTCAACATAAAGGCCTCTGAGGTATTCTCCCGGGGGAAGACATGGCATTTTCTCTCCCCTTTCTCACCCCACCCCCCAACAGGGCTGGTGTGTCGGCAGAGGCGTCTGCCGAGGGGCTAATTTCGCGTTCCTTGTTTATGACCAAGAAAAGCGCTAGGCTTTCCCCAAATGGGCGCAGCCTGCCGCCTGCTCCGCTGCCGCGCACTCTGCTGCCGCTTGAGCCTGGCCCCGAGACGGATGCCCGGGGGAACCAGGCTAGGGCTGACCAGAACGGGAATCTGTGGGACCTGAAAAGGGCCAGGGGCGTGCGTTGAGACAGTGGAGGGGCCCTGGAGGCCGGAACGTGAGCCTTTTTCCTGGCGTACAGTGGGAACCGCCGATCGGTGAGGCCGCTATTTCTCTCTTCTGCCTGTATTTTTGTCGGACCTTGTCCCTGCTAATGGCCGCAATGACGTGGGAGGGAATGTTCAGGGGCACAAGTCTCCTTTGTTCCACCCCAAAAGAAAACCGTTTTGGGAGAAGGCTGTTCAGGCCAGAGTGGATTCCTTCACCTGGGATGTTAGAGGCCCCCTCCCATCCGAGGGGCGGGCCTGGGCTAGGCTGGGATATTTCTCCAGGCCTACAGGGGATCTAGCTGGATGTGCTAATAGCCATATCGAGGTGCTAGGGTGCGAGAGTGCCCGTCAAAAACACCAGCTTGAGGTGTTTTTATATTTTTATTGATTTCCTGTTCCTTCTTGGCTACAACCCTGTAGCCTTCCTCCCCTCACCCCTCCTATACCCTTCACCCCTAGCCCCCTCCCTTGGCAGGTGGAGAAGCCAGTGACTGGTCCTGGTTTTCAAGTTTTCCCGACCTGGCCAAGGGATAAATCAGACCTCAACACAGCACTATGCTCGCCAGTTACTTTCGCTTTTCTGCTCCTTGGTTCTTTCTTTTTCTGGCATTGCGGCAGAAACTCAAGAGGGGCACCAGTGGCGATCCTTAACCTCCTTGCATGCCAAATTCTGTGTGAATGTGGTTCCTCACTTTAGGAGAGCTCCTTTGATTCTCTAATAATAGGCAGGGAACTAGGAATAGAATTTTGCTCAAGGACTCTGCACACTCAAAGCTGAGGCTAGGCAGTCACTGGATTCTGTGGATCAAGGCTTGGCAACCTCCCAAGAGCCTGGGACCTAGCAGCAGTCCCTCTGAGCTCACTTTTTGGGCACGCTCAGATCTGCCCCTTAAGAGGCTTTGTAAGCCCTGCCATCCCTTGTGTTTCCTGCCAGGTTCCTAGCAGAAAGGGGCAGAACAAATGCTTTCTCCTCTCTTTCTGACAGTTGTGATCCCTACAGAATTTGACCTTGGTTGGAGAAGGCAACCTTGCTGACCTGGCTGTTGTGTTGTGAAACCAGGCTTGGTGGAATTATATATTTATTATATAGTCTCAAATATACCAATTCAGATTCTGGGAGGAATATAAAGAGACTCGTATTTTCTTGTGCTTTTAACTATATATTACCATGTCTGTATTTGTTCAACACCGTGTTTATGTGCATGAGAAATTTTGTTAGCCTTCTCTGGCTGAGAAGGCTTGGGCTAGGAGAGAGATGGGCACAAGGAGGAGGCCCTCTGGGCATTTCTGGTGGAAATGTGTTTTGGAATCAGAGTATGTGGCTTGCAAAAATCCAAAGAAGCCACAAGGGCTTTGGCTTATTGCTTTTGCTATCCAGTCTCTGGCCTGAGAAATACTACATCCGTCTGCTGTCTCTCTTTATCTCCCTAAGAAGTCTGCCAACTCACAAGCTGCCTTCCAAGGAGAACCCAGTCATCTTGAAAGTGAAGTCTTTGGACTCTTTCATAGCTGTTGTGAGGCTATGAGTGATTCTGAGCAGCCGGGACTGGGCCTGGAGACTGAAAACCTTCATAGGGATGGATGGCAAAGGGATTATAGTGGCTAAGATGATTTCTGGGTAGGAGTCTGGGTGGCTGCAGTCCAAGGTGATTGAAAGGGCTTGTGGAGAAGGTAAACCTGGAGGGGCAAGGGTGCTTGTGAATAGCTCCCCCCACCCTTTGCCTCCCTGGCTCATTTCCTCATGCCAGATTTGACTGTCTGAAGGGCTTATTAGTTCTGGAAGGTCCCAGATCTGGAGACTGATGGGGGTACATTTTAATCTTTTCAGTGACCTTAACCAGAGAGGCCCACTAGGAGAGAAGGCTGGTAGAGGCCCCTCTAGAATACAGTGGCCTGAGTATGGGCCACTGTTGGGAAATAATTGGCCCCTTTTGCAGCTTTTCCAGGACAGACAGAACTAAAAGGAAATACGAATGTCAGTGGAAAGCGAGGGCAGGAGCAGGGCTGGGTGGCCTTTGTGGAGCTCCCAGGGCTCTTAGGTTCCTCGCAGCCTTTCTTCCAAGCTTCTCCCTCAATAACAGAGAGTGACCTCAGGCCCTTCCTACTCTGGTGACACCGACTTTGGGGTGACATTAACCCAGAATCTTGCCCCTTAAGTATCCCACAGCCTGTGCCAATGCTGTCAGACGCCCCTGTTTATTGTGTCTGTGCCTTGTTTACTTGTTTTGTCTGCTGCCACCCTGCGCCAGAGACCCGCCAAACCAGCAGATTCGCTCGGGAGAACAAAGTGCGGGGCTCTTTCAAACTCCCTCCCTTTTTCAACACCCCTCCCTCCCGCCCTTATGCGCTCCCTCATTTTCCCCTTCCAAAGGGAGCAGAAATTGTTCTAAAAACTGCCGCTGTTTATGGGACAGGGGAATTATGGAGACACCATAAACCCCCCCCCCGTGTCCTGGTGTTGGGGAGATTTCCAAACCTTCCTTCTCTTTCCTATGGCAGCGTTTCTTCCTTCACCTTGGTAACTGTTTGGAAAGGGGCCACAGATTCTAAGCTCATTCCAGCTCCTCTGCCCTCCTCCTCCTGGCTCCTCCATTCCTTTCTGCCTGAGCTTCTCTCAGACATATGTGGTTGGATTTTCAGTCAGGGTAATGTTAGTAGAATCATAAAACTAGATAAAGCATGTCGCCTACCCCTCTCTCTCCTCAGCCCTCCAAAATATCAGTGAATTTATGCAAATCCTACAAAAATTAAATTTCCCCTTTTGTAAGGGTCCTATAAATCTTTAGTCATGTCAGGTGTAGAGTCAGAAGGGTCGATGTTTGTCTTTAATTTTGATCCTGGCTATCAACTCTAAAATAGTATCACTACAGTAATATTCTTTTTTTCTGAAATGATTTCTCTCCCCATCTCTCTCCTTCTTTCACCAGGATGAATTAAATGCCTCTTTCAGATCTGCTGACAATAGAGGATAAGCTTATTTATAGAGAAATGACTATGAGGTTTCATTGTTGGCTTATTGTTCTAGAACATAATAACATTTTATTTCCAAGTGGGAGAAGTTAGGCCAGGAGAAGAAACGGGGCGGGTAAGAGGGGGCTTCATACTCATATATACAACTCTTGCCATAGTTTTATGATTTACATAGTTTCCATATGGCAACTCACTGTAAATGCCAAGTTCTCCAGTTTTAAATTCTCATTAACCTCCAAAACCTTCCCAAGTAATGGTCTCCATTCAAAGGCTGAGGAAGAACCAGAGACTGAGACTCCTTTGGACTAGCATAGAATAGTACATTCCTCATTGTCTGTGCTTCCTCACCTGGCAGCCTCCCGAGGCTCTATTTGGGTAATGCAAAGTACCCTAAGTATTCTGGGTCATGATTTTTATTTCCAGGCCAAGTACTGCTTTGCTCTTCTGAAATGTTCCAAGGCAGCTGAACTCTCAGTAGGGATGAGATGCTTTTCACAAATCCTCTCCTCAGCTGATATTTCTGCTGCTTTGGTATCAAGGTGGGAGACTTGAGGGCCTGGTCTCTAAAAGTCAGAAATTATTTTTTCCAGAGGAAGCCTGAAGGGGTCTCAGTGTGATGGGATCTGTTTACTTTTGAACTTTAAGTCAGTGTTGGAGAAGCCAGACATGAAAAAGGGGTTTTGTGTCTGCTGATGGCAGTAGCGGTAACTGGAGTGTAAGTTAGGAAGGGTCAGGCAGAGATTCACAGAAACAGAGGAAGGAGAGAAAACAGGCCTTCAGTTAGCAGGGCTGCTCTGCATACCTTTCTCCTGTGCTGACTTGCGGTAAAGACACAGCAGCTTTGAAGGCTCAGAACCTCTTCTTAGTCCAAAGGGCGGCTGAACCACAGCACAGGCCCTAGAGTTATTTGGGCAAGTTTTCAGAGCTGACCCTTCTGGTCCTTTTCTCCTTCCCTCCTTACTCACCAAGGACACCCCAACTTCCTTCAGCTGGTGAGCTCAAGCCTTGTCACCAAAGATCAAGTTCCTACAACTGAATCTGTCTCTGCGTTGGGTGTGTCAATTTTCACTTTTCTCCCAGAGTGTCTAAGCTTGACTTCTGAAAGCAGCGTTCTTTTTTGGAGTGCACAGTATGTACAGAGGGCGTATGCCTTAGGAAATCTTTCCTTAACACGTCTAGAAAAAACTGGGAGCCTTTTGGGTGAGCCCTGTTTGGCATTCCCAAGCAGATCAGACCTCCGTTCAGGTTCTTTGGCGGCCTGCAGCGTTCTTTGCAATTCTTTTCCTCCGAGGTCCATAGAGATCAAAGGGGCTTGTTCACAAAACACCAGACATTTGGAATAGGGTTTTTTTTAAGTTTTTTTTTTTAATTTAGCTATAAGCCGGTAGAGCTAGCTGAACTCTAGAACAACAAAGCCTTAACCAAATAGTGCGATTGTGAGGTGAGCTGAACAATTATTGAACTCAGCTTTCTCTGCAAGAGGGATTTCAGCTCGCTCCCAGTGGCACAAAAGGGGCCGAGGAGGGTAACCATTCTGTGTCGCTGGAAATCAAGAACTGGAGGTGGTGGAGGGGCAGTGTCCTGCAGCTGCAGTATCTTTTAGGCTTCCAAGAGCCCAGGCAGGCGAGGGAGCTTGGAGTCCCGCGGTTCCTACTGCCGCGTTGGAGTGAGCTACATGTAGTTAGGCTAGGCTCCGAGGCCAGGAATGGAGTAGGTCAGTGCTAGAGACAGTCACAGACGTCTTTGCAGAGGTGGAGAAGATCTAGGGAGAGAGGAGACCTGCAGAACACAAAAGAGGACATTCCACCGAAGAATATCCCCGAATAAAAATTCCAGATCTCACCAGGCTCATCTCAAATGTCTGTACACACAAAATGACTTTATTTGCCAGAGCAGAGAAGAAAGCAGAGGCAGGCAAGATGAGGACTGCCCATAACATCATCCTAAAAATGAGTCCCAGTCTCCCCTCCCTTTTTTCCCAGTTCACAGCCATAGGGACCCCCTACCTTTCTCCTGGCTTAGACTCCCGAAAGACTGAAATCCGGGGAAACCCCTAACGTGCAGCCCTCAGCCTCCAGGTCAGTGACTACACCCACTCAGGCCTCAGAAGCAGGCAGTAAATTCCTCTCCTATAATTAGCACCCCTGGAAAGCACGTTTCCAGGGGTGGGTGGCTGGAGTGGCCAGTGGCAACTTTTCCCCCTTTATTCCTTTTCTAAGATTTTTAATGTTGTTTTTAAATCCAGTAATTACTGCTCCCAAAGCGAAAATCTGCTCTTGACACCAAGTCTCCTCTTAATGCCTAATTCAGAAAGTCGAAAGCCCACGCACAGTACGGCATAGACCGGGCAGGCGGGCCGACGGGCCTAATGGGGGGCTGTTCTGATTCTCTAAGCTTGTGTTTTGATGGAAACAAAGAATGGGAGTCTCCCTGCTTCCCAAGACTTGTGCATATTTACAGAGCTGCACTGCAGTTTTAATAAAACATCTGTTCTTGCTTCTGCTGATGAGCTTCCATAATTATTTTCAGACAAATTTAACAGGAAAATATAAATATATTTAGAAAAACTCAAGCCCCGGCCCCTCCCCCATAGACAGCCAGTCTTCCGCAAAGGGAGGAGAGAGCACAAGATGGGAGAAGGAAAAACTATTACCCAGTGGAGGGAAGATCAACTCATCTGATCTGCTCTCCCCCTTGTAGAGAATCCTCCATCCTCCGAGTAAATTTCAGCAGCATGATTAAAGGTCTAACTAAAAGAAATGGGATCTTTTCCTCCTTTAGGAATAGAAAGGAATGCAGGAGAGTGTTTTGGGAGTTAATTTACCCCCAAAGTCTTTAGATAATGGGAAGATATTTGATTTCTGCCTTCCCTGGTCTCCCCTTTCCAGCATTTCTGTCCCCACCCCCGCCCCAGGCAGCTGGTTTCTGTTCATTTTAAATCGGCGAGACCTTTCAGTCTCTGCCTCTGTTTTGGGACGTAATAAAACACTTAACTTTTCCGGGCCTGAGACTTTACACTCTGCTCCTTGGGTCGCCCACCCCTGAGCCTACCACCTTTAGGCCCCAAAAGAGAATCTCCCCAACTTTGGGGCCCCTTTCATCTCTGGATATGATTGAGGGGGCTCTAGGCATCCTTGTTAGGGGACTGTAGCAATGTTTCCCTCAAAGTCCCTTCTTTCTTTTAAGGTCACTCCCTCCCCCAACTCATCCATAAAAGAGATTTAAAAATACACAAAAATCCACACTTATGGAAAACAAAACTTCATTAAGACATCCTATCTTCCATCATTCAATTTGTTTTACATTGCAACAATTTAATATCTTGAAGGAAGTACCACTGACATGATTTATCCCTCTCGCAATCTCATTCTGAAATAGGGGGGAAATTTATTCTTTCTTGCTGTGGCTTCTACTTGTTACACCGCTACCCTCGGGGCAGACAGGAGGCTGGGAACTTTGAAAAGAGGCTACTGGTGTCCAGGAGTGCACTGACTTGTTCCCTAGCTAAGCCCCAGGGTACCCTCCCCTCAGTTAGCTCTTTCCCTACCTCTTGCCCTCCAGGGGGACTGGAGACTCAGCCAGCTGTTGGAAACCTCTGCCCAGACATGCCATGAATTCAAGTACAGATGAATTGGAAAGCAAAAAGCAACACACTACTGTCTGTGTTTGGGGGAGCAACTGCTATGCTACCCCCCAGATGAGATAACTTTTAAAATCCCTCTCTGCCTCCTCCTCTGTCTTCTTCATCTTGGAAAGAAAATAGTATAGTCCTAGGGATAGAAACTTCCATAATTACTGGGATTTTTCTTCTGCTCTCCTAAGTTCCAGCAGTTTCCCTCTTTTCCAAAGGCAGGGCTGGATTTTTAAAAAGCCAACACAAATTGTCTGGCAGGAAGACTCCTCAACTCCCTAAAGAGTTTCATGTATTAACTAACATTTTGTCTGCACTAGTTCCTACACACTGTCTGCTTTTAGGTTCTAAACTTTATCCCCCCGCCCCCCCCCCACACTCCAGGGAAACCTTAACATTACAGAAGATGAAGTTTTTTTCCTCAGCGTAGTCCCGTTTATGGCTTTATTGCTGCCCATTGATTACTCTGCTTTGTTACACAGAAGGAAAAGATCATAAAACCCAGCATCCGGGTTCTTGTTATAGTCAGGCTCAAAAAAAAAAAAATAGTGAGGGGGAAAACGTGAGTTTTTGTTGCTTCCTTCCTGTGCCTTGCCAGCCTCCCTTTGTCAGCTGCAAGTATTTCCAGCCTATGTCGATATGAAATTCAGTTTGGATTAACCAGAGGGAAACCCCAGCTGCACACCTTTTGCTGTTTTGGTTCACTTTACTGCAGCTCCCTGAAGCCTTACAAACTGCTCTGTTCTAATCTCCTCCCTATGCTCAGCCTCAAGGTGGGGAGGAAAATGGAGGTAAGGGCTTCTGAGCACCTAGAGGTGACTGGCTGGGTGAGAACCCAGGTTGCCCAGGAGTCCTTTCCCAGGGTCTTCTAGGCTTACAGCTCAGGTCCAGGGCTCCACTCCTGAATCCAGAGCAGATAGGGTCTTGTGACCTGGGCAGTGGCTTGAGCCTGCTGGAAGATAACTAACTGTTCATGGCAGTCCCTTCCTTGTTCAGGCTGCATAGTATGTGAACTACCCCACTGGCCTGAGCTTGTTCCAAATCATAAATTCTCACCAACATAAACAGGAGTTGATGTCTTTAGAAAGAATCTCAGAGGTTCTCTCTCTCTCTCTCTCTCTCTCTCTCTCTCTCTCTCTCTCTCTCTCTCTGTGTGTGTGTGTGTGTGTGTGTCTATGTATTATTATAAATGTTTTCTTTTAAGTAAAAATGTTGCAGGAGTTTCCCCAAAAAGGGACCTGGGGAGGAGCACTAGACTGGGAGGCAGAAAAGAGTAGCTACTTACTTCAGGACCCCACTGTACCCCATGGTCTCACCCTTCAGATCAACTTGTCACCCTTCAGATGGACATATCCTCTAACCCAAGACTCAGCGACACTGTCTTCCTCTGTGCACCATGTTTCAGGAAATCTCCCTTTCCTTTTGATTTTTTTAATTATTGGAAAAATATGCTGTCTAGTGATGGGGCTCACTTCATGAGTGGCAAGCTAGAATGTCTTGTAGAATTTCTGAGAACTTCCTCCCACTGCGAAGGATCTCCTCAGATGAAGCAACCAGGATGTAATGTTAGAAAAGGGGCAAATGCAAAAGATGAAATCGAACTGAAAACGCAAGGATTTCTCTCGATCTGCATTTGGCCAGAGCACAATAAAGTTAGCTGGGGCAGAGATTTCCTTCCGCAGCAGGGTAGGGGCCCTGCTCACGGACCTGCACCCCACCAACACCAGTTCCCTTACATATATATTCTTAAAGGAAATCCAAGTCTTACTTTCAAAGCACACACTTAGTCTCAACTAGGGAATCAACAGAAGCAGAAGCGATTTTTTTCCCCCTTCTTGACATCTTGCTTGCGATTGGCTAGAAGGGGGTCAGCTGACTTTGTCATTTTGTCTGTCCTGGATTGGAGCCGTCCCTATAACCATCTAGTTCCGAGTACAAACTGGAGACAGAAATAAATATTAAAGAAATCATAGCCCGACCAGGTAAAGGCAAAGGGATGAATTCCTACTTCACTAACCCTTCCTTATCCTGCCACCTCGCCGGGGGCCAGGACGTCCTCCCCAACGTCGCCCTCAATTCCACCGCCTATGATCCAGTGAGGCATTTCTCGACCTATGGAGCAGCTGTAGCTCAGAACCGGATCTACTCGACTCCCTTCTATTCGCCACAGGAGAATGTCGTGTTCAGTTCCAGCCGGGGGCCGTATGACTATGGATCTAATTCCTTTTACCAGGAGAAAGACATGCTCTCAAACTGCAGACAAAACACCTTAGGACATAACACACAGACCTCAATGGCTCAGGATTTTAGTTCTGAGCAGGGCAGGACTGCGCCCCAGGACCAGAAAGCCAGTATCCAGATTTACCCCTGGATGCAGCGAATGAATTCGCACAGTGGTGAGTTTTACAGCTCCGAGATATAAATTAAATAAACTGAACTGGCTTTATGACCGGCTTCCCTAGAAGAACGGGCGGAGAGAGTTTTTTATGGCCCCATAAAAACAATCACGCTCGTCTCCTCGCCGACACCGAGACAGGGCCCCCTCTTCAGCCCCCTCTGCTCACCTCCGCTCTGGCTCGCAGGGGCCTGGCCCCCTCGGTCCCTGACGGATTGGAAGGCTCCAAGAAGAGCTGAGGGGGCAGGAACAGGGCAGGGATGAGGGGAGGGGACAGAGGGTGGGGAAGCCCCCCAAAGTCTCTTTAGGTTGGAGAGAAAGGGGGGAGTTAGGAGAGGGCATAGAAGTGGGGAGAACTTTTCAGGGAACCAGGATTTTGGGGAAGGTGGGGGGAAACCCAGTCCTTGAAAGATGGGGCCCTTATCCCCAGTAGTTGGAATTAGAAAAAAAAATAGAAATTTAAAAAGAGAAAAAAAGAAAACGAAAACTCAGCTTTTAGACATGCAGCCCCGCCCCCCAGCTTTCTTTGGGACACACATCTCCCACCTCGTGGGAAGACTGAATGAAGTTGGGGTCCTGGCTGTACCCCCAGTGGGGGTGGGGCAGAGTAAAAGAGGGAAAACCCGCGAGTTGTGGGTCAAGTAGAAAGAGTCTGGACTTTGCTAGGCGAAAATGTCTTCAGAGGAGGCCTTGTTGATTGTTTCTAGTGTGTTTTGTGCCCGGATCTCTAGGGGTCGGTTACGGAGCAGACCGGAGGCGCGGCCGCCAGATCTACTCCCGGTACCAGACCCTGGAACTGGAGAAGGAATTTCACTTCAACCGCTACCTAACCCGGCGCCGGCGCATCGAGATCGCCAATGCTCTGTGTCTGACCGAGCGACAGATCAAAATCTGGTTCCAGAACCGCCGGATGAAGTGGAAAAAAGAATCTAATCTCACATCCACGCTTTCGGGGGGCGGCGGAGGGGCAGCCGCCGACAGCCTGGGCGGGAAAGAGGAAAAGCGGGAGGACACAGAAGAGGAGAAGCAGAAAGAGTGACCAGGACCCTGCACCCCTCTCTCCTCCCTTGCTCCTCCCAGCTCCCCGAGTCACATACTCTGTATTTATCACTGGCACAATTGGTGTGTTGTGACTTCCTAAAAGAAAATAGGGAGTCAGACGTGGACCTGCAAGTCAGCTCTGGACCCCCTCCCGCACTGCACAACTCTTCACAGGCCTCCTCCTCTAGCTCCCCTCGCTAGCTCCTTCTCGGCTTATCTGCAGGCCCCTTCCCTTGCCCAGGCCTTGGGGACACTGTCCCTGAACCACGCTTCAGACTCTACTGACGTCCCTCCAATTGAGCCCTAGGCTCTCTCCCCACCTCGAGGCCCTGAACTCTCGCCCCCGCGCAGATAGCCGGCTCCTAGGCCTGGGGCCTCCACTCCATGGCCTCAGGGCCCGGCCTGGCAGCCGGAGGGCGGGAGGCCTCAGGAGGGCGCGCCTTGGCCCTACAACATCCCCCACCTCCATCCCGGGCTTCTCCCCAGTTCCTGCACAACCCCTCTGCCCCAGCAAATGCCCAGTCCAGGCAAATTGTATTTAAAGATTCCTGGGGGTCATTATGGCATATTACGAACTGTGACCGTTTCTGTGTGAATATTTCTAGCTGTATTTGTGGTCTCTGTATTTATATTTATGTTTAGTACCGTCAGTGTTCCGATTTCATTTTTAAAAGGATTAAAAAAAGAGGGAAAATAGCAAAAAGAGAAAAAAAAGTGAATGACGTTTGTTTAGCCAGTAGGAGAAAAGAAAAAAGAAAGAAAGAAAGAAACCCCCTCGTGTTATCCTTCTGTATAAATCCGACCTCTGGATCCGTTCTCGAATATTTAATAAAACTGATATTATTTTTAAAAGTTTATAATCCGCCTGTCTGTTCATTCACCCGCCTGCGGGCCTGCAGCAGAGCTCCCCACGGCCTGCCGCCAGCCCTCCACACTCGCCTGCCCCGCAGCCAGGCGCCGAGCCTCTGTCTCTGGGTTCTCCTGGCTGTGCTGGGGTGCTGAGAGGCCTCTGGGACCTCCCCTACGAGGAGCAACACACACCCCGGAAAAGAAAAGGAGGAAAAAGGGCCTCTTGGACTTTCGCTGGGGGCGGGGAAGCCTGAGTGAGCCGGTTGGGCTGCAAGCCCCACGCGGGCCTTTCTTCCCGCCTGTAGGAGCCTGGAATCCTTGGCTTCTGAGCCCTAAGCCCTAAAGGCGAGAAAAGGAGCCTGATCCGAGCACCAGGTCGCGCCCCCTCCATCCCGCCTGACAGCAGCGTCAGAAGGAGGACCTGCAAGCAAGCCCCCAACCCGCCAGGCCAGGCCGGCTGTTGCAAAACGTGGCTGAAGCGCCCTGGCAGCCAAGGACTGAGGTATTGGAGTCAGTCCGCAGGGACTGAACACTGATCCAAAGACATCTCGAAGGAGAAAGACTGGAAACTGAGTTCTGGCCTATGCTGGAACTCCTGACCCGCCAGACAAAATTCCTTCTTCATTCCAGCCCTAGCCTATCTTGTTCTTGCTTCTTTTGTGTGTGTGTGGGGGGGGGGGAGGTGGCAGCAGGACCCTAACTGTTTCTAGACTCCAGCCTTCTTTCCCCAAGCCTCGCCAGAGACATCTGAGTGAGCCTAAAGGGAGAGGTGGGGGTGGGAGGTCTCCCGGAGGGGAAAAAAATCCTCCTGAGTTTTGCAGACTCTTCACGTCCCTGACACAGCCCTCACCCCCCAGCTTCCACCAGCGGGGAGGGGCACTTCTGGCCGAGCCAGAGAGATTCTGGGGAAAAGCAGACAGCAAAGAGCAAGATTTGGGATTAAGAGAGGAGGGGAAAGGAACCAAAGACTGGAGAAACCCTGGCCAAAGACTGTCTAGGTTGCCCAGTCGCCTGGACTGCCCACCCTGTGCCTCTGAAGAGTCCAGAAAATTTCTAGGGGCCTTCTAGATTGAGGTTGCTGAGAAACCTGGTCTAAGGGCCTACTCTTAAAAGATTACAAGCAGGTCATTATCTGTGCCTTGCTCGTAATATTTGTAGCGGCTTGAATCATGCTCTCCAGGCCCTAGAGGGTCATCTGTTTGCTGTCTGAAATTCTGGGCATCAGTACCCACAAGGATCGCAGCTGTAGGAGGGTCCTCCAGCCCACTGTGTCTGCTTACACACATGGAAATGGTACCTCTTACCCCTGTAGGGTTCCTAACTTAGTGAAGTCAACCCAAGTCCATCTGGTCCCTCCGATCACATCCCAGAGTCCTCAGGACCCTCCTCAGCCTCAGAACTTCTCTGGCAGCTTCTGCTCACTCAAGAGCCCTCCCTCCATCCTGCCTACCTCCCAGAGGCTGAGTTCATTTTTTCCAAGCTGAGAAGACAAACTCCTATTCAGCAGAGCTTAGCCCAACCCTCCCAAGAGAGAGCTCTGGATCTTTAGTGTAGGGAACCTAAGTACACCCTCTTGGTTCTCTAGCCTAGACTTTAGCTACCCCAACCCCCTTGCTCAGTCATCTTTGCAGTTTGGAAGTCTCTGGGGGCAGGGAACTGGCACTACCCATTATAAAACCACCTGTGTAAATCCTAAATAAGGCCTCATCTTTTCTCAAATTTAGGCAAAATTTTAAGGCCAGCTCAAGGGTTAGTTTGTCCAACAAGCAACTTCTCTACAATCCAGCTGCCAAGAGAAGCTTCAGGATGCAATTCCTCCAAGTAAGCACCAGGTGTCGCTGTGAGCTCGTTGTCCCGACCACCCCCCAATTCCAAGCACCATTTTTTTTCTCCCCCTTGCTTCCCTTTCTCCCTCACTCTCCACCCCCCCCCCCACACACACACCCGGGTTGGGCTTTGCCAACATATCAAGATGCGTTTCGCCCGCTTCCATCACTAACCTCCCGGAGGTCATCAAGCCAAATTTATGAGTGGCCGCTCCAGTCACGTGACTCTATTTAAGGCTCCCTTATTTGGGAAGAGCGCATAGGATAAAGAAAGAGATATCTCCACCTATAAATTGTGCACTTTGGAGAACAAAAAAACCCTCAACTTCAAAGAGTCACAAATCACCCTTAATCAAAAAGGGTGCAGAAATTTTTTTGGGCCCTCCCCGCCATGAGCTCCTACGTAGCCAATTCATTCTATAAGCAGAGCCCCAATATCCCTGCCTATAACATGCAAACTTGTGGGAACTATGGATCGGCCT
Source organism: Microtus pennsylvanicus (assembly GCF_037038515.1). Taxonomy (NCBI): domain Eukaryota; kingdom Metazoa; phylum Chordata; class Mammalia; order Rodentia; family Cricetidae; genus Microtus; species Microtus pennsylvanicus. Next base: position 33,249,321 of record NC_134580.1, read on the forward strand.
CAGAGGTGCAGGCATCCAGGTACTGCTACGGCGGATTGGACTTAAGCATCACTTTCCCACCGCCTGCGCCTTCCAACTCTCTCCACGGGGTAGACATGGCTGCCAACCCCCGGGCTCACCCCGACCGCCCCGCCTGCAACGCCGCGGCCGCTCCGGGACACGCTCTGGGCAGAGACGAAGCGGCTCCTCTGAACCCCGGGATGTACAGTCAGAAGGCGGCTCGCCCGGCGCTGGAGGAGCGAGCTAAGAGCAGTGGGGAGATCAAAGAGGAGCAGGCGCAGACAGGGCAGCCCTCCGGACTGAGCCAGCCACCGGCCCCGCCACAGATTTACCCGTGGATGACCAAACTGCACATGAGCCACGGTAAACTTTAGGACTTCATTTTGCGCGCTCGGGTTCGCCTGGGTTTTATAGGCCATGCGGGGCAAATAAAGAAAAAAAACCTGCGGCCATAAATTTTACGATTCAGGCATCAATGGCTCGTAAAACTGTCCACTAAAAGGCTTAGAGGCTGTGTGCGCCCAAATTTACGACGACATAATTGGATCATAGGAACAAAACGTGTATAAAAGGCAATATTCAATTTTTGGGGGAGAGGGAGGGAGTTAAAAAAATAGAGGGATCCAAAGGGTGAGGAGCGCGGGGCTTCAGAGTGGGGATCCCCCCGCGGGCTCCCTCCCTCCCCTGCGGAGCCCGGCCGGCCGGTGCTCGCGGCTCCGGAGGATTCCAGCGACTCGGGAGGGGCGGGAGGGGGGTCCCCGGTGCTCGGATCTCGAGGGTGTTTATTGTTCGGTCCGAGCCTGGGTCTCCCTCTTCCCCCCACCCCCCCTCAGCCCCTCCGGCCGCAGAGTGAAGGCTGCGGTGGAAAGTTTACTGCCCAGGCGGAGGCGCTTCTCCCGAGGTTGGGCCTGTCCGCCTAAGGCCCTTCTGGCCTGTCCCACCGCGCTCACCTCCACCCCCTCCGACCACGGTGGGAAACTGCGACTGGGGTGGGACGCTGAAGTGTTGCTCAGTATTCAACCCTTCCTGGCTTGGGGGGATTTATGTTCCAGAGACGGATGGCAAGCGGTCCCGAACCAGTTACACACGCTACCAGACCCTGGAACTCGAGAAAGAATTCCATTTTAACCGCTACCTCACTCGCCGCAGGCGCATAGAAATCGCCAACAACTTATGTCTCAACGAGAGACAGATCAAGATCTGGTTCCAGAACCGCAGGATGAAGTGGAAGAAAGACTCCAAAATGAAGAGCAAAGAGGCTCTTTAGAGGAAGAAGGGAGCCCTCAGAGAGCACCCCGGTCGGCTTTTGATCCCTGCTTCCTTCCTTTTCGGTTTTTATCCTTCTAGATTTTGGGGCGGAGGCTGGAGCATTGGCTCCAGGCCTCCAAACAAAAGCGCATTTCCTTGGCATTCCGAATCCCCATCGACCCAGGGTTCCGCAGGGCCGTCTGCTCTGCCCATTTCACCTCGGCTCAGCTGAACACCCCAGGCCCAGGACACACTCGTGTAGGGTTTTCCCGAGGGCTGCGGGCTACAGCGGGCCAGTGCTGGATGAACCTCAACCTGGGCTGCCCCTCCGGCTCCTAGCCCGGGCGAGGCCAGCCTGAGTTAAGGTGAGACAGACGCCCCGCAACCCCTTTCCCCGACCTCCACCTCACCCTCTTCTTTGTTCCTGCTGGCCAGGCCGCTGAAGGCTGCTTGTGCCAGGCAGAGGTATGACCAGACTCGGGGTGCCAGGCAGAGGTATGACCAGACTCGGGGCGCTTTTCTATAGCAACTAACCTTTATAGTTTCTAAACTCATTCTTACTTATTAATGATTTGCATATGAAAGGGGGAGATGAATGAAAGTGGCGTAGCCCCCCCCAAGTTGTCTGTTCTCTCCAAACCTTCTAACCCCTCCCAAAGCCCGGGAAACTCCCCAGCCTGGCCTGCTGCATGCACTCTCAGGTTCACAGCCCCAGCCTGCTACCTAGCTCAACTATTGGGGTCTCTTGCCTTTGGACCCTAGCAAGTGATTCTTGAGGCTTTTTGCTATCCTGAATTTCCTTCCATGACTTTCTCACCCTCCTGCCCATTGCAGTCACCCAACTATTTATTGATTCCAGGTCCTTTCTGAAACTATATTTTGTCATATCAAATAAAAACGAAGAAGAACAAGATTAAAGATGCAATGACTTCTGTCTGTTTAGGGCATGCATTAAGCAGATGTGTCTAAATAGGTTCTGAAGTGTATGGGGAGGCCCAGTCTTTAACCAATCCCTTTAAAAATACTTGAAACACTTCTAGGAGCAGCAAGAATAGGGAAATGTAACTGAGTTCCAAAAAGGGCCTCTGGGGTGAAGGGAAGGGTACTCAAAAGCTCCTGTACTGGTGTTTCCCCAGACTTTTCTATGCCCTATTCTTCCTTGACTAAAAAGACTTCTAGACTGTCTGTTGTCTGTACTTAATGCCAGGACATGGGAACTAGTGACTCAGATGACCGAGATTCAGGCCTTTCTGGGTCTCCAGATCTCTACTCCATCTGGGTCATCCCTGAGAGAAAGCTGAGTCCCCCGTGAAGGGCTATGTTTGATCCCAGAAGGGTCCCCAGCAATAGTTGATACTGCTTGGTAAAAGAGATGCGGGGGGGGGGGCTGTTCAAGGTTTGAGATGTTCTTCAGTTTTCTAAGATGTGGAATGGGGTGATGGGGGGGCGACTAGGAGGACAGGGAGTGCAGCCTGCCCTGTGTACATTTCTGCCTCAAAGAAAACAGACAATCTGCTCCCTGTCTTCTAGGTTCTAAGCCAATGAAGGAAGGAACGTTAACTGGATCAGAGCTACATAGACCAGTGTGGGAGTCTCTGAAATTTTGATGGATGGGGAGGGGGCACAGCTAATTCAACTGAGGCTGGCCTAGGCTTCTGCTCTGCTCAGCTCCACTCCACGTTCCTGGGATGAGCTGGAGGAGGAAGTACTTTATAGTAGAAACAAATGTGGGATGGGTCCATAAAACTCTACTGTGTTTCCTCTCCAGCCTCCCACAATGGGGTGATTTCCTGGAGCCAAGACTAGCCCCCCTATACTGGAGGTGTGGGGATCTGAAACTGGGCTAGGGGCTACTCTATACTAGGACAGAAAGGGAACAGAGTGGCTCTGGAGAGAGGCACGGAGATTTCTTTTTTTATAACCATTAATGCTGATACTCCTTGGATTATTAAAGGGCTTACTTTACTGCTTCCTACCACCTAAGCTATTGTGTCTGTCCCCATCCTATGCTTAGCATGTCAGAGGTCTCAGTTAGTATCTATCTGCTGAACTGGATCCATTACCTCCCTTCCCTTCCTCTGTGCTCAGGAAATGTTAAAGCACTGCTAAAGTCTCCCCTCAACTTCCTCAACTTGCACCCTGGAGGTTGGGCAGCCCAGCCCCAACCTACTCTCTTCCTCTCCTCTCTCTCTCTCTCTCTCTCTCTCTCTCTCTCTCTCTCTCTCTCTCTCCACACACACACACACACACACACACACACACACAAAGAGAGAGAGAGAGAGAATATAATGTGTGATTTTCTTCAGGGAGTTATTTTAATTTTTCTACGTGCTGAGTTAGACTGTTGGATGAGCACTGAAGCGTGAAGAAGTGCTGCCAGCTCAGATGGCTTAACACTTAAATAAGGAAGAGGTTATGGTGCCCAGACTCACCAGTTCCAGCCTCCCAGGCTTTATAAGGCCCTGTGTTTTCTCCCCAGGGGGACACATCAGGGCTTGATGAACCCAGGGATAGATGGGGACTAGGAACAGGATAGGGGTGATGCTGACCAGACCTGCCTGGCAAAGTCCACCTGCCCTTCGGTGGATTGCTTGCCTCCTCCAGGCAAGTCTGAACTTCCTACTCCCTGGAGGAGCTAGCTGAAGGACTGTCTCAGCTTGCCCGGGTTTGGAGGAAAAGCTGTGCCTACCAGCTCTCGTTTTTTTGTCATGGGCCTGAGCCCTTGTCCAGCTCCAGTGGTACTGCTGGCAGAGGCAACCCAGACAGAAGACACAAAGCCAGAGGCCTCAGACCTCTCCTGGCCTGGGAGTGGGTGAGGCCTAGAAATCCCTTTTCTCTTTGACCAGAAGCTTCTGCTTAAAGTCTACCCCATCCAGCTGCCCCGGGACTAACTTCCAAGTTCCAGGGCTTAGCATTGCTCTGGGAGAGTAAATAGAGGGGCTCCTTGTTTCCAAAAGGTGGTAAGAGAGCCAGAGCCCACCTCTCTACTTTGCCCTAGAGCCCACCCACTCTGACAGCAGGAAAGAGGGGAAGAACCGTGACTTACCTTCCGGGGGAGTGAGAAGAGGGGACACGGCTCACTCTGAGCAATTAGAGGAGAACAAAATAGGAAGAAAAATAACAACAGGACCTTGAGGGCATCAGGTCCTTGGAGAAATAAGTAAGTAAGTAAGATCCATTTCCTCCCCCCTCCCCCCTGCAAGGGGGTGCAGGGGGTCAGAGGAGCAGCTTGGGGGCTTTTCACTGTAACTGAGCATTAGAGGACTAGAAAAGGCTTCTATGTGAATTTAGGAGTTTGAAACTTTTGGAGGTTATTTATGTGAATGGCCTGAAGGCAAGCCCGTGAGTGGCTCTTGGGGGACCACGTGATGTCATTAAACCAAGTTTTATGGTGTAGGGAGAGCTGACAAACCCACAATATATTTACATCATATATAATCTTAACTGTCCAGCCATGCAGCTGCTGGGGAGGTTTAATGCTAGGACAGAGGGCTTGGCAGTTAGAGGGGATCACGGCGCTGGGGATGATGGTGAGAGGTTACATCTTCGCAATGAATCCCTGGCGATCTCTGTAAGTTGATTCTCTCCCCCCCCTTTCTCTGTTTCAGGCCCTTTCTCTCATTTACTTAACTCCCTCCCCAATTTGAAAGAAGAGGATTCTCACCCATTAAGGGGAGAAAGAAAAAGGCCTCCTTAGACTTCCCCAGTGCTGGGTGGGAGAATAAGGGGAGCTTCTGGAGTGCAGGAAGATGGAGGACCTTTTCTCCCTAGACCAGGCCTCCCATCTGTATCCTTCACTCGGCCTGGCTGCTGCTAGTCAGCTGGGTTAGAAAGAGGCCTTGCCTCTCCAGAGTTTTGCAAGGTCTTTCTGACCCTCTGTGGGTTTGGAAGAAAGCCACACCAGGGGCAGAAACATGGCTGTTTGTTTGTGGGGTTGTACAAACCCTAAACATGAGGGCAAAGTGCCTCTGGGGCCCCCTGTTCCACAGAGAGGCCATGAGCCAAGGGTACAGGCAGTGTAGGAAGTTGGGGAGGAAGACAGGGAAGGACAGCTTTGTGGTTTCTGAACCTACAGACTGCTGCTTGTACTATCTCAATGTCTCAGCATTAGGCTTGGGTGGGCAATTACCCCAGCCTCCAGAGTCCAGGACCTGTGTGTGTCTGGGGCCTAGAAGGCTCATGTCTTCCCCCAGTCCTAGCTACTAGGTCCCTCCAGCATCCCCAGCCTTGCCTAGGTGAAGCCAGGCCCTGGAGACCTAGAGGTCTCTGGTTGGTGTGCAGCAGATGTGTGTTGGATGTGGTTAAGCGTGGAGGCAACTTATTTGCTAGACTCTGGAAACCCCCTACCTGCGTGGGGGTGGAGGGAGAAGAGGATGTGGCTCCCTAGGAATGGAACTAGCAGGATCTTTATTGTGCAAGGCACCCTGGGGCTCCCTTCAGGTGTCTATCAAGGAGTACCAAAGGAAGCAGAAGCAGAGGACATGTGCCCACCACACCTGTGAGGTTCACCTGCCTGGGTGTTGGTAGGTTAATCCACAAAAGTGACTTGTGAACTCCGAATTCCCGGTGCTTGCTCACTGGCTAGGAATGAGGAAGGTTTACAAAGATTTACAAAGGCTAGAGGTCCGGGGAGCAGAGGGGGCAACCTTCCAGAAGAGAGGACTGCGGTGGGAGAGACAGGTCTGAGCATGGGAAGGTCATGCATGCTGTGAGCACAGTCCAGGGTACCCTTCAATACAGCAAGAATCAACTGAGCAGATCTGGGGAGAACAGAGGCCAAAAGGCGGGGGAGGCTCAGCCAAGCTCCAAATTTATCACATCCCATCTGTGCTTAAACTCTCAAGCATTAAAAGCTCAGGCCCCAGTGTGCAGGGCTCCTCTGATGCACTCTCTCAGGACCCCCCAACTTGCTGCCTCTACCCTCTTGCCCCAACTTCTCTGCTTTAGACTCTCCAGGAGAGCGTTCAGGAAGCTTCCTCCTTAGACTCTGCCTGCCCTCTCCTACTCCTCTTCCATCGATTTGTGATTTTGAGGGTTTCTGGAAATTTACTGACCTAAACATCGGAAGATGGGAGTTTCCATCTCTTAGGGACTCTTTCCCTCTTGAGCCTCCACAGGGCCTTAGTGGAAAGCCAAGGGTCTTTAACCAAAAATTTAGTCTGTGTCAAAGCTGCACTCCCTTGTAACACTCCAGCACCCTCCCTGTCCCACCAATCGCAGCCCTTTCTCTTTCTCTCCTAGTAGAGGGTGAGGTGGAGGTGTCTCTGTGTTTTATGGATTTACACAGCATCTCTTGGGGTCATTCAACACTTCTCCGCCCTCCTTTTGATCTTCAGGCTCAAAAGTTCCATTTAATTATCTTTACTTCTCTTTTTTACAATGGGACCTCTCTCCCTTCCCATGTTTTGCTTTGGTCAGGTCGATATAAGTACTGTGTGCCTGTGTGTGTGTGTTTAATGTTTTGCTGGTCTCACCTGGAAAGGGGCAAACACAAAAGGGAGCTGAGATTCTTGGTTTTCCCACCCTCTTTTCTGGATGAATTTGAGATGGGGGATGGGTAAACAATCAGGTGCCAAAGATGCCCTAGTCTACCCAAAAAGCTTTTAATTCTGTTCCTAGGTCTTTAATGTCCAAAAGGAGCAAAACAACCAATCAGCAAAGAATTTAGCAGAGTCACATGCCCCACCAACCAATCAACAAAAAAGTGCTTGGATCAGGGTCTGGATCTGGCCCCTTCCCTTCCTCTTCAGCAGGGCCTTAAGGACCAGAGTGTTCAGAAGCTGGAGCGCAAGAGTGGAGGGGAGGTGCTAGAGTAAGCAGATTGCAATCCCTGTCTTCAGTTTTAGAAGCTGTTCTAAGGAGTCTCTTGTATCCCTACTTTCTAACAAAGTTGTTTTTGGAGTTCCGTCACAGTTTTTTGGGCATCTGGGAGCAGTCTTGTTAGCTGGTGTGACCCTGTTCGAGTCTCTGGCTTTCGGGAGGCAACTCTGAATTAGGCTACAGAGCAAATACAAGTGGAAAGAACTACAGCCCAGAATCCAATTCTGCGTTGCTTCCCACGTACTGGCCTTTCTTAGCATTTGGAGTTTTCATCCTCCTGATATCCTCTTAGGGACAGGTAGGACAGTTAGAAGATTAACTTTCTGGAAATGCTCCAGGAACAATTAACTTTATCAGACTGCCTCAAGCAATGTGGTTGGACACGGAAGCAAAAGTAGAGATGGTTTTTGAAGGTTACACTTGATACCTCTAGTTTGTTAAATGTTTTTAACCCAGTCGAGGAGAGTCTCTTTCTAAACAAGTGAGTGGACTCAAAGAATCTTCTTCCCCCATACTCAATAACTGGTGGGCTTGTGGAAGCCAATTTCCCTTCCTTTCTTTTTAACAAGATACAATAAACTTGACTGGAGCGTGTAGCTCAGTGGTAGAGCATTTGCTTAGCATACTTGAGACCTTGGGTTCAAAACATACATATGTTAATACATGTAATGATAAATTAGATGATTATCTTGTATTTATGCTACCAGAAGACACAGTCGCTGACAGTGGGTGCACGTGTACTTTGATGTTGTATTTATGTGAATCAAACCAAGTAAGGAAATCAGAATAACTTGATCAACAGTTCTGGATGGCATAGTGTGTGTATCCAAAGGAAATACTTACATTTGTGCGTACTTGGACACTGGTATGTCCAGCCTGGGCATTCTTTTCATATCTCCAGGGTTTTGCTGGAGGTTAGTGAAATTCTTCTGCCTTCTCTTCATCTCTGATCTTCTGCATTCCATGAGCTAAAGGGTAAGAGCTCTCCCTGGGCCTCTAAGCCCTCTTCTTCATGTATTATGGATAGGAGGCAAGAGAGGATACCCTGCCTGATTTTGTTCTGGGTGGGGTTGATTTGGAAATAATGCATAGGCTAAGGGGGAAGATTAGAGTAAGAAACCAGAAACAGAGACCCTCTTCTAAAGCATGGGGTTCCATTTGCCTCTTTTATTAAGTAGCATTAAAGCTCATTTCCCTGGTGGCATCCTGTCTGAGACCAACCCTCTTCTTCAGTGTGGCCTTGTCACACTGGGTTCACCAGATCACATGATAAGCCAGGAAAGACAGCAGACCTGCTTGGTCCCCACAGGCCCCAGAAAGAGAGATTTCTCAGAGTGACCCTTTCTTCTTCATGTCCAAGTATACTGTCTCTCTTAATCCTGTTAGAAGCTTTGGGATGTTTTTGAAGGGGAAAATGCTGAAGTATCTTTGCTTTAGTTTGATGTCTTTTTTGTTTTGTTTGGTTTTGATCTGTGTCATTTTATTGGAGGACAGCACTGTCAGTCCCTCTGAGCCTCCTCCAAAGTGCAACTGGAGCAGCTGAAGCCCTTAGAGAGTGAGAAGAAACTGTGATTAGAATGCCAAGCTAGGGCTTTTGGGTTAGGACTCTAATAGATGTGATGTTAGAAAGCTAAGAAAGTCAAATACCTCCCCCCCTCCAATTTTTGTAGGATCATTGCAACTCCTAGTGGTGTGCTTACTCTGATAAAATCTCTCCGGGCTTCTCTGATGAAGTTTTAGGAGACAACTCCACACACACACACACACACACACACACACACACACACACACACACACACACTGTAGGTAGTGTGTAGACCAAGTATCACGTCAAAGTGATAGATCCCTTTGTTCTTGAGTCTCACAGGATTCTGGAACTCCTGTCCCACTTTTAAGTCTAAAGGAATGAAAAGCTAGGGGGAGATTCTCTCTCTCTCTCTCTCTCTCTCTCTCTCTCTCTCTCTCTCTCTCCCCCCGTGTGTGTGTGTGTGTGTGTGTGTGTGTGTATCCACAATATAAAACTTAGGAAAGTTGGGCTAGAATATTTGTTTTGGACATTGCTCAGCCTCTAACTGACCACCACTTGAAGTTATGGTGAAGTCACATAGAAGGTTCTGGGCACCCTGTGAGATAGTACAGGAAGAAGGCCTGTCTCTCTAGTTCTACCATGATATGAGAAAGATGGACTGTGGAATGGGTAGGGTCAGTTCCCTGGGATACTTTCCTATGGCACCATAGGTCTCAGAGAGACAGAACAGACCAGCTCTGCCCTCTAGGGATCCTTAGTTCTCTCACCACCTGTCCCTCAACACTAGGACACCTAAACACAGAAATATATGTATATATCCAATTATACTTTGATAGAGGTGAAAAGTTTGGTTGGACACAATAAACCAGCCTGCAGCCAATTTCCCAGTCCTTTCCTTTTCCATCTTCCTACTAGCCCAACCGGAAACCATTTGTCCACACCCCACCCCTCAAGCCCTCAACCTTTGACATACTTTTCTTCCCCAGCTCTGGAAACTCAGACTTTAGAATAGCCCCTAATGGGTGGTAGCCGTGCTCTTGGTGACTCTCAGTATCCTGTTGTCCTAGATTGAATTTTGTACTATGTGAAGATCCTGGGGCGGGGTGGAGAGGGGGGGATAAAAAAACAGACTCTTATGTCTTATGCCTTCTTCTCCAGGCTCAAAAGTTTCTTTGCTCAGACATTAAAAAAAAACAAAAATTAAGAAAAATGCTTCTTTAACTTTAAAAAGTTGACGTTCTAGTTGGAAAACTCTCTCTGTGTCTTTGTCAATCTGTCTGTCTGTCTGTCTGTCTCTGTGTGTGTGTGTGTGTGTGTGTGTGTGTGTGTGTGTGTGTGTATGTGTGTGTGTGTGTGTTATAAGGGGTCAGGTCCTTTACATTAGATTGTATATGTGTTCCCCTCCCCTGTGGAGGATGGGGGTGGCTAAGGTTTTATTGGGGGAGCCTTTCCTGTTGGGGGCAGAGTTGGGTCATAAACACCTAAGGAGGCTGTTTTGATCTGGTGAAATCTCAGGAAGCAGTGTCTAAGGTTTTGCTTTGTAAATCACTCTTCTCCCAAGAAGCCTGCTAGACAGGATTGCACTTCCCCAAGCCCACCTAAGGCCTCTCCTAACCTCCCTTCTCCAGTAAACCAAGGAAGTAAAATAAAAGGACTTTCAGAGTCCCCCAAATCCTTTGCCCCCAATAAGAAAAGGGTCGGTTAGTGATTTCTTCCCACCCCCAAGACACACAGTTTCAACTGTAAAAATCAAAACCTTCATTTCCTTTTCCCCCCATGCAAAACCCAATCAGCAAGACCTTAATCACAAAAGAGCTAATTCTGAAGACAAACAGCTTCAGAGCCCGAAAGGGGAGCTCTCAAGGCTCCTGCTGTCTCTTTACTTTGGCTGTAGGAGGCAGAGCTGGCATGAGGCTAGTAGCAATTTCACCTGGCCCTGGATGGAGAGAGTTGCCATGGAAGGTTGTGTTTCGAGGAGTTCACAGCTTTCACACAGATCTTTCCACCAAACTGAATACATTTGACCTTAATGGTTCTATTTTATGACGATAATCAATGACTCTTCAGGTATCAAATACACCCCAGCCTCCACAGTTTCCTTTTCTGAGCTGTGAGTCTACTGAGCTAAAGAAAAAAAACAGCCCTCCACCTCTCTCTTAAGTCTGGACAATATCTTGTTTTGTTTTGCCTTCCATAAAGACAGGGTTTCTCTGTGTAGCCCTGGCTGTCCTAGAAATCTCTCTGTAGATCAGGCTGACCTTGAACTCAGAGATTCGCTGGTTTCTGTCTCCAGAGCACTGGGATTAAAGGTGTGCTTTAGGAGCAACATCTTATGGACACTCTAGACACTTTCAGAGTTTCAGGCATCCACTGCCACTAAAATACCCTTACACATAGGAAATAAAGGCACACGTCACATAAATTCCTAGAGTCTTTTAATATTTACAAAGCTTTGCCCCCGTCCATTTCTTAGAGAAGTTTGGGCAGTATACCCCAAACCTATAAGCACTGGGGAAACCTCCTCATTCCTAGAACAGATACAGTGCAACTCATGCGTCTTCATGGAGAGCAGTGTGCTTCTAGAGCACACATGGAAATGCTCCTCTAGCTTCTTCTGTGCTGTATCCGCATGTATGTTTCACCTCCTTCTCCTTTCTGTGTCTGTATCAGCATGTATATTTCACCTCCTTCTCCGCTCCACATTTGTATGCAGATTTAGAGATCCACAGTGAACCTAATGGTCTTCTGTCAGATTCTTGTGTGCGTAAGACCGATCTTTCTCAATAGTGGTTGGAGGTACGTACTGGGATATGTTAGCACAGTTCTCTCTAAACAGCGAAATGACTATTGCTAGTCTCTCCTCCTTAGAAAGAGTTGTGCATGTATGACTCGGTTTTTATTTTGAAATTTTTATCTAGAATTATTCAAGGTTCTTAACCAATAAAATAGCTACATATTGAAACTATGTATATGAGTGTTTATAGGCGTTACCATATTTGTGCAAATTTAAAATATTTGAACATCTGTTTAGACATATTTCCCACAATGCCTCTAGGTGTAAGGGCATAGATTTTCCCCCTTAAAAAAGTTAACATTCTACAGCTGTCTGTTCCACCCCAAGCACCTGTGACCTATAAAAAGATATCTAGTGAGTAGCGGTGGGGACCCAGTATCACTAGAATGTGCTGCCTATTAAAGCAAATGATTTTATCCACTACCACCAAGATTTTCTCCAACTCTAGTTCAGCTGAGTCATGGGACTTGTGAAAACCCTGCAAGGGTATCATAGCCTTCTTCTAGTAGATTGTAGCTAGAACCTAAGATCCCAACTCTAGCTTCCCATCTTCAGTACCACCAGAGAGCAGCCCAGAAGAATCCAGTGTAGTTCCTCTGTTCACAGGGATGAAGGGTTTATAGGTACACACACACACACACACACACACACACACACACACACACGATATTTGAAACTTGGAAGAAAAAGTGTTTAACTTCTAAATATTTTTGTAGATGCCCAAATGATGCCAGGGTCACTATACAACCACAATCTCCTTTCCCGCGTTGTTCTTGGTACCCGGGGCCCAATTAAGCTGGCCGCCTAGGCGCGGCAGGCCGCTCTTATCGGCGGGATTGATGCCTTCTCAGCTCCTGTATATCATTTCCAAGATTTTTTCTGTCCAACTCCTCGGCTGCTTTGGCTTCTGCGGCTTTGACTAATGACTGCTACGGATGCCAACGTCTCCAGAATCCTAATAGCCAGGCAGACCGACTCTTATTTACCCGAAGACGTTACTGTGCAGAAGGAATGGGGGTTGAGGAACTGGGGCGTCTTAGGTCAGGGGGCAGGGAAGACGTTGTTATTAACCCAAGCTTCGCTGAACTTCCACAAGAGAGAGGGGTCCCGACCCAGTCCTCTCTCTGTGGAAAAATTACACAGTATCAAAACAAAGCAAAACAATAAAAAAAAAAAACCTTGCTTTTAGTGACTCATCAAAGAATGAACATGACTATGGGAGAGGAAGCAGAGAAGGTTTATTAGTTGTAAATAAGGAGATTGAGCAGAAACCCAGCAGTTTGGGGAGGTTGAAAGTTTCTCCTTCCGGATGGGAAAAGGGAGCAAGAGGTCAGTTGGCTTCCTCCTCCGAAGAGGCAGAGTTCTTGACTCTAGTCCTCCACTTCCATCCCGACCCTAACCCACTCCTCTCTAATTTAACACTCCTACCCCCTTTCCCTTCCTTGCCTCACCTGCAACGCCTGCAGTGGAGGAGGCTGAACCGCGGTCCCGGGCTTGGGTGGCATCAGCCACCCGGAAAAGACGCTTCCTGCTTCTGGGATGGTCAAGTAAAGGGGCCTCCTGGCTGTGGGGTAACAATAGGATCCCATCGCCTGGTGCGTGTTGGGATCCGCAGCCGGGACCACAGGGCCTGCGGTCCCAAAGGCGCCTTGTAGTCGGAATTCCTTCCCTGGGTTGCTGGTCGCCCGCCAGCACTGAGCCCAGGTGTTCACCAGGCAAAGGGTCCCGAACCCACATCCTGCTTCTCCGGTCTCAGTCCAGATCTTTTTACACTTTCTTGCGGGTAGAAAAACAACCCACAAAGCCCGGCTCCCAGGCCAGGCGCCGGGGACAGCTCAAATGGGGAGGATCAGGATCGCGCAGCACAAAGTGACTCGGAGGCGGGTGGGCAGGATCACATTGTTGCAGCCTTGGCACGCCCGGGACCCTGTGGCCTGACCATTTCCTTGGAGTGTAAGGCGAGGCGGCCTAGGGACCCCGAAACGCGCCCACGGCCGGTACTTCTCGGGAGGATTCGGGAATGCGAAAAGGGAGCCCAAAGATTTAAACACTGGGAGACAGAGTCGTCCCGAAGCAGCCCTAGAGAAAATCAATCATGTAATTAAAACAGGGAGGGGTGAGACTTGGGCCGGGGAGGTGAGGTGAGCGGGCCGGGGTTCTGTGGCCTGGGTGCGGAGGGCCGAGGTGGCGAGCGTGCGGGTGACTGGCCTGCCCGCCCGTGGCGCCCTGCCGCCGCGGGAAGTTCAGAGCTCCTTGCTGCTACTGGTCCCAGCAGGGCTAGGAAGAGCAGCCTGGGACCCTTCCCAGGCCGATTTGGAGACGCCACAGCTCTTTCCCAGGCTTCCCTGTTTTTATGGGGTAAAGACGCCAAGTGGCAGTTGAGGCTGCTTCCTGATCCCAGTGGATCCCACGGATCTGCCCAGGCAAGTTTGACAGAGAAGGGGGGTTGGCATCTAACTCCTTTGTGTTTAACCCGAAGCAGGGTGGTAGTCCCCCAGTTTGTCAGGCACCTATTTATCCCCTAACCCTTGATCCAAGGCACACCTACCTTTAGGATGACTCCGGTGATAGACTGAAGCTTGGAAGGAGGCGGCAGGCCACGGGACTTTACTACAGGGGAGACTGGGGGCTGAGCACTGGGCCCCCTTGAGCAGGGCAAGAGAAGGAAAGGCACACGGAGGAGAGAATAAGGCGCGGGGAGTTCCTTTCCTTTCTGTATAAAGAAGATGCACGATTGTTACTGAGGTTAATAAAGGTAATGATCTGCTGTGACTGGGTCAAGGACCGCACAACTGTGCAGTGCAGTTCCTTCTCACAGAGGATCTTTGGGGTGTCAGGAATTCCCCACCTTGGCTGTGGTTGGAAAGAATGAAATGAAGCCTTCCTTATCTTACTATGACCTCTCTTCTCCCATCTCTAAAGCACTCTAGAAAAAGAAATTCTTGTACTCTTCACCCCTCAATTCCCTCTGCTTTTTCCAGTCCACTGTTGCTGGTGTCTTTGGTCTTTCCTGGAGGAGTACCTTTCTTAGGAAGGAGTAGAGTTCTTTGAGCAATTACTCAACCAAGTTCCCAAGAGTCCTGCTGTGATCCAAGAGCAGACACAGGGTTCCCTTGCCCGGCATGAAATAGTCCCTCTAGCCTTTGCTTGTCTGCTTGTCTTGGTCCTGGACGCCTAATCTCAATGTGGCTCCAAGCTCTAAGGCCAAAAACATATCAGAATATCTTGAAACACCCCCAAAAGAGTTTCGGGTTTCCTCAACTGTAGGAGTCACAGAGCCCTAATCTCTAGATCTTCTCAAGACATACTTAGTTTCCTTTGAAAGTTCTCTTAACAACAAAGTTCAGATTTCCAACCTCCAACAAAGCAAAGTTCCTACATCCTTATGTCAGGGTTTACAACCGTATTTACAGGTCAGGTTTGCATCAGAGAGAAAGGGATACCTCAACACAAATCTTAATGGGAGACATAATCCAGCAGCTTTGAAAGGGAGTGGGGTTCACCCAAGCTGGGATGAACAGAGGGTGGGGAAATTCAACCTCTAACTAAGAATTTCTCCAGCATAAAAATGAAGCATCAAATTTGTTAGCCCAGGGCCTTCATTTTCCCTTCCACATTATAACTAGTTATTGAACTCGCTGGAAGATCTAAAGGCCATTTGCGAAGAGACAAATTTCAATGGAGTTTCCCCATCAATAACCCCATGGCAGTGACCTATTGGGACAAGTCAAACACCAGAGGTGAAATGCAGGTCACTCTGTCTAACCAATATTAAAATGCGGCCACTTTTTAAAAAGCCACTTTAAACGAGATTTGAGGAAAATTGAATTCCAAAGAAGGCAAGACGGAGAGATCCACAAGAGCACCATGCCTGTGGTCTCCAAACAAACAAGAGAAATTCATCTTTAATATTTTAAAGGAGGGAAATTAACATCTTACGATTCTCCCACCCCCCATGATTCCAGGAGGGGGGAAAGGTTGAATATTTTCTAGTGACATGTTCAGGTTATTAAAATCATTTTAGACCAATTTATTACTTTTACTGACAAGAGATTTAAGGAAAAAATCAATTAAGCATTTGCATATTCTTTTGCATACATTAGTCCTGCCTGGTGGCATTAGGAAAGGAAAAAAACATACAAATACACATGTACACACTCAGAGATACACAAAGGGAAGAATAGTATAAAATCTTGCTTTAGTTTGGGGTTTTCAAGTTGCCCTGGTTGTGGGGGGGGGGGTTGAAAACATTAAAATGAAATGAATTGTCTGATTGCATGCCATCTAGAAGTCAATTTATGTGAGAAAGAGAAAAGACACATGCTGTAATTTTTAATCCCTAAAGCAGTAACAAAGCACATACATTAAAAACAACTGCAAGCAACCTGTATTTCAGAGTGGGAAAGAGTGACCCTCATTTTCCTTCTCTTTACAGTTGAATCCTGAATTGTTTCTTTCATTAATTCATTTAATTAATTTATTTTTGTCCCTCAGAAAATCCAGGGAGTATGAGGTGGGAATTTTTACTGCAGCACAGAATCTGTGGAGCCGCTAGGGTATCTCAGCCAGCATCTTGTTACTGGGGAGGGGAGGAATATGGGTTAGCCAACGGTCAGTATGGTAATCCAGGCACAATAAGGCTTCTCACAACAATGGACACATATTTTTCTTCAGTGGTGTCAGAAGGGAAGCGCTTTGTACTGAAACGTATTTCCGAAAGAGAAACCCCGGATCGAGATTTAGAAAGGAGATGAGGTCTGGGGCAGCGTGCAGAGAGCATTGGATGCTGGCAAAGATGGTCAGAAAGCATAAAGAACCAACTGGGACCGAGCAAAGCAGAGGGCAGAGCCTTTGGGAGGCACGAGGCAAGAAAGGAAAGTACAAAATAAGACAAGCCCAAATACAGAAATTCATCACTGGGGAGTGCCTCTTTAGTACCTCTCACACACCACTTCAGCCCCTGCTACAGGAAAAGATGTCCTGTTTGTAACAATGTTCAGGTAAACATGTTGTATGGGTGTATGTACCCATCTGGTAGTCAACTTCCTTTTCCTACACTACAGGAGCACCCAGAAAGTTTTTGCTTGTTGTTTGGTTTTATTTATTATTTTTTGTAAGTTATGCAGATGAGAGTGGACACATTTGGGGGTATTTCCTAGACTTTAATTTCTGTTTATTCATGCTGAACTAGCTGAGCAAACCCGGAATGGGAACTCCATTTATTAATGACTCTATAAAAGATATTTGATATTTTAACAAATATTAATAGCATGTATAGATATGTATTTGTTAACCATAAGAACCAAAAACAAACTTGGCATTAAGTTTGAGGCCTCTGCTCGTTTAGACCGGCTCAAGGAGAGTCTCTTGGACTCATCTCTAGGAACTGAGGAGTCTGAGGAACGCAGGGGCATTGCCATGCTGGGTAATGCCTTGGGAAGGAAGCCTTAGTGAGTTCAAGAGGGTCCGACACACGGAAAAGAGGGTTGGGGTGGGGCTGGGAAACCGGGAAGCAAGCAGACCCCTCACCTGTGTAAGAGAGTGGGGCAGAGTGAGGCAGCAAGGCAGGTGCAGACCTAGAAAGGGTGGAGGCTGAAGAAGCTCTTTACTTTCCCTCACCCTTCCCACCCCACCCCTGCTCTCTGGGGCTTTGGATTCCCTGATGGGACAATTGGGACAGCTGCTCTTCCCTTTACCAACTTCCAGCGACGTGTAGTTCAACCCCCCCCCACACACACACACACAACCAGCAATAAGAGAGAGAGACAGAGAGAGACAGAGAGACAGATAGTATAAAAGAAAGTTAAAATTTTCACACCGCTCCCGACCACCAACAACCACGGGGGCGGCTTTCTGGCACTCACGGCCTTGAGCTCCTCTTTCAAGCACACAGCCTGTCCACATACCCAGGTTCAGGTCCAAGTAAGCAAGGCTTCTTCAGAAGCTTTGGGAGTTAGGGAGTCTCCAGTGAGAGATGACTCACCTCTAGGGAGTTCCCTTTCCCTCACCCAGCTACTGGGGGGAGGAGGGTGTGCTAGGGAACAAGGTACCTAGGACTTAGAAGCACCAAGTGCTGGGAACCAAGCCCTAGCAGGCTCAGCTGGGACTGAGGCCCTAAGCATTGGAAACTGGAAGGCAGCCAAGGGCCCAGGCCCAATCTGTCTCTTTGGGCTTTGCTTGTGGCTCCTTCCCATTCCAGCCCTCAAATGGAACCCTAATTTGGAAGTGGGGACCCTCTCACATATCCCAAAGGTGATGAAAAAGAACGTTGGGAATCTCTTTTCAGTATCTCTCTCATGGGGCTTTATTATTTTTTTCTCTTCCCCCTCCTGATTCCCTTAATTGCAGATGTTCTAATTAAACCCTCAAATAGTTGTTACGCTGTTTTAAAAGGTACTTATTCAAGTGTCAACCAGGCTGGGCTGGGAGGAGGCAGCACGGGCGGCGAATTAAAGGTAGATTGACTAATCACGGCTGCGATCATAATAATAAAATCAGAGGGGAAAAAAATCACATTACGACTTTTTGTAGAAAGGAGGGAGCAGGCAGCCAGCGGCCGCCAGCTCTGTGCCTCCGACACAAAGAGTGCGGGCGATTCTGCGAGACTGATTTATGACGTTTTACAGCCCTATAAAAGCTGTAGCGTAGAGGCAAGCGCTCCTACCACCGCTGGCAGATTTAGTCTAATAAATAAAACATAAACAGTTAACTTTATGTGTCACTTTTATTGTTATCAAGTAAAATATAGCCGAGCCCCGGCAAGCTATGATTTTAAACTATAATTGTTATCAAGCACAACACGGGGACCTGGCTCCCTCCCTGGGCTTCCCCTCTGCTGCCCCCCACCAATTCTGATTTCTAGAAGAACAGTTAATTGGAGTCCGATGATGAGGCCACTCCTAGCTGAGGAACCAGGGGCTGGAAGAAGAGCCCTTCCTTGGGTCCTCTCTCCTCTCCTCTGGCTCTGCCACTTCCCCTGGGGGTATTCTGTGGATGGGTGACAGGGAGGGTCAGGGTGAGAACCCTGCCCTGCCGCAGAAGCTCAGGGACTTCAACTCTTCTTTTTGGAAGGCAGCCTGGAGCTGGCCCTGGGGAATATGTGTTTACATGTAAACACATGTGTTACGCGGTTATGCTGACTGGAAGCAAGCAGGCTCTACCCACACAGGCCTCCCTTGAGAGTAAGGAATGAGGGGAAAACTCTCAGGGCTTTAGTTGGGCCCCGCTTCAGAACAGTGACTGCTGGAAGAGATCTCTCTCTCTCTCTGTCACTCTCTCTCTCTGTCTCTCTCTCTTTCTTTTTAATTTTTTTTTTTACCAGGGCTGTTCCGAGCCAGTCTGGGAGGTGCTGTGAGAAGGCCAGGGAACCGGAGTCACACATGAGCTACCAGCTACCAGTAGGAGATATCCTCTGCTCTGGGACCTGGGCCGGGAAGGACAGTGGGTAGCAGGGAGGTCAAAGTTTCTGAAATCTGCTTTTGCCAACCACTTCCTGTCTCTCTTCAGCGGGGGCTCAAGCCCTAGACCTCCAGAAATGACGTCAGGATCATTTGCATCTCGCAGCCTCAACCTGCCTAGTACTGCTGGGACCCTGTCTCGAAGGTCCCTTGGCCAAGAGAGGGTTGGGTGAGTGTGTATTGGGGAGGAGAGCTGGACTTTAGGTTCCATGGATGGCATGAGGTACCTCAGGCTCTCCAGCCTTCTAACCTCAGCCTGGGCCCCTCCCTAAGCAACCTCCTCTGAAACCTTCATTAAACTTCCTCTTCCTGCGAAAGAGGGGCGCTGCCCCGTGACCTACACAGACTGCAAAACTATTGCCATAATGGAGACCACTGGAAAGGCCCTGGAGCCGAGGCCCACGGGGCGCACTGGAGGCCGGAGAAGAGACCCTGGGTCGGGGCTGAATCACAACCTCCCGACAGCCCTCAATGCCCAGGCTTGGGAGCCGAGCTGGGAGCCTCCCATCTCTTATTGCAGGGGAGGATTGTCAGTCTGGAGGGGTGTGCACTGGTGAGCACCCCAGCTTCTGCCAACCATCCCCCACCCCCACCCCCACCCCAGCAGCAGCACCACACACACAAAAAAATTGGATACATTTTGAATAAAGCGATTCGGTTCCTTATCCGGGGACTGGGTTGCTCGGTGTGATTGGCCGGCGGAGTCACATGGTGAAAGTAACTTTACAGGGTCGCTAGCTAGTAGGAGGGCTTTATGGAGCAGAAAAACGACAAAGCGAGAAAAATTATTTTCCACTCCAGAAATTAATGATCATGAGCTCGTATTTGATGGACTCTAACTACATCGATCCGAAATTTCCTCCATGCGAAGAATATTCGCAAAATAGCTACATCCCTGAACACAGTCCGGAATATTACGGCCGGACCAGGGAATCGGGATTCCAGCATCACCACCAGGAGCTGTACCCACCACCGCCTCCGCGCCCTAGCTACCCAGAGCGTCAGTATAGCTGCACCAGTCTCCAGGGGCCCGGCAATTCGCGAGCCCACGGGCCGGCCCAAGCGGGCCACCACCACCCAGAGAAATCGCAGCAGCTCTGCGAGCCGGCGCCTCTCGCAGGCGCCTCTGCCTCCCCGTCCCCAGCCCCGCCAGCCTGCAGCCAGCCAACCCCCGACCATCCCTCCAGCGTCGCCAGCAAGCAGCCCATAGTCTACCCTTGGATGAAAAAAATTCACGTTAGCACGGGTAGGCAACTTTGCTTTTTGCCCCCCTCCCCTCTTCCTGGCGCTCCCCACCCTCCCTGGCCCCCTCTGGCCCCGTCCTCCTTTCTCTCCTTCCCCCCCCCCTCTCTCCAGGAGCGACTCTGGGTTAGCACAATTGAACTGGATTTACGAGCGAGAATGGGTAATTACATCCCCCATAAATTTTATGGCTTAGCTACTCTGGGCAGTCCGAGCCATGTGCTACGATCTGTTATGTATGTGTGAAAACTATGCTCGCTTTCTAAGGGCGCATAAATAATTCAGTGTCGTTACAATGAGGATTCCCCTCTTATTACACTACAAAGTCTCCAGCTTCCTTCAACTTCTTTATAACCCATTTAGCTTGATGACTTTATTTCCGCCACTCCCTCCTGTTCCTCAAAGCTGAGGATGGGGTGAGGGTGGGGGTGGGGAGCTTGATGCCTCTGAACCCCACTATTTGCTTCCCCTCCCCCAGTGAACCCCAATTATAACGGAGGGGAGCCCAAGCGCTCGAGGACAGCTTACACCCGGCAGCAGGTCCTGGAATTAGAGAAAGAGTTTCATTACAACCGCTACCTGACCCGAAGGAGAAGGATCGAGATCGCCCATTCGCTGTGCCTCTCTGAGAGGCAGATTAAAATCTGGTTCCAAAACCGTCGCATGAAATGGAAGAAGGACCACCGACTCCCCAACACCAAAGTGAGGTCAGCGCCCCCGGCAGGCGCTGCGCCCAGCACCCTCCCGGCAGCCACCCCTGGTACTTCTGAAGACCACTCCCAGAGCGCCACGCCGCCGGAGCAGCAACGGGCAGAGGACATTACCAGGTTATAAAACATAACTTACACCCCTGCCCCCACCCTGTGCTCCGAGACCCCCTCACACACAAATTGACTCTTATTTATAGAATTTAATATATATATATATATATATATATTGGTTCTTTCTTCTCTTCCTCCTGCCTCCTTGTCAATTCCAAACAGACAAAACAGATAAACAAGCCCCTTGCCCTTCTCCCTTCACTGTTAAGGACCCCTTTAAGCATGTGGTGTTATCTTAGCATGGTACCTGCTGGGTTTTGTTTTTGTTTTTTAAGGCCATGGGGGGGTATTTATTTTTTAAGAAAAAAGCTGCAAAAAATTATATATTGCAAGGTGCGATGGTCTGGTTTGGGTGAGTTTCAGGGGAAACGAGAAAAAGAAAAAGGAAAGGGAGATTTTAAGTGAATTCTCATCTTCTCTCCTCCTCCTTCCCCCTCTTTCCCTAGGCCTTTTGCATTGGAAATGCACCAGGGGAGGTTAGTGAGGGGGAAGTCATTTTAAGGAGAACAAAGCTATGAAGTTCTTTTGTATTCTCGTGGGGGGGTGGGAGGAGGGGGGAGGACAGCAGACAAAGCTAAATGCTTCTGGAGAGCCTCTGGGAGCTGTTCAGTTTGAGAAGCCAAAAGAAAATAAAAATGAACTTTGGGTTCAGAGAGACAGTCTGTAGGTAGATGCTCCCTACCCCATCGCGGTTATTGTGTTTTTGGACTGAATTCACTTGATTATTGTAAAACTTGCAATAAAGAATTTTAGTGTTGATGTGAAATACCCCATGATCAATAATAAACCAGTGGCTGTGAATTAGTTTTACGTCAATGTCTGATGGCTTCTTTTTAATCCCCCTCCTTCTGGCCTGGTGACATCTCACCTTCTCCAGTCTCTAAATTCACTCTGAACAAATACACAAACCTTAACATTTGACCTCAGGTGTTCAGGCCTATTGAAAAACCAGTCTGGGGTAAGGGATAAGGCAGACTGTGGAGGGCCCCACTGCTTCTTCTCCCCGACTTCTCAGAAAGACCAGGCCTTGGGTCCTTAGCGTGGAGCTGAGCATGGGGTGGGCATCCTCTCTTTCCCTTGGTCAGGTCCGGCTCCCTCTCTTTGACTCCCTTTTTTATTCCCCACCCTCCTTGTCCTTCAAGCCTGCCAAACCTGCAGACTAGAAGGCAAGTTTAGGGAAAGGGAGGGGAAAAAGTTTTCCTCTTTCAAGACTTTTTGGGGTAAGACTTTGAGGGTGATTCCCCTTCTTCAGTTACATTCTTCTAAAGGGGTGAAGGGTTTAGAGCCGCTGGTTCTGAAAGTGACCTGTCTGGATAGCATGTCTGTTTAGCCTTGGGGGAAAGGCTGAAGTGGAGGCCCAGAGGCCTGCAAAGGCCCTTGCATGGATAGGCCTCAAAGGCTGATGCCTGGAGGTAGCTAGCAAAGGAAGGAAGGACTCTTCTGTTTTTCTGGAACTTCTGATTCTGATCTGCCAGGTGTTAGAGATTCAAGAACTACTCTCTTCCTATAATTTTCCATGTCCTGGCAGAATGGAGGCATCTGAACAGGCTTTGAGGTTGTGGATAATAGAGTTTTCTCGTGTATGGGGAAATATACTACCAGGAAAACTATCTGGAATTATCCAAAGGACCCCAGGTGAACCTATCCGGTCCTAGAGACCAGGCCTTAAGTTTAGCCTCCTCATTTTTCTTTTTTACTTCTTCTTCTTCTTCCTTTTTTTAAGGGGTGGGGAGAGGTGAGGGAAGCAGTTAGGAGCTTTCTCTTAGGCAATTTATCTAAACTTTGGGATGGAGGGCACTTAGGAATGGGAACCAGCCTGGAGAGGCTGACTGAACCTCCTTTCTCTACTCTGAATCCTGGAGTGAGAGGCAACAACAGACAGAGAAGACAAGTTGTGAAAATCTCTTGGATGTGTTTTAAATTTCTTTTCTCTTGAACCGCTAGCTGACTGATCCTGGGAGAAGAGGCTGTGCTGTTCTCTGGCGTGTGGCTATGTGTTGGAAGTTCTGCTTAGTCCTTGAAGTCCTCCCTCAGTGGTGCTCTGGAGACAACAAAACATGCTGTCTGCAATGTGAGGAAACAGAGCCAACAATTATCTGGGGTTATTTTATGTAATCAAGCAAACTAGTGACCTGATCTGACTGTGGCCCCAATCATCTGGAGGCTAGTGCCATCCTAGGGCTGAGAGGGATGCTGACTGTGGGAGAGCCGCAGGTCTGCAGGTAGGCCAGGGTGAGATGGAAAGGAGTGGGGTCACCTTCAGAGCCGCGGTTTCTTGCCTGGCTTTGAGCTTTGGCGAGTTTGGGAGAGGACTACCTCTGCATGTTGCTTCTAAAATTTCTCCTGGTGCTTTGCTTTCCGAAGGGACACTCCTGAGCACAGGGAAAGCAGCTTATGAAGTCTGGGACATCTGTTTCCCTTTCTTTCAGAGTTTCTGTGTTTTTTTTTTTAATTCTTGTGGCACACAATGTCATTATCTCTATCTCTTGATCCGGAAAGGATCCCAAGTCCATGCATTCTTGACAAATGTAGCAAAATTAAAATATTTTGCACTTGGGTTTTTGAAGACTTGGGCCTCTGACCTCCAGAAATGTCCCTCTTCTTCCTCCAAAGTTTTCCTTTGCCTGGGTCCTGGCCATTCAGAAAGCCTGTCGCCTAGCTGGGCAGGAGGGGAGCATGGGCTAACCTGGGTCTGGACTCCAAGCTCTAGCAACCCTAGTCTCAATGCTCCTGATGCTTCCTGGCCTCACTGGGCAGTGGAGGGCAAGGTTTTCATTGGAGTTGGGTAGAGTGGTAGGGAAAGGCTGGGGGTGGGGGCGGGTACTAGCCCAGGTTCACAAGAAGGACACAACATTTTCTCTCTCATTGCCTTTATATTCATCAGAGCCTCTGACCTCTCCCCCACTCCCATCCCCACCCTCCTAAGCCCAGTCCTCGCTCAGTACCTAGCCTCCAGATAGGATGTCACAGCCTTTGTAGGACTGGGGATTTCTTGCCCAGAGAGGAAAGAGCATGAATGCCTGCTAGTCCAGCATTGTATCCTCTTCGATGGCCAAGTAAAATGAAGACCTGTGAACTGGGGGCACAAATCTTCCAAGGGCCTTCTTTTCAAGCATCCGGGATCCCCACAAGTCCCAAATCCCTTTGCTGTGTAAGTAGCTAGTGCTCGATTTTCCCTGGGGTAAGGAGAATAAATCTAAATTCGATATTCCACTAAATTTTTGTTTTGAGTACAGTTGTTTGAGAGGGAAGGTAGGAAATCAAATGTGGATGGAGAGAATCTGCTTGGGGAAAAATGGGAGTCCACACACATTGGGGGCAGATTGTGAGAAAACAGTTCAAAAATGGAGATAACCTAGAGAAAGTAAGATTAGTAGGGAAGGCATGGGCTACTTTGTTCTCTGAGGATCTCTTGTAGTTTGTATGAAGTTTCCTACAGTTCTGAATGTCTCAGTTTTCTTCTGTAGAATTGTATATTGAAAGAGAGAAAGAGAGAGAGAGAGAAAGAGAGAGAACCAGTGCACGCACAAGCCATGTGTTAAAGGTTTGCCAAAGTGTGGGCTACAGTGACCTCTGCTCTGGAGGGGTTCTCTGTTTTCCCGGGATTCAGGACTAACCCAGAAAGGACCCTTAAGAGGGCACCCGTGGCAAGGAGGAGAGGTAGCTAAGGTTCTGTATTCACAACGCTACTTCTCCAAGCTTTCCTGAGCTTTGATCTGGAACCTCACCTTTGGGCAGCTAATTCAAATTAAAATGCCTCCTCTCCTAGGCTTGGTAAAAGAGATGGAAGATCCCCTAACTCCAGCGGCCACCAAAGCAGATGGAATATTTATTGCCTCTCTGGATGTCATTACCTAAGAATACAATTTTATGAACCTTCTAATCTGTTAACTTGATTTATCTGGATGGGCAGAAGCCCAAAATAAACATTTGGAGAATTTAGGTGGGAAAAAATTGTCTTTGCCTCTGACCAAGCTCCCTCATAGAACCGTCTGCCTTCTCAGACTGCTTTTTCTACATCCAGAATCTCTAACCCCATTTTAATCTTTTCCCCCCTGTGGTGTGTGGCAGTTTTGGGGTGTGCCTCTTGAGAATTAAACAGATGGGATGGACTATTTGAACTAGAGACTTCTGAAGCCTTGCACACCTTACAACCTGCCCGGCAGGGAGTGGAGCAGGCAGAAACTAAGGCCAAAGGGAAGGAGATTTGACTATAGGCTTCCCAAGGCAGGGGTCAGCTCTCGCTCTGCTGTTTCACAGGTGGGGCGGCCCCTATCCTATCCTGCTCTCTTCGGTGTCTGCTCTACAGGACCTAGGGAAACACACATCCTCCCTTCCAAGACCCGATTAGCCCCAAGAAAGAATCCGAAGGAAGGCAGGCGGGGAAAGGATCGGGAAGGGAGAGTGTTACAGTAAAACGAAGGGTTCATTGTGAGATGTCCTGTTCCCTTCAACACTGGCCAGAACCTCTCATTTGTAGCTCGGGGCTCTGCTCCTCCTGACCCAGGGGTAAGGGTGAAGCAAAGGCAGTGTTATCTCGGCTCACTTCCCTGTTTTGGACTCCCTCTTTTCCCAGCCCAAGTATAGGGACTGGGAGAGGAAAGTATATTTGAATTTGGTGGCGGTGTGATGCGGATGCAGATACCCTGACACAGAGCCAAACCACTAGCCAGACCCTAGCCTCTCTCCCCCAGCCTCTGGGGGCTCGGGAAATCAGTTGGGGATGGCGGGAGGGGGCAGCTCCTTTTCTCTGGACCGCCCTAGGGCAGGGGTCTCAGGACGGAGAAGTAGGGAAATAGGGCCAAGCTGAGCAAGGGGGGCTCCAGGCGCAGCGTCGCCTTCGCCTAGGTCACGACCCCCGAGCTCTGGCTGCGGACAATAGGGCTGGGGTGGGGAGTGCGGGCTGCGGGGCGGGCTGGGCGGGTTCACAGCACGGTGAACTCCGAAGCCTGGAGGTCTTGTGGATCCCAATAACCTTTCTTTCTCCTATCACTCCTCCTTTCCCACCCACCGCTACCTCGGGGTAACTTAATTACTACCAAATAAGGATAGTTCTCTTTTTTTTGCTTAGAAATGATAGTTTTCTCCGAGTTAACCAACAGAAAATAGAACCCTTTGGAGATCTTTGTGGGAATGGAGAGGAAGGAAGGGCTCATCTGAGCGGCACCCAGGGCTGTCAGAAAGATCATAGGCCCTCTAACCAACCACAACCAGAACTACAGGTCAGAAAGCCCTTCTTGCAAGAGATGGCTGCCTAGGTGCTGTGACTTTTGTCTCCCTGTCATAGCAGGATTTGGCCTTTATTAAAGAGGGAAGCCTTCTCAAACCTGATGTACTTGTTGATAAGGGACTGGAAGGTGAGTCACTTAGGACAAGTCCCCCAAACGGGTTCATTCTTGTTGGGGTGGTGTCTCCCCACCAGGGTAATAACCAAACTTTAGTATGACTCTGCTCATTTGAGCAACAATGGGTCTGGAAGTTTGTACATGTGGAGTCTTTCCACTTAGAGGGAACAGATTTAGGAAATAAGATTCCAGATTGGTTTGAGTTCTAACTGGAGGGAAGAAGTCAGCTCCTGTGTGAAGGACAGCTCTGGGTATACTCTCTCCAGTGTGGGCCTCAGGACTGTCTCCTGCACCTGGCTCTCACCTGAGCACCTCCTGGGGGTCTCAGAGAGTCTCAAACCATTTGGAAGGTGACTCCAGCTGTCTCTTCTTGACTATCTTTTGCCTGTCGCTCTATCTTCCCCTCTTCCTACCCTCTCTTTCCCAGCAGTTCTTCTGGGACAATCGCCAGCCCTAGCTTCACTTCTAAAAACCCTGCCTCCAGCTGTAAAAGTAGAGGAAGAAGAGCCAAAAGGTGACAACTTTGGAGGCACAGCTGAGGTTCAAATGTTCCTGGACAGGCCTTCAGGCCTGACTGCCTCAGACCGGATCTGAGCACTCTAGAGTGGTCCCTGGGCCAGCAGCAAAGAGAAGGAGGTTTTATAGCAGGGCAGCTGTGGGCTCAGGCTCAGCCAGGACTCTAGGTCTCCACGGCAGAGCCTCCAATCTCCACCATACCTTTGTTCTTCTTCCGGTTCTCCCTGCCCCCTCCTCTTCTGTTTGATCCTCTCCACCACCCCCTTCCCAAATCGTTTCTTTAGATCTGGAAGCATCTGTTCCTGCCCCTCCCCCCACTGTCTCCTCTTCATTTTCTTTCTCCCTCCACCCCAAGCAGTTGCACAAAGGTCAGATATACCGCCATCCAGATACCGTGCGGCCAGAACGTGTGCCCCCTTCATTCTCCCAGGTGCTGGGTGCGTGCAGTTTGACTCTTTTTTTTTCAGGACCCAAACCTTCTCTTTTTGGGACAATTATCCATTAAATTAAGGAGAAAACTAGGAATCCTGGATGGGAGTCTCTGGCACTGGGTTGCTAGCTAACCAGAGCGTTCTCTGCTGAGCTTTTGTGAGCTCAGTTTTGGGCGTGTCTTCACATTCTGGCTCAGACAGGACCTGGCCTTTCTAACTTCTCTCACCATACATTTCTTCCTGTCTTTCTTCAAATCGCAATTCTTTCTTTCTTCTGTTTATTTCCTCTTCACCCCTTTCTTTTGTTGCAAAGTAATTTCTTTTCAATTAGAAAGTCCCCAGTCCCATTCAGAATTCTTCCGTCTAAAGTGAGGTCAAGGCCTTGCTCAGCCTGCACACTGGGGGCCCTCCCTTCGCTGCCTTCTAGAAAAATTAAAAAGTGTTCTTAAACGGCCCCCTTTTACAGCTTCCTTCCTGACTTGCATCCTCAGAGAATATCTTATCTCAGAAGTTAGGAGAAGATGATGGTAGCCTCAGTCAGGTAGACAATAGCCAATCTCTCCTCTCTTGGTCAGTCTAGTTGTGTGTAGGTCTAGTTAAGTCAGGTGCCAGCTCCTGAGCACTGGGAGACCCGCCTCCAGCAAAGTCAACTTTGTAGCCCCAGGGCACATATTAGAATAATTTCAAGGTCCTTGTCCTAATACCTAATGGGAAGGAGTAACCTCCCCCCCTCCCTTCAGCTCTGTCTTGAGGTCCAGCCCTGATGGGATTCTGTCTTCACCTCAGAGGAGCCCCAGACTTGTGCTCCCAGTGGATTATCCCTTGGTTTCAATGGTGACAAAAGGCAGCTGAATTACCTACCAACATACACACACACACAAACACACAGACACACATACACAAACACAGACACACACACACAAACACACAGACACACACACAAACACACAGACACAAACACACAGACACAAACACAGACACACAGACACAAACACACAGACACACACACAGACACACACAGACACACAGACACAAACACACAGACACAAACACACAGACACACACACAGACACACACACAGACACACAGACACAAACACACAGACACACAGACACACACACATACAAACCCACAGACACACAGACACACACAAACACACACAAACAAACACACACACAAACACACACACACACACACACACTGATTAGGTGGATCTTGATGGCAGAAGTGCCTTTGCCATTCTGAAGAGGGTCTTGTCCGGTTAGTTACCCCATAGTCCTTTCTCCCAGCACACATGTCTCTGTACAGGCACACCTTCAAACATGTGATGCATACCTGCAAAACCCCTGTTCTTAAATGCATGGGTAGGTAACTTTGCTGAAGGCAGCACATGTGTGTACAGAAGCCATGAGTGACACAGAATAACATCTCACCAGGCACTTAGGGAGTGAATTCGTTCCCTTACCACGAATGTCCCTGGTAACAGAGGCTGTATTGGACCATGTGGCCTAAGGACCTCTTAGGCCTGGGGAGATTAAAAGGAAGGAGGCAGGGGTCAAGAGACTGTCTAGAAGACATGAATCCTTACCTGTCCCACTTGCTTCAATGTTAAAATTAAATAAAAACCACAAATGCTTATTTAGCTCTCTAATCCCCATACCACACTCCTGCGTCAGACCTTAAAAACAACACCACCGCAGTAACATAGCAAGGGCCATATAGCTACGTGCTAGACTTGTTAGCTGTCTTATTATGGTGCTGCAGGGACCAAGGATTAATGCTCAAGAAACGTTTGGATTTAGAAGCCTTCAGGAGTGTTATCTGTTATTACATTAATAGGCGCCTACTTAAGTACTTGCTATGGACCAGGCACTGGATTAGATCCACTCTCTCATTTGAGCCTTAACATGGGAAGAAAGTGATTAAATTTCCCCCTGACAAAGATGCTGAAGCTGGCTGTGCTGGGCACGCCTTTCACCTCAGCACCTGGGTGGCAGAGGCGGGAGGATCTCTGTGAGTTTGAGGCCAGCCTGGTCTACGTAGTGCTTTGCTGAACAGCCAAGGCTGTGTAGAAAGACTCTTATCTGAGGGGAGGGGAGAACTGGGATTTGCTTGCCCTCTGATTGGATGTTCAGAACTGTTCCATTTGTTTGCTATTGAGGGACGTAGAGTCTGGTGTTTAAAATGAGGCAGTGTGGCAAGAAGTCATGGTGAGGCAATGGGAACCTCAACGGAAGGCAAGAGGGACCCAGAGTAGCCTGGGCTGTGCCATCTACTCTGGCTTTGCCTTGATGGGATCTTATCCTCGTCGGCCTAGTAGTTCTTAATGTATGATCCCAGTATTTGGTACAATCTTATAAATTATTAGAATTGAGGCTGGGGATGTAGCTCAGTTCTGGTAGAGTGCTTGTGTAGTCTGCATGAAGCCTTGGGTTCAGTACCTATCACCACATAACAGGCCTGGTATTGCAGACCTGGAGATTCAGCACTGAAAAGGGTCAGGAGTTCAAGGTAAGTTCCTTCTCAGTGCATAGTAAATTTGAGGTCAGCTTGGCTCACAAGAGACCATTTTTAGAAATTGTGTGTGTGTGTGTGTGTGTGTGTGCGCACGCGCAAGGGTGTGTATGTGTTAAAATTAAAATCCCAGGGACCAGCCAGGCAGTGGTGGCACACACCTTTAATCCCAGCACTCAGGAGGGAGAAGCAAGTAGATCTCTGTGAGTTCGAGGCCAACCTGATCTACAAGATCTAGTTCTAGGACAGGCTCCAAAGGTGCAGAGAAACCCTGTCTTGAAAAAAAATTCCAGGGACCACAGGGCAATGGTCCTTTAATCCCAGCACTTGGGAGGCAGAGGCAGGTGGATTTTTTAGTTCAAGGCCAATTTGGTTTGCAGAGTGAATGCCAGGACAAGCCAGGGTTACACAAAGAAATTTTATCTAGAAAGAAAGAGAGAGAATTTCAAGGAGTATTTATTAGTATAGATTATATCTTTCTAAAACAATATAATCTATCCAACGGGGAAATGATCATTTTCCAGAGCAGAAGCAACGCGGAGCAAACAACACTGTCCTCTCACGTGTTTGCAGATATCCACCTGTGACTGACATGTCTGAGGTTCTCATGTGTTTGCAGACATCTGTGACTGACATGTCTGAGGTTCTCATGTGTTTGCAGACATCTGTGACTGACATGTCTGAGGTTCTCATGTGTTTGCAGACATCTGTGACTGACATGTCTGAGGTTCTCACGTGTTTGCAGACACCTGTGACTGACATGTCTGAGGTGCACAGCCCAGTCCAGACAGAAGAGTGGAAATGCTGCAGAGCTCCCAGAACCCCCAGGGATCTGTACGATCAACAGAGCCCACACTACAATAATTGTTCTGGCCAGGCGTGGTGGTTCAGTCTTTAATCACATCACTCAGGAGGCAGAGGCAGGTGGATCTCCGTGAGTTCCAGGCCAGCCTGATCTACAAAGCAAGTTCCAGGCTAGCTAGGGCTACACAGAAAAACCCTGTCTCGAAAAACCAGAGGGAAAAAAGAGAACTCCAGTTTCCAGTTCTCTGGCCCTAGATCTGTGCTCACCTCATCTCAACCCTTTCTCTAGAGACACGGTTGTTTAGAATGCCGTGGGAAGGCAGAGGGGCACAATGTGCAAACCATTTGTGGGAGTATGTGATGTTTGTATTATTTGAATATATCCATGAAGAGAAATATGTCTCCTGTCCCTACATGCTAAGTTACAACTCTCCTGAGAGATACAGGGCACCAGTCTGCTAATGTTTTTCCTTCCTTACCAAATTCTCCTATGGTCCTGACTGATATGTGTGATCTCAGGGACTCCTTTTTCTCCCAGGCTTTGCACTGGCATGTTCTCAGCAACATACATAGAAAGCCCAGCTTTTCACATGTACATACAGAACAAGCTCGCCCAGGCTTTCCACTGGCATGTTCTCAGCAACACTACATAGAAAGCCCGGCTTTTCACACGAGCACACAGAACAAGCTCATTGTGGCATAATCTGATTTCCATGTTTTCCTGTCCATCATGTGTGAGATCCTTTTTTCACTTAAATGACCGGCAAGCGTGTCAGTCAGGCAATCGTATCTGTGTAAATGGAACCTTCAGATGTCCGCATACCTGCTTAGGTAAGGTATACAAATATACATATACAAATGCATCATGAGCAACTGAAATCTCTGTCCTTTTGTTAATCTGAGAGGTGGTTATGGTGTGTATTTTGTGCTTTCATGAAGCTCGGAAGCTCCTGTTTATGAAGGGTACAATGAGAAAAGCTCTCAATAGGAGTAGGAGTCTGTAATTCTGAATTCACCTAAGCTTTCTGTTCCCAGTTGCTTTGAGCAAATCTCTTGCTAGGTAAGAGCTTCCCCTTTCTCATCTACCTAAGGGGACAGGGGTCATTATAGTTTCCACAGCATCTCAAGAGAAGTTCAGACAAAACTGTGGGGAAAATAATTGGACACTCGTCACCAACTCCTCATTTCAACAATGGTTTACCCACAAACAGCCTAGCTCTCTCTTCCCCTGCTGTTCGCAGCCACATATATTTGGAAGCAAATCCCAGACATCATGTCGTTTCTTTTGAAAGTACTTATACCAGGTATCTCTAAAAGATTATTTTTTGCAACAGGACTACAATATGATTATGATATCTACCAATTTTTTTTAGTAAAATTCTTTGGCTTTAGAGAGTAAAAAAGGCTTAAGATGCCTAGCTGCTAGCTCCCCTGTGTGTCATGCTTAGAGCTGATAAATGTCAATAAAATAAAATAAAAACAGTGGGGGAAAGGATGACATTTCCATGTTTATCTCCAACTTTAAATCCCAGACAACCACCAACTCCTCCCCTTTCCTCATTGGGTCTATTAGAAATGGGCTAAGAAGAGACCCTGGAGGTTCAGACATGGGGCTGCCAAAAGGAGCTCTTGGAAGATACTGCAGATCTCAACCTGGAAAAAAAATGGTCTTGAGCCAACAGGAGTCTGAGCAAAGGGCTTGCCCAACCATTCTTCAGCATCAGAATTCTTCCTTAGTTTGCCAAAAGCTTGAGAGATGTCTAAAGTCACCTTGGTGTTAGTTAATGGCCCCTCCATGTAATAGCAGCTTCACACCAATGCCCAAAAGGAAACTGCATGGAGGTCCAGAAAAGCTCCCCTGCTCAGACACATGCAGAGTCTGAGAGACCGAGGCAAATATACAGTGCCCACCAGCAAACTCAGTGAGATACAAACCCAACACCCAGGGACACTTGCATATCTGAGGGTTCAAGCATGACAGTTCTGGAAGCAAATGAAAAAGCCAAAGACAGGCAAGTGCACTGGAGCCAAGCCCTAGTCTCTGGTATCATGAAGTTGGCCTAATTCTGATTAAAGCCGCACTCTACGGGGTGCGTGGGTGTGCGAGCACACACTGTGTGTGAACATTCTTTTAATACTCCTAACATCATAAAGGTCTCTACTCTTCATAACACCCAGTAATACAAATTGCATTTCCCTGACCATAAGAAAATATCATTTCTTTATGTTTCTGAGTCTTTTGAATTTGTTCATGTTTCCCATGGCCTTCCCATTGCTCTTGACAACACACATTCTTTATCCCTCAGGCCCCTCTCTGGAGGCAGAGATGAGAGAGACATGCGTGGTATGGTGTGTGCCGTGGGTACGGGCGGAGTGTCCTAAACAAGAGTCAGCTGGAGAGGGAGAGGAATACTGTCACACACAGGCCTCAAGCCATCCAAGGAGCTGTTTGGCCTGCACTGCAGCTATGGGCCAGGCTGACTTTTCAGTGGACTCTCTGCTCCAAGAGGGTGCTTTGACATCGTAGAAATGTGCTTTTACTGGACCTGAGGGAGCCTATGGCAGTTGCCTGTGCACAATTTTTTGAAGCGAATGTATCAATCAATTAAAAGAATAAAGGTGGCCGGGCAGTGGTGGCGCACGCCTTTAAATCCAGCACTCGGGAGGCAGAGGCAGGCGGATCTCTGTGAGTTCGAGGCCAGCCTGGTCTTCAAAGTGAGTTCCAGTGCAGCCAGAGCTGTCTCATAGAGAAACTCTGTCTCAAAAAACAGAGAGAGAGAGAGAGAGAGAGAGAGAGAGAGAGAGAATATGGGTGATGGAATGGCTGGATTGGGTGGTTGACTAGGCCTTGCACAGTCAGAGTGATTTTGACTCAGAAAGGCTAGACAGAATCCGGCAGTGCTAAACCAGACCTGCAGATTAGCGAGATAAGCCAGTAAGAGCAATGGGCACTGTGGTGCATGTCAGTGGAAGAGCCCACTTTCAGGATCTCATTTGAAATCAATGACCTCATCACAATCCGCAGTCACATTTGAAAGCACTAGAAATTAGGAATCCAGGCTGGAAAGATGGCTCAGCATTTCCACTGACTGCTCTTCCAGAGGACCTGGGTTTAATTCCCAGCACCCACATTCTCCATGCATTATGAGTCATGAGTTACAGCGACTCATGACTGTAACTCCAGTCTCAGGGAATCTGGCACCCTCACACAGACACACATGAAGGAAAAACACCAATATACACACAATAAAAAAAACTTTAAAAAAAATTAGTCCAACATATGAGTTTTGAAGGGATAGAGCTGAGCCCCTGACTGACACCATGGTCTTACTCCCAGCCACACTGGCAGTGTGCTCACATTAAAATGAACAATGAGGCAAATTTACTTCTGAAATAGTCAATTCCAATTTGTTTCCTAGTGCTGGGAATTTGTTGTTTATTCCTTAATTTTTAAATTGACCCGAGTGTGGTGTGTGTGTCTTTAATCCCAGCACTTGAAAGGCAGAGGCAGGTGGATCTCTATTCAAGGCCAGCCAGCTCTATATAGCGAGCTCAAGGGCAGCCAGAATGGTATAATAGAGAAACCTTGTCTCAAAAAAACAAAAATAAATTTTTTTACGTTTATTTTTTTTTATGGTGCTTGGTATTGGACCCAGGACCTTGTGCACACCAGGCACATGTTTCATTGTAGCCTGTCCTCTCTCTTCTTACTGTCTGGACAGGAGTGTGTGTCCTCTCTTCTTACTGTCTGGACAGGAGTGTGTATCCTCTCTCTTCTTACTGTCTGGACAGGAGTGTGTGTCCTCTCTCTTCTTACTGTCTGGACAGGAGTGTGTGTCCTCTCTCTTCTTATTGTTGGGACAGGAGTGTGTGTCCCCTCTCTTATTGTTAGGACAGGAGTGTGTGTCCCCTCTCTTCTTACTGTCTGGACAGGAGTGTGTGTCCTCTCTCTTCTTACTGTCTGGACAGGAGTGTGTGTCCTCTCTCTTCTTACTGTCTGGACAGGAGTGTGTGTCCTCTCTCTTCTTACTGTCTGGACAGGAGTGTGTGTCCTCTCTCTTCTTATTGTTGGGACAGGAGTGTGTGTCCCCTCTCTTATTGTTAGGACAGGAGTGTGTGTCCTCTCTCTTCTTATTGTTGGGACAGGAGTGTGTGTCCCCTCTCTTATTGTTAGGACAGGAGTGTGTGTCCCCTCTCTTCTTACTGTCTGGACCGGAGTGTGTCTCACCAATCACCGAGGCTGGCTTTGAACACACTCTTTAAGCAGACCGTGAACTTTCTGTTTCAGTCTGACAAATAGCTGGGATTCCAAATCTGTTTAGAGTCAACAAGAGATTGAGAAGTATTTTGTAGTGATAGTTCATTTGTATTTTAATAAATAAAGCTTGCATGAAGTTCAGAGAGTAAAATAACCACACTGTTCAGTCATACAGGCCAGGTAGTAGTGACATACACTTATAATCCCAGTAGCCACTATTGGCCATAGAAATCGGGTGGTAGTAGTGCACACCTTTAATCCCAGCACTAGAGAAGAATATAAATTGGGAAGAGACAGCTCTCAGACACAGTCTTATTCTGAGACTCCTAGAGACAGGATCACCATTTTGGACTGAGATAGAGGTAAGAGCCGGTGACTGGCTGTTTTGTTTTCTGACTTCAGGTTGAACCTCAATTTCTGTCTCTGGGTTTTTACTAATTGTGCTACACATTTCTTGGTATCAAGAACCAGTGGAAGGCAGAACAAAGCCCAAGGAAGGCCCTGTGGCTAGCAGGCACTTTTAAGGAACTATTTATTTTATTTCTTATGTGTATGAGTGTTTGCGACATGTATATATGCACATTGTGTGTGTACCTGACACCCACAGATTCAGAAGAAGTTGATTCTCCTGTAACCGGACTTAAGGATGGCTGTGAATCACCATGTTGGTGCTGAGAACGGAACCTGGAGTCCCCTGCAACTCCAACAACTGCTCTTCTCTATCTGCTGAGCCATCTCTCCATTAAAACACTTAGACAGGTGTTTTATGAGAGCACCAAATCCTAACCGCTAGTCAACCATGACAGGTGTTTTAAACCAGACTCATTTGACTGGAATAAACTCAGTGAGAACCTACCTGAGATGCTCAGAGAACCCAGGTATCTGGCAACTGTTAAACATGACAAGTTTTTTTTTTTTCTAGAATATAACCAGAATTTTCTATGTTAAGCTCAACCCTATCACCTACCTCCAGGCTTGAGCTGGCCAGGTCAGTTGTGTCCAGAGCCAGGTTCTTTTGTCTTGAAACTTAAAGAGACTCAACAACTTTTTGTGTCTCAGTCTGGGAGTGGGGAAGTCAGAGGCAAAAGAGCTGCCCTACTCCTCCGCTCGGGAATCCTAAGCCTAGGAAAGGGATTGTGGAAGGTGGTGTGGAAGGCCACAGAAGTCAAAGGTGGACTCTGGTGGGGTTACAGAATATTGTGTATGACGTGGGCACAACCAGGAACGAGAGCTCAGGAACCAGTTCCTCAGCAGTGGGAATCCAGTTTCTGTTTGGGCCTCTATGGGAAGAGTTCTAGCAGCTCAGGGGAGAGCCTTAGAGAGGACCTATTGAAAGAGCACGAGGTCTCAGTCGGAGTCTCAGTTTCCCTTCCTTCACAGTAAGGTGGTTTGATTAGGCATTGCAAAGATCCTCCCAACTCTGAGATTTAAGCAAAGACTGGAAGATTCTGGGGGGCAGGGAGAAGAAATACTCTTTGTAGCAAATCAAATGATGGACTATGTGTCTCTGTGAACCAAACCAGGCACAGCGAACTCTCCATCTTCATTCCAGAGTCGGGGGCGGGAAGGGTGTTTGCTGTGTTGCCGCTTCACTTGACAACTTTTCCACAGGGCTCCTTCAGATACACCATGGGGAACTGTTTCCCTGAAGGACCCCACCCTCGACAGAGAGGGGCCAGGAAAGATGGGGTGGGCAGCTGGGGGTCAGTGTGTCTGTGTGATGCCAGCAACCAGGTGAAAACAGAAAAAGCAGCTCACTATCTGCTTAGCTTCAAATAGTAGAATAAAGGGATGCAATTTTGTTTCTTTCATCT
Organism: Microtus pennsylvanicus; assembly: GCF_037038515.1. NCBI lineage: Eukaryota > Metazoa > Chordata > Mammalia > Rodentia > Cricetidae > Microtus > Microtus pennsylvanicus. Next base: position 33,285,913 of record NC_134580.1, read on the forward strand.
GAAGTTCGTGGATAATGAGATACAGGATCAGCCTTATGAGCAATGCCTTCCAAACCTCTGGGAAAGCTCGGCTTCCCCTCCCCAATTATCCTGCCCCTGAAATGCCGTAAGCTCCACCATTAGAGCACATGGTGAGGTACCGCTCTCTGCAGATCACAGCTTCAGAACCCAACCGCACCACCATACCACCGCACCACCGCACCACCGCACCACCGCACCACCGGGAGAGTTTATCACACAGGGATAGAGCTGGAGAAGCCGTGCTGGGGAAGTCCTGGGGTAGGAGTGGGGGTGGGGAGGCTGAAGATCAATCATTAGTTTCACCAGCTGACCCTTTGTGGGGAAGCTGAGCTCAGAGGAGGAAGCAAGAATTCAGGGGCTCCCCTAGAAAACAGATGCCTGCAATTATGGGTGTATTCTATGTCTGAGGAAGGGGTGGGTTCAAAGTGGTTACAGTGGTGATCAGGCTGAAAAAGGATAGGGCTGTAGTAAAACTGAATTTAGGGAAGCAAAGCGTAGATAGATGGACCAAGGACATCACCAGAGAGGCCAGTGTAGAAATGCCTCCAGGTGCCAGGTGGTGGTGCCTGCCTTTAATTCAGCACTTAGGAGGCAGAGGCAGAGGCAGGGCAATCTCTGAGTTTGAGGATGGCCTGGTATGCAGAGAAAGTTTCCAGGATGGCTAGGACTACAGAGAAAAACCATAACTCAAAAAACCGTGGGTTGGGGGCTGGGAGGGAAGCCCTTTGGACATAAGAAATCTATTGCATCCCCATGGTTATTGGCATTTTATGTAAGCCATAAAGCAAGATTTGTATAAAACACAGCAGTTAGAGAACATAAGCAGGGTTCAAGTCCTACTGTGTGACCTTGAGCAGGTGACTTGACCTTCTGAGGTTATATATCTTCATCAAGGCAGCATAAGGAATCTAACATATAGCAATCTTTGTAAGTGGAAACTATTACAGTCATAAGAGTTGAGGGGGCTGCAGGAACACTTCTGTACTTTGGAACTAAATGTAGAATAAATGACCATCATGGTCAGAATAAAGCAGAATTACTGATCAAGTAATGTATAGCCTTTTTCAATGGATAAGTCTAGGCTACTTGATTTTACCCTTTGAGATCTGGGAATAAATCTGTGCCTTTTCATGTAACCTGCAAACCTCTGAGTTGAGGCAGCATTAGCTTAACTCGCAGACAGGCGGCTACTATTTAAGGAAAATCATAAACTACTCTCCCAGATTTGTATAATGAAGAATATAGTATATGAGAAAATTACTTTCAGTTAAAAGTTTTTTTATCTTGGCTTCTGCCATATGGGTGTGAAATCCCATCATTGCAGTCATCTCCCGCCTCCTGGGCAACGACTTCGAGGACTTTCAGCCAAAAAAAAAATGCCTAGGAGAATCTGTGTCAACACGTTAGTGAAGGTTTCCTAATCTGGCAATCTGGCTGTCAACCAGTGCAGAAGAGGAGGCTGGGACTCAGGACAAATTAAATTTGAGCACAACTAGTGCTATTAAAGGGCCAGAACACAGGTTTCTACTGTCCAGGAAGCATACAGTGGACAGCAGAAAGGCTTAGGGAGATGAAAAGGAAAAAAGACACCAAATGGGAATGGAACCCACCAAGAATGCCAGGTCTAGCCACTCCCTTGTGATTTAGGGGGATGTGGATTGGAGTCTGACTGATACAGACTCTACCTGGCTCTTGCACTTTCCAGCTGCCTTGGCTTCTTCCCAGGGCATGGTCGTGTTCTTGGGCTGTTGGCAGGGGCTGAGCCTGGAGACCAAGGATTCTCAGCAGCACCCAGGGGCTCAGTGACCAGGCTAGGCAGCATTGCTTCTGCTGAGACTCTTACAACAGTAGCTACAGTCCCCACCTGGCTGGAGTCAGGGAAATAATCAGAGAGTGAGCTCTCATCACTGGGTCTCCAGGAGTTCCTTAACTGGTCTGAAAATCCAGTCAGAATCCATTACCCCAAAGCATATGTCTGCATTGTAATTTCTGAAAAGATACAAATTTATATTCTATAATGCATTATTATGGGGGGGAATTGCTGAGACGGGGTCCCACTTTGTAGCCCATGCTGTCCTTAAAGTTTGGCAACACTCCTGTCTCAGCCTTCTGAGTGCTGAGATTACAAATATGAGCCACCATGCCTTGAAGACATTAATATTCTAAAAGTGTAACTGGGAGCTAAGGACAGGGCTGTGGTAGAGTACTTGTCTAGCACATATGAGCACCTGGGTTTGGTCCTCTGCATTGTGATGGGATAGCCACTTTTGGGGTTATATACTCAGGGAAAATACTTATATCCCCAGCAAGCAAGGACACACACACACGCATGCACACACGCACGCATACACTCCTCTTCCTCTTTCCCCCCTCCTGCTTTCTTCTCCCCTCTACTCTTTCCTTCCTCCCATTGCAAGAAGAGACCAATAATGCATGTAGGATCTGGCGTGTCTGAGTCTGACCGGGAAACCCAAAAGGCACTGCGTGGAATTTTCTTCACAGGACTGACCTGGCTACAGCCCCATACCTGACCCCACATCTTCACATTGTAGCAGCACAAAGCCTTCTCCCTAGAAAGAGCAGCCAGAGGAGTAAGGAATTCTCCTGACCATTATTGCAATAACAGGGAAACAGTATTAATACAAAAACCACAGAAAAGTGGACGTCTCTGGGCCTCAACCTCTCTCCTTCCCAGCCCTTCCGCCAGAATCCTGGGGATGGCTCCCACCCCAAATAGGAGAGAGGAAATGGGAGTAGGGGAGAGTGTGTTAGGCAGGTATAAAACGCAAGAGGGAATTCTGTTAGTGTTCTGCAAGGGCGACTTTGTGGATGGAAAGAGAAGGAACTGAAGGATGGTAATTAGCTTATTATTGGTTCCCCTGGGTGTTGTGAGAATTCCTTAGGAGACACTTGTGAAAAAGCAGAGGGAAAACAGTAAATACATACCTAATGATATGCTAAATAAATTATTATTGTTATTATTATGACTATTATTATAGCGATTGCAACTTGCCCCTGGCATCGGAGTTTCCACTAGAGATGGGAATTGGTTCCCCTACAGCTAGGCCTCTGTTGCTGCCAATATGCCTCCAGGCTCTCCTCCACCTCAGGAATCAGCTGAGTAATTGGACCATATAGACCAGTCTTCAATTAACAGTTACTCTTCTGTTTCCACAGAAACTAGCAAGGTCTCTGCCCGGTGCCTGCTCTAGGAAAGAGAGAGGAAGAGGGCTCGTCAAGAATGACCGGCTATGCTCAGGGAAGGAAGGAACTGTTCGGGAGAGGGGGGTTACAGAAAGAAAAGGACTTTCACTGGCTACGGAGTTTTGAATCTAGAAGCCAGAGCTATCCCGGCACCTGCCAAGGACACTATGCGATAGCGCATTTTGCTAGTGAGAGAGACACATTCTTTTTGTCAGTTTCCCAAAGAGTTCTGAGATTCAGATACAGGCATGGCCACTCCAGCCCCGGTGAGGACCCAGAACTCTCCCTGTTCAACCACAGGCATCTGGCTTTCGGGCTGAGGTAACCCTTATTAGGGCCTTATCAGAACCTTGGGGTTCTAATGTTTCCAGTGAGTGTCCCACCCCCTCATCCTGGGAACCCAGACAAGCACACAAATGTGGAACTTCTCTTTCCTCCCTCCCTGGATTCATTTACTGAAAGGTAGTCTTCTCTGGGGACTCTAGCAACCTAGGTGTGAGGGTGGGGTGGGGAGAGCCAGAGACTCAGGCTGCGATCTTTGAGAATGGAATCCAGGACCCATCCCAGACCCTCAGCCCTCCCTTTAACCACAGGGCAGGGCCTTCAAGGAGCTTGTAGAAGAAAACAGAACTCCCAGAGGGCCCACCCCCCAACACACACTCTGAACTTTGGTGGGAGAGGGGAAGGCTGGCCCATCCTGAAGATGATCCTTCACTAGATGGGCATATATTAAATCTTCTCATCCCTTCCCATTCATTGATTGTGACTCTCTCTACCTTACAGAACCAAAAAGGGGAGAAACAACAACCCTAAAAAAAATCAAACATATGAAACAATACAATTAGAAGACATTTCTGCATCAAAAGTGAGCTTTTTAATGTAAAAAAGTATTTATTTTTTAACCATTAATATTTTTAACCATACCCTTGATCTGCTCCATATCCTTGGAGCAGGGCTGAGGCATAAAGCAAGGCTTTTCCTTTAGCTGCCTGTCTTGTACTGATTTATCTTGTTGTAGTTGTATATTTCTTAATGGCTCAGTGGTGACTCCCCACTGAGGCCCTCAGGACAGGCAGTTCCATCCCAGCCCACGTCTTGCTTTATATTTATATTTCATGTATCTAGGCATCTGGGGAGCCAGAAGAGTGAGGTTTAGGGGAAAGGAGCACTGGGGTGACAGAGCCTGCACTTGTAACCCAATCCCCCGATCCTGGACTTGGGCCTCTCTCTCAGAAGCTCCCCACTCCCCACCTAACCCCAGCCTCTGGCCTGGTGCTAGCCACTGGTGTCTGGTCGCTGGGCTAAGTCAGTATGGCCACAGTGGGGGTGCAGAGCAACCATGAGCTTTTGGGTGGGTTATTCTGTGTACCTCAGTGAGCGTGTATTGAACAAGAACTCTGCCAGTCACAGACAGTAGGCAAGCCTTGAACTGGTCCCCAGTCCTGTGGGCAGAGCTGTGCCGAGGTTGCTCAGCCCCGGAAGCTCCACGGTCTTCTTAGCACCGTAGAGATTTTTGGAGGCAAGACTGGCTGGTCCAATTTAGGTCAGGAAGACTATCCAAGAGGAATTAGTCTGCTGAAGCTGGGATAGGGGCGGGGGCTGTGGGGGCATTCTCCAGACCCTCAGAGCAGGCCCACACTGAAGTTCACCTATAGAACCATGGGGGGGGGTCCTGGTCCCAGTCACACACCCTGAGCCCAGGAGACCCAAGAGAGAGTAAATTATCCTTCACTAGGTTTTCCTAGACCTAGGTTTTCTGGATCTGTTTCCAGAAATCGGGGTGGGAGACACCTCCCTTCTGACTCAGTGCCTCCTCTCACTTCTCAAGGTCACTCTGAGACCCAAAAATTAGAGTTCAAAAGAATGGCTGTGAAGTAGAGGGGCAAGATGGTATACAACAGAGGGTCTTCCTGCCCAGCTGGCTAAGGGAACCTCTGGGTGGGGAGGGAGGATGTTCGCTACCCCTCCTGTAAGTCCTAGGCTACATCTGTCTATGGCAGTACCCTCACCAACCCGCCCTCACCTTCTGGTGGGTGTTAGATGTTTACCTCTTTTCTCTCAGACTGCTTGAACCGAGGCCCATTCACCCTCCATTTCCTCTCTTCCTGGGCACTTCTAGGCTGTTGGTCCTTTTGTAACTCCAACCTCCCTCAGGAAAGAACTCTGCTAGCTCGGTTCCTAGCTTTCTAGTCAGCCCTCTGTAGTTATCTCAGTAAACAAGTATCTCCAGCCTCTCCACATAAATATGCCTGTTCAGAGATAGACTGGCCTAAGTCCCAATGCACACACATCATGAGATAATTACGTCTTATATACATACACATATCTCTACAGAGTTATATTCAAAAATGTCTATAACTCTAGAGTCTAGACAGAGATAGCAGCATATACATAGAGAAGTATAATTACTTATGTCTATTTTATAACTATGTGATTATAAATAGATATGCCTATATATAGTGATAATAATATAGAAATATCCCCACAGCCACATATGACTCTAAGTGGATGCTCTAACTGCTCTGTATCACAATCAATAAGTATATATCTCCTGATACATAATTCTAACAATATACATTTATCTATATAGCTGCTCCGAGATATAAATCTGTCAGGATATCAAATGCCCATAAAGCTGGATGGCTATAAGAGGGTCATATATTTTCCCATATATAAATCTGCTTCTGTAACTGTTGTATATGAACAAATACAATGGAAATAATTATATTCTCCTCAAGCATAAATCTGTAAACGCAACTACAGCACATTTAGGTATGGCCAGAGGTAGAGGTATTTTGTAGACATCGCCTGTCAATAGAGCCACGGGTGCCTCCAAACAGAGTCATATAGAGGAGATTGTAAACAAGCTCTCCACATGAGGATGGAATCGTAGAATTAGACAGAAACATGGCTCCAACTGTTCTTTTTTCTTCCTAAGACAGTACTGAAGAGCACCACACCACACAGGGCCGAGGACGACACACACAGAGGGTCAGAAGTCTCTGGACTAAATCTAGGGAGCCAAGCAGGAGAGGGTGGGAGGCAGTGGCGGCCTCAACACAGCACAGAAGCCTCCTGGCAGGTGGCCGAGGCCTAAGAGAAAGAAAATGAAAAAGCAAAAAGCTGGCTTGAGTCCTTTAGCCATCTCTTGGGCCACATACCCTTTCATTAGGGAATCCCCAACCGGCCTGGGAGCTCACTGTGCTTAAGGGTCGCCCAAGCTGAGGTTTGAGCAGTCGGCTCCATCCTTGCCTGGCCGCTTTCACTTCGCCAGCCAGACGCTGCTTGCAATTTGAGATGTGGGCCTTTCTTGGAACCCGCGCACAGCTCTGGCTTCGACCTGTTTTGTTTATTCTGTTCCATTGCTATTTTGCTATTTGCTGGGTTGGGTTGATTATCGCCGGATCCTCTACCCGGTGTTACTCAAATTCGAGGAAGCCAGGAAGGATTATCCAGTCTTTGCATGTGGTATGGTGGTTCGTGGTTCGCACATCTTCCCAGCTCCTTTCAGACCAAACTGGTCACCCGCTGTTGAAAAGGAACCCAAACCTCTGGGCAGGTTTGTGACTCCAGTCTTTGAGAAGTTCTCCTGCTCCCTGCTTGCAGCCTTTTCTCTTCTCTTTTTCGCTCTTTTAGAAAGTTGGCTAGTGTGTGTTGTTATATTTTTCCTTTTTGATCCTTTTTCCTCAGCACAGTTGTTTTTCGTTAGACCCGAAACTGTGGGGCGGCTTTGTTTCTCGCGAATTTCGCATCCCTTCACCTCTGACTCCCACTTCCCTCTAATCAATTAATTACTAAAACGATCAGAAAGCTGTACCTGGAGAGAACGAGGTAGATACAGCAGGAATCCAGACCCGGTCTTCCGCTTCCTTTATGGAAACCACTTGACTCCAAGTTCCACAAAGGAAAATTCAAGGCGCCTTAGCACTCTGTACTTTGTGAAAAGGCTACGAAGAGAACTTTCCGGGGAAGCTGTCTGAAGGATCTCCCTCCTCACGCACCCGCTCTCCCTAGTCCCCCCGCAGCCATAAATACTTTTTGTTTCCCTCTCGGCTGCTCTTCCCGTGCACCCCTGGGTCCCAACCGCCCCACGGACTAACGCCTCACCCATCTCTCCTCCTCGGACTGACCCCTCTTTAAAGCAGGAGCTCCTAAAAGCCACCAACCACCCACATGTTTGTGAGGGCCCCCTTTCTGCTTGCACAAAGCAAGCTGGGGGTGGAGGCAGAAATGAGTGGCCTCCAGATCTTCCTCCCTTTCCACAGCAAGATGACCCAGTCTGGAGAAAAAAGGTCCCAGCCCCAAACCTTTCAGAGCATTTCAAGAAACTAACTTCCTGACTTCCTTGTCTTTCCCTTTGAGGCTGTGGTGGTGACTCTTTCCTTCCCCTGCCCCCTCTTCTAACTATCCCCTTTGGGTACTTTATTGCTACCCTGCTGAAGGAGGACTGTTAAGGACTGTTTTTATTATGTTATTTATTATTAGTATCATTGTTAGAAATTTGTTCACTGGGTTTAGGGGGCTGCCGCCTGGCCCAGATAAAATCCTGCCTGTTCCACATACCAGGGGTGGGGGTGGGCACACACACACACACACACACACACACACACACACACACACACACACACACGAGCGCAGGCACACATACCTAGCAGTACACACACATATGACCAACCAACGCCTGCGACCTTAAAGGCCCTACATAACAATCCAAAGGAGTCAGATCTCCTCCTGCAGCCACGCACACAACACGCTGCCCCCACACACAACCTTCTGATGGAATACCTCCCCCACACTAATGCCCAATCCCACACGAACCGAGCGTGCAAAGCAAAGGAAAATACCTAAGAGTCCCTTCTCTCCCACAATCTGGAGGGGCGAGTCAGGCCCTGTCTCTTTCCCTAGTCCCTCTCGCCTTCTCTTTTTTTCTCCTTGTTTACAGCTTCAGAGAGCTCAAGGCCCATAAATCTTGAGGGGCCTACAGAGCGCAGAGCACATTTGTATGCATCGTTAGGACTCACTAATACCTAAGCCCATTAAGGAGCGTGTATGCGCGTGGTTTCCGGTGTGTATTAACTTATAGTTAAATTCTAGAGGAAAGGGCATTGTGAATTAACATATACCAAATTTATCACGGATTTTTGTCATATTAGTCAGCCAGGGCTTTGGGGGAGCAAAGTGCCTGAGTCGGGGTGTGCCCACCCTCCAAACTTTTGTGCAGCCAACCTGGAGGTCCTGCCCAGGCCTGGCGGTGGTTCTGGTCCCCAGGCCTACAGGCTGCACACCTGTGCCCCAGTGTCGGGGCCGAGGCCTTGGCGGGCACAGAGAGGTGGGCCAGGGAGGCAGCTCAGCTCGTGAACGCCCAGCCGCAGGTTTCCGATTTCTGGAAGAGATTCGAAAAGCCAGGCGAGTCGCTGTACTTTAATTAAACCCTAGAGAGGACAGTGGAAGGTGAAGGGTGGTGGTGGCAAAAACCATCCGCCGAGGAGGTCCGGAGGCCGAGGAAAGAAAGAGAGTCTCGGCCCAGAGGAGCCTCCAGGGGCTGAACACTGCGTCCTTGTGCACTTTTCCTTACCCTCCCCAGCTACTCCGCCCAGTCGGGCGGCTAATCGCTGCCCTCCTAAAAAATAAATGGATAACGAGTAAGAGGGAAAACGCAACGCAACAAGAAAATCTAATTGCATGGTGTGATTCAGCCAGGTGTTCCCAGTTCCAGTGACTCACACTGTCTTGGAACCCCAAGGATCTGGATAATTGGGCCGGCATAGACAGAGATGGAGGATGCCAGTTCTAGAGAGAGGATCGAGGAGTAGAAGGTCCATCTCTTGGGATCCAGTAGAAAACGCCAAAGCTAAATAAAACAAGCTAAATTACTGTGTCCGCGTGCATCGGTTTGCCTGTTTAAATGCTGCAGAGCGGCGGGGCGGGGGGGGGGGGGGAAGGGGACGCAGCCGGGCCGGTCTCCCGAAGGGGTGCACTGCGGGCCTAGAGGCCCGAGGGGTGCGGGCCGGGCCGGGCCAGGCCGGGGGTGTTGGGGGTGGGGAACGAGGCGGACCCTCCCCAGGCGCTGTGAACTTTAGCTGGGCCGCCGCCTGACAGACCCAGAAAGCGTTAAAGGTGCAGCAGCCCGCGCCAGCCTCCGCAGCCGCCTTTGTACGCGTGATTTATGACTTCAATCTTGGTTCACCGAGAGTTCACACGGCTTTCGCTGCTGTTGAAGGTTAAAAGATGGTCTTCGCTTGACAAGTGGGACTATTGAAAATTCCTTCTTCTTCTTTTTTTTTTTAAAGCGAAAAGCTGAGGCTCGAGGCTCAGGATTGAAAAAAAAAATTGAGGAGAGGGGAGGGGACAGGGGTTGCAGGTGGAGCGAAATCCAAACTGATAGGTCAAGAAGGTTTGTCCCCTGCATTTTGATTTTTTTTTTTTAGCCAAGATTTGAGTGTGTGTTCGTAAAGGGAGTAGAGAGAGCCGTGATTAGGGGGTCTGGGGACGAGTTAAAAGATCTTATATTTAGAGGCCAAAGGCACAGACACAGGAGGGGCAATTTCGTGTTTCCTCAGTAAATTATTTAATAGCTTGGGTTACCAACCCCAAGCTATTTTCCTCTTGAGACCAAAGCGGGTCAGCTAACCGGAAGTAAGGGCTGCTTGCTGCCCAGTGACGATGGTGGATGCCTGAGCGAAATGCTTACCTAGGAAGCTAGGTGTCAAGGGATCCTTTACTTCCAGACGTGGGCAAAGGAGTTTCTGGACCCCTTGTTCCAAATGACTTTATCTTTCTGTAGGTTTAGCCTGAGACACAGGTTTAATACAAATTCAGAGAAATGGAGGTTTCACTAGGGAGGTGGGAGGCCAGAGCATTGGGAGTTCAAGACCAGCTTAAGTTATAAAAGACCCTGACTCAAAAGATAAAAATAATTTTTAATTCCCTAGTGTGGGAATTGGGGTAGTGCTGCACACAGTGTTTCCGTGGCTGACAGGATTCGCACTGGACCCTGCTCCCCAGGTGTCTTATGTCTCAGGCTGGCCTGGAACTCCTTATGTCGCCAAGGATGATTTTGAGTTTCAAATCCTCTTGCATCCACCTCTTGAGTTCTGGGGACTGGGGACTGAATCCGGGGCTTCACAGATGCTGGACAAGCACTTCATCCCCAACCTTGGAAATCCTTTCTAATCATAGATAGATCATTTTGATCTCAGATCCAGTCCCGGGGTGACCCAGTTCCTCTTCCTTCCAGCACTTTGGAGAGGGTGGCAGTGCTGCAGTTGCTGCTGTTAGATAGGAACCCAGTGTCTGCTGTTAGATAGGAACCCAGTGTCTGCTGTTAGATAGGAACCCAGTGTCTGCTGTTAGATAGGAACCCAGTGTCTGCTGTTAGATAGGAACCCAGTGTCTGCTGTTAGATAGGAACCCAGTGTCTGCTGTTAGATAGAAACCCAGTGTCTGCTGTTAGATAAGAACCCAGTGTCTGCTGTTAGATAAGAACCCAGTGTCTGCTGTTAGATAAGAACCCAGTGTCTGCTGTTAGATAAGAACCCAGTGTCTGCTGTTAGATAGGAACCCAGTGTCTGCTGTTAGATAAGAACCCAGTGTCTGCTGTTAGATAGGAACCCAGTGTCTGCTGTTAGATAAGAACCCAGTGTCTGCTGTTAGATAGGAACCCAGTGTCTGCTGCCGGCCAGAGCACCTGTTAGATAGGAACACAGTGTCTGCTGCCGGCCAGAGCACCTGTTAGATAAGAACACAGTGTCTGCTGCCGGCCAGAGCACCTGGAGGTCGCTGCTCCTCCCTCCCTGGCCCCTTCCTTCTTTGAGGGAGAAAGTCCTCTGCTCTGAGGGCCTGGTGGCTCTTTGATATTCTTCAAAATTGGTTTAAATCAATCTATTATCTATCTATCATCTATCTATCATCTATCTATCTATCTATCTATCTATCTATCTATCATCTATCTATCTATCACCTATCTATCTACCTACCTATCTAGTGTGCCTGTGCATGTGTGTTTGTATGTCTGGGTATATGTGTGCGTGTGTGTATGTGTGCATCTGGAGGCAGGAGATCAATGAGAATGTGCAGGTCTCTCCTTCCACCACGCGGTTCTGAGGTCGTCAGGCTCGGAGGCAAGTGCTCTTACCTTTTGTCTTACCTTTTGAGCCATTTCACTGCCCCCCCCCCCACTTTGAGGTTCTTTAAGACTTTTTTAAAACTAAGCCTGATAGCACACTCCAATCCCAGCTCTCGGGAAGCAGAAGCAGGAGGGCCAGGAGCTAAAGATCTGCTGTACGCAAGCTGTCGTTCACATTTTTGTTTACATTAAGTCTGCTGATATGGGAACTTGGAGGACAGCAGTAGAAAGTAGGGTTTTCTGTTGGTAGGACCAGCTCTGTCCAAGCTGGTACTTGGGGTAGAATCTAGGGCCTCACTTAGCCTTGCTGCTAATTCTGTAGATGTGCTTACAGGAGGTCAGAAACAGCCCCTCAAATCTAGGTTCTGGGAACCAAGGTCTCCATATCACAGGAGGTCAGAAACAGCCCCTCAAATCTAGATTCTGGGAACCAAGGTCTCCATATCACAGAGGGCCTACCTTTTGTTGGAGAGGCTTTCCACTACAAGAAGAAGGCTTCTCGCTTGCAATCCTTAGAAGAAGGGAGAGGAAGATGAGCCAGAAGGATAGACATTAGCTCCTCTTGTGAGGAACCCTATATATAATAACAGAGCAAGGAGAACAGAATAGAGAACCAAATGCCAGAAATTTAGAACTTAGGCTCTGAAGTCTCTATGAAGGATAGCCCTTGACCTCAGGAAGTACAGAAATCTAGAACTTAGGCTCTGAAGTCTCTATGAAGGATAGCCCTTTGACCTCAGGAAGCACAGAAAAGTAGAGCGGGGTTGTATTTAGAAGCATAGGAGTGGGTAGCCCTTAGGTGGAAGGGCCAAGAAAACTTATGAATCTCTTCCAGGTTCTGGTGGGGAAGCATAGAAGTGAACATAAAGGTCTTTGGCAATAATGGCTGCTCCGAGGTCCCCTTCTCACCACCTCCGACTCTTCAACCTGGGAAATAATTTCAGTGGCCTGGGCCTCTCTGCAAATCTGAAATAATTATGAATTATTAATTCATAATTAAGAGGGTTGATTGTGACTATGGCTCTCCGGGGGATCTCTTTATTTTCTTCTCCTGTGTGGGGCAGAGGCACCCTCTGTTAGCCCTTGCCCTCTGCAACAAGCAAACTAAGGCCTCTTGAACTTGGCCGTTTGTGGAACGGCTCCCTCATTACTAAGGCAAGTCATGTCTCACCTCACCTAGTATCTGTGCTCAATACATCCCACCATGTTTGTTCACGAGATGTCACCATGCTCCTGAACAAAGCAGGGACTGGGGGTGAGACTCTGACTGGAAGAGACCCTTGATGGAGCCCTGGGAGGGACTAGGAACGAAAGCTCTGTGCCAGACACCAGGTTCCAAGATATCTGGGATACAGCTGGGTGTTCTGCCTCCCCTACTTGAGGAAATTCTGTTCTCTCACATCCTCCAGGATCCATGATACACACCTAGCCTTTTTCTTACCTTGCTTTCTCTGGGTTCACCCCAATCATGACTCCCAATGGCTGGGGAAAGGAGAGCCCAGAAACTGAAACTTGTACGATAGTTTTTATCTAAGTTCTTACCTTAGCTCACCTTCACTAGCATGGAAGAGTTTTTTAAGCATTTCTCTCTTTTCTTCTCCTCTGGAAAGGTAGACAAGGAGAGTTGGGTGCTAACAGATAGACCTAGAGAAAGAGACAAGTGAGAAATAAGTAGGGCACACGCCTATAGTCCCAGCACTCTGGAGGCAGAAGCAGACAGATGGATCTCTGTGATTTCAAGGCCAGCTTGGTCTACATAGGGAGTTCCAGGACAACCAGGACTATGTAGAGAGACCCTGTCTCAAAATGAAAATAATAAAAAACTAAATAAGTGAGAATTAAATCAACAGTGGCTCAAAACTGTTCCTCCATTCTTTATCCTGAGGTCATAACCAGGGGACCCTTTCATTGGGTTCCCCAACTCTTCCCTTCCACACAGAGTAGAGATTTCCCTATATGCCTGGGATCAGGCTGGCTCCAAAGCCTTTGCTCTAAGAACAAGATGTTTTCCAAAGGTCACTTAAGGACTTAGCCTTATATGTCTCTCAGGACCTGTCTGGTGAGTATCCCAGTCAGTCACTGTGTTCTGCCCATGAGGTGATTCCTGGAGTCACCCCAGCCTCCGTCTCCAAACTCATCTACCCTTCCCCAGAGCTACCCCACAACTTTTGGTCATGCCACTCCCCCAAAGAGGTAGGTAGGAGGATGGTCCAAGTGGGTGCTTGGAGCTCCTCAGTTTATTTTAATGTACTATTTGATTCTCAAGAAAGAGACTTGGGGGGAAAGGGGAAGGAGCAACTGTGCCTGGTGTCCTCCCACGGCCCCTCCTCTGGATATCGGCTTTCCAGAGGAAACAGTACACTGTTGTTCCTGGACAACCATTCTCCACCATCTCTGTCCAAAGGGGTTGAGTTTCACCCTGCGTTCACCCCCATTAATCACCTCAGTGGCTAAACATCACCCAGCCCCCTCTAGCTCTTTCTCTTCGGCTTCCCTTAGTATTCATGGCGGGAAGGGCATTCCTCACCGCTGCCTGCCTCACAAAGACCCCTCCTCTGACCAAGGCCCTCCCCCTCTCTATCCACCAAGTCCATAAGGAGCCCCGGTCACTGCTTAGAGTGTTCTGATTATCAGCTCCACCTCTGGAGCCCAGTGCCCAGCTTTCTCCACTGCTCCTGTTCCGTGCACAACTCCTGCTCATCACATCCCCCTTCACCCACCACCATTTCCTCCTGTTACTCTATCTCCACCCCACTCCAACCCTTTCTATACCCCGTTTGCTTTTCTTTCCCGCTCCTAATATATCCCCCAGGCCCTACAAATGGAAGCTTTGAACCTCTTTCTCCCAGTTTTAAGAAACAAAAAGGCCGAGTGGCGAAAACAGTCTCTGGAAACACAATGGCTAAACCGTAGGTTTCGGATTCAACTCCAAGAGCTGTTACTTGTTAATTGTACAACTGTAGACGAATTAGTTCACTTTTCTGAACCATCCCTAAAATGGGCATACCCATTGGCTTTAGAGAGTTGTTGTGCGTATTAAATTGGATTTTATTTGCATAGATCCAAGCATGTAGCAGGGCTTGATAAATGGTGGTTATTAATATCAGAAGCTTCTCAGGAAAAGAGGAGGTGCTGCTCTTCGGATTCCAATAAGAGTTAAGGAATTGCCTTTTGTAGCACCTGAGAGAATGGGCTAAAAATGACACAGTCTTGCGGGTAAGTAGGGCTTCTTAGCGGGAGTGAGTACCATGTTATTATTTGTCTATACAGGTACTCAACTTTGGCTGTATATTGGAACAGCTAGGGGAGTTTAAAAACAAACAACAAAACCCTAGTGACTGGGCCCCATTTCCCGAAACTCTAGCTTGGTTGGCATAAAGGAGGATTGGTCCACCTGGGTAAAAGCTTTAAAAACCACTTCCCAGGAGATGCTAATGTTTGGCCAGAAGCTGAGGTGTGGCCTACGGAGGGCTACAGGAATATGGAAGCATCTACCCTGGATTCTGCCTACAGTGCTTCAGTGAGGGCTCAGTCACTTAGGATTAGCTTTTCTTGAGATTCCAAAATTTCAGAGACTCTCATCCTTTCATTTCTTGTACTTCTTAGGGTCTAGACAGAGACCACTCCAAGAAGAGACAGAGGAATGAGCAAATTAACCTCTTATGTCCCTTACTCATCAGAAGAAGTAGGTGGTCTCCAGACCTCCAGAGACAGAGGCCTCTGGACCACCTTCGGGAGCAGGGAACTACACAGTTGTGCAGTAAATGGAGTTTCTACCTGGTTGCTACAATAACAGGTCCAACAATTAAGATACACATTTTCAGGATCTTTTCCTGTATTTCCAAAAAGATAAATCACTCCCTGGAACAGAATCTGCATATTGTGATTAACAGATAAATATTTCATACCTGGCTCAAACTTGAGCACTGAGAAACCAGAGCGTGTGTAGGGTGGGACTTGCAGAGGAGCCCCTGCTTTGGCCTTGGGGGAGGTGACTCTCTTCTTTGTAGCTTTGTTTATTTTTCTCCTTGTCCTGATAGGAAAACATTGCTCACCTGGAGAAAATCAGGTCACAGGTGGTGGATGCTGTGATTTGGGCTTGTTGGCCTCAGACCTGACCTCACCAGGAGAGGCCTGTCCCTAGTGACCTCGGGGGCACTGGGAGTGACGGGGGGGGGCACTGGAAGCAGCAGCTTTGGAATTCAAGAAGCCCCTTGTTTGAACATAAGTTCTCTTCTGTCATTCATGAGCACAGTGGCTTTAGGCCATTTACTTAATTCACCTGAAACTTAGTTTCTTCATCCCTTTAAACAGGCACAGTCGTTTTTAGATTGTAGAGCCATGTGTGCCCCACAGGCTCCATTCTTGATACCTCATTATCAGTGTTTGCAGTTCATAATTAGTGATACTGCACCGCACCTTTCCTGTGCCCATCCCCCATCAGAGGTGAATGTCTTATCTTGCCTCATCAACAACCCTGTGCAGAGACTGTCTATTCTCTCTGGTTATTACCAGTGTTTGGCACACGAGGGAACTGGGGCATGTAGAAGGTATGTGTCTTGCCCAGGGTCATGTGATGAAGTGGTCAGGAACAGAGATTTACAACCTAACTGTGTGGTTTCAAATACAGGCTCTGTCAGTGAGTTAACAGCTCTGTAATTTACCCAAAGAAGCCTCAGTTTCTTTTTTTTAATTTTTAATATTTATTCTATCTGTGTATATGCCTGCAGGCCAGAAGGGGGCACCAGACCCCATTACAGATGGTTGTGAGCCACCATGTGGTTGCTGGGAATTGAACTCAGGACCTTTGGAAGAACAGGCAATGCTCTTAACCTCTGAGCCATCTCTCCAGCCCAGAAGCCTCAGTTTCTTATCTCTAAATTGGGGGTGCGAGTGGTACCTCCTTGGAAGATATAAGTGAGATGAAATGAGGGACCCACACCGAGTGCTTAGCTCAGTCCTGGTATACAGAAAGGGCCCTATAAATACGTTTTGGGGTCACCATTAGCACCACCTCAGGCCATGCTAAGGTCACCATCTCACACACACACACACACACACACACACACACACACACACACACGCTCGCGCACATGTGGCCGTGGTGTCGCTTTTCTTTGGCATTTGGGACATGAGTGTGTGAATTTTCCAAAAGCCACAGAGCTACTCTTTTATTATATCCACCGCCACACACTCATGACTGGAGGGGGGAGGACACTAAGCAGATTAGGGCTCCATTTGGGGAATTAAATCAAAACTAAAGACTAACTCAATTTGGTTCTGAGGAGAGAGAGGGAAAGGTTAAAAGGGAGTGGACGGGCATCTGGTGTTCTCTTCAAAGTGTAATTGGTTTGGATCCCCCAGTCTCTGCAGTCCCCCCCCCCCAGGGGGCTCCCGTGGGGTGGAGGAATGGCTGGGGCTGGGGATGGATCCTCCTTCAGTGTTCCTCCTCCACTTAGCACTGGATTCTGGGGACTTCAGTGCTGGGTTCAGAGGAGGGCCTAGAAAGTGGAGAATCCTGAGAGACAGAGAGCGCTCCTGAGCGAGGCTGCTCTTTGGCGGTGTTGAAGCCCTGCTGATGCTGCCTTCTTTTGTTTGCCGTGCCTGTTTAGCCTGAAGTATACAATAGGCTAGGCGTGCATGTATAGAAACACTTCTGTGCAAACAGCCACTCCGCCCCATACATTAGCTCAGAATATTCTGAGGACTGTAAAATAAAAATAAAAATCAGTTATCCTTCAGGGAGAGTGGTGATTTCGCTCAGCATTTTCTCCTGTGTTCTCAACGTTCTCCACTCGAGCTGAAAATGATCATTATTTCTCATTGTGTAAAAGAGGAAACTGAGGCTCCGGGAGATTGAGCAGTTTGTTAAGAATTACAGATTCAGTGTGGATTCAAGAAAAATTCAAAATAGAGACCAGTGTCTTGGGGAGAGAGGACAACGAGAGACTGAACTGACCTAACCTGAAAGCACCAGGCCTTCTTAAACCCAGAGTTCTAAGAGCACCTAGGAGCCAAGAGGAGGGGCGAGGGAGGGACTTCTGGGCTGGCCAAACAGCAGGGCCTCAGGCAAGAGCGTCGCCAGCCAGTCCTCATTCTGTGATTACTGTCAGGGGACCATCCATCAGCGCAGCCCAGGATGCTCGGGCCAGACTGTCCGCCGCCCGCCAGGGTCTCTCCAGATCGCATTAGCTCTGCCCAGGGCACAGTGCGGCACGGGTTAGGAGTCGGTTGCACTGGGCAGGGGTGAGCCTCCCAGTTCCCAGTCTCCAAATCCTGGATCCCAGAGTGCTGAAGAAGCGCAGGAGAGACGGGAGAGGGGGGGCAGATCGTGCAGAACATAGAGGACTCCGGAAGGAAACCCACAGGAACAGAGGGAGGCAGAGAGGCTGAAGGGCAACAGGAGGAGGAAAAAGGAGAATCTCAGAGCGCTGAGAAATAGCCTTACCAGCACGGAGAAGCACTCCCATAACCCTGGCACTTGGGAGGCTGAGGCAGGAGAATAAGAAGTTGAAAGTCAATCTGATTCAGATTGTCAGAGTCAGCGAATGAACACTTAACAGTCACAGATACCCCTTATTTTAGAGATGAAGAATCAGGCCCAGAGAAGGAAATTCCAAACCTACAGATCCACTCCAGCGACTGGCCGGCCTAGCAGATTCCTCCAAGCCCTGTGTTTTGAGCATCTGCTTTGGGCTGGGCCCAGGGACTACAGAGATAATATAGGATCAGTTCCTGCCTCCAGAAGTGGCTGCTTCTGAGAGTTGCAATGCAGCCATTGACTGAGGCTGCAGGCCCCATTGTTTGTAATCACTTTTTTTGTGCAGCTTTGAAAATGCCCTATAGTCACCACATAATCACACTGCTCAGCGTAAGACCCTTTCCTTTCCATCCAACCCACTGAGATTTTCTTAGCCATATACATGACGTGTTATTTTCCGACTTCTGAGTAAGTGTAATACCTGCTTGTAAATGTCTGCCCACATCCATCCATTCTTTCGAATATTTGTTTGATGCCTAAAGGTACCAAAACCTAGAGTTCCCACTGCCACCCAGGGAAGGACTTGTTCCCTTCAGTGAGACTCTCCACACAGCTCTGTGTGATCCGTTATGCCAACCAGGCAGGGGGATTCAGATCCTTGGTCCCTGTCCATGTGGATGACCTGGCATCTCTCTGGCTTTCTCCCCAGTCTCTACTGTTTCTGCAATATGATGGAGTCTCCAAATTCTTTACAGTTCGTAGATGGTTTTATCTTTTCTCCTGTGGAAGTGGTGTCTGAGCAGTTCCCTGTCGCCTCCACAACCGCTCCGTGATGGTCAGAAGAGCCCGCTTCTGTCTAAACTGGATTCTTCCTCCACCATGACCCCTCTTTACTACCTTCTCTTAGGATCTTGTCATGAGGCACAGCCACGATTTCTACAATGCGTGTCCACCCTTGTGGTAACCTGTAGGTAATCAGGCAGGTAGGGACCAGCCTGCCAGCTGAAAATCTGAAACCCTCTACCTTTTCTGAAATTAGTGTTTCTGAGGTACAATGTGAGTTTCCAACCCAGTATCTTAGTCTGTGCATCAGTTCCCAGAAGGTCTGGGTTGGGCTTAGCAAATCAACAGAACTGGAACAAGAGCAGACTTCATTCCCGTTTCCCAGGAAGACCTACTGACAGGCTTTGGCCTGTGGATACTCCCACAGTCCCAGACAGAAGACTCAGTGTGATTCCTTCTTGTAGGCCATTTGTGACACTCTTGACACTCTACCCAGAGACCTTGGCAATGACTCTGTCTCTGGATGAACTTCACATACATTGTCTGTTGTGCTCACAGTGCCAGGCTCAGTGTCTGGCACAGAATACATGCTTGTACAAGTGGATGAATAGAGAACACCAGAGGAAAGACCAGCATCCTCAATGAGAGGCAAGAAACAGAGACACAGAAAGGTTAACCAATTTACTCAAGGTCGCATGTCTTGCCTGGAGCCAAGCCAAGTTTCTGTGGAGAGGCAGTTTGGTGGCTGAGGATGTTGGGATGGAGGGAGGCAAGGACAGCCGGAAGAAACTATCAGACACTAAAAGCCATTCAAGGCAGGTTAATCTAAGAAGATACGCGATTCTGCAAGTAACACGAGCAAGTCAATGGACTGACAGAGCCTCAGAAGAGCAGAGAGAGCTGACACTAACTCAAATATCCAGTGTCCAGACCTTTGCTAACTTTAGAGGCTGTGTGACATCCACCATCCATATCCTCTCTGGGAATCTGGAAAATGGAGGTACTGGGGAAGGTGCACACTGACAGAACTTCACCTCTTTTATTGTTATTCTTAGTGTTCTTATCTGGGGCAGTGTTCTTACCCCAAATCCTTGGTTGAATCCTGAAGGCATCGTAAAGTTGCAGTGAGCTCTGGTGTTTGAGTAGAGGTGGCAGGGACACTATTGAACTAAAAATTCTCCAAATTGCTTCCCCACCTTTAGAAGGGCAGAAAAGAGAATAAGGTTCGTGCCTCAAGGGTCCAGATTCCTTAGTAGGATATATGCTTGACAGCCAGGCTTCCCACGTTCAGCTGCACCAACATTCTTCCACAGAGCAGCCCACACTGTGTTGTTACCTGGCTGAGATATACACTTGGCCAAGTCCTGCCGGGCAGAGCCAGGCCCCAAGATTCCGTTCACTACTGTCACATGGTCAGCAGGGAATGTTTAACTTCAGATCTTGTCTTCAGATGTAACCCAGGGCCTTTTCTTATGTCCTCGGAGAGAAGAGCACGGTGGATGATCATCTCGGGAGACCCATTGTCCTCATTCTCTCACATACTTGATCCTCCTCCAGTAGACTGCCCCGTTCCACCTATATCCTTCACACATACACACACTCACACACACACACACATAGGCACACACACACACACATAGGCACACACACACACACGCACACACACACATAGGCACACACACATAGGCACACACACGCACACACACACATAGGCACACACACACACACGCACACACACACATAGGCACACACACACACATAGGCACACACACACACACATAGGCACACACACGCACACACACACATAGGCACACACACGCACACACACACATAGGCACACACACACATAGGCACACACACACACGCACACACACACACACACGCACACACACACATAGGCACACACGCGCACACACACACATAGGCACACACACACACACGCACACACACACATAGGCACACACACACACATAGGCACACACACACACATAGGCACACACACACACACATAGGCACACACACGCACACACACACATAGGCACACACACGCACACACACACACATAGGCACACACACATAGGCACACACACACACACACATAGGCACACACACACACACTCACATAGGCACACACACGCACACACACATAGGCACACACACATAGGCACACACACACACACACATAGGCACACACACACACACTCACATAGGCACACACACGCACACACACATAGGCACACACACACACACGCACACACACGCACACACACACATAGGCACACACACACACGCACACACACATATTCCTGACTTGGAAGAGCAGTGCCAGCCTTGTTTTCTCTCTGCTTCCCAAACCCCACTTCAAGACTGATGATTCCCAGTTTCAAATCCTTATTCTTTCCCTAGGCAACCCTTCATATTTTTGTGGGTTTTTTTGTTTTTTTATTGTTTTTTATTGATTTTTATTGAGCTCTACATTTTTCTCTGCTCCCCTCCCTGCCTCTCCTTTCCCCTTCAACCCTCTCTCGAGGTCCCCATGCTCCCAATTTACTCTGGAGATCTTGTCTTTTTATACTTCCCAAGTAGATTAGATCTATATATGTCTCTCTTAGGGTCCTCATTATTGTCTAGGTTCCCTGGGATTGTGATTTGTGGGCTGGTTTTCTTTTCTTTATGTTTAAAAATCACTTATGAGTGAGTACAGGTGATAATTGTCTTTCTGTGTCTGGGTTATCTCACTCAAAATAATGTTTTCTAGCTCCATCCATTAGCCTGCAAAATTCAAGATGTCATTATTATTTTCTGCTGTGTAGTACTCCATTGTGTAAATGTACCACATTTTCCTTATCCATTCTTTGATCGAGGGGCATTTAGGTTGTTTCCAGGTTCTGGCTATGACAAACAAAGCCGCTATGAACATAGTTGAGCACATGTCCTTGTGGCACGATTGAGCATCCTTTGGATCTATACCCAAAAGTGGTATTACTGGGTCTTTAAGAAATTTGTTTCCTAATTTTCTCAGAAATCACCACATTGACATTCAAAAGGGTTGTACCAGCTTGTATTCCCACCAACAATGCAGGAGTGTTCCCTTCTCCCCACAACCTCTCCAGCATAAGTTGTCATCAGTGTTTTTGATCTTGGCCATTCTTACAGGTGTTAGATGGAATCTCAGAGTTGTTTTGATTTGCATTTCTCTGATGACTAAGGATGTTGAACATTTCCTTAAGTGTCTTTCAGCCATTTTAGATTCCTCTGTTGAGAGTTCTCTGTTTAGGTCTGCCCTCCATTTTTTATGGGATTATTTGGTTTTTTGATGACCAATTTCTTGAGTTCTTTGTATATTTTGGAGACCAGACCTTTTTCTGATGTGGGGTTAGTGAAGATCTTTTCCCATTCTGTAGGCTGTCATTTTGTCTTGTTGACTGTGTCTTTTGCTTTACAGAATCTTTTCAGTTTCAGGAGGTCCCATTTATTAATTGTTTCTCTCAGTGTCTGTGCTGCTGGGGTTATGTTTAGGAAGTGGTTCCCTGTGCCAATGCGTTGCGGTGTACTTACAACTTTCTCTTCTATGGGGTTCAGTGTGGCTGGCTTTATGTTGAGGTCTTTGATCCTCTTGGACTTGAGTTTTGTGCATGGTGATAGATATGGGTCTATTTTCATTCTTCTACATGTTGATATCCAGTTATGCCAGCACCATTTGTTAAATATTCTTTCTTTGTTCCATTTGATATTTTTTTGCTTCTCTGTCAAAATTCAGGTGATCAAAGAAGTTTGGATTAATATCCGGATCTTCTATTCAGTTACATTGGTCCTCCTACCTCTTCTTATGCCAATACTAGGCTGTTTTCAGTACTGTGGCTCTGTAGTAGAGTTTGAAGTTAGGGAGTGTGATGCCTCCAGAAATTCTTTTATTGTACAAGAGTTTTTTGGCTATCCTGGATTTTTTTTCCCTTTTCCATATGAAGTTGAGTACCATTCTTTTGGGGTCTGTGAAGAATTTTGCTGGGCTTTTGATGGGCGTTGTATTGAATCCATAGATTGCTTTTGGTAAGATTGCCATTTTTACTATGTTAACTCTAGGGCATGGGACATCTTTCCACTTTCTTGCATCTTCTTCAATTTCTTTCTTCAAAGATTTAAAGTTCTCGTTACACAAGTCTTCCACTTGTTTGGTTAGAGTTACTCCAAGATATTTTATGCTATTTGTGGCTATTGTGAAGGGTGATGTTTCTCTGATTTCTTTCTCAGCCAATTTATCATCTGTGTACAGGAGGGCTACTGATTTTTTTTAGTTAACCTTGTGTCCTGTTACATTACTGAAATTGTTTATGAGTTGTAGAAGTTCCTTGGTAGAATTTTTGGGGTCACTTATGTAAACTATCATATCATCAACAAATAGAGTTTGACTTCTTTTCCAATTTGTATCCCTTGATCTTCTTTTATTGCTCTAGCTAGGACCTCAAGAATTATATTGAATAGATATGGAGAGAGTGGACAACCTTGTCTTGTTGCTGATTTCAGTGGGATCTCTGTGAGTTTCTCTCCATTTAGTTTGATGTTGGCTGTTGGCTTGTTGTATATTGCCTTTATTATATTTAGGTATGTTTCTTGCATCTCTGCTCTCTCCAAGACCTTTATCCTGAAGGGATGTTGTATTTTGTGAAAAGCTTTTTTGGCATCTAGTGAGATGATCATGTGGTTTTTATTATTCATTTGTTTATATTGTGGATTACGTTGACAGATTTTTGTATGTTGAACCATCCCTGCCTCTCTGGGATGAAGCAAACTCATATTTTTGTTTTGCTTTGAGATGATTTTCTGGAACTGAGGTTGGCCTAGAACTCTTGATCCTCCTGCCTCCACTTCCAGAGTGCTGTCTGATGTTGCAGGCTTGCTCCACCATGCCCAGTTTATCCAGTCTGGGGGACTGAACCTAAGCACCTCATGAGTGTTGGGCAACTGAACTACACCCTCAGGCCTCTTTTGTATTACCATCCCACAGTTACTTTAGTTATCAAGATGAAATTTAAACCTGAAGCCAGATCCCTGCCAGACCTGAGGAGGATCCAACCTGTTCCTTAAGGTGTTTCTCTATTTTGGTGGAGCTCCAATGCAGCTGTTGGTACACATTTCATTGATAGTCAGATCCTCACAGATGACCTCAAAGGAAAGAGATAGGTACAAGTTGACCCTGGACCCAGGAAAGTTTTCTCTGCCTTCCATCCGAACCCCTTGCCCTAGTAACTTCATTCCTTGTATTTTCTCATTGAACAGCTGTCAAGCACTAGTCCAGGGTCTTAAATTGTATTGGTGACAGAGAGACTCTTGTCTGTGTGATGTTCACATGCTGGCTTGGAGAGACAGTAACAGGAAGACACTTGTTGACTACACAGAATTGGCAGGATGGCCCGGTGAATAATAGTGCCTGCTGCCAAGTCTGACGACCTGAGCTTGATCCCCAGTACCCGCTTAGTGAGAAGAGGGAGTGGACTCCTGAAGCTGTCCTCTGCCCTCCACACATGTACCATGGCGCACACACACACACACACACACACACACACACACACACACACACACACAACGTATTGCCAGGCATGTGGCACATACCTTCAATCCCAGCACTTGGGAGACAGAGGCAGGTGTATCTCTGAGTTTGAAGCCATCCTGGTCTATAGAGTGAGTTTCAAGACAATATTCCCCCCCAAAAAAATTTTCTTCATACAATATATTGTGATGATGATTTCTCCTTCACAAACTCCTCCCCGTCCCCTTCGGATTCACGTCCTTTCCGTCTTTTGTCTGCGAGGGATGATGGAAGATTCAGGGAAAGAGTCAGAAAGGTAGCCGCGGGAACCCACGTGGGAAATGGTGGCTTAGACCAGTGTGGCAGCATCGGCTGGTGGAAGGATGCTGGGGTTGGTGGGCACTGCCCTCTGGGGTTTCAGACCCTGTCCTCTACAGTGTGTGTCTTGTTTTCTAGACCATACTCCCTCCTTCCTGGAAGGCTAAGAGCTCTGGTCGTGTGCTCAATGCCAGTCCTGGGGCCAACACCCAGGGCAGAGTTCCAGCCTAGGCCGCATAGAAGCTGGAGCGCTGCCTAAGAGCGGGAGCTGCCTTGAAGCGGGAGGGGCGGCTGCCTCTCTAAAGAGAACGTGATGGACAGTTATTGAAGGCGCTCAGCTGGGGGTTCCACTCCAGTCTTAATCTGAGCCACCCTGGAGGAACTCATAACCAGCTCTTAAAAACATGTTAAGAGCGAAGCTGGTGCGTGCGTTTGAGCAGAGCTTCAGACAGCTACTTAACACTGGGGGCCTCCGGGGCTCTGATTCCTTCCCTGTCGCCTTGCCCTCTCCCCCTATCTGCCGTGTGTTTATCGGCCAAGTCGTTTAAACCACGCTTGTTCCCTATAAACATTTCACTTGAAATGGCACACAGCACTCCAGAAGTGCATCTATCACAGCTGTGAGTTTACATGAGGTGATGGTTCCCTAGCTCTCTCCCCTGCCCCCCACCAGTCCTCCTCCCCTGGACCACATGTTCCTCTTGGTGTAAGTGGCTACTGAGTGCCATGATTCTTTACAAGGCTGGGATGGCTGCAGGCTCCTGGGAGCAGCAGCCTATGGAACCTTTCTTTATCAAAGCTCAATAAACATATCTGGGTCCTGGCTCCATTAGCACCTGGCGAACCCACCTGCTCAGCTTCCAGTGGGTTTCTTGAGGAAGTGGGGAAAGGCACAGGCCTGGACCAGCATAAGGCTGTCTGCAGAGTTATGTGTTTATACGTCAGGCCCCAAACAAACTGGCCTCTTGCTGTTTCTCTGTCCCCTGCCATATACCTCCTTGCCTAAAGGGAACGCTCTTCTTGTCGAAGTGCGGCTCGCCTGGCATTATGAGGAGAGCCAGAGTCAAGCTGAGGAAACTACCTGACCAGAATTGGAATGGGCATGGTGAGATTCTGAGACTTGAACTGACTTCTTTATATCCAGAGCAGAGGCAGGGGGATGAATGGATTTACTGCCTGAGGACTGAAAACTCCCCCTCTGCCCCGTTCTCAATTCCCACCAAACCCTCACCGCTGCATCTGTAGCTAGGGTGGGAACGATCGTACAGCTCCTTGCTCTACTTCCATTTCTGCAGTCAGTGCTGCATCACGAAAGGGCTTTCCCAGAGGCCTGCGCAGACCCTTGGGTGACACCCCCTCTACTCCACACTTTTGATGCTGACTTCAGCAGGCTTCTGAGTGATGTCCCCAAAGCCCAGGTGAGACCCCAGGAAGGTGGGAAGGGGCAGCACTGAGCACAGGAGAGGGGCCACGGATGGGAATCCATGTCTTTGGGGATCAGGTAAAGTCCCTTTACAAGCCGAATGAAGAAAAGAAGTTCTAAGGGGAGCATATGACTCCATAAAATAAAAGGCCATAATTGGGAGCGATATCTAATTTATCTATTGAATGCCTCCTACGTACTCTTTTATCACGAAGATGGACAGGATATAATTGGTGAGCTGAATGCCATCAATCTCGGGGCTCGGGCTTCCTGTGCTGGCTACACCTATTACTGTCAGATTATGACACTGTAATACCAAGATCAATGACATTTTAAATGTGCTCCAGTTACGGGCAATTGCTGACAATAAAAACAGTGACAAATTGATGAAACTTGGGCAGCGATGATCTGGTATCAAAAATAAACCATAAATAACTGCTTTCCAAACTGGGAGAGGTACCTGGGACCAAGTTAGGGGGAAAGCCTGGGAAGAGAAGGTTCTATTCCTCTCCAGTATCTGGGTCTCCCACAGGGAGCCCATATTTTCAGGAAACCACCCTCCAGGCAGGCCTGTGAGGTCCCAGCAGGATGATGGGACAGAAACCATCTTTGGGGAGGCCTGAGACTCCCTTTTGAGAAGATTCCCATCACCGAGACCTTGAGAAGCCTCTGTGTGGCTGCCCAGATGGGTGTGGTGAGCCTACCATGTCCTGCCTACACCAAGGAATGGGGCAGACTGCTTGAGCTACGGAATGTGATTTAGCCAACACTAAAACTGAGAGGACCTGACAGTCTCTCTCAGGCAGGTACAAGCTCTACCCTCCAATCTGGCACAGAAGAATCTGAATCCAGTTTGTGCCCAACCACAAGCTGGACTTTGTTTTTCCAGCTAACCCCTCCCCCACTTGAAGTCAAAACTCTATGTCTTAAGCTAGCTGGGCTATTTTGGATAGCTCAAGGTGGGTCTCTAATTTTTTATTTTATTTTATTTATTTATTTTTGGTTTTCCAAGACAGGGTTTCTCTGTGTAACCTCCATGATTGTTCTGGAACTTGCTCTGTAGACCTGGCTGGCCTCAAACTCACAGAGATCCGCCTGACTTTCCCTCCCAAGTGCTGGGATTAAAGGTGTGCGCCACCATTGTCCAGTCAGCAAGCATTTCTTGTGCAACTGCTACATGCCAGGCTCTGATCCAGGTGTCTCACAGATACTGTTTTTAATTACTGTCATGCCCTGTGAGGAGGATTATTTTTGAAATTTTGGAAGTGAGGACAGAGTGCAGGCACGGTGATGCCTAAGAGGCTCAGCCGTAAGCAGCAGAGCAGGGGAGCAGCTGGGGATGCTGACACAGCCCTTTTCTTTCTCTAAGATTTATTTACTTATTTTTATTTTCTGTATAGGAATGTTTTGCCTGCATGTATATCTGGATACTGCATGTGTGCATGCATAGTTCCCAGCGAGGCCAGAAGATTCCCCTGGATCTGGAGTTATAGGTGGTTCTGAGTCACCATGTCAGTGCTGGAAATTGAACCTGGATTCTATAGAATAGCCAGTGCTCTTACCCACGAGCCATCTTCCCAGCCCCAATCCTCTTCAACTGTGTCTCATCCCATTTTATAGACGACAGGAAGGAGCTCCCCTGAGAGTTTATAATTATCTGTGGGCAGAGCTCGGAATAGGCTAGCTTTTCTGCATCTTTTTAAATTTCACGCACTTTCTTCCTAGAAGTTAAACAGTCTCCTTCTCCGGGGCTGTGGGGAGTGAAGGGGGGGCGACTTTCTCTCAGCCCAGTGTTCCAGCTGTGGCCTCCAAGAGGCAGCAGGGGGCCCTGTCTGCTCTGGAGCCTCAGTAGAGAGCGAGGCTGCCTTGCAGCTGTGTGGCCTCGGGCTAGCAGTGTGCCTTTGGTGTTTCAGGTGACTGAGAATTGAAGCAACAGGATGCAAATAAAAGCATCTGGCATGGAGCCTGCTGCACAGTAGAACCTCAGGTAAATGGTGGCCACTAGAAGTATAGCCTGGCACAGTGGCAGGAAAGCTTGACAATTAAAAAAAAATAGTTTGGAATTCCAAACCTTAGGAGGATGAAGCAGGAAAACCAGGAGTTCAAGGTCAGCATGGGCTACAGAGTAAGATCCTGTCTCTAAAAACAAAGCGTGACACACAAGTTATGAGTGCTGTTGCTCTCGCACAGTGCAGTGGTGTGAACGAGCCCGGCCGCAGGCTGTGTGGCCTTGGTGGTGGTGTGTTACTGGGGCTTTGAGGTTTTGAAGAGACTTGCGTGGTTTACAGTTGCTCACTTCGTACTTGAGAATCAAGATGGGAGCTCTTAGCTCTTCCTCTCACCATATCTTTTCTCCACCATCATGGACTCTAACCCTCTGGAACCAAAAACCCTAATTAAATGCTTTCTTCTATAAGTTGCCTTGGTCGAGGTGTTTCAGTACAGTAATAGGAAAGTAATTAAGACACAGAGGACCCAGGTTCGGTTCCTAGCACCCATATGGTAGCACACGACCATCTGTAACTCCAGTTCCAAAGGACTGGATGTCCTCTTCTGACAACTGTGGGCACCAGGAATGCGTGTGATACACGTACATACAACAACATACATACAAAACACTCATACACATAAAATAAGAGGCTTAAAAATTTAAACACAAAACAACAAAAACATACAAAAGAGGGAGTTGTTGCTCATCACCCAGTCATGGCTGCACACCGCCTTATCACAAATGTGCAAACATTGTGCGATGGTGTTATATGTGTATATATTTTATAGATAGGTTGGGCGTGTCCACCTCTATGTACTTGTGGGGGGGGCAGGAGTCACCCCTCAGTCAATAGCCACCGTTTCAAAAGACAGCTCTCTCAGTGACATGGGACCCTCCAAGTAAGCTACGATGGCTGGTCCTCGAGCCGCAGGAATACACCTGTTTCTTCTTCCCTAGCATGCCACCATGCCATACTTTTTCCCACGAGTGTAAAAAATGAACTCAGATTCTCATGTTTATGCAAAAAAATTACTTTACCAACTGAGCCATCCTTCTAGCTTCACAGAGGACTTGAATAGCAAATCATTTAAACATTTTAATATTAAAGCATGTAAAATAAGACTGGGCATGTTTGTGCCTGCATTTAATTCCATCACCTGTGAAGCAGAGGCAGGCGTAGCTCTGTGAGTTGTAAGTCAGGCAAATCACTCAGAGTTACATTGTGAAATCCTGTTTTTTTAAAAAAAAGAAGCATAAAACATATTATATAATAATATACAACGTTTGAATAATTTTAAGGAAAAATCACAAGGCCTCAAAAGAATTTGGTCCACCAGGCACAGTGGCGCACACCTGCAATCCTAGAGATGGACCACAGCAAGTTTAAAACCGGCCTGGTCTACCTGCAGGTTTCAGGCCGACACCCTATTTCAAGTGAGAATCATTCTTATTCTATTTTCTTACTAATGGAAAAACTCAAGTTATATGTGATACAAATAGAGTATGTAACATCTTATTTTCTTTAACTAAACATGGGAGGAAGGAAGGAAGAGAGAGAGGACGGAAAGAAACGGAGGGACTCCTGGGTCCAAGTTTATTCTCCATCCCCTAATATTAAAAGGACTTTGTGAGGGACGCTTGAAAGCCATAGCCAGAACTCAAATTATAAATCCATACTATGGGATGCTCAAGGAGAAGCCAGAGGTGGGACAAAGACATGGAGTGGTGGGGCTCAGGAAGCCAGCTCCGTGGGCAGTGCTGGGGCTCAGGAAGCCAGCTCCGTGGGCAGTGCTGGGGCTCAGGAAGCCAGCGCTGTGGGCAGTGTTGGATCTCAGGAAGCCAGCTCCGTGGGCAGTGCTGGGGCTCAGGAAGCCAGCTCAGTGGGCAGTGCTGGGGCTCAGGAAGCCAGCGCTGTGGGCAGTGTTGGATCTCAGGAAGCCAGCTCCGTGGGCAGTGCTGGGGCTCAGGAAGCCAGCGCTGTGGGCAGTGTTGGATCTCAGGAAGCCAGCTCCGTGGGCAGTGCTGGGGTTCAGGAAGCCAGCTCCGTGGGCAGTGCTGGGGCTCAGGAAGCCATCGCTGTGGGCAGTGTTGGATCTCAGGAAGCCAGCTCCGTGGGCAGTGTTGGAGCTCAGGAAGCCAGCTCGGTGGGCAGTGCTGGGGCTCAGGAAGCCAGCGCTGTGGGCAGTGCTGGGGCTCAGGAAGCCAGCTCCGTGGGCAGTGCTGGGGCTCAGGAAGCCAGCTCCGTGGGCAGTGCTGGGGCTCAGGAAGCCAGCTCCGTGGACAGTGCTGGGGCTCAGGAAGCCAGCGCTGTGGGCAGTGTTGGGGCTCAGGAAGCCAGCGCCTTGGGCAGTGCTGGGGCTCAGGAAGCCATCGCTGTGGGCAGTGTTGGAGCTCAGGAAGCCAGCTCCGTGGGCAGTGCTGGGGCTCAGGGAGCCAGCGCCGTGGGCAATGCTGGATCTCAGGAAGCCAGCACTGTGGGCAGTGCTGGAGCTCAGGAAGCCAGCTCGGTGGGCAGTGCTGGGGCTCAGGGAGCCAGCGCCGTGGGCAATGCTGGATCTCAGGAAGCCAGCGCTGTGGGCAATGGGAAGGAAGGAGATGGAGAGACCTGGGGTCACAAGCAGGGAGACAATTGGCAGAGGGTGCGCAATGGCTAGGCCTGGACAGAGTACATAGAGATTTGAGTAGCTTGCAAGGATTTTGTTTTGTTTATTTGTTTTTGCAGAAGGCAGACTTCTGAGCTAGGGTCAGAGTGTTGGGTCTCAGAATCAAAGCATCTGTATTTCGAACGCTTCCCTGAATGAGAGATTAGATTGGTCAAGAAATCTCCAGGAAGCCGTTGTGATCTCTGGCTATCTTGTTGACGAATACAGAATGTGAGCCAAATTGGGGGTGTGGGCGTCTGACAAGGGCTTTATGATTCTAGAATCACTTATTACCCACTCCTCCTCCGCCTCTGGTCTGCCCTGGCTAATGAACTGCAGGCACTTACTGAGAAAGGGGTCAGATGCTTCCATGTGGATGCACATGCTGGGCCCCACAGTTGTTGACATCAGTGACTCTGCACAGCCCAGCCCTATCAGCTCATCTTCCAGGCAGACCATTTCCCCTGCTAAGGCTCTCCTCTGCAGGATAGGGACGTAGCTTGATGAGTCAGGTTGGGCTAGAACTCTGGGGCTCGTCCTGGGCTCGTCCTGGATCTCTTAACTGGGTAAGCTTCTCTGTCAGCAAATATAGGGGCATCTTCAGTGAGGTTGTGGGCTCTGTTCATGGTGCTGAAAAGCAGTCTGTACACCACAATCCCGCCCCCATGGGGTTCTGTAGGTGAACTGGGGTGCCAGCTCTTCTGAGTGTCAATTACTCTGTTCAACCCCCCACCAACTGTCACCTTGAATGCCTTGCTTAGAAGCCATAAGCTTAGTTTTGACTTTGCCCACATTCTGCCACAAAATTCAAATAAAGAATTTTTTAAGTGAAAAAAATTTCTCCGAATTGTAGCAGTTGGATGGCTTTTCGAATGCTCTGAAGCAATCTGTTGTTCTTGGATACACTTGTGTATTCTAAATATGGAAGCATGGCTGGGAGGACCAGCCCAGGTTCATGATGGTGATGCCTCTGGGCGGGAGACAAATACTGGAAAGGAGGAAAACGGGGACATTTATCTGAAATGTTTTATTTTGTTTTGAAAACTCAAAACAAAAGAGCTGATGAAACATTATCAGCAGTTTGACAAAACCTGAAGACTGGATAACAAATACAAGAGAACAAAATTGACCTGTTTTCTGTATTGTGGGGAAAAGGCAAACTGTGACCCACGGGCTCTGTGGAGTCCCTCACTTTCCACACCCCTCACTTGGTCTGTTGGGCTTTTCAAAAGCTTGTGCCCACCTTGTGACTTACGCCTTCACTCCTCTTGCAACCTCTGCTCTCCTGGAGAGACAGGTGCTCTGACCCCACATTTTGTTTCTATACTATGACTGCCCTTGTCCTGCCCTGCTTGACTGCCTACCTCCCACCTTTCCTGACCCAGATCATACAGATGAAGGATGGGATGAGGTAGACAGCTGGTATAGACTCCTATTTCATTGGAACAATGACATATTTCTCTTGCCCTGGCTTTCCTCCAGCCGCACCTAGATAGATGGATCACCTGGGGATTTTTCTTTGGTGGTGGTAGGTGCTTGCTTGCTTGTTTGCTGTTTGTTCAGTCTGGTTCGTCTCAAAACTGTTATCAGCAAGGGGAGGAAAGGAAGAATAAGGCCCTCCACAGAGCCCTCCCTTCGCTAGCCTTCTCCCACAGCCCAGTCCTGAGGCAGCTGTGAGTAAGACAAAGAACTGATAAGCTCATTCCTGGATGGCTGAGCATGGTAGAGCTTCCCTGCTGGAGTGGGAAGGTCAGCTTTAGGGTAGTCTTAGCCACCTTGTGACTAGAAGTAAGAAGTCAGCCTAGGCCTAGTTGGCCACAAACTTCTGGCTGGACACTAAACATGTACTCAAACTCTAGGGTAGAGCAGCCTTCTCCCTGTCACATGGTAGATGATGTCCATGTCCTTTGAGGAAGATTGGGAGGTGTCTCCTCTGTGTCACTGTGCAGCCTTTCCGGTTTAGATTAGATGCCTCATATGCCCTGCCCAGGGCAAGTGTCCCTTTACCCTCAATAACCCTAGATTCCAGCCACTTTTTTGTATCTTCTATGATGCTCAATAGGCACAAGGTAGAAGACATGTCTTCTTGGTCATCGTTGTACCTCTAGTTACTGGATGAAGGCAGGGAGTAGTTTGTACTCTTTCTTTCTAAGAGATGACAGCCAAGCAAGGGGTCTGTCATTCCCATAGACCATGTTGGCATCCTCTATGCTCTGATTACCTGGTTCTTTGTGTTTACACTGCTGGTATCCGGGCTCGCTGTCCCCCTCTGGTCTGGGTAAGAGGAGGACAGTCTTTGCTCTTTCTCCATCCCCCAACACTCTCAGGAGAATGAATGTCACACTGTATTGACCATCTACTCAAAGCTTCTAATGGTACAAGGGGAGAAAACCCAATCCCACGGTACTGGTGTCCTTCCTAGAGCCCAATGCCAAGGTCAGGAAGACTCTTCCGGAGAAGGGTGCCTCAGGCTTCGTGCCTACTCATTTCGGTCTCCAGCTTCACTGGAGATTTCACTGTCTACCCTGAATCCTATCTATTGTCAGGAAAGCTGGTTATATTCAAAGTATTTGCCTCTCAACTGAAACAAAACATACAATCTATCCTACCTTAGAAATTGTTTCTCCAAACCTCCAGGAAGTTCTCTTACATTACACTTTGATACTCAATCCCATCCCACTGCCCTGTATTTCCCGCAGCACTTAACAGCCCATTCTTGTCCTCTGTGCTCTTGAAATGTATGTGTATCCCATTAAACTTGATTTCTAAGCACGAAGAATTTAAACGGTTTTATAGATAATTCTCACAAGTTGACACCAAGAAAGCTACGTATTAAGAAGTTTTCTCCTCTCCTCTCTCCTCTTCAGTTTAACGTAGACTTCATTGTCTTGGGAGTTGGCAGGGTGCTTGCCTACCATGCACAAAGCCATGGGACTCGCACCCAGCACTACATTAACTGTGCTGTCAGCTTCAGTAATTCTAGCACTTAGACGGAAGCAGGAGGATCAGAAGTTTCAGGTCATCTTCAGCTATTGAGTGAATCTGAGACCAGCCTGAGCTAAGTAAATTCTTGTCTAAAAACATACACAACAGAACTGAATTTTTCAGGTGGATAATTGCTGGCTCTGTAACACAAGAACAGAATTTAACTTTTCCAAAAACTTTTGAATAAAAATCAAGTACCTGTAAGTTCTCAGGACTAAAGACCATGTCTTTTATTAGTATAGTTTCTCCAATCCCTCCACTGTATTAAGTTTGCTTGGTTTTCTGGGTGGTAGTGGCGCATGCCTTTAACCTCAGCAGAGGCAGATCTTTTGAGTTCCAGGCAGAGCAAGTTCCAGGACAGCCTTGGCAACACAGAGAAACCTTGTCTCAAAAAAACAAAGACAAAAGGAAACCAAAAGTTTGCTTGTTTTAAACAGTGAGGGGTAATTTGAGAATTTAGGATCGGGGTCCACTGAGAACTCTGAGTTTTTTCAAGCCACTTACACCTGCCATGGGGACATAGATACGGGAAGAACTGCTCAGTGCGGCCCTTGTGTGGAACGTGTTCTCCAGACCCCAGGACCCAGGCTAGGGGGAATGGGAGCCAAAGGGCCTGGAGACAGAACTCTTATGCTGAGCTGGTGGTTGGGGGCATGGTTGGTAAAGCAGAGAGGAAAAGAAGGGAGTTTGGGTCAAGGCCAGAGTGGCTCCCCAGGGAGTACTCGGAGCGGGCAGCCTGACGTCGCTCCATCCGTCCCGCCTGACGGATGGGTCTGCTGCTCAAAAGCAAGCTGTTGGACCAGGCCACTGCCAAGGCCAAACAGAGGCGCTTCTTTGTGCGCGGCTCCGCGCGTGGAGAGTGGGGCGGGCCGGAAAACCAGGCCGGTGATGGGGAAAACAGACATCGGGGAACCACAGCCGCTGGATGGTGGTGGGGGTAGATCACAGGAAGCTCCTGCTGGCCCAAACCTGGCCTCGGCGTGCCAACCGCTGGGAGTCAGCCTAGACGCTCATGGAATGCCTGGGGGCTGCTGGCGGGAGCAAACGATGGAGGAGGCCTGGGGGAAGAGCTCCGTGGCCGGCTCAGTAGCAAGCCGGCCGACCTTTTCCCCTCTCGCGCCGGTCCCTTCCACCAGCGGCCCAGATCCCTATGTCCCAGCTCCAGACCCCGTCCGGGATGCTGCGCGATTGGTCCCTGGCCCGGCTCCGACCCCACCCGGCAGCAGCCTCCCCCTCAGCGTTAATTAAAACTTGCTAGATGGAGAGGCTGGCGCGGGCGGCTTCGCTTTATTTGCAGCATCTTTCATGCTGCTGACGATCGTAAAGGGCTTTAATATTGAAATATGGGCCATTTTCCCAGCTCCAGCCCTCGCCGCGCGCTCCTCGCACCCCCACACCCAACCACCCCGCGCTTGATGAAAGAGCCCCTGCAAATCCATTAAGAAGAGATAATTGAAAACTCCGGGGTAATATTTAAGGCCGCGCGCCTGGCGGGGCGGAGGGCCTCCTGAGCCCGCAATACCCGGCAGTGCCCGCCCTCGCCCTCACCCTCGCCAGGCTTTGCATTCTTGTTCTGAGGAGCTATCTGTGGAAGGTGCCTGGGGACTCCCCACCACAGAGTGACAAGGATGGCCCAGGAGCAGGGGCACCCAGCTGTGTCTCCAATGTTGATCAGATCAGATGCACCTACCTGGCTCTTTAGAACCCCAGCCCGGATTCCTTTCTTGGCCACAACGGCCCTCTGCTCTGGGAAACTACTGATTTCCCTTCAGATCAGCCAACACAAGCCAAAGTGAGAGTCCCACGTGGGTGGGCGGGGGTCGGTATCTGCCAGAGAGATTCTTGCTACCTCTGCAGTAGGCACTATAACAGGCACTGAATGGTGAGGCCCCGGGGTTATAATATTGTTCCCTCATGTCTGATTTGTGGAAAGCAGCAACTGTATATCTTCCTGTATGCCTCCCTTTCCCATAATGCAGTCCACCTGTGGTCCTAAACAACCCTGCCCTTGAGCGCGTGGGTTGTCGTTGTTTAGAGACCGCCCTTCTACGTGGCTGTGGCAGGTTATTTTTAGGTTTGTTGTTGTTGTTTGTTTTTGCTTATTTTGTGGTTTTGAGAGACAGGGTTTCTCTGTAGCTTTGGAGCCTGTCCGGGAACTAGCTCTTGTAGACCAGGCTGGCCTCAAACTCACAGAGATTCGCCTGCTTCTGCCTCCTGAGTGCTGGGATTAAAGGCGTGCGCCACCACCGCTCGGCTATGGGTTGTGGCATCTTGGGAACAGGGATCAAGTCTAATTTCTCTCTTTCACCCCAGTTCCTGGCCCATCAGCAGGCACAGAACATGTGCTCAGTAAACTTCATTAAGTTGGCTAATGTCCAGAGATCTCCAGGATTTCAACACTGGCCTGTAGTACTTGGGGGAGGGTGAGCCAGAGAGGAGGAGGAGCATCTGGAAGGCCAGTCCACCTAGGACTGGCTTCAGGATATTCTGAGGATGGAGGAGGAAAGATGACCCTGTTCAAGACAAGTTTGAATCCATCAAGTTTAGGAATCCATCCATTTGTCTCCATCTGGGTTCTTTGTGGGTATTTCTCCACAATATTTGACTTACCTTTCAGTTGGTCACACTCCGTGCACAACTTTCTCCCCCCCCCCCCGTGTGTGTGTGTACATGAATATATAAATATGTATACCATATGTGTATTATTGTGTGGAAAGGAAGAGAAAGTGTTTTTTTGAGACACAGCCCTGCAGGACACATGGGTGGGTCAAGCGTTCTCACCAATGGCCAGCTGCCCCCATCAGAATCTTCCCTTTGTGCTCCCGGACTCCTAACATGGGACCTAACACCTGACTAGAGGTGGCCCTCACAGATG
The DNA here is from genome assembly GCF_037038515.1 of Microtus pennsylvanicus. Taxonomy (NCBI): domain Eukaryota; kingdom Metazoa; phylum Chordata; class Mammalia; order Rodentia; family Cricetidae; genus Microtus; species Microtus pennsylvanicus. The sequence goes on from NC_134580.1 coordinate 33,322,287, forward strand.
GCACCACAGAGGGCAGGGGTGTTCTGGCATCTCTATCTCTAACCCAAGGGCTCTAGCTAGAACCATGAAATGCTAGAGAAGCAAGAAGATGGAAGGACTCTGGATGCAGTCCCTCTTAGTAGACATGGAGCTGTGCTCTAGAAAGGGTCTGGAACAGTTCCTGGGCCACAGAGTCCGTGACTCCCAGCAGGTCTGTGAAAGCTGTGGAGTTAAAGTCCCAACCCTATCCACTCGGTCTGCACAGGGGCGCTCCAGGAGTCCATCACCCACATGCAGGAGCTTGCAATGGAGTCACAGGGCCCACAGGGTCAGGAAAACGAGGCTGCCACGCAAGTGTTAACTGGTTCTAATTCCCTGTCCTCTGCATACTGCATCACTGTCACACAGATCCCTTTACTCTGACCAAGTGCACAGCAACGAGGGCTGCTTGCCTGACACTTGGGCCCTATCCAGTGACCATTTGTTTTCAGAGCTCTTTCTCTTCAAACTCCTCCTCCCACCCAAGGTAAACAGGGTAAGGATAGTCCTATCCTGGCCCTGGCCTCCATGAGCAGAAGTCATACACAGCCTGGCCTCCGGAAGAGCCTGTGCTGATTCATGGCCCCCAACCTCAGCCATAAATCCCCAAGTCTCAGCTCATAACCATTAGCAAGCGATCCGGCTCATCAGGACGCCTTTATAAGACTTGGGTAAAATAAAGCGATCACCTGAGGTCAGGAACAAGAGTTCTCCTGCCAGAGGCGTCCCCACCACTCAAGCACAGTTGGATCTTTTTCACTTACAGCCGCAGGCAGAGGTGGGGTAAAGAAGGGTGCTCAGTAATCACGAGTACCATCTTCCATGGTGCTCATACCCATGGAAGAAAAGGATCATGGATGTGGATAGCCTCAGCCAGCCCGCAGGCTTAGGGTTGGAGACACACCCATGCACACACTTGCACACTCACGTGCCCTCAGGCAGGCAGGTGTGCACAAACCCATACACACTGTGAGGTATATTCTTATACACTTCATAGCATTTAAAATCACCGTTAAAACAAACTTATAGGCATGTCTGTGATGGGCTTTCCAGATTAGGTTAGCAGATATGGGAAGACACATGCTAAATGTGGGTGACACCATTCCATAGTGTGGAGATCCTGGACTAGATAAAAAGGAGAAAGCCAGCTGAGTACCAGCGTTCTTCAATCTCTGTTTCCTGGCCACAGATACAATGTGGCAGCTGCCTCAACCATGACTTCCCTGCTACAGTGGACAGACCCTCCAAATTGAGCAAAAGAACCCTGTCTTCCTTAAGTCACTTTCATTGGATATTTTGTTGCAGCAATGAGAAAAGAAACTGATACGCATAACCTTACAGCACACAGCGACACGTGTAAAAGCACATGCACCTCCTAGACCCGACTCAGATTAAAATCCAGAGCCTTGGTCTTGCCACATCAAGTATCCAAAGTCTCTGTCCCACCCTTAAGATGTGCAATCTAGGTCAATGGTCTTCACCCTGAGGATCCATTTTAGAGACAGGTTCATTCAGCAACTCCAGGGTGAGGTCTGACATTGTATTTTTAAAAGTTTCCAGGCAAAGTCAGAGCCGCTGGGATTGTAAACATTGACATCAGCATCGAAGGGTATGGATTTTCTGAACTTGGAAGTGATGCAGTGTGAGGTTTGGGAAGCGGCCCTTCTACTCTGCCAGCCAAGGAACTTGAGTTTGTTGCAGGTGGCTGAGCCCTTTCAGGATTGCTGTGTTCCAGCCTTCCTGTAGCTTCTGCTCTCTCTTAAAGTCTGAACCCAACTAGGCATGGCGATGCATCTCTGTAATCCACTCACTGCAGCAACTAAAGTAGAAGGATTGTTAATTTGTGGTTAGTCCAGGCTATCCAGCAAGACTCCATCTCTGGGCCAAACAGCCCTCACTCTGAGGTGGTTTCTCTGGTTCTTCGCCACTCCACTCTGATTGCTTTAGCCCTCTGCCTGATGGGTGCCACAGCTGCCTGTGTCTTGATTTTTCATGCTCATTCCCTTTGAGGGATGGGGAAGCTCTTGGGTCTAGGTAACCAACTGGTCCCATTGGTGTTGATTGTGTGATGGGGTGAGGAAGGATTCTGGAGAAAGAGGTCCTGGGGGTAGCAGCAGGTGCAGGCAGGGCACACCAACCCTGATGTGCAAGAGTAGGTCCAGCCCCTGACCCATGGAAGGACCTTCTGGGATTCATCCTATCCTCTGCTTGGGAAATTCCTACTGAGCCTCCGTTACCTTAGTATTATGTTGGGAGCACAGTGGCTTCCAGTCCTAGCCTGAAGGCGCGTTTCCTCAGGATACAATGGCACAAGGCTAACGTGGTGAGGAATGTGATGGAGGAAGCACCCCAGGAATGACAGACCCCCAGAGCCTTAGTGGGCAGGATCCTTTCTTTTCAGTTCTCAGAATGCCCAACTTGTCTCCTCGACATCCCTGCATTCCCCTTCTCTAGCCCTTTAAAAGGGTGTCAAGTCTCAAAGCAGAGGAGGTTCTGGGCACACAGCCTGAGCTTGCCAAGGTGTGTGTGTGGTGTGTGTGTGTGTGTGTGTGTGTGTGTGTGTGTGTGTGTGTGTGTGTAGTGTGTGTGTGTGTAGCTATAAATCAATGCTGGCATGCCTTGGCAGGGGGCTCTCCTCTGAGCTGCCCAGATGGCAGGCAGGCCTGGGATGCTAGGGATAGTCAAGCACTCAGGCAGGAGGAGGGAGGCAGGCAAAATGGGACACAGCTGGTTCTTGGTCTCCAAACACAGATGTACACCTCTATCTATGGGTTTAGGGGCAAGGAATATGCCAAGGTTCTTTCCCTCCAGTGATAGGGACCTTCGAGGCTGGCATGATCTTTTGAGGTCATTGCCCCTCCCCATGCCAGCAACCCAGGTCTCAGAGACATCCCTGAGTCCAAAGGTCATCAACAGGCACTTGGGGTCTGTCTGTGTATCCAACCTAGACATTCTGCCTGTGGTTTAACTCTCTTCTCTCTTGCTATAGTTAAAGGTCTCACCCTCTGTGAAGAACAGCAGCTCCATATCGGGGAGGCTCAAGGCTGTGCGGATGTGTCCCTTCTATCTTCGCTGTCGGCCTCCCAGGAAGGCAGAGCACAAAGATTTCTGCAGGTCAACTAGGGAGGGAGTATGGAGCACTGCCTTTTGGGGGTTGCCTTCCTCAGCCACCCTCACAGGTGCTGTGACAGAGGGAAACACTCCCAGAGGGCAGTGACAATCTCAGCACCACAGCCAGAGTGGGCTCAGTGACCTTGAGGGAACCAGAAAGGAAGCCTTGCCCTAGGCCCACCTAAGCATGGTGTGAAGAAAGTTTACAGTCACCCACAAAGACGTCAGCAGCTGGCTGCCCTTGCACCTGATCCCCAAAGCCAGCTGTGCTTCAGGAGCAGTGAGGAGCTTCCAAGCCAAAGGGCAGGAGAGTTCCCGCCTGTCCTTGTCCTCAAGCGCTCCATGAAACAGGGATTCACAGGTTCCCAGAGATTCAGACGCACACTCTTCTTGGTACAGAGAAGGAAAGCAGCCGAAGCCCAGCCTACCTGGCACGGAGCACAGAGAAGGTGGGAGGTGCAGGGGCTTCTGGGGCTCTTCTTCCTAGAGTCCTGTTTGGGCCTATTCCAAAGAATCTCCTGAAGTTTAAACTTCTGCCTTATCTCAGTTGGTTCTCTTGGCTAACTCTTCATTCTCCTGGGATGGCTGATCTGACCGCCAGAATCATTCACTGCCTCTAATTTGTGTTTAAATGAAGGATTTTACAGGCAGGGGCTCAATGTGCTATTCCAGCGCACCTGCCTGCAGCTTGGAGAACCTGGGGCCCTGGGAACCTCTGCACCTGTCTTGCATCTAGGCTGACCCTTGACCCCAACAGGCATGCCTCTTCTTGTGGTGCTATCCAAAATGACACACCTAAGGGGTGCCTACCCATAAGTGCTCCCCTATTTTCAGAATCTGGGGTGACTTCCCTGATCTCAGAATCCTGGGAACATCCCAAGAAGTAGGAGACAGGAGCAACATGAAGCAACATTTCAAATATTGGGTTTGTTTGTTTGTTTGCTTGAGTTTGATTTGATTTTGTTTGTTTGATACAAGGGTTTCTCTGTGTTACTCTGGCTGTCCTGGAATTTGCTCTGCAGACCAGGTTGGCCTTAAACTCACAGAAATCAAACTGCCTCTCCCTCCCAAGTGCTGTGGACTAAAGGGGTGCCCACCACTGTCCAGCTAAAATAGTTTTTAACATTTACTTGTTTTGCATGTGTATATGTGTGCGAGTGTGCAAACACCACAGTGTGCATGTGGTCAGAATGAGTGTGCAAACGCCACAGTGTGCATGTGGTCAGAATGAGTGTGCAAACGCCACAGTGTGCATGTGGTCAGAATGAGTGTGCAAACGCCACAGTGTGCGTGTGGTCAGAATGAGTGTGCAAACGCCACAGTGTGCATGTGGTCAGAATGAGTGTGCAAACGCCACAGTGTGCATGTGGTCAGAATGAGTGTGCAAACGCCACAGTGTGCATGTGGTCAGAATGAGTGTGCAAACGCCACAGTGTGCATGTGGTCAGAATGAGTGTGCAAACGCCACAGTGTGCATGTGGTCAGAATGAGGTCCAGAGATGCTTTCCTCCTTCAACTATGTGGTTCCAGAAACAGAACTTGGGCCCTTAGACGGGGACAAAATTCAGGTCATTGGGCTTGGCAGCAAGTGCTTTTCTTTACCCACTGAGCCATTCTATCTTACTAGGGCTACATCTAAATTTTTTTAAAGTGGGGCAGTGGTGGCACACACTTTTAATCCTGGCACTCAGGAGGCAGAGGCAGGCAGGTCTCTAAGTTCAAAGCCAGCCTGGTCTACAGAGTGAGTTCCAGGACAGCCAGGGCTACACAGAGAAACCCTGTCTGGCATAAATGTGTTTTTAAAGATTTATTTAATGTATACAAGTGCTTTGTCTACATGTATGTATGTATACATGTGCACCACATGCATGTCTGGTGCCCACAGATGTCAGAAAAGGGTGTTAGATCCCCTGGAACTGGGATGGTTGTGAACCAATGATGCTAGAGACTGAAACCCAGCCCCTGTTCTTAACTGCTGAGCCATCTCTCCAGTCCCACTGAAGATGCATTTTAAAAGAGATTTATTTCTTAATTTTTATTTATGTGTACTTGTGTGTCTGTGTATATGTATGTGCACACGTGTGCAGTTACTCCTGAAGGCCAAAAGAGGGTGCGAGACCCCTGAAGCTGGAGTCACAGACTCTGTGAACCATAGACTACGAATGCTAGAACGCTAGGAACTGAACTTAAGTCCTCTGGATGTCACCAAGTGCTCTTCACTGCTGACCAACTCTCCAAATGTCAAAGGCTGCATTTTCTTAGCACTTGTTCCCAATCACCCATGTGGACTCCAGGCCTGTGGGTAGGTGCAATCCTCAGTGGGAAGCTCGAGGCACAGAGAAATGGACTTGTGTCCAAGACCACACAACTAGGCGGAGGTAGAGCCCAGGCTCCTGCTGCGATAATCTGGTTCCAGATCTCTGGTGCTTCGCCAAGAATGGTACTTGAGCCAAAATTTGTCTGTCTCCCTTCCTGGTCCCTTACCACAGGTGGGGCTTGTCTTTACCCAAGCACCTGAGGCTCCAGCCCTCCTTTTGCGTGCTCCTGTGTCTTCCCACTACAAAATGAGAAAAAGGGAACTTGGAGGAACTTGAAGAAAATATCAATGAGATGCTTATCAGAGCACAGGTTCTAGGGAGCTACCAGGTTCCTCCTGTGGTCTAACCACAAGCCTTCCTGCTATATTTCTCCTCTCTGTTTTCAAGGAGCAGCAATAATTCTTCATTACTTAATAGGAACCGCTAGGAGAAAGCTGGACATGTTCATTCATCCAAATCCCTGCTCTGTCTCGCGAAGAATAGTAAAATTGGGCTGGCCTGGGCCGGCCTGTCTCCTCCCCATCTATATCCAGGCAAGCCACTCACGTTCCAACATGAAACGAGACAGGTTAGGCTCTACAATGAAGAACTGAAGGAGATAAGAATTCTTTTTTTTTTTTTTTTTTTTTTTTTTTTTTTTTGGTTTTTCGAGACAGGGTTTCTCTGTGGTTTTGGAGCCTGTCCTGGAACTAGCTCTTGTAGACCAGGCTGGTCTCGAACTCACAGAGATCCACCTGCCTCTGCCTCCCAAGGGCTGGGATTAAAGGCGTGCGCCACCACCGCCCGGCCAAGATAAGAATTCTTAAACACTAGAGAGGGGCTGAGGATGTGGCCCAACTGGCAGAGTGCTTGCCTGATACGCTTGAAGCCTTGGTGCTATCCCCAGCACCACAGAAACCCAGGGGTGGATGCACCTGAACGTTTGAACAATTACGAGTTGTAGGCTGGAGAATCAGGAGTTCACGGTCAAGCCCTCTAGGATCTACAGTTCCAGATATCCCGGAAGTTGCTCGGTGGCTGGCCACGTAGCCAGTTTTCTCCACGCTGTGCTGTATAAACACCCACTATGTGCAGTCCTGATCCACTCGGGACAGCAGTGGCTTCCCTGCTCGGCAGCCTCCCTAGATGCTCTTTCTCCTGATAAATCTTGATCCGCACCAGCAGCTGAGGTACTCCTGGCTGGAGCCACTGCCAAGAGATGAGGAGAGAAAGACAGTGCCAAGGAGGCAGCTGAAGGATCATCACCCTGGGAGCCACAGTTCGGCTTTATTTTGCTAATGGGCCATAAAGACGAAGGGAGGCAAGGGGAGGAGGGCCTGCCAGCCTAGCTCCAGCTCCCAGATGCTATGGCTGCCTCAGGAACAACTGGGGAAGCAATTCCTTATAGACGAAGTCCAGGCCCTGGGCACAGGTCGCCTGCCTGCTGGCTCTGTGACCTTGGGTAAGATACTGGAGTTCTGTGCCTCAATTTCCCCATTTTAAAAGTGTGAATAGTAATGGTAGCTACTTTGTGTGGGCATAGAACAGAGACAAGTTAATAACTACAAAATATTTGGTGAGCTGGGTATGGTGATGTATACCTGTAATTCCGGCACTTGGGAGATGGAGCATGAGGGTCAGGAATTCAAGGCAAACCTGTTATACAGTGAGCTTGGGGCCAGCCTGTGGTACATGAGACTCTAACTCAAAAGGAAAAATTGGCAGGGCCTATGGTCCATAGTTAGCCCTGTATAAATGTCACTATGTAAAATGAAGCAAGACAGATAGGCTGTAACGTCATGACCTCCTTTGTGCAATCTGCCCGGCCTTGGCTCTCTTTTAATGAAAATAACGTGTTCAAGCTAGCTGCGTGCCATCCAGAGCATGTGGAAACCCGCCTGGCCAGGTGCCAGGAGCACGGGGTGATCAGCCCTGCTGTGTGAGGACAGAGCTGCTTCCACACCAGCCGCTCTCTGGGTCACTGATAAAATCAAGCCCTCTTCATAGGGTAGCTCAGTAAGTGTTAGGACAAAGCCCAGGAAAGACCACAAACTGGTCCTTCCGTCCTCACCTGAGGCAGGAGTAGCCTCTATACAGTGAAGGAGGAGCCCAGCTGGACTGCTCTGGGCCAAAGGGAGGAGGCTGGGAGGGCCAGGATGGGGCTGTAGTCAGTTATTTCCTAACTTTAAAATGCTGAGATGGCTCAGCGGGAAAGGCACTTTATGTCACGTCTGACAACCTGAGTTTGACCCCTGGAACTCACACGGTGAGTGGAAGAAGAGAATGACTTGTGCCAGTCGTCCTCAGACCTCCGCACATGTGAGCATGTGTGCACACACAAAGACAGACTCGATAAGCAGGTGTAAAGGGAGCTAGAATGGGCTTTATTATACTTGCTTGGGAGGTAAAAGGTGGGTCGGATGCCATGCAAGAAGCCCCGGGTTCCATTCCCACATAAACCACGTGTCTTGTTGCACACCTTCATTTCAGCACTTGGTAGGTAGAGACACGAGGATCAAAAATTCAAGGTTATTCTCAGTTACAGTGTCAGAATTCCAGGCCAGCCTGGGCTACATGCAACCCTGTCTTAAAAAGAGATGAAAAACAGATCCCTAAATACCTTAGTGCACAGCTGGTTGCAGTAAATGAAGCTATTGTATAGATTAGCATTTTGTGCTCTCAGCACCTGCCTTCGTGAAGAGGTAACGCTGATTTCCAGACTAGGAAAGGGGTGGTAACAGTTAAATTCCAGAGAGCACGGAATAATTCCCTCATCCACTCATTCAACAAATGCAGCCTGGCACTGTCTGGCCCTTGTTGGCATCTTGCTGTTCCCGCTAGCATGTCAGGGTTGGTGCAGGTAGGACAGAGTCTGGTGCTGACAGAAAGAGCCAGAAAGAGGTGAGGTGGGGACTCTGAAGAAGCCACGCCTTCAAGACCTTGACTTTCCCTTGGCCCAGGAGCCTCCATAGGCTCCCTTTGCCAGTAGCACACTGGAGACAGAGGATTATGTGGAACCAAGCTCAGGGAAATGCCCCGTGTTTATGCTGGCTCTGAAGCTGCAGGAGAGGGGTCTGAGGAGTCAAAGGACCTTCTCAGCAGCTCAACACAGGGAGAAGCACTAGGCCAGGGCAAAGGCCTAGCTACCATGGGAACTAGACGCTCCCACACGAGTCAGGCCTGTTCCTGGCCACAGACCTCATCTTAGATGGTTACAACTGCCTAGAGACAGAAAATAAGAATCATAATATCTGGACATGGGAACAACCCGAATGCCCAAGGACTGATGAACACACTCGAAATATGATGTATCTATTGTCAAGACAACCCAGCCATGAGTAGGGACATAGGATGGATACATGCTGCGACATACAAACACGCAGGAACCAGCAGCAGCCACAGGACAGGAAGTCATTGCTATGGCAGTCCTAGGGAGGAAAGGACGTTGAGGTGGGAAGCAGCTCATTGGCTGCTCAGCTGGAAGGGAAACAGCGAATAAAAAAGTGGTCACCAGTGGGCAGGAGGCTACCTCTGAGGGGGTGAGAATGTTCTTCAGTTGATTGTGCTGATGGTTGCCCACGCCCATGAAAACACAAAAGCCATGACCTGTTCGTTCCAAGTGGGGCTGTGCTCCGTGTGAGTTACACCTTAGGAAAGTTGTTTTGAAATGAGCATCAGGGGAAAGGGGCCTCTGAGATGAAGCAGAAAGGCTGAGGTCAGAAACAAAGGCCAGGCGGTGCTATCCTGGCTGCTCCCCAACTCGCAGACTGCATCTCCCACAGCTAGTGCTGTGGGAGTCCCCAAGCCATGCCTGCGGAAGATAAATTGATCCCTCAAGGTCTGGGGCTGGGTCCCTTCTCCCCTGACAGCTCCCTTTCTGTGTTTTTTCTGGCACAAGAAACACACTGTCTTCTTGTATAAATAGGGGGATTGATGGCAATTTCCCTTTCTCCTTCCTGGTGGGCTAAGAGGTGGGGCCAAGGGGAAGAAGCAGCCCTGGCTTCCAGATAGAAATATGCAGAGACTAGAGAGGGACGGAGCCTGCTCTGGCTCTGGCCCTGCCTTCCTAGCACTTGAACATATGGTAACAAGAGGACGGCGGAGAGGTCCACACCATTCCTCCTCAGGGCAGATGGCCAACAGAGAAGCTGGGAAGGCAAATGCAGACTGTCTTCCCAAGCTCTAGCCAAGGAAACACAGACACCACCCTACTTCATTCTAGGTGATCCAGGCTGTCTGGAGACAGGAAAGAGAGAATCACAGCTATTGGAGGTCTGGACCAGTTGCTGCTGTTTGGTTTTTTTGCATTGCATGTCAGTGCTAGCTTGCCTACCCCCCTTTTCTTTAGTAAAGTCTTACACAGCACCCAGCATGTAAAGTGAATGTCCCCCATGATTCTTGATGGAAATACAGGGATTCCTGGGCCCATGTGGTTAATTGTCAGGGGATGACCTAGTCCAGGTTGCCCTCCAAGGTTCCCTCCAGTTCTGACCTGAGGAGTGGAATTGACCCAAGGTTAAGTGTGTGCCCTGACATGATGGTACACATCTGTAATAGTAATACCAGCACTTGAGAGTTTGAGTCAGGAGGATTATGAATTCAAGGCTAGCCTTGAATTCAATACCCCTCAAAGATTACCAGGCCTGAGGGCTCACAACTCCAATTTCATCACTTGGGAGGCTGGGCCGGGGGAACTGAGGCAAAGGCGAAGTCAGCCTGGGCTGCACAGTGAGCTGCAGACCAGCTCCTGCTACAGCGTTGACTCTATCTCAAAACACTAAAGCCAAAGCAAAACCCAAATAAAAAAGTGTAAGTCAGTCTGCTACCTACGGTGTTCATTGGCACATCACGTCCTTTCTTTAAACCTTACCTGTAAGATGAAAAGTATAATACTTTCTCAGAGGGTTGTCGGGAAGACTATACAGGCTTAGACCTTCAGCCTGGTCTCAGGCTCAACAAATGACATCATTATCATAATCCCACCTTGGGTGTGATCCTCAACATGGTTCAAGTCAGGGATGTGCTATGAGAAAGGGTATAGGAAGGCTGATCAAGAAAGGCCTCGGCAGCAGCCTGGGAAACAGTATCTGTCGTGGAAATGACTGCAGGAGCGGCAGGCAGAGTGCAATCAGCTCTCCTCCCGCTGTCACTGGGGGGACACTGTTGCTTTGCTCTCCATTAGGGCCAACCACTCACTCCCCAGCTTCATCTCAGTATCTATCCAGGGCATGGGAAGTGGGGCAGAAAGAGCTTACTGTGCCCTCAGACTTTGGGGACCTTCCTGGGTTCTTGCTTCCACTGGCCACACCTGACAGAGGTGCTGGGATGTGAATTGTTGAGAGAGAAGGCTCTCTGCTGTCCTACAAGGAGAGAACAGGCTTCTGTGACAACTGGCACTCTTCACTGAGAACTCAGATCCCCAGAGGGCATCCATTGCCTGGGAAATGGTGTGGCCCAGCTGGGGTCCTGTGATTCAGCCACACTCAGCAGTCCCAGGAGAGCGATTTAGCAGTTTCCCCTTACAGAATTCTTTCGTCCTTCTCCATGTAAAATACGAGAGTAGTTCTCATCTCTACTGCCTGACCGCCACTCTGATGGAGGAAGGTCATTGGTTAAATAAAAAGAAACTGCTTGACCCTCATTGGTTAGAAGATAAGTGGGAGGAGTAAACAGAACAGAACGCTGGGAGGAAGAGGAAGTGAGCTCAGACTCCACAACTCTCCTCTTGGGAGCAGATGCCTCAGAGAGACGCCATGCTCCCAGCTCTCAGGCAGACGCAAGTGATGAAGCTCCAACCCAGGATGGACATAGGCTAGAATCTTCCCAGTAAGCGCACCTAGGGGCGCTACACAGATGATTAGAAATGGGCTAAATTAATATGTGAGAATCAGCCTAGAAGAGGCTAGATAGAAATGGGCCAAGCAGTGATTAAATGAATACAGTTTGTGTGTTGTTATTTCGGGCATAAGCTAGCCGAGCAGGCAGCCGGGGTGCTGGGGACGCAGCCGGGGTGCTGGGGACGCAGCCCCGCCGCCCATATTACTACACCCCTCCTTCTCATGGTCTCACTAACCCTTTTCCCCAGTTACCAGTGTGACTATAAAAGGCAGGACCACTGGACAGTCTGAATCCAGAATGGAAGTAGTGACAGGGACAGGGTGTGTGGACGTCCAGCTGCGCTCGCGTCCTGGCCCCATCCTGCCCCCAACTTTACATGTGTCCTGCCTCTTCCTTCATCTCCTCCTTCAGAAGTGTACAGCATTAAGATGTGTTTTTTCTTTTCTTTAACGTGGGAATTTTGATTAAGAGAAAGGGAATGGAAAAGGCAGGGAGGGGAGGAAGGAGACCATCCTCTGGGGACAGGAGCAGCAGAAGAGAAGAGAAAGACCAGGGGTGGGAGGAGATGTGTTTCTACAGACCAGATGGGATGGCTCCTACCTGCCTGTAAGCCCAGCACGTGAAAGGTAGAGTCAGGAGAACCAGAAGGCTACATAGCAATTTCCAGATTGGTATGGGCTTCGTGAGACCCTGTCTCAAAGCAAAAGAAGTCTCAGGGCTCCACTATAATTTAAGCATGCAAACCATTTTGTATTCTTTTCTTTTTTAAAAAATTATTTATTTTTATTTTGTGTGCATTGTTTTTTGCCATGGGTACCGAGGCCCCTAAAACCGGAATTACAGATAGCTTTGAGCTACCATGCGGTTGCTGGGAATTGAATCTAGATTCTCTGGAAGAGCAGTCAGTCCCCTTAACCACTGCATCATCTCTCCAGCCTTGGATACTTTCTCACTTTGACTCTGTCAGGTCCTCTTCTCCTTGGATCTTGTTTTATCTCCTGCTGAATGAGATCTAAAACATAGAGGGTATTTAGGGTTGATCTCTCTCTATCATATGCACCTCCCCAGGCCACTCTCTGGAGACTACCTTGTTTTTTTGTTGGTTTTTTTTTTTGAGACAGGGTTTCTCCGTAGCTTTTGGTTCCTGTCCTGGAACTAGCTGTTGTAGACCAGGTTGGCCTTGAACTCACAGAGATCCACCAGCCTCTGCCTCCTGAGTGCTGGGATCAAAGGCGTGCGCCACCACCGCCCGGCTACCTTGTCTTTATAGAGAGGTACAGGATCAAGCAGGCAAATTCTCCATCAATAGCAGCTCAAGGGAAAGAGAAGGGGTTCCTCTTTCAAAGGATAGACACTGGGAGGGCATCATCGACCCGAGAGCCAGACAGAGGTCCCCCCATACCTCCCGGTGCTAAGGATGGTCTTGGGTGATGTGCTCACAGTCCTGGAAAACCCCACCACGGCTCTCAACTTTCTGATTGCTCACCCAAAGGGCAACTGTCTCCACAGCAGCTAACTCTCATGCAGCGTGGGACTTGCTGTTCTGGGCACCTTGCCCTGACATCCCCTTCTTTCTTTCTTGGCTAAGCTCAGGTGCTATTAACTCCAGAACCACGGAGAGCTTTAGTGATGCCCTGAAGAGTATACAACTGGTTCAAGGCAGGACTGAGAACCAATGCAGCAGCTGACCCCAGGGCTCCTAACTACTGTATCAGAAAAGAGCCAGCATGTCGTAGTGGTGACCACATAGGGAGCATGATGCAGACACATCATGTGTGCTGCTTGGAATCCCAGACAACCCTAAGACAGGTCCTTTATATAATCCATGCTTCACGGACCAAGAAATGGAAGTGACAGAGAAATCTAAGGTCACATGCTAGCAGCTGCACGCCCTAAATTCTGGGGTTGGGTTTCCAGCTGCTTGGGCTGTTCTTCATAAACCTATCCCATTCCTGGTTTCTGAGTTTCTGTTCCTCTCATTGCCACCTTCCCGGTTTCCTAGCCCCTGTTCTCCACCACACTGCCCCCATCTACCAACACTCTCCCACAGCTCTGCTTTACAGCATGATAAAGGGGGCACTCAGAACCCCCCCCCATCTCACATCCCCAGGGAAGGCCCAGCAGTGGCCAAGCTAGACAGCCAGACATAAAATCCTGCCTGCTCCCCCGCCCTGTTTCCCATCACTCATCTGGGAATCCTGGGTGAGGGAGGGAGCTAAAGTGCAGAGTGTTCATTTAATATTAACAAATTGAAATGAATTCTTTTAATGCCAATTAGCTTGGAGCGGCCCCTTATTAATAGTAATTTAGATTCATACTTGGAGAAGCAGATGGGGGCTGGGCCATATGTGCCCAGAATGTCAATGTGACAATGGGGCTGGGACCAGAGGGAAGCAGCTCTTCCTCTGCCCAGAGAGAGGAACAGATACAGTCACCCCAAGGCCATCTTCCCAGAGTGAGCTACTCTTACAGTTTTATTTTTGTAGATTCAGTAATTCTGAATAGACTGAAACTCTAGACACACATTCCAGTCATTTACCTTCTTAGAAACAATTTTAAAAAGGAAGGATTAGCCAGGAGTCACAGTGCACGCCTTTATTCCCAGCACTTCGAAGGTAGAGGCAGAAAGATCTCTCTGAGTTCAAGGCCAACCTGGTCTACGTAGTGAGTGCTAGGCTAGACAGAGCTACATAGTAAGAGTAAGACCCTGTCTCAAAAACAAACAAACCAAAGGGGTATTGCCACCCCTGTAGACCCCGGCTTGACCAATAGTAAAGTGAGAAGAAACATCATGTTCCTCTTCTGGGCCCCCCAAGGAGGTAAAAGGCCCAGCAGGCTGAAATGGAACTGGCTTGCATGTTTCTAAAACTTAAGGGAAAAAGCAAGAATTGAAAACTCAACTCTTGTACCTAAGAGTTGCCCAGAATAGACAAGTGGAAAGGAAAAGTCGGGGGTCATTCTGATCTTCCTATCTCCACTGACTTTGGAAGCAGAGGAGGTGTCCCCAGGTGGAGTAGTGCAGAAATAGGACAGTTGCTTCTTCCTCCCGGGCATTCCTCTGAGGGCTGGGGAGGGGCGATTTAAATGCTGAGAGTTCTGGAAGGTGGAGGAGGCTAGCGTGGAAAGGGGGCTGGGGCAAAGGGAGACGTGGCAAGATGGTGAAGCTTAGAAAATAAAAACAAAACCAGCTTAGTATACAAAGGAGCAGATAGAGGCCAGGTTTCTTTCTTCCTTTCTTTCTTTCTTTCTTTCTTTCTTTCTTTCTTTCTTTCTTTCTTTCTTTCTTTGTGGTTGTTCGAGACAGAGTTTCTCTGTAGCTTTGGAGTCTGTCCTGGAACTAGCTCTGGTAGACCAGGCTGGCCTTGAACTCACAGAGATCTACCTACCTCTGCCTCCCAAGTGATGGGATTAAAGGTGTGTGCCACCACCACCCAGAGAGGTCAAGTTTCTTAAACTGAAGTGAATACATAAGAATCAAGGCAAAATAAAAGGGGAAAGAATGTGTTAAGTATTCTATATTGTTCTTCCCACAGAGGGATTGGAACTGATCAAAGGAGAGCTTGTTCACACACTATAGGGTTTCCCAAACAATAAAGTCGTTTCCAAACAAGAAAAGATACCAGGACAAAACTAAATGCCAGTCTACCTGGAATTATAAAAAAGCCTGGATATTCTGAACAACATAAAAGCTAGTAGGGGAAAAGAGAGACGAAAATGTAAGATGTGGGAAGCAATTATTTGTAAATGCTGACCTGCAGGATGGCTGGAGAAGGGAAGTGAACTTGATACCGCTGAAGAGTTAGTGTACAAAGATGGACTTCGTCCCCAGGGAAACATAAGCTCGCCTGGAGTGGAGTTCCCTAGCGTCGCCATCGTCCCCCCCCCCAGAAAGTCCACAGATCTTAATATCACCCCCCATAGGAGTACACTAAAGAAAACAAGAGAATTAGTTTTCTTTCAACTAAGAGAAAAACAAAATTGGATTTCAGTTGTCTGCTGGGGCTAGAAAGGAGGTTAGTCTGCAGGTGCCTGAAGAACTGGGTGTTGAGGGGGTAGAGACTAGCTTACCTGGCTGCGCTGTGGGTCAGGAGTGGGTGAAGAACCCTGCTCGAGATTGCTTGTTACGGAAAAGAAGGGCCGGGGTTCCGAATGAAAACTGGGCTGAAAAACTGGGGGTGCTGTCTGCCCCTCCACCAGCCTCCCTCCCACCGGTACCTAAGCCTAGAGAGCTACTGAAAGTTACAAATTGCTTCCATTATTAGCTCATCCCGGGCGGCCTGGTCATTGGCCAGCCCAAGAGCACGTGGTGTCTTGTACCAATAGATCGAATTTCTAGTTGCAATTCTCAGTCTGTCCCCCGGCTCTGGGGAAGGGGGGGCAGTAGCACAGGGGTGGGGTGGGGCTAAGGGGACCCTCATCCTCCCTTTCCGACAAGTGGGGGTCCTGAGCGCTGCCCCAGAAAGGGTGGAGGGAACGTTGTGGGTTGGAACACACCCGTGGGGGGGCAGAAACTGGAGGACACGACGGACATCGCCAGCGTCCAGCGCTCTGTCCCTCCTTTCAGCTGCACCATGTTCACCACCCCTGCGTTAGCACCCTGTGGGCCCAGAGCTGTCCCTGGGCTAAAAGACAAGGCGCTCTCGGATGCTCGGCAATCGCCTCTTCCTTTTTACTTTGGGGACGGTCACAGGCGCCCGCTTCCCCCAGCCGCTTTAGATCAGGCGCCAGGGCCCTCTCGGGCATCTCAACCCCGCCCCCAGGGTCAAATGTGCGGCTCTCCTGGAACTTCTCTGAGAAAGGGACAAACTTTTGAGTGGACGGAAATCTTGAGGACCCTGTCTGAAGCAGGTGAGCGGGACGGGAGCGCGAAGCTTTAGTCTGGAAATCTGCGGCTCCTCTTTCTCTTTCCTCTTTCTCCATCCCTCTTGCTTCGCTTTCTTCTCTGACGCTGACAACTCCGACCTGCCCGCCTTTCCCCTCCAAGGGACCTGGGCTGGGGGTGGGCAGTCATCAGTCTTGGGCTTAGGGCATCTTTTCCCTCCTGAGTTTGGGTGCTAGGGTGGCAGGTGGTGGGGGTGGGAGGGGTAGGGAGACTTCTGAGATTGGGAAAGAAAGGAAAAATTAGGGACAGAGAGACCCAGCGTCCAAAGGAAAAATTAGGGACAGAGAGACCCAGCGTCCGCAGGGCATTCTTTTTCCCAAATGCAACTTGGAGGAACTTCAAAAAAGTTTTTTTTTTTTTTTGGTTTGTTTTTGTTTTTCCCCAAGGGAAGGAGAGTTGGGGTTTGAGATTGTAGGTGAAAGAAGTCCACCCCCCTCCAGAAGCAAGGAAGTGTCGCTGGCTCCGGGGACTAGACTAAGTACACCTGAAGAGCCAAACGCTCACCTCAATGAGCCCGTAGGGACCCTTGCAGATCCCAGGAACAGGTGCACAGGGAGGGAGAGGAGCCAAAGACTCTTAAAAGTGGCTGTGCTGGGATGCTGGTGTACGGCACAGCCTTCCCAGGATCTGCTGCTGTTTTTAAGTCAGGAGTAGTAAAGGTACTCCCACACCTCTACTACTCTAAAATGCTCTCAAGGGAGTTTGCAACTTTTCCCACTCTCACGCAAACCACAACCCTCCCACCTTCTCCAGGGCCCCAGGGAGGCCAAGGAAAAAGTCCCCCCCCACACACACACACTGCTTTGGGGCTAACTGCCCCTCCTCAAGGAAGATACCTAGGGGAAAAGATAAGGAGGTTTTCAAAGAGAGGTTCACAAAAGGAATTAAAAGCAGAGGTCAGGCTCAGGGAGGAAGTTGGAGAGGGTGGGAAGGGAAGCAGGAGCAGACTGCAGGCCACAGCAGGTGCCTGACTGGTGCCCACCTGACAGAGGTGTTTGAGGTCAGGCCCTTCTGGGAACTGGAAGTTGGAGGAACCAAACTGAAGGCAAATGTAAAACAAAAACAAAAATTGCATTTGGATCGTTTTTTGAAAGGGTGCTGGGTCCCACTTTGAGCCACTTTTGAGTTTTTGGTGTGGCTGCCGCTAGGCCCCATTTAGCCTGGAGCATATGTGGAGGAGGGGGAGTTTTGTTTTCAATACTCTAGAGAATTTCTTGCCAAGCACCAGCAGCTGCCCAAAGTCCCGGGGAACTGGGTTGTCCCAGATGACCCAGTTATAACAGCCACACTCCCTAGAATAAGTTTGTCACGCCAAATCTGGACCTTTGATAGGAACCCTAAAGAGACAGGCACCAAAGCAGCGGTGCTCAAACAGAAGTGCAATGTGTTGGTCCGTGCCTGTAATCCTAGCACTCTGAAAAAAAAAAAAACAAAGCTTTTCAGAGAGAAACACAGGGTCATAGGCTTCCCCCTCCCCCTTCAATTAATCTGCTCCGTTTTGCTCCTCCTCCTCAACACATCCCCCCCCCCCATCTGTGGGCTCATCTATCCTTTTCTTTTCGCATTTCCCTCATCCTCTTTCTTCTTAGGATTAACGGAGTGACTCCAGCTTGGGACAGCTTTCCTCAGCCTGTAGTGGGGACCCGCGGACCCCACCTACTCTGACATGTTAAGTAAAGGGACACCCAGGGTCCCAAACGGAGGGGAGTTGAAAAAGAACAGTGTGAAGGATGCCAGACAGACCTTCCTCTGGGAAAGGCCCACTAATGCCATCTGCACACTGCAGAGAGAAGACGTAGAAACAAAGAAAGACAG
The DNA here is from genome assembly GCF_037038515.1 of Microtus pennsylvanicus. NCBI lineage: Eukaryota > Metazoa > Chordata > Mammalia > Rodentia > Cricetidae > Microtus > Microtus pennsylvanicus. The sequence goes on from NC_134580.1 coordinate 33,340,248, forward strand.
CAAGAAGTGCCAGGAAAATGCAGAACAACAAAGGGAAGAGACTGGAGGGCAGGAAAGATGCCTGCAGGCGCCCAGTCAGAGGAAGGGACTCTGGGAGGCCAGGAAGGAGGGAGCATTGATAGAGGGCAGAACGCAGAGGCTGTGGTTCATTTGGGTTTGTGTTTGTTTTGTTTTAAGATAAGGGGTAAAACAGAAAGGAGAGAGGGTGAAAAGAGAGAGAGAGAGAAGAGAGAGAGAGAGAGAGAGAGAGAGAGAGAGAGAGAGAGAGAGAGAGAGAGAGAGAGAATTCATCCCCAGTGTTTCTCACTGGTCTCACCCAGCCCAGGTAATGTCTTGCACAAGTGAGGTTAGGCTAAAGCCAGCCAGGAGACCAGCAATACTCTGTGTTGACCCTGCTGCTAAGTAAGGGGTCTGGAAACCAGGCCACTCTGCTCTGGGCTCTGGGTGCTTTATCTCCGTGGCCCTGTAGCTCTCCACACTGCAGGTTATGCAACAATTTTGGCTTCCTAAATATGGACAGGGGAAAAGGGAGAGGAGAGAGGGTCTTTGTTTTCTTCATTGGTAAGAAGAAAAAAATCATGATTTTGTTGATGTTTTTCTAAGACAAGGATGCATTCTAAATCCTAGGCTGTCCTGGTACTTCCTATGTAGCACAGGGTGGTCTTGCACTCACAGCAGTCCTCCTGCCTCAGCCTTTTGAGTACTGAAATTAGCATAAGCCACTGTACACTGTTTGAAGAAGAAAAAAAAACCTTCTATCCTTAGCAAAAGGATACCCTTTGTTACCCCCTCCCCATCAAGTATCAAAAAACAAAACAAAACAAAAAACTCTACAAGATTAAGAGGTACCCTCATGCTAGGACAGGTGAGATTCATTTGAGAAGAATTTGGTCTGAGGTTTGTAAATCCTGGAAGATCAAAGAAGGAATTCTGTGTGAGGAAGAGAATAGGGACCGTCACTATGACAAGCAAGTCTTAAGTGCATAGGGTAATTTACAGAACCCATACAAGAGATGAGTTGTTAAAATGATTTTAGACTCTGCCTGTAGAGGGATCCACTTGGTATATTTGAGTATATGTTGCCTGTTGGGCCTGTCCTGCATCTCCTATGCCCTGTCCCTGGTGTACTGGTAGAAACTGTCCCGTTCGATTCAAGTTTTAGTACTGGGAATCAAATCCAGCACCTCATCTATGCTAGGCAAGTGTTCTCCTACTGAAACTATACGTTCGCCCATGCCATGACTCCAGCTTCTGTGTGCGTGTGCGTGTGTGTGTGTGTGTGTGTGTACATGACTCAGGTCCATCTGTGTGTCTGGGCATGTATGAATGGGACATTTCCCTAGCATTTGTGAGGTCCTGGGTCTGACTTTAGCGCTAGAGTAAAAAAATAAATAAATAAATCCCCTTTGTTTCTCCAAAATGGAATGGGATAGGTCATTGGGTCAGATCTCCCAAGAGCCATGCAACCCTGAGCGTAGACTGGGAACCCAGTCCAACAGCTAGCGAGGCAAAGCTAGTGCCACCTTGCTGGTACCTGCCTCTGTCCAGCACTCCTTTCCTCTCATCCTCCCCTACCCTCTCCTCTCCTTCCCTCTCTTTCTCTCCCCCCCCCCTTTGTTTCTTTCTGGTGCTCTTTCCTCTTTTGTCTAGACCAAGCCAGGACTCTTGCTCCTTGTATCCCAGCAGCCTCTGCTCTGAGACCCTGAGGCTGGCTGGCACACACTGCCTCTGGAGTTCATAATGGGGATTCAAATACAGGGATTCAAAGAAGAAGCTGAGCTTTGCTAACCAGGGGCAGGGTACCAGTTTGCTCTCTGTATCAGCTGTGATTTTGACCTTCACATCCCCTAGACTCACTGTAGACAATTCTTCATTTCCATTTCTTTTTTGTTTTTTGTTTGTTTGTTTGTTTTTGAGACAGTTTTTTTTCTTTAGCTTTGGATCCTGTCCTGGAACTAGCTCTTGTAGACCAAGCTGGCCTCGAACTCACAGAGATCTGCCTGCCTCTGCCTCCCGAGTGCTGGGATTAAAGGCGTGCGCCACCACCGCTGGGTCCCTTCATTTCCATTTCTATCCCATCCCTGTTCTTGGAACACAGGTGCTAGTGCTCTTGGGGTGAAGGTCAGTGACACATATTAAAATCTCAAAATCTCCAAAACAGAAAGCATGTTTCCCTATTCTTGGTGCATTTAGGGGTCTTATTTCCCTTGGGTGAAGAGGCTGTCAGATTCTGGCTCCTGAAAACCAGAACATGGATTGCCCCTATCTGCCAGCACCTCTGCCCTGCCAGAATCCACATCTGCCGAGGAAAGAAAAGTGGCCCAATCCAGGTGATTGTGGAAAGGACTGGACTATCTACCCACACCCATTTCTCTACTCCCTCCTGGCTCTGAAAAGGAGAGAACCCAATGAACTTCAGAGGAGCCCGGATCTCGGCCTATGGAGCAGACATGGGGAACAAAGCTTGCTGGCAAACAGCTCCTCCTCTAAGCTCCTTGCTGTTCTCAGTTTTGTATGGTTTTCATTGCACCCCCCCCCCCAGGTTTGCAGACAGGATGGTGAATGTTTAACCCCATCCTCCAGTCGCTTTTCCTGTACTCCTGTCAACCTCAAAGCTGGGGGGTGGGGGGGCTGCAGCTTCCAGCCCTGCCAATAATCTAAGAAAATTCAAATTCTCTTCTAAGAAGGACAGCCGCTTTCTTCTCCGTTATCCCTGCGCACACTGATCTGTTGTGAGGGCACCTGGGTCAGAAGAGAGCAAAGACTGTTTTAATTGGTCTAGAATTAGCATTTCCTAACACCACGGCCAGGATTTCCACACCAGGAACAAGAGGTCTTTGCCCAGACCCATGCCTGTTCTCGGCAATGGTGTGCACATTTGCTAAGGTGGAGAACGAGGAGGGAAATGAACAGTTTTGTCCATTTTACACCCAGTGCTTTAGCTGTCATGCTTAATGTTTTCTTTTGTACTCATCTCGGGCAAAGCATCACCTCTACCTCAGTGTGTTGTGGACAGATAGACAAATAAACAAAAGGAAAAAAGGAAATTTGACTCAGTTCAGTTGGTTTTCATCCAGCCTTGAAGATGTCAAGTCTCAGGGCCTCTGTCTTCTCAGCTCTATTTCTGTGGCCCCAGCCAGATGAAAAGCTGGATGGCGCTAAGCCCTTCTCACCCTGGGAAAATGCACCGGATTTGGTGCTTTCGTCAGTGAAATGAAGGGGGGTGTGGGATGGACGGAAAAGGGGTCCTGGGTGCCGCGCATCTTTGTGGTGTACGCTGTGTCACAGTGTGGTGTGGGTGTCTGATGTAGGGGTGATACGCTTTCTCCAAGCTGCTAAACATGTCTGGAAGTTTATCTTGGTATAAGGTGGTGGCAAGAGTGCGCATGCGCAAGAGGGTTGTAGCGCTGGAGAAATACCCAGTCCAGTCCGAGGTACCCCAGGTGCAGAGACCTGTGTGGGTGCAACTGCCCATGTGTGGAAGGGATATGGGTGTGGGGTCCTGAACATACATCTGGATATGTGACCCTCTATGTGCCAGCGTGTGTGCCACTGAATTATTACAAAATTACACCGACCCTTACATAAAATCCATATCAGCCTCAGCTCTTCTTCCCCGACCTCTCGACCTCATGGGTGCCTAAGGAAAGAGCTGACCGGGTCGCAGCCGCCCCTAGTCAATGAGTCTTCCTCCATTAGCATAGAACATGAATCTGCTGGCAGCTTGACAAATTATAACTAACAGCCAGAGTTTTGCCAACTGGCTGGCTTGGACGCTGTCTATTTATCATTGAAAATGGTAAATCATAAGAATCCAGATGACTTAATTATTCAAATCCACCCAGGACCCAGAGAAGCTGCAGTCCCGTCAATCTCAGCCCTGGCTGGGCTCAGGGAGGCTGACAGGGGCCACAATGCTGGCTTGGTACGAGGAGAAGGGGAAGCAGGTCTGTGTTGCCAGTGGGCAGGACTCCTCTCCTCCCTGCCTTCCTGCCCACCTTTCCTGAAGAGGCCACTGCCTCCCTGGGGCTCTCCCTTGGGCCTCCCTGCCAGTCAGCCCTTCCCAGCCCCCCAGTACCTCTCCTGCCCTTTGTATGAATCTGGTAGTCTTGAGCAGGCTCAGGCCTTTGTTTGAATTTCTTCTTTTCTTTTCACCATTCCCTTTCTCTTCCCTCCCCTTCCAGACAGACAGACACCCACTCTCCTGACCCTTTGTCCCCACTCCTTGGGATCCCAGGGTCCTCACATGTGGGCCCCCACCACATTAGTCATCTGTTCCTTCTTTAGCTTAGGGCTACAAGATAGCCCAACGTCACACCACCTTCCTGTGCAAGGCTTCTATACAGTGTACGGGATGGTGGGCAGGCCATCCGCTGTGCCTCTCCCATCCTTAAAGCAGGACTGTGCTCCTTTACTGTCTGCACCAAAGCACCTTGAACCTCAGCAGGAGACAACGTACACTGTAAAACCAACGCCCCCGAGGCTGCCTGCTGTGCTTCTGGAGGCTCTGGTAGGAAATATGCTGTTCCTTCCAGTCCTGTTCCCCAGGGAAAACTGTGTTCTCCAAGCCCTAGAGGGACTCGAGGGGGGTCATTGTGTTCACTGTTGCTGAAGTTCCCTCACACCAGAGTCACCCCCGGCTCTCTTGGACAGCACTCTGGACCATCGAGGGGCTGTCTGCAGATGCTTGTGGGTCTCGCCCAATGCGATTATGACTCTGCCAGATTGTATGTTTGTGTGGGTGACACATACCTCTGTAGGTATGCTGCCGGGTCCTGCCTGGCGGTGAATATACCTGCACATATGCGCGTTTGCACACGTGCGGGCACACACTGCTGGAAAAGAGCTCTGTGCTTCAGCAACAAATGACAATGTCCTCACCAACAGGACACCCGAGGGAAGAGCGCTTTTGCTTCATTCTGTTTTAAGACCACATTGCTCTAATTAAATACTAAACCTGAATTTTTATAAAACTCAAACAGAGCTGTTTCTGCGGCTAAAAGAGTCCAGATTCCTCTTTCCTTCAGGGTGAAGTTAGGGTTGGTCAGGGATCTGGGGTGGAGGCTCCCATCAGAAGGGCACATCTAACAGACAGGAGCCCCATCCACAGCATGGCAACATGGCATCCCTCCTCCCCACGCTGCTGATATTTGACCAGGGCTATGGTGAGAAGAGAAACTTGGTGGAGAGGATCAAGACTCAAAAGTGGCCAAGCAGCTGCAAGGCAGGAGATCAATAGGAGAGACAGATTGCAAACAGGGTTCCCTCACTCTTTTTCCTGCTGGTTCAGCACTCAGGCCTTAGCCCTTGAGAGCAGGTGGGGGACAGAACCAAGCCCTGGCCTCTCTCTGCCCTTTTAACTCAAACAGGTTCCTAATCCCTGGGAGGAGGGTAAACAGTTTCAAGACCAGCCAGGATTTACTGTAGAAAGGTTTGGAGGTATGTTCCCTACCCTGTGTTACTCATTAGCCCAGAAAAGCCAGGCAATGTGGAGGATTCCTTTGTACAGGCCCTCCTGTGACTTCGGTGCCTTTGCCTCTTGCCTCTGGAGTGACACGGCTGTGGAGGTGGTGGAGGGATTCCCACCTTCCCTGCTCTCTGCTTCCTGAACCAGGGCAGGGGTGGGATGCTCCTCACCTTTGTCCTTCACCGCTGGTGGCAGGTGGGCAGCTAGTGGGTAGTGGGACCAACTCTGGAAATCAAAAAAACTCAATAAAAAAATTAATCATCTAGTCAGAATCCACAAGGAAGTCCCTTGCCAGTTTCATGAACCGTCAGGGCTGTAAAGGCTAGGGATTAGGTCCCTTCAGCCTACAATCCTGGGATTGCAGCTCAGACAACCCGCAAAGCCTCATTGAACTTTCTGCCTTGTGGGGCCTCTTGGAGGTCACCCTTTCCTGGCCTCAGCCTGGTAACCCACCTAATCTGCCTGAGACTCAAGCCCTACACGAGCTCTTCTCAAAAGGACAGCACCCACTGCCCAAAGCAGACAAGAGTTCCTACTTGCCTCTGTCTCCCTGACCTGTATTCTTTCTGCACTTTCTTTGAGACAGGCAAGCTCTAGAAGTTTCCACAACTATAGCTCTTCATTTAGGTTTGTTAAGACTCCCCTGCCCCCTCTTTTTGTTTATTGCTTGACAGAGACCCAGGCCGGCTTCAAGCTTTGGATCCTCTGCCTCATTCTCCCAAAAGCCAAGATTATAGGTGTGCACCACTGTGGCTAGCTCCTGTCTACTGTTGTGAAAAGTGCACTTTACATAATTTATGAAATAACAGATTCCCTCTTTTAAACCTTAGAGCTGATTTTTGTATGTAAATCGTATGTAGACAAGGAATTAATCTGGGGCTGAGGAAGTAACTCAACCCAAGGACAAAGTTCTTGGCTAGCATGTGCGAAGGTCTGGTTTGATCTTTAGCACCATTCATAATTTTATTGTTCTTTTTGAGACAGGGCCCTGATTGGCCTAAAAATTGTTTGTAAATCAGGATAGCCGAGAATTCAACAGAGATCAGCCTGCTTCTACCTCCAGAGTGCTGAAGATTAAAGGTGTGTGCTAATAAATAAGTTTAAAGAAAAGACTCTTAGGTCTAGAGAGATGGCTCAGCAGTTAAGAGCACTCTGTTCTCACAGAGGACTCTGGTTTGGTTCCTAGCACCACAGTGTAGTTCAGAATCCTCCAGAACTCCAGTCTTCCCATCATCTGACACCCTCTTCTGACCTCCTTGGACGCCAGGCACGTACATGGTGCACAGGCACCAGGCACATACATACATGGTGCACAGGCACCAGGCACATACATACATGGTGCACAGGCACCAGGCACATACATACATGGTGCACAGGCACCAGGCACATACATACATGGTGCACAGGCACCAGGCACATACATACATGGTGCACAGGCACCAGGCACATACATACATGGTGCACAGGCACCAGGCACATACATACATGGTGCACAGGCACCAGGCACATACATACATGGTGCACAGGCACCAGGCACATACATACATGGTGCACAGGCACCAGGCACATACATACATGGTGCACAGGCACCAGGCACATACATACATGGTGCACAGGCACCAGGCACATACATACATGGTGCACAGGCACATGTGCAGGCAAAGCACTCAGACGCAAACAGTAAACGCATCTCAGACAAGAAAGGAATCCGAGCCCTGAACTAGAACCAGGCAACACCTTTCCAACCAAGCAAGTCCTCTGGAGAGTGGACAGAGCCAGTCCAGAGAGGGTGCGGTTGGACGTGGCTGCAGTGCAGGTAAATGCCCCACCTTCCCTTGGGCCTGCCTTGTGGGCGCAGCAATGGGGCTCTGTTCGCTCCTTCCTTTAGCAAAGGCAAACACAAATGTGCCTGTGAGAACGCCTTTCATCCCAGCACTCCAGAGGGAGAGGCAAATGGATCTTTGTGAGTTCGAAGCTAGCCTGGTCTACAAAGTGAGTTCCAGGATAGCCAGAGCTACACAGTGAAACCCCATCTGGAAAAACCAAAACTAAGAGAGAGACAGAGAGAGACACACACAGAGAGGGAGAGAGACAGAGACAGAGACACACAGAGAGAGAGAGAGAGAGAGAGAGAGAGAGAGAGAGAGAGAGAGAGAGAGAGAACTCACCCCTGTCCCTGTTGGAGGGAAGGGAGGCTGGCAGAGTATATTCTGTTACGACAGAACATAGAGAATATTTGTCCACGATCAGCATCTCTAAGCCAGCGCAGTGAGACAGCTGAGGGCTGGCCTTCAAAGCAATTATGGTAGGAGGATATGCACCTCTGTTGATAATAACATTTCTGCAATCCCATCTTTAAAAAATGTCCTTAGCCTTAACATAAAGCCAACCAACCACACTGAACCTTATAGAAGAGAAAGTGGGAAGTACACTTGAATGTATTGGCACAGGAGACCACTTCCTAAATATAACCCCAGCAGCACAGACACTAAGAGAAACAATTAATAAATAGAACCTCTTGAAACTGAAAAGCTTCTGTAAAGCAAAGGACATGGTTAACAAGACAAAATGATAGCCTACAGAATGGGAAAAGATCTTCACTAACCCCACATCAGAAAGAGGTCTGGTCTCCAAAATATACAAAGAACTCAAGAAATTGGACATCAAAAAACCAAATAATCCCATAAAAAAAAATGGAGTACAGACCTAAACAGAGAACTCTCAACAGAGGAATCTAAAATGGCTGAAAGACACTTTAGGAAATGTTTAACATCCTTAGTCATCAGAGAAATGCAAATCAAAACAACTCTGAGATTCCATTTTACATCTGTAAGAATGGCCAAGATCAAAAACACTGATGACAACTTATGCTGGAGAGGATGAGGGGGAAAGTGAACACTTCTGCGTTGCTGGTGGGAGTACAAGTTGGTACAGCCCCTTTGGATGTCAGCGTGGTGATTTCTTGGAAAATTAGGAAACAACCTTCCTCAAGACCCAGCAATACCACTTTTGGGCATAGATCCAAAGGATGCTCAATCATGCCACAAGGACATGTGCTCAACTATGTTCATAGCAGCTTTGTTTGTCATAGACAGAACCTGGAAACAACTTAAATGCCCCTCAACCAAAGAATGGATAAGAAAAATGTGGTACATTTACACAATGGAGTACTACACAGCAGAAAATAATAATGACATCTTGAATTTTGCAGGCAAATGGATGGAGCTAGAAAACATTATTTTGAGTGAGGTAACCCAAACACAGAAAGACAATTATCACATGTACTCACTCATAAGTGGTTTTTAAACATAAAGCAAAGAAAAGCAGCCCACAAATCACAATCCCAGAGAACCTAGACAACAGTGAGGACCCTAAGAGAGACTTACATAGATCTAATCTACATGGGAAGTAGAAAGTAGAAAAAGACAAGATCTCCTGAGTAAATTGGGAGCATGAGGACCTTGGGAGAGGGTTGAAGGGGATGGGAGAGGCAGGGAGGGTTGTAGAAAAATATGTAGAGCTCAATAAAAATCAATAAAAATATGCATTTGAAAAAATGGCAAAAAAAAGAAAAAAAATGACTTTAGGAGACCAGGCATGGTGTACACCTTTAGTCCCAGCACTTGGAAGCAGAGGCAAGTGGATCTCCACGCTGAAAGCAGCCTGGTCTACAGAGAGAAATCCAGTACAGCCAGAGCTACACAGAGAAACCCTATCTCCAAAATTAAAAAAAAAAAAAAGAAAGAAAAAGAAGAAAGGGCATTAGGCGCTGAAGGCATGGCTCAGTGGTCAAACGCTGGCTGTTTTTGTAGAGGTCCTGGGTTCAGTTCCCAACACACACGTGGTCACTCATAACTGCCTATAACTCCAGCTCCATGGTATCCAACACCCTCTTCTGGTCTCCATGGACCCCTGCACACATGTGGCATATATACACACAGTCAAGCAAGTGAGAGCTCACACACACAGTAATATATATGTATATTTAATTGACTTTAAAGCCAGTTTATAAAATATTTGAATCAATCAGCATAAACTATAAATTTCAGTGACTTAATACAAAGCAAAAAACACAAATAGCAATCCAAAAATTGAGTCACAGATCCTAAAGACATCACAGAAGAGGCCTCAAAAAGCTCTGCAGCTGTGATGTGACTGCTCCAGGCAGCCCGTCCAGCCCAGCCCGGTGGCCCCATCTGGAGGGTGTTACTTATCATTCCCAATGATCCTCCCTTCATCTGGTTGTTATTTTTCATCTTAAACAATGAACTAAGCTTTCTTAAGTAGAAAAAAGAAGGAAATAAATTCCTGACCCCCATCTGGGCCAAGATTCCATTTCTGATTCCAGCGATTTCCCATTCACGATCACAAGTGTAACCCGTGTGGCCGAGCCACTCAGCCCTCAAGACCCCAAATCTGGAATGCAGGCTCTGCTTCCTATTTACCTCCAATTAGATGTGCGCCAGCTAAGTACCAGGCCCCAGTGAGCACTACCTGTGACTTATCTTCCTGCATCCAGGATTTGTTATTTGTTTCTTTAAAATAGGCTTTTTTTTGTAGCCTAGGATGACCTTGAACTCATGACCCTACCACTTCAGCCTCCCAAGTGCTGAGGTAACACTTGTATGACCACTACCACATTTCCATCTAGGGCTTTGTAAAGATCATTTTTCTTTCCTGATGGATGTGCTCTGTCATTTCTGCTTCCTGCTAATCTTAGACTGCACACCGCTCCAGGGTACAGCTCCATTTTCCAGTGCCTATGTCTCACAAGGACTTAACTTAAACTGTCATTTTGTCCATCTCTGTTTCACTTGAATATTGCTGGTTCTCCAAGAGGCATTAAGATGGCCCACCACCCACATTTCCCTACTGGGGGTGAGGGGTCTACACATGAAATTCTGTGTGAATGGCGCCATCTAGAGTTGTGCTCTGGGAGTGCAGGCGTTGGTGTCTCTGGAGCTAAGCAACTCAGAGATGCTTAGCAATTCTGTCAGCCTCACCCTCTGGGATAAAAAAATGAGTTTTGATAACTGAGGTGTCAACACCTCAACCCCTAAAAGGAGGCTCAAAGTGGAGATCCTCCTCACCACATTGACGGTGGAGAAATCTGCGCTCAGCATACAGCTCACCAATCTTCAGGTCATCCACTTCAAAGGCAGTGGAAGCCCCCGGAGGAGCCTTCTAGGATACAGGGCAACACCATAGTCAGTGTTCAGTGATGTTGCAGTTAGAGGAGGCATGGAGATGGGCGATGGAGGAGAGCTGGACAGTGAGGCTGGAGAGCTGAGGGGGAGGTGAGTCGGCCAGGAGTGCAGGATGAATGCCCGCAGCTGCCCAAGGCACCCAGACGCCAGCCCAGCTCGCACTTACAGTATCCTCACCAAACCTTTCCACCTGCACAACCCTTTTCTTTTCTACCTTGCCTTTCCTTCCCTCCTCTCAGCCACCAAACTGTCTTCTGATTTCAAGCACAGGTCCTCCCAGCCTGCAGGATCATCCAGACCTTGAGTCCTTCTCTCACTGGGACAGAATCCCAAGTCACCCAGATAAGACAAACTCCCCACAAGAGCTCAGTCACAGAGCTCCACAGGACTCCATCTTTAAGATTAACATTTATTTTTCTGTGTGTGGGGTATGCCATGGCGCATGTGGGGGGTATACCATGGCACATGTGTGGAGGTATTGGTACCATGGCACATATGGGGGTATGCCATGGCACATGTGTGGAGGTATTGGTACCATGGCACATATGGGGGTATGCCATGGCACATGTGTGGAGGTATTGGTACCATGGCACATATGGGGGTATGCCATGGCACATGTGTGGAGGTATTGGTACCATGGCACATATGGAGGGTATGCCATGGTACATGTGTGGGGGGCAGGGGACAATTTGCAGAGTTAGTTCTATTTATGCCATAGGGGTCCCAGGGGTTGAACTAAGGGTGTCAGGTTTGGTGACAAGTTCCTTCACCCACTGAACCATTACAGAGGCCCAACGCTACTCTTTCAAAGTATGGACCACTCCAAGAGACAAATCCAGGAAATAGTCAAAAGATGGAGCATTCTGAAAGCCAGTCCACCTGTCAGTGCTTCCCTCAACGCAGGGCCAGACAGAGCTGGACAGTGTGGGCCCAACAAGCACTTGGCCTCTTGTGGCCAAGAGAGAAGAGAGAAAACAGAGAGAGGAGGGGGAAAGGAAAGAGAGAGATTTTAAAGTGACAATAATAAAACCAGCCAATGAGGAGGAACCTGGTGAATGAGTCTCAGAAGCTAAAGGACTAGCCCAGAAGACCCCAGGAGAGGCCAGCTGGATGCCACCAGGAAGCCTGGAAGGCAGAGAGTCCTCCAAGCCCCTAGGTTGTTAAGCAGTCATTCATTCCCTGTTCTCCAGTACAACAGGGACCTTGGTCCAGTGCTGCAGGGTAGCATTGCCCAGAGCTAGAAACAAAAGGCAGACATGATTACCTATTTGGCAAGAGAAGATCCCCAAATGAGGCATGATAGTTTTGGAGGTGGGGTGGTGATGGTGGTGGGGGGCGGTGGTGGAGGTGGTGGTGGTGATGGTGGAGGTGGTGGAGGTGGTGATGGTGATGGTGGTAGTGATGGTGATGGTGGTAGTGATGGTGATGGTGGTGGTGGTGGTGGTGGAGATGATGGTGGGGTGGTGGGGGTGATGGTGAGGGTGCGGGTGGTGATGGTGGTGGTGGTGGGGATGGTGGTGGAGGTGGGGGGTGAGGGTGATGGGGTGGAGGTGATGGTGGGGATGGTGGTGATGGCGGTGGAGGTGGGGGTGGTGGTGGGGTGGTAGGGGTGATGGTGGTGGAGGTGGGGTGGTGGTGGTGATGGGTGGGGGGGGTGATGGGGGGGTGATGGGTGGTGGGGGGTGGTAGTGGTGGTGATGATGGTGGTGGTGGTGGGGTGGGGTGGGGTGGGGGGTGGAAGGTGCTTGAATACACCTACACCTCTGAGAGGGAGGAAAAATCTTTATAACTGACTTGCTGATGGGGACATATCAACAGCACCCCATGTTCTGCCCAATTGAAGATTACTTTCCACCCCCAAAATAAATCCCCGGCTTCCTAAACCACAGTCCCAGTCCCAAGTCAGCAGCCACATTAGTTAACTCAAGCTCGGGTCGACTGATTTAATCTGAACCAGATTTGATTCCAGTCAGATGCACCACTCTGCCTGCAAGATGTTGGGGTGCAGGCACCTAGAAGAGCCAACTGACTCCCAGATCCCCGCCTTTGTGGAAGGTGCACGCTTCCCCAGCTCCCAACAGCAACTGCCCACATTCCCCCACACTGGAAGAATGCGACCCCCCTTCTGCTCTCCTCCAGGCGCAGACAGGGAGGGAGACAGCATATGGCCCCACTTTCTTTGGCCCGGGGAAGCTATTTGGGAAATGAGAAAATCCCTTGCCCTCCCTCCCCTCTGGGGAGAAGCCGCCCTCCCCCCCTGCACATTCTCTACAAGTTCTCAGACCCACAGCCTCCCTACAAGCAGCTATGTGGTGAACTCACCACGTTCCTCCCTCCACCCACCCCCAGAGGCGCCAGAGCGGGGGAAGGGAGGGGAAGAGAGCCTCCGAAAACCTTTGATGTAGGCACGTTTTAAAAGGCCCACCTGTCCTGCGGCTCCCCAGTACCGCCTGAACTGCTGGAGCCCCTTACCACACAGCTTTAAATCCCAAGCTTCCAGAGCCTTAGCACGACCGGTCTGGGTCACAAACCCTCTCCCGCCAGGAGAAATCAAACCCAAGCAAGCTCATTTGGGGACATCTGTCTCCGGTGAATCAGTCAGATACCAAACTTACTTACGAGTAGTTCTGTGACCCTTAAAAACTTCAAGCAGGAAGACCTGCAATTTTTCTTGGACCAGGGCCTGTGGGCAGGGTCGCTAGGAAACCCTTGTTTGATGTTGTGCTTTCATGGCAGCATTCTGATCCAGATGTTCCCCAGTTGTGGGATTTCTTAGAAGGAAGGCACTTGGCTGTGAAGGCTTTTCCATCATGTGCACATCTGGAGCGTGCTGATGGGGAGGCTGCACTTTTGGCTCCCTCCAGTCTGCTTAGTCAACACACCTCCTCCCCTACAAGCACCCCAAAATGGTTCTGCAACTCTGCTCTCCTGGCACCGTAAGATGGAGCTGAAGGTGTTTCCCAAAAATGGTTCCCAGACAGGGGGTTAGGGGAGGAAGACAAGGAGACAAATTTCTGGACAAAACATGGATAGTTGCAGAGGAAACCGAACAGAACTGGACTGAAAGTGAATGAATCGGGGCTCTGGAGCAAGTGATTGTCCCTCCCTCTCTGGGGTTCAGTTCTGAAGAGGCAGAAGTGAATATGTCCGGGTCCTTTGGTCTTTCTGCTACCTCAGAGTTTGAAAGCGTGAAATGCGCTCCTGTTGTGCCACCAACCAAGATGGTCCTTGAATTCCTGGAACTCTTTCCTTTAAGAAACCAATCCTCTTATCCTGGCAGTGGCGGTACTTGCCTTTAATCCTAGACTTGGGAGGCAGAGACAGGCGGATCTCTGTGAGTTCAAGGCCAGCCTGGTCTACAAGAGCTAGTTCCTGAACAGCTAAGGCTGTTACACAGAAAAACCCTGTCTCGAAAAAATCAAAAAAAGATAAAAGGAAACCAGTCCTTTTTTGTTTTTGTTCTTTGTTTTGTTTGGGTTTTGTTTTCCTTTTAAATTTAGTTTTGTTTTGGGGGAAGATGCACAGGCAGAGGTGGATGTGAAGGGACAGGGGCTAAGTGGGATCTGGATGCAAGATGTGAAACCCACAAAGAATTAACAGAAGTTAAGAAAGAGAGAGAGAGAGAGAGAGAGAGAGAGAGAGAGAGAGAGAGAGAGAGAGAGAGAAAGGCTTTCCTTGAGGGCTGGAGAGATGGCTCAGCGGTTAAGAGTGCTGGCTGCTGCACTTCCAGAGGACCAGGGTTCAATTCCCAGCACCCACATGGCAACTCAACTCATAACTGTCTGTAATTCTAGTTCCCGGGGATATGACACCCTCACACCAATGCACATAAAATAAAATAATTGTTGAAAGGAAGGAAGGAAGGAAGGAAGGAAGGAAGGAAGGAAGGAAGGAAGAAAGAAAGAAAGAATCTGTCCTTGCCATCGTCCAGCCTGAGGCGGATTCTGGGGAAGGTGTGTGGGTCCCCCGGAGGCCTCTGGTGTCCTTGTTGACTGGGGTTGTCTGGCTGACCCAGAGACTTGAGGATTCCTACCTGCACTGTGAGTCTAACAGCCTGAATTAGACATGTGGACAAGGAACTCAGCAGATGAAAAGTCCCAAAGGAACAGCTATGGATGGACCCCAAAGTCCTCACCAATGCGAGTTTGGTGAGTGGGCTTTTCCAAGGGAGAGCCTGAGTAGAGAGAAAAGCTGCCTGGGTATGGTACAGTGGGAATTCAGAGGGCGCACAGGCCGGAGCCACCCAGAATTAGGAGACTGGGGGAATCTTGAGCAGCAGAGCAGTGGGTAACCAGGCAGGGACTGAAATGGGGAGATGAGAGCAGCTTCACACCCTCGTCCCACAGAAGTGGTGACTGAGCCTGCTCCGTGCACCATCCCAGCAAGGCACGGTTTGGGGTCACACAGGTCCTAAACGCCCCCACTACCCTCTTATCCACTCTGGTATAGATGGATTGGGTAGTATAGAGTGGGGTAGAAGGAATAGGGTCCCCTGCCTGAATGTTTCATATTTCCCCCACATCCTCTTCAGTAGGCAATAATTCTCACTTTGCCTGGTCTTATATACCCCATATGTCTTGAGCTCTAAGAACTAAGAAACACCCTATCATTTTAAAACCAGGTCTCACCCACCCCAACTCTCCCTATACTTCTTTTCTCTCTGAACAGGGGCCTGTAAGGGACCCTCACAGCTGGACAGCAGCTGGAGGCCCCACCTATTATGTGTACTCAAAAATACTTCTTCAGGGGACCCACATCTAGGGAAGAAGGGGACGACTCCTCCTGACCTGCTCAGGTCTAGGGCATGGCAAACGCCCAGTCAGAGATCCCAGTCAAGTTTGTTGACTCAAGCCTATAAGCCCAGCACTCAGGAAACTGAAGCAGATGTGCCCATGAGTTCAAGACAGCCCAAACTACATAGCAAGTTCTAGGCAGCCTGTGCTCAAGAGGGGGCATCTCTGCCATGTCCTTTACGTGTCCCTGTCAATACCAGCATCTCCGTCATGTCCTTTATATGTCCCTGTCAATACTAGCATATGCAAGCATAGGCTGGCTATCTGGGGCTCTAGAGCTCAGTGGTAGAGGCCTTTCGTAGCACGTTTGGGGTCCTAGAGAGAAAGAGAAACGGGGAAGAAGAGAAGAGTGAACACAGTGGTACACACTTTTAATCCTAGCCCTTGGGATGGCTGAGACAGGAGAATTACCATGAGTTATTCAGGAGTTCAAGGCCCTGCCTGAATAACACAGTGAGACCCTGTCTCAAAAGAAGAAAAGAGAAAAAACAGAAGGTTGACAATGGGAACAGAAACAGGACTTTCTTCGGTATTTACTACAAGCGTGGTTGAACTGAGGTTCTGGGATCTGGCCTTTGAGGTTCAAGCCCAGCCTTCCAAGTCATTCCTTCCAATGAAAAACTCCCAAGCACTGTCAGCCTTGTGTATGGGCCCATGGGCACTAGCAAATCAGATCACAGACACGGAACAGCCACTGTGCCTCTGTAAGTGGGTAGGACTTTGCTCACAGAAAGAGGGGAGAAACCATCTATGTCACTAGGTTTTGCCCCAAACACCATATTAACTCATAGAGGGCCATTTTACAAATCTCAGAGGCTCCCCTGAGTAGAATCCCATCACCTTGTCGTCGCACCCACCCAGACATGTGAACCCCAAGCCCGCAAGGTAGACTGAAGGAAGAACTTCCTTAGAGCATCAGAGCAGGACAGTAAACCAGACTGGAACGATTCTCTTCTGGAAAGCAATGAACCAGGAAAACCTCACCTTGCTGGACCGTAAGTAATGTAAGGCTTCTGGTACAGGAAGAAGGGTTGCCAAAATTAATCTCTCAACAGATCCTGGGACAAGGAAGAGAAGGGGAGACCCTAGGCAAGTCCTGACGAGGAGGGGCCTAGGGAGGGACTGACAGGAGACAAGAGTTGGTGGGGGGAGCAAAGCTGGGGAGATGAATGGTCTTGGCAGGACTGATGGCCGGGGCCAGGATGGATGGATGGCTGCTGAGGTTTCTTTACTGGCAGCCCCCAGCCTGCTGCTGCCCAGGGAGAGCAATGGTAGCTGGCACATCAGAGGGCTCTTAGAGAAGCTCGGGGAGATGATTTAGATGGGAATGAATCAGCTCCATATGGATTAAGTGTCCCAGCAAATCCCAGGATCTTACAGATGAGGGTCCAGGGCAAGGGCACTGGAGGGAACAACATGCAAGTGAAACAGAGAAGCACACACAAGCTCGGAGCTGCAGAGGACGCCTAGGGGTGCAGCAGGGCACCTTGGCTCTTTCACACTCTCTCTTCCCTGTTTGGCACCAGGCTTTAGAGAAAGGCCTCCTCCTCCTCCTCCTCCTCCTCCTCCTCCTCCTCCTCCTCCTCCTCCTCCTCCTCCTCCTCCACTGTAAGTCCGCTGGTCCCCTCCCCCTTGTCCTGTCTTCTCAGTCTTCCTGTATCTTCCCATCTCTATTTTTCTGTCCCTCAAGGCATAAACAGCTTGAGGAGCCTGCCTGGTTTCTTTTGGCCCTGGTCCCCCTGCCTCCCTTCTTCCTTGCCAGGCCTGGCATGATCTTCCTTCCAGTTGCGTGCTCTGTGCTCGTCTCTTGTGAATCCTTAGGTTCCAAGAATGAACAGGACGGTCCGGCGTGAAAAGCGACGTTCTGGCTAGGATGTTTATTCTCTTCCTCTCTTGCACTCTGCTTAACGCTCCCTGTTCCTCTGTGATGGAGGCTCAGGAGGTTGTTGCTGTTCTCTGGCTACACACCTTACTCTCAGGCCCGGTCCATCTCCATATACCATTCCCAGAGATCCTCAGGCTATGAAGCCAGCCTGTGAGCGGACAATCTGGAGTCAGAGCCTGGGATAGTCACATATGACGATTGGTTGAATATCACAGCCTCCCCCTCCCCCATTGGTGATCTATGGGCTGTGTGCCCTGTAAAAATTATTTATCGAGGCCTCAGAGTGTCCTGATTTAGTGCATCTGCCTCTGGGGCCAAGGGGCCTGCCTGTCCACTGGAGCCTAAGCGTTAAATGACGCTAAAAAGTTAAACGGCCAACGTTGGGGGCTCACTCGAGGAGGCACATAAAGCTGTCGGAGCTGCTTAAATCAGGAATGAGGATTCCCCCAGACATCTTCTCTCCATATGCTGCAAACCAAGAAGCCCCTTCTTGTCCCTCTGCTGCGCCCCAGCATGCAGCTCATACAGGGCAGGCTTGCTTCTGGAAGCAGGCACGGTCACAGTGCCCAGACATCTGGCCAGGGGTCTCCAGGTGAGATAACAGTTCAGAAACCCTCAGCAGAAATAATGAAGATAAAGGTGTAGCCTTTCCCTGGGGGCCTTGTCAGGAGCTCTCCTTTTAGGTTTTTGTTGTTGTTTTGTTTTTTGTATTTTTGTTTGTTTGTTTACACTTGATTTCTCATGACCTGGTTTCCCAGTGTAGCTCTGACTGTCCTGGAACGCTCTCTAGTCCAGGCTGGCCTCGAACTCAAAAAATTCACCTGCCTTTCCTGGAATTAAAGGTTCATGTGTGTGTGTGTGCTTTGTACGCACGCGCGTGCACACACACACACAAAAGCTCCCACCCCCAGCAAACATGTCTTGATTCAATCTGCATTTCTGTGAAGGGAATCCTCTGGAATTCAGTGTCTTGAATTTGAAGAGAGAGTTCTGTTCAAGCCAGGATGCACCCTCTGACTTCCTTGCCCACCAGCCCACTTTCATGACTCCCTGAGAGCCACAGTATATCCCTGAGTATCACCCTTCACTAGGACACTTGAGTGCCAGCATTACACTCAACCGAACCCCAGTCCATGCTGCCACCACCCGGCCGCTGCCAGATAGGAGGGAAGGCGGGTCTCCACGGGCTGTCTATCACGCCTACTTTCAGTAGCAATAAAATGTGCCTCTTAAAACCTCCACTCTAGTTCCTAATATTTGCTGGCCGTATATCTCCAGTGATATACGGGCAGGAATTGCTCATAAACAGCAATAAAACCTCTCGGAGCTGGGAAGGAGGCGTAGAGCCTAAGCTGCAGGAAGATGGGAAGTGGCTCAGCTTCCGATCTTCCTGCACCCCAAACTTAATCCTGCATCCCAGTGTTGGATGGAGAAAGGTGACCCAGAAGAAGGTCCTGAAGCCCCTCGTGTTAAACCTCACTGCTCCTGGGATGTACTGTGCGGCCTTAGACAAGTTATTCAGCAACTCTATGCCATGTTTCCTATCACTAAGATCAGGATGGCAGTTGCCCATGACCCCAAGAACTCACCCCATTAAAAAAAATTTAGTACAGGCACTGGGCACAGTCTGGAGATGGGTGCCGTGTATTTGGAGAGCACACAAGCTGGATACAGTCATCTCTCATCTATAACACCCTGACATGTAACTATTACTGTTATCACCTCATTGAGGTCAAATCTGAGGCCCTGAACGTGTGTACAGGGAAGCAGTGTCAGACAACTGACTCCAAGACGGGGGTGGGGGTGTCCTTGCCATTCCCATCTTTCAGAATGAAAACCTGGAGGTCAGGGGGCTGAAGGGGACCTTTTCTCCTGGGACTTACTCCTCCCAGCCACCCAGACAGACAGCTTTCAAAGTGGAGGGTGCTTTAAGGGAAGAGCCCCTCTTTTCTTGGATACGGGCGGGCGCTCTGGGTGGATCAGGCAGAAGAGATCTCAGGGGGAAGGAATACAGACAACAACCGCTAGTTCCAGCATCCCTGGTCCAAGACCCCACAAGCCATCAGCCTGCTGTCTCTCTGATCTCTGCTGCTCTCTCTCTCATCTCCTGAGTACCCTTTCCTTAGCAGACTCCAGCCTCTCCCCACCCCCACCCTGCCTTTCTCCTCATAACAGCCGCTGTCTCCTCGGGTCAATCCATCTTCTCCACTCCCACCTGGAGACCCTGCAGCCCCTGGCTTCTCCTTCCCTATAGCATGGCCTCTGATTCTCTAAGCAAGTCCCTGCTGCCTCATCGGTCTCCTGTGACTGCTCACCTCCCTCTCCGATGTCCTGCCTCCTGGGATACTTAGCCCTGGCCCTTCCTAATGTCCTTCTAGACTCTAGCCTGCCCTCAGAACTCCTACCTCAGCCATTGCCCTTTCTCACATTCTGGGATTTCACTTCAAGAGGCCACAGCCCATCACACTGCCTGACCAGAAAAAAACATCTGCAGCAAAGTCCTGTTTGCTTGGCTAGGTTCATGAGGAAGGTCTGTCAC
This sequence comes from Microtus pennsylvanicus, assembly GCF_037038515.1. Classification (NCBI taxonomy): domain Eukaryota; kingdom Metazoa; phylum Chordata; class Mammalia; order Rodentia; family Cricetidae; genus Microtus; species Microtus pennsylvanicus. Next base: position 33,360,139 of record NC_134580.1, read on the forward strand.
CTCAGAAAGTCTGAGGTCTCCTGAGAAGGATCTGCAGCAGTAAGAGAGAGCTAGGAAGCTTAGGGTGAGGCCAGAAGTGACCAGGGGAAAGAGACAAGGAGGTTGCAGGCAGTCAGGCCCTGCACCAGACTGCCTTGATATTGAAGTCTAAACCACGGCCCACAGCTTCATCTATTGGCAATGAGGGTCTAGAAATAGAGACAAATATGCCACAGCCAACAGAAGGAAGGCCACCATTATGCCCACACCTCCCTTTCCTGGTTAGTTCCCACCTCCAACCCCACTTTTCTTTAAGTTTCCAAATCAACCTTCCTGCAATAATAATGATAAAGCAGGAAGCTGGGCCAGAGGACAGTGCAGATTTTTCTTCTTGACACGGAGTTTCCGATTAAAGGCAGAGGGACATAAATCCTCCTGCGTAATTGCTGTGCTCCAGCTCGAAGCCACTTGGGAGGGGGCTCTCACCCCCCCCCCTCTGCCCACCTCCGTCCTGAGTGGGTTGGGAAAGGGAAGGAAATGTAGCTTTGGTCCACAAGCTGTGGGAGGGGTACATGCCCATTCTTTTGCCAGGGGTCCCAGCAGAGAAAGACTGAGACCCACATTGATGTTAAAGCCCCTGTTTCTCCCACCAAGGAGTCCTCACCCTTCCCTAGAGCCGCCCATGACTCCTGGGACTCATGAGCTCCTACACACAGTCATAAGACCTTAAATTTTACAATTTAAGGCTGTTTTACATGTAAGACTGATGTAGGGAAACTGAGGCCGGCTGAAAGGACTGGAAGGTGGCAGAGCTCGAACTGGACAGCCATTCTAACTTTGTCACGCACAGGGAGCGGCTGACAGTGTTTATAGCTATTAAACCTCAGGCCCAAGCAGCTTCCTGTAGAGCAGGAACACACACATACACACACATGCACGGACATGCACGCACATATACACACACCCCACACTCAGGGAGAGGGAGAGAGAGAACTTTTTGAATAAAATCAAGACTATTCCATACATCTATCCCCACTGTACAAACACGGGGAATCGAGCCCTCAAAGCAATAGTCAACAGTCCCAAAGTCTCCTGACTCAACTCCATGTGCCGGCCTCTGTCTCGGAAACGCCCTTTGCTGACGCCTTTCCTTCTCAGCTTGAGACCAGCTCTCTTCTTCCTTGTTTCTATTCTCCTGTTGCTTAAGCTATTCCTAGATGTGAGTCTCTTTTCTCTCACCAGACATGGGATGTTTGGGTCCATGTCTCCTCCACTGTTCTGCTCCCCTTAACCCTCGTCTTTACTACTGCTCTCTTCCCTACAAACCCACACCCCAACAGCTCTTTACATGTGTGCATGTGTGGCCACGGAAGTTCTGGCCCTTCTCCATCAATGGAAATCCCACAGAAACTCCAGGGACTGCATATATCCTTCTATATCCAGGAGACAACTGACTTGTCTTACTCTTGAGTCCTGTCTAACCTCTCAAGTGAAGGAGTCCCTCAGCTGAAACCAGGGAAAGAGATGCTACATTGTCACTGATCTCCAGACACTGGAATTAGGGAAAGAGATGCTACATTGTCACTGATCTCCAGACACTGGAATTAGGGAAAGGGATGCTACATTGTCACTCGCCGATTTCCAGACACTGGAATTAGGGAAAGAGATGCTACATTGTCACCGATCTCCAGACACAACCAGACCCAGCTGATTTCCACTGAACTCCTTAGACCCTCTGACATGGTGGTACTGGCTGGATCTCCACCAGACCCAACTGAAGTCCTGCACTACTAGCCCAGGGGTGCCCTGTGCACATACTCCGCCTCACCTACAGTATCACTTAGTGGAGTCCTGTCTAGGCTGGAGAGGATGAAAAGACAGTATGGAAGACCACCTGCAGCAGCCTCTACAGAGTTCCAGGCAGTTTGAGATTTCCAGGGCAAAGGGTTTATATGATAGAAGAGAGCAAGCTGGGAAGCATGAAAAGGAGGACAGAGGTGTTTAGGGGAGGGGGAAATGAGGTCCTGTTCTACCCTGCCCTGGGATCCAAGTCCAAACTGTGGTAGTGAGGGTCCTGGATGGAGATGGACCTTTGCTTCCCTGAGTGACCACAGAGCAGACTTCCTACTGGGCAGAGGGGTGTGGTTCCCAGCAAGGAACTCCTGGGTGTATATTCCCAAGCAAGCTCTGAGCTTCCACCTCTCCCTAAGATCCCGGCCGTGGGTACTGATGAGACAGGGAGAGTCCACAGGGAAGATCTAGAGCCTTCTCCCAGTTGACTCCAAACTCTCAGGGATGATAGGCCTTCATTATATTCCAGGCAAACAAAAAGGTAAGTTTTTCACAGCTTAATCCCATCAGACTTCCTGAGATGAATATACAGAGCACGGATTGGGTAGAAAGGTAGTTAGGGAAAGTTTGAACAGCAAGCTAAGGTCATTCAGAGGTGAGCAAGGATGCCCTGGAGACTTTGGGCAGAGACAGAGCCTATGCATCATGGTGAGTGGCTAGATAGTAGGCACAGGGCCAGAAGGAGCAGAGATGACCTGAGAGGCAGGGACAGCACCTGGCCTTACCATTCAACTTATGACCTGCCCCTCCCTCAAGGCAGGAGAGGAAAATTCACCTGGGCATCTTCTGGGCCCTGGCTACAGCGGCAGGGACTCAGGCTAGACATTCAGAGCATTTACCTAGTGGTAGAGAGGACCGAGGCCGAGGGCAGATGAGCGAGCCTGTGAGGCCAGGACGGATCCGCAGCCAACTTAGCTTCTCACTGGGAGATGCATCGCTCATCTGCCCAGGGGTAGACGTGGGCAGGGGGAGATGAGTGAGCCTGTGAGGTCAGGACGGATCCACAGCCAACTTAGCTTCTCACTGGGAGATGCATCGCTCATCTGCCCAGGGGTAGACATGGGCAGGGGGAGGGGATGAAAAACACCCACAGCCCATTAACCTACTTTTGCAACTTCATTAAAACTGAGTCTCCGCCATGTCGCCATAAATTGTCTTCTGAGGAAGAAGCCAAATCCAACGCGAGTATGAGCAGCCTAAAGAAGAGGCGGTGATACCCAGGCTGAAAGAGGAACTGTGGCCTGGGGTGGGGAGAGAGCCGTCGCCGAGAGGTTCTGTAGGGATCTACAGGCTCCACTCAAGCTACTGGCCTTGAATGAGAGGCAGGAACGAAGTTTGGACTTTCTTTTGGAGAACAAGTCACACTGTGTAACACAGGCCAGTATCAAACCTGTAATCCTGCCTAGCACACCAAGTGCTGGGATCAGAGATGCAGCTACAGCCCTGACTAAAGAGCAAGCTTTTCTTCTTTCAGTTCTTGGAGTTGAACCGAAGGCCTCCTTGATGCTAGGGAAATGGTCTATCATTGAACTACATCCCCAGCCTGGGGAAGAGAGCTCACACAGCATTAGATAGATAGATAGATAGATAGATAGATAGATAGATAGATAGATAGATAGATAGATAGATAGATAGATAGATAGATAGATATAGATAGATAGATAGATAGATAGATAGATAGATAGATAGATATTTACATATAATATATATGCAATGCCCTGGCTGAGAACCCTCAGCACGCCCTAGGGTCCCTCTTCACAAAGCTACAAGCTCCTTTCACCCTGACATGGCCTCCTCCAAGAAGTCATGTTCTAGAGCTGGGTGCAATCCCTGAACTTAGGAAGCTGGAGCAGGCGGATCTCTAGTTCAAGACCAGGCTGGACTACACAGCAAGGAATCATAGGAACCCATGCTGCCCTGAGGCCTCTTCTCAAATATGTGTTGTGGAATGCTCTGTCCCCCAGCCTGAGCTCAGCAGACCCTGGGGGTTCTGGAAAGCTAGAGGCTCACTGTCCTGGCTGAGCAGGTAGCTGAACCAGGGAAAAGGAACACTGTCCCACACACAGCAGGGCCAAGTTCCTGACCCTGGTTAGGAGACCTGGATCCAGTCCTTGTATGAGTGACTGAGAGCCAAGCCCTAGACAAGGTTCTGATTCTACCTTTGCCACTTACAGGTTCAGTCACTTAGCTTCTCTGTGCCTTGGCTTCCTCATAGAAATAATGCTATGTCATCATGCAGTCGAATCTGTGGTTAGTGCACAGCTCTTAGGACCCAGCACATCCTAGGGGTGGCTGTTACCATTGCCGTGTGCTCTTAGTACACCCTAAGGGTCACATACCGTGGCTGTTATCATTGCCGTGTGCTCTCAGTACACCCTAAGGGTCACATACCGTGGGTGTTATCATTGTCATGTGCTCTTAGTACACCCTAAGGGTCACATACCGTGGGTGTTACCATTGCCATGTGCTCTCAGTACACCCTAAGGGTCACATACCGTGGGTGTTATCATTGTCGTGTGCTCTCAGTATACCCTAAGGGTCACATACCATGGGTGTTATCATTGTCATGTGCCCATTTGCCCAGGCTTTCTCCTCTGAAGTTCTCAGAATACTAGCTTCATGTCTTACACATAGAGAAACTACAGCCCAGGGAGAAGAGACTTGGGTCAGAATCAGAACCCAGATTTCCTTTGACCTTTCCCTAAGACACGCCCCTGCCCTTAGTGGAGCAATGGGGTGCTGTTGGGTCTCCTGTCACTGCTACAGTGCCTGAGGAACACCTTAAAGGGTCATGTCTCTGCTCACAGTTTCAGACCTTTCCGTTACGGCTGGGCAATGCCATAAATGGGATGGTGTAAGGGGTAGAACTGCTCACCTTACAGCAGCCAGGAAACAGAGAGAAAAGTACATGATACCTCAGAGGTATGACCCAGCTCCTAATATTTCTACCACTTCCTAAAACAATACTCCTAGCTGGGGACCAACCTGTTCCACATGCAAGCCCGTGGGGCCCACTTCATATTAAAACCATAACAAGTACACAGTGGCCTGGTGTCATGACCATTCTATTAGGGTGAGTACTTTAGATCCTGTTTTCAAAAAGTAAATAGAAAGGAAAGAAAAACAAAATAACTCACTCTGAATCCCACAGCAAAAGTGGATCAAGGAGCTGGAGCATTGCAGCCTCATTGTGAAAGTACTTGCCTAGAAAGCATGACGCCCTGGGTTCAGTCCCCATCACCATATAAGCCAGGTGCCATGACACACGCCTAGATCCCCAGCACTCAGGAAGTGGAGGTACGAGAACCAAAAATTCCAGGTCATCCTTGACTATATATCAAATTCCGGGCTAGCCTGGGCTACGTGGAACCCTGTCACAAAAGAGAGACAAGTGAAAGAAATGGTTTGGCTATCTGAAGAAAACAAGAGCGAGACAGCCCGGAGCTAAGCTGAGGGTCCTCTTCCTCTACCTCAGAGGCCTGTCAGAAAGCACTGGGGTGTCACAGACCCCACATTTAGACCCTGGCAGGGTGGTCTCAGAATTCCCACTTCTGAGGCCCCAGAAGGTGGGTCCCAGAAAGGACCTGGGCTCTCCAGGGACTCCTTGGGAGAGAAGCAAGGCCCCAGGAAAGAGTTCCCGGGGTAGGTTCTTTGGACTTGTCTACTCTGACCAGCAGCGGGGTGCCAAGGAGTGGAGCAGATGGCCTCTGGGAACAGCTATATCAGGTTCTGCTGATCCAGGTGTTATACACTGCCATTCCTCTCAGTCCTGAGTGATGCTCTACCCTAGCTACAGCCCAAGAAAACATGCCATAAAACGGATATTGCTTTAATTTTCCTGTGAAGGGGCAATTTAGCACAGGCTGTTTGCAAGCTGTTGGGAGTTAAGAAGTCCTCTCATGTTTTCTGTGTCCTCCCCAAAGTGGATTACTGAGGTCAGAGTTCACATGTATCCATTCAGGAGGAAGAGGGCTGGGAATAAACATGGGTTTGCTGAGAGTGGAGAACACATGTATTTTTCAAGTTATATGGAGGGTGGCTGGGAAAATGGGAGCAGAAGAAAGCCAGGCCCAGCCTGCCATGAAGAACAGACAACAGTGTATGACAGCCCAGATCTTTTCCCTCCTGGGTTTCCTGTAAGCAAAGATCAGCCCCCCACCCAGAAAATAAGAAATGTGTGTTTGACAGGGGGTGGCAGTGCACACCTTTAATCCCAACATTCAGGAGGCAGAGGCAGGTGAATCTCTGAGTTTGTGGGCGGTCTGGTCTACAGATAGCCAGGACTTTAGAGTGAAACCCTGTCTCGAAAAACCAAAACCAAAAAAAAAAAAGAAAAAGAAAAAGAAAAGAAAAAAGGGAGGGAGGGAGGGGGAGAGGGAGAGAGAGAGAGGGAGAGAGAGAGAGGGAGAGAGAGAGAGGGATGGGGAGGGGGGAGGGAGAGAGAGAGAGGGATGGGAAGGGAGAGAGAGAGGGATGGGGAGGGAGAGAGAGAGGGATGGGGAGGGGGGGAGGGAGAGAGAGAGATGGGGAGGGGGAGGGAGAGAGAGAGGGTGAGACACAGAGAGGGGGGGGGAGAGAGAGAAGGAGGGGGGATGGGGAGGGGGAAGGGAGAGAGAGAGGGAAAGAGGGAGAGGGAGAGAGAGAAAGAAGGAGAGAGAGGGGGGGGAGGGGGGAGGGAGAGAGAGAGCGTGGGACTCAGTTCCCTCTCCAGGGCTCACGCCTACTTAAGATGAGATACTCTGATAGTCGCATCTGCAGTCCTAGCATTTTCCTTTCTGGGATCTTGCCAGCTCTTAGTAAGAGCAATGACAGCCCCCCAGCAACACAGACCCTCTGTCCTCAACTTCACCCCCTGGGATGCCCTGCCTATCTTCTCCAAAGGTGAATTTTATCTGACTGCTCTGAGGAGGGAGCCACCACCCTCAATGCTTTCTTTCCAGGATTTTCCCATGGCCTTTCCCCTCCTCTTTCTAGAGCAGGGCTGAAAGGCAGCTGCTCCTGGGTCTGGATATATCCAAGATCCTCAGGAAACACAGGACTCTAGTGGGCCTTGAACGTACTCCTCTTCGGCTCCCTGTCCCTCTGTGAAGCTCAGGAGTTTGAGGTGCTCTCTGGAGTTTCTACCCAGTCCTCTCCCAGGAGTGATGTGGGAAAATGAGGACCAGCCAGAAATGGAAATATAGGATAGGGCTCTCATTCACTTGGGAGCCCTCCTCCTTCCTCAGACTTTGGAAGGATTTTTCTGGTCTCTTAGAATCCTAGCCTGTGTTCTCAGGGAAGGGTGATAAAGCAAGGGGGTTGTTCTCAGGCTGTAAGGGGCCCCAGAGGTCAGGGTCAGGGATGGAAGGCAGGATATGTTGGCTGTGGGCCAGGGAGCAGGAATATGGGAACTCAGGGTGATGGGAAATTCTGGTCCCCGAGGTAGCAACAGTAGCAGAGGAGACCTCACCAGGGGCGCCCACTGGAAATTTGCCCAGCTTCTGCAGCCCAGGCTTCCCCGTGGGGACATTGGGCTGGTTCTAGGGGAGGTAAGTGTATGTTCTCCGCAGCAGTGGCCACGGGAAAGAGAAATAGAACAGAGCTGAAGAGCAGGAAATAAGAGGGAGGGGACCAGACACAACTTCACAAATACTGGGGCCCCTGTTTCATTGTTTGTTTTTTGAGACAGAGTCTCTCTACATAGTTCTGGTTATCCTGGAACTCATTATATAGACCAGGCTGACCTCGAACTCACAAAGATCTACCTGCCTCTGCTTCCCAAGTGCTGGAATGAAAAATATGTGCCACCAAGCCTGCTTTAGTTCCCATCTACTTAACCTCCGAATTCCAAAAGCAGTCTGTGTTATGATTGTTCGTACAAGCCACACCCACTCCCTCCCCCATCCGCTGTTCTTCATATCCCAGCCTGAGCTCTCTCTCTTTTCTGTCTTCCTCTCAGAGAGGCAGCTTTGCTTCTGCCTCTGTCCCCACTTCTCTGCTCCCCCCTTTCTCTCTCTCTCTCTCTCTCTCTCTCTCTCTCTCTCTCTCTCTCTCTCTCTTTCTGTCCTCTTCTACTTCTCCCCTCCCCTCTCCTCTAAGTAATAAACATCCAATTCTATTCTGTACAATGTACCTGTCCGTGTGCCTCCTACCCACAGCCTGCTTACACTGCCAGGCTAGCTGGGACCAGCCCTCCCGCCATGTGTCTCCCTGCCTGGGACCAGCCACTGCTTGGGGACCAGCGGCTGTCTCTGCCTGGGACTAGCTGCTCCCAGGGCCCGCTGCCTGCCACCACATGGCCCACTACCACCATTTGGGTACCTACAGCATTTCTGCTGCCTACTGCCGCCAGGAATCTTGCAGCATTTTTTTTTTATTTTAGAGACAGGGTTTCTCTGTAGCTTTTTTGGTTCCTGTCCTAGAACTAGCTCTTCTAGACCAGGCTGGCCTCGAACTCCCAGAGATCCGCCTGCCTCTGCCTCCCGAGTGCTGGGATTAAAGGCGTGCACCACCACCACTCGGCTCTTGCAGCATTTTTACAAAATCATAACAGTCTGTAACACTAATATCATTTTAATATAAATAGACTGGAAGTATAAGCAATAAAAAGTGACTGTTATCATGTGGATCTGTCTAAACTGTCATGCTCACCTGCTTTCTCTGGATCCAGAGTGTTTCCAGCTCGATTCAGTGCTGTCCATGGGTTACCACCTACCCTCCCTCCACTCTAGGAAGTGGCTGTCTTTGCGCCCGTGTAAAGCTGAGCCTGTCTCCAATCTTGTCACCACATACACACAAAATCTCAGAGTAGGGAAGCCCAAGCACCTCGTGGTACCACCCCAAAACTGAGAGGAGAAACTCAAGCTTGCTCAGGTCACACAGCAAAGAAGAGACAGGACAGGGACTTGAACCACTTCATCAGGATGCTGTTCTCCGGAGCCAGGCGCTCTGCCATCTACACACACAGATGCCAGGCACCATGTTAGGTCAAGTAAATGAAAATTAACAGGAACCCGAAGAAGAGAGGACCATCCACATCAACTTGCAGAAAGATTCACCCTCTCCAAATGCAAAGCACCAACTCCTAAGGAAGAAGTTACTTTAAGCAAAAATGGTCAGAACAACCTCTGAGGGTTGGAGATGTAGCTCGGTCAGTAAATCAGTAAGGCTTTTACCTGTGACGCATGAAGCCCAGCATAAACCAGGGGCTGTGATGGGACACGTGTAATCCTGATGCTTGGGAAATAAAAGCAGAACAGAAGTTTAAGGTTATCCTAAGTCACCTCCTGAGCCAAGTACAGGGACACGCTTCTGTAACCCCAGCACTCAAGAGGGAGTGAGGTGGCAAGACCGCAACTCGTAAATAGGAATGGAGAGATCCAGGCATGGTGGTGCACACCTTTAAGAGGCAGAAGCAGGTGGACCTCTGTGAGTTTGAAGCCAGCATGATCTACATAATGAGTTCCAGGACAGCCAGGGCCACATAGTGAGACTCTGCTTCAAATAATTAAATTAAATTAAATTAAATTAACCAAGCAAAAACAAGTTGGAGAGGGGCTAGAGAGATGGCTCAGCTGTTAGGAGCACTTGTTGCTCTTCCACAGGACCAGGCTTCATTCCCAGCAACCACAGGACAACTTAAAACCATTTGTAGTTCAAGTTTCAGAGGATCCTGTGCCCTCTTCTGGTCTCTGTAGGTACTACATGGTATACAGATAAAACACCCGCACATAAAATTAAAAATATATATACTTGTTAAAAAGTGGAGCTAGCCTGAGAAATGATACCAAAGGCTGTCCTCTGCCCTGTCCCCAAGTGGCGCTGTGACTCTGGCACTCAGTCAGGGGCAGTGCAAACAAACGTAAATCACAAGTCCTCATTGAAGGCTTATGAAAGAAGGCTGGAGGCAAGCTGGGATGGGACCAGAGAGTGCTGTGAATTCCTACTGGAAGTCTAAACACTTCTCCATCAGCACTGGGGAGTTACTGAGGCTTCCATCTGGAGTGAAATGAGGTCTCATGCAAAAGGACTAGAGACTTTGCCCTGGAAGCAGCACACAGGACCTGTGAGAAAACTTGAAGCAACAAGAGTTTTGGTACAATACTGTCTTTGGAGGTGAGTGTGTGCTCCCACAGACACACTCCTACATAAGCTGGTGCTCAGCCTAGGAATGCCTGCTTTCATCAAACTCCCCAGCCTGCTGTGGTGGGGATCATCACCTCCCTTCCCCTTTCATCCTCATCCTCCTAACTGCCTGGCTGGGCAAGAACGCAGCCACATTCCCCGGGCATCCTGTGTATCCAGGGTCTCCCTCAACCTCCTGCTCTAACTCCAGTCTATTTCTGCAGCCAGAAACAAGAGTGAGCATGCCTGCACCCGGCAATGTCCCCAAATCCAATGCCACCAGTGCCAGGGCATGGGCTGGAGATGGACCATCCTGCATCTTAATGAGCTCCAAAAGTGTAGTGAGGAGTCAGGTGCTTGGAGGGGCTGAGGGATATTGCTAAAGAGGGCAGGCCAGCTGATGGGGACTCGTATAAACTCTGAAAAATGACACCCTGGAAAGATGTAAGTAGATCTGGAGAATTATCCAGAAGAGGAATCAATGGGGGCACTAGGGGCCTCCTGCCCATTCCCTCGTGGTCACTGCACTCCTCATGGAGGGGCAGAACTAGGGGTCTCCTGCCCATTCCCTCCTGCTTACTACACTCCTCATTGAAGTCAGGGGAAACCCGCTGGCATGATTCGAATCTGCAGCGTCCCTCATAGCCACATGTATAAATGCTTGCTGCTCAGCTAGTGGGAGGCTTCGGCACCTTTAGAAGGTGAGCCTATACAAAGAACTCAAGAAATTTGTCACCAAAAGAACAAGTAATCCCATAAAAAATGGAGTACAGACCTAAACAGAGAACTCTCAACAGAGGAATCTAAAATGGCTGAAAAACACTTAAGGAAATGTTCAACATCCTTAGTCATCAGAGAAATGCAAATCAAAACAACTCTGAGATTCCATCTTACATCTGTAAGAATGGTCAAGATCAAAAACACTGATGAAAACTTATGCTGGAGAGGTTGTGGGGAAAAGGGAACACTTCTGCATTGCTGGTGGGAATGCAAGCTGGTACAGCCCCTTTTAGATGTCAGTGTGGCGATTTCTCAGAAAATTAGGAAACAACCTTCCTCAAGACCCAGCAATACCACTTTTGGGTATAGATCCAAAGGATGCTCAATCGTGCCACAAGGACATGTGCTCAACTATGTTCATAGCAGCTTTGTTTGTCATAGACAGAACCTGGAAACAACTTAAATGCCCCTCAACCAAAGAATGGATAAGAAAAATGTGGTACATTTACACAATGGAGTACTACACAGTAGAAAATAATAATGACATCTTGAATTTTGCAGGCAAATGGATGGAGCTAGAAAACATCATATTGAGTGAGATAACCCAGACCCAGAAAGACAATTATCATATGTACTCACTCATAAGTAACTTTTAGACATAAAGCAAAGAAATCCAGCCCACAAATCACAATCCCAGAGAACTTAGACAACAATGAGGACAGTAAGAGAGACATACATAGATCTAGTCTACATGGGAAGTAGAAAAAGACAAGATCTCCTGAGTAAATTGGGAGCATGGGGACCTTGGGGGAGGGCTAAAGGGGAGAGGGACGCCAAGATGACTCAGTTAGTGAAGTGCTTGCCACAGAAGCATGAGGACTGAAATTCAATTCCCATAGCCTAAGTAAAAAGTCAAGTGTAGGCTGGGCGGTGGTGGCGCACGCTTTTAATCCCAGCACTCCGGAGGCAGAGGCAGGCAGATCTCTGTGAGTTCAAAGCCAACCTGGGCCAGCCTGGTCTACAGAGTGAGTTCCAGGACAGTCAAGGGTGGTAGTACACACTTATCACCTCAACAATGGGAACATGGAGAGAGAAGGATGCTTATAGCTACTAGTCAACTGTCCTAGGCTAATCAGCAAGCTCTGAACACAAAACTCCTGGGGAATAACACCTGAGGATGACCTCTCACCTCCATATGCAGGTACACTCATGTACAAGCAGACAAGCACCTGCACACATGTGAACATACACAGAGAAAGTGGGCCTAGCTGACTGATGTGGGTCACAAGGGGCAGCTTCCTAGTCTGCTATGACATGAAGCCCCTCAGCCAAGCACTCCTACCACCATGGTTTCCTCACCATGACAGTAGAAACCAGGAGCCAAAATGAATCTTTCTTCCTTTCAGCTGATTGCCAGTACTGTGGTTATAATGATACTACCATACCACCACAGACAGTACTGGGGTCATTAGGGTATCCCCATACCACCACAGACAGTACTGTGGTCATTAGGATGTCCCCATACCACTACAGACAGTACTGGGGTCATTAGGATGTCCCCATACCACTACAGACAGTACTGGGGTCATTAGGATATCCCCATACCACTACAGACAGTACTGGGGTCATTAGGATATCCCCATACCACCACAGACAGTACTGGGGTCATTAGGATGTCACCATACCACTACAGACAGTACTGGGGTCATTAGGATATCACCATACCACTACAGACAGTACTGGGGTCATTAGGATATCCCCATACCACTACAGACAGTACTGGGGTCATTAGGATATCCCCATACCACCACAGACAGTACTGGGGTCATTAGGATATCACCATACCACTACAGACAGTACTGGGGTCATTAGGATATCCCCATACCACTACAGACAGTACTGGGGTCATTAGGATATCCCCATACCACTACAGACAGTACTGGGGTCATTAGGATATCCCTATACCACCACAGACAGTACTGGGGTCATTAGGATATCACCATACCACTACAGACAGTACTGGGGTCATTAGGATATCCCCATACCACTACAGACAGTACTGGGGTCATTAGGATATCCCTATACCACCACAGACAGTACTGGGGTCATTAAGATATCCCCATACCACCACAGACAGTACTGGGGTCATTAGGATATCCCTATACCACCACAGACAGTACTGGGGTCATTAGGATATCCCTATACCACCACAGACAGTACTGGGGTCATTAGGATGTCACCATACCACCACAGACAGTACTGGGGTCATTAGGATATCCCCATACCACCACAGACAGTACTGGGGTCATTAGGATATCCCCATACCACTACAGACAGTACTGGGGTCATTAGGATATCCCCATACCACCACAGACAGTACTGTGGTCATTAGGATGTCCCCATACCACCACAGACAGTACTGTAGTGATTAGGACACCACCATGCTATACCACCAGACAGCTCTTTTCCCTTGTTCTTTTTGGGAGCCCAGGATGCCAAGGTGCTTAGGTGCCTTACCCTTCCTCCCTCACCCAAGACCCCCAAAGATAGGTGATTGCAAATAGTGAGTCCTGGTAGGGTTATCATCACTGAGATGTAGCAATTAACAGTGGTTAGCAATTATCATGGCTACCTCATCCTAGCCTCTGCCACCTGGAGAACAGAGACAGGCTGGGTCCTGGTGCGGCCACCAGGTCGGTGCTCGCCCTTCTTCAGCCTCCATTCTTGGCACGCGTGGCCTCACTTGGGGGCTCAGAGCAGCTCAGATTCAGCAAACCTGGCGGAGGTCCCATAGCTTCCATCTCTTTAGGCTTGCCCCTGACTCGGGATGCTGAGGAGTTGCTGAATGCATTCTTCTGACCCTTACAGCCTTCATGCCCCTGGGGAAGGGTCAGCAGGAGCTTCCTTCCTCCTTTCCCAAGCCAAGCCAGACCGAAGCTCCTGCCCCAGCACAACACCCTTCTCAAAATGCCAGTCACTATCACCCGCTCCTCTGCTCCAAGCGACAATCCTGGGCTTTTCCTCACGCCCTCCTGCTTTAACTCAAACTACTTCCACAACTGACGCCTGCGGGCCACCCACTGAGATGCGACGCTTGTCCTTGATCTTGCCCTCTGTGGGAGGCCGTGGGCCGTTTATTTAAAGCCCTGCGCTGGTGTGCCAGGCCACTGCCCTGTGGCTTTGACAAGCTTTCATTCTACGGGCCTTCCAGAAGCGCTCCCCTCTTTTCACACCTCTGACCAATGCTCCCGTAACCCCATCACCAGGGGCACTGGGGGAACACCTGTCTCGGGCTCAGGATGGCAGCCCTGGCCCCAGAGGGAAAGTTGTCTCCGACTGCCCATCCCCCAGCCCTCGTTCTAGAAGGAGGTAATTAGGAGCTGTGCAATCCTTGTCCCCCAACAGGTACAGTTAAGCAGCAGCATCCATCATCAGGGGCAGCTGTCAGAGATGGGAAGGATCACGTGACGGGGCAGGGCCAATAGGAGGGTGAGCCGAAGCCTCTAAGCTGGGGATTGGCTGGGCTGAAGCAGGAGAGTTGAGGGCTGTTGGGGATAACCTGAGAATGACCTTGTACAGATTCTAGTGCCCCTGGCTCGGCCCTGTCTCCCCAGACATCTCCCCCAGCTCCTCATCTGAGGCCAGCTCCCCAGTCCAGCATTTTCTCCTGCCTTCCACATCATTGATTGGGACTCCTCTTTCTCCCTTTAAAGGACAATGCCTCTTGCGTGCTTTCCTAGTCAGAAGGAGAAGGAGACAGTTTTCCAGCCTGATTAGGTAGGTGCTGACGCCTCCACGAGGGAGAAAGGAAAGAACAGAAGCGCTGAGTGGAGAAAATGCCAATGCAGGTGTAATCCCCAGCTGCCCATGTGCACGCCAGGCCATGCCAGCCAGTGTGTGCTGGCAGCTGTACATATGGTATGGGTGCAGCCCAGGACGTGTTTTGAATGCTTACACGGATGGGACACATCCGCAGTGCATGAGGCAGAGTTGGACACAACGACCTTGTACTTTATTTCTGTGAGTGTGCACAGGCATGTCGCATGTCCCTGGACCTGTCTGCATACACTAACACAATGGATTTTCACCTTGACTGTTTCTGATCCAGGTAAGGGAACCCCTGTCACTCATTTACCTCCACACCAGATAAGGAACCCCCTCCTCAAACCCAGAGCCACAGGTCAAAGTGGAAGCTGGCAGGAGAGAAGAAAGGGAGAAAAGGAGGGGGACTTCCCAACACCTGTGAAGGGTCTTCATTACACATGCAAATGTACTCATTAGCAATGCAGAACACTTCCTGAGCTAATGGTTGTAGCTTTTCCTGAGCAGGGACTGTGGTCCGGAGAAGCATGCCAGGGCTCTCCATCCCTAAGGCTGATCCTAGACAGGCTTCAGAAGGGGACTGAGGAGGAGTCTACTACAGGGACCAAAGGCAGCTGCGGGCAGGCAACCAGAAGGCCTCTGCCGCTGGAGGTCTTTGCATACGGTATTTGGCTGTGCTTGAGTAGACTGGACAGGATACAGCACAGCTCCCTTCAGGACCAGGACCAGCAGGAGGAATGCTGGTGCCAAGTTCACCATTCTGCTCATCCACACCCGCACCTCTTCATCCCTCAGGCCCAAATGCTGTGGTCCTTCAGGTTCCTGTGAAGGGTGACCCTGATCCCAGCCCCATAGGACACTGGGAGCTTCCTCCCTCTTACTGGCTTAACCTGCACTCTGACCTCTTTTCTTCCCACCTATGACCTTGCACACCCAGAAACAGAAGAGTCTCACAGTCTGTCACCCCAGCTATAGAGAGAGGAGTCAGACTCTCCTTCCCTGCCCCTGCCTCTCGCACACAGTGATGTGCAAATGAGCCATTTCTTGGGGCTCATTTGTGTTGTTTCAGCCTGTCACCAACATGGCACGAGAAACAAACACAAACAGTAACAGTCACCTTACAAGCCAGCGAGCATCCTCAGAAACTCACAGGCATCTGCCTCCCCTCACAGAGACACAAGGCATCCTGCTCATATTAACTTGCTCTTAAACACACACCCACGCTCTCTCCGGTGTCTGCTGTCCTTGTGCATGCATATCATCCCATTTTAGGGACAGCGGCCACAGAGACCTCCCCTGCCCTACCCCCTACCTCTCCTTTCTTTGCTTCTTCCTCCTTCTCCCTCCCTCATCCCTGGGCACCCGTTTGCCAGGGTTATTTATAGAAGCAAGCGATAAATTCAGTGTGTTTCTCCGCGCGCAAAGCTATAAATAATGGCACAGATCATTAAACCCCGAGAGCAGGCCCAGCCGCCCCGCAAACAAGATGAAGTGCAAACCACCGCATGAGAGGGAGAGTGGGAGGTACAAGGGAGAGCCCCAGGCCCAGGCCCATTAGGTCCCAGCCTGCACCCCTCAACCCGGGCCCAGTGAACCTGGGCCTCCAAGGTACCTGCTGGGCACAAGGGTGGTTGGAGCAAGCACAGGGGTGGGCAAAGGGCTCACACATTGGTCTGACAAGCTATCACAACCCCCATTCTTTCTTCCTCTGCCTTTCTCCATCTCATCCTCGCCTCTCTTCCCATCCTGCACTTGTCTCCCAGCCTTCATGTGTCATCTCTTTGTGTGTGTGTGCAGACAGGGTTTCTCTGTGTAGCCCTGGCTGTCCTGGAACTCACTCTGTAGTCCAGGCTGGCCTCAGACTCACAGAGCTCCATCTGCCTCTGCCTCCCAAGTGCTGGGACATAAGATGTCCAGCACCATTCCCAGCTTTTTCTTTTTCAAACAAATTAATTATCCTTTACTTTCCTGTCAATAGGGTTAGGAGTTACTTTTTAAAATATTATTTATTTTTATTTTATGCTCATTGTTGTTTTGCCTTCATGCATGTCTGTGTGAGGTGTCAGAGCCCTGGAACTGGGGTTACAGACAGCTGTGAGCTGCCATGTGAGTCCTGTGCATTGACCTCTTCCTCTGGAAGAGCAGCCAGTGCTCTTACCACGGAGGCATCTCCCCGGTTCCCTCTCTCCCTTCCTTCCTTCTTGCCTTCTTTCTTTCTTTCTAGACAGGGTCTGACTGTGTAGCTCTGGCTGTTCTGAAACTCGCTCTGTAGACCAGACACTCACAGATCCACCTGCCTCTGCCTCCTCTGCTGGGATTAAAGGCGTGTGCCACTGCAACCACGTCTTCCCAGTTCCCTGTCCAACTCTCCTTTAGTCTCTCCAAGGTCCCTTCTGCCCTCTTACCTTCTGTCCTTCACCTCTCCCTCTCCATCCACCAGTTTCCCTCCTTCCTCCTTTCCTTCCTTCCCCCCACTCCATGTCTGAGGCCCCAGGAGGGACCCTGGTCTCACCCAGGAGCCCTCAGAGGCAAAAAGTCCCCTGTCAGCAGAACACTGGTTAGGGCTGCTGATTCAGTGTCTGTAATTTCCCAGGCGGAGGCGGGGAGGGGGCAGGAAAGATGGATGAGGAAGAGAATAGCATGGACACCAGGGCCAGGCTGTGGATGAGGGGGCTTCTAGGGAGCAGAACCAGGGCTCCAGCAGGATCCCACCGCCAACTGGTCACCCCAGGGAAGAGTATGGAGGGAGAAAAGCAGGAGTAAGGAGGACCCACAAGGAGGAGCCACTGCAAAAGAGGTGTCAGAAGCATCAGAAAAACTAGCAGACATGACAGAATGTGACCTCCAGATCCAGGCAGACCCACAGAGGACACATTGCCTTTCTGAGTATGGTCCAAATGTATGTAGAAAGTTTGGGGATCCCAATTATAGCTACCCACCCTCTCTCCTTACCCTCCGGAGTTCATCTGCCCTTTTCTGGTCTACAACACTGGTTCCTACATCCTAAGCTTTTCACCCCTTCCCACTGAGCCAGGGAGTTGAGGCACAGAAACAGACCCTAGGGTAGCTGTCAGTTTTGTCCTTGAGGGGGCGGGGTGTCAGGTGAACAAACTCCAGATCAGACTCTGCCAGAGCCTGCACCCGAAGATGGAGGCATAGGGCCGGTAAGCCCTCCAGATGAACATTGTGTGGCCTGGTCTTGTGGCCAGGAGCCTTCCCCACCTGCCCCCCCCCATGGCTACACAGCCATCTGCTCCCCCTCACTCCTGGGCAGCTTTGATGCACAACTTCGTTATTTGCCCAGGAATTTATAGTAAGAACCAGGGCGACAGCTAAATCCCCCAGCCACGGAGTTAAATCAACTGCTGCAATGGGCCGGAACGAGGAAGATGTTGGGCTGGGAGGCTGCACAGTGGGGCTGGAGAGGAAAACACTTGTCCTTGCTCCCGGGGGATAGCTGTCTATAAATCCCTTCAGGTACCCATTAGGGCCAGCAGTCCAAACAGACTTCAGTGCTGGTGGCACAGAAGACGCCACTGCGGGCAGTGCTGGCAGAAGCAGGCTGTAGCCGAGGGCTGGTGTAGACTACAAGAACAGCTTACAGCATCTGGCTAGTCACAGTGTGTGCCACTACTCTGCATTAAGAGGTGTGTGAAAGCCGGGCGGTGGTGGCGCACGCCTGTAATCCCAGCACTCGGGAGGCAGAGGCAGGTGGATCTCTGTGAGTTCGAGGCCAGCCTGGTCTACAGAGCTAGTTCCAGGACAGGCTCAAAAAAAAAAAAAAAGCTACAGAGAAACCCTGTCTCGAAAAAAAAAAAAAAAGAGCTGTGTGAAGTGGCGTCTCTAATGAGAACAGGTCCTGGACAGTAAGAATGCTGGACCCAGAGCCTTTCTCAGCCACTTACTGTGTGACCCCAGTCAAGTTGCTCCACTTCCTTATGCCTTTGTCTCATCACTGGTAAGGTGATGAGCAGAAGACACCTCCCAGGATTGGTGTGACTGACTGAGATACAGTGGACAATGTGTCTCGATCTGTGCCTGGCGTTACGGAACAAAGTCTTAGGGCCAACCTAGGGATGTGAAAAGGAAAAGGGGTCCCAAGACTCTTGGAAGACTGGAGGTGCCAAGGATGTTTCTCAGCTCCCTCCTCATGGGGGAAAGACAATAGGTCCACGAGAAGGGGACTGAAAAAACAGCTTATTGTGCAAGCATGAGAAAGCGTTTGGCTCTCCAGCACCTACATAAAACCCAGGCATGGCTGTGACCCCAATGCTGTGATGCTAGTGCCAGAAGGTGGAGTTAGGAAGATCCAGGGCTCTCTGGCCAGTCTAGCTGAGACACTGCAGGCTCCTTAAGAAACTGTCTCAATTTGGGTGACTGTCCAGGCAGCGAGATGTCTCTGTCATTTCTAGAGTTTTAAAAGTTGCTTTTTTCTTGTTTGCTTATGTAGTATTGTATCTTTCCGGAGTCTTTGATGGAGTTAAGAATAGTTAGTTATAGTTATAGTTTTCCTTAGTTATGATAAAGATTATTGTAACTTTTACTTGATAACTGTTTTGTTATATGTAATTTTGCTATGTTAAAGTTAAAGCCTTTTTTTTTGTTTAAACCGAAAAAGGGGAAATGATGGAGGAAGGTCATTGGTTAAATAAAAAGAAACTGCTTGGTCCTCCCTCATTGGTTAGAAGATAGGTGGGAGGAATAAACAGAACAGAACACTGGGAGGAAGAGGAAGTGAGGTCAGACTCCACAGCTCTCCTCTCGAGAGCAGACGCCTCAGAGAAAGACGCCCATGCTACCTGCTCCAGGGAAGACGCACGCTATGAAGCTCTGACCCAGGATGGACTTAGGCTAGAATCTTCCCGGTAAGACCGGTGCTATATAGATGATAAGAAATGGGCTAGTCCAGGTGCGAGAGTTAGCCTAGAAGAGGCTAGATAGGAATGGGCCAAAGCAGTGTTTAAATGAAAAAAAAAAAGAAAAAAAAAAAGAAACTGTCTCAAAAATAAGGTGAAGATCAAGGTGGGAAGATACCTGAAGTCAACCTCCAGCCTCCACATAGGCCATCCATTCATATATGTGTGTGCATACACAGAGAGAGAGAGACAGAAAGAAAGAAAGAAAGAAAGAAAGAAAGAAAGAAAGAAAGAAAGAAAGAAAGACAGACAGACAGACAGACAGAGAGGAGACAGAGACTCTGATTCTGGCTGAGATTCTCAATCTCACTGGGAGATTGAACACAGCCTTTCCCAGGGCTATGGTTAAGAGCTCTATAGGAGGGCAGCCTGCATTTGCCTGCCCAGTGTGATTTCCTGAAAAGCCTTCAGCAAGCTATTTAGCTTCTTTAGACCTGCTCTTCTCATCTACAAAATGGACACAACAATACTTCTTCCAGAGTTACTGAGAGAACTACATGAGATTGGACGCTGCTCTGTAATGAGTGCTCATTAAATATAGGTTCTGCTGTTACTATGACTTCATCAGGTGAGCAAGTGAAGGTAAGTGTGGACCCTGAATCTAGGCAACAGCCCCCTGCATCCGATAGTGTGTCCAACAATGGGGTGCTGCTACCAAAGGAAAAGTAAGGAGAGGGGTGCATGAGGAAGGATGTGTAGATAGGTAGAAGGGTCAATAAGGAGACAGAAACATAAGAGGAAGATAGGAGTGGACAGGAACAGAAAAGACTGCAGGCTTACAGCAGAGAGAGAGAGAGAGAGAGAGAGAGAGAGAGAGAGAGAGAGAGAGAGAGAGAGAGAAGGATGGGCTAGAAGTACATAAGAGAAAGCCCAGGAAGAGATAAAGAGCAACAACTCCCTTGGAATAGAAACAGACAGGAAGGTAGAGATGGAAAAGGGACATGGAAGCCAACAGAGGAGCCTGGAATTGCAACCAGGGAGGCAGAGAGGGGAGGAGCCAGGGGTTGCAGGTCTACTGAGAGCAAAGGAAGCAGAAGGGAGAAGCAAGAGCCCAGAGAACAGGTTTAAGACAAAGGAGGGAGCTGGGCGGTGGTGGCGCACGCCTTTAATCCCAGCACTCGGGAGGCAGAGGCAGGCGGATCTCTGTGAGTTCGAGGCCAGCCTGGTCTACAAGAGCTAGTTCCAGGACAGGAACCAAAAAGCTACGGAGAAACTCTGTCTCGAAAAAAAAAAAAAGACAAAGGAGGGAACTGGCAAGGCAGAGTAGCAAGGCTTCCACCAGATGGCAATTTCAAGCTGCCTCTGCTCCACAGCCTCCTCCCAGCTCTCACTTTCAACTTGGCTTCCCTCAGTCTCCTTCCCACCACCTCCATCTTCATGTACATCCCTGCTGCAGGGCAGAGCAGTAAGGAGCATGGGGCGCCTGGACTCTGGTTACCAGATAACGGGAGGAAGAGTCCCAAGGTGGAGCAGAAGCCGGATAACAGCCTCCTTCTGGTACACCCCCAGTAATGTAGGCAGCAGTTACCACAAACCGAAAGAAGACTGGCTTCCCAGTCTCAAACAACCTTGGGAAGCAGACGGCCCTCCCTTACTCATTACCGCCCATATATTCCAGAATGCTGTGGATACTGACTGTTTCCTGAAACAGCCCTGTCCAGGGCCGGCTATCATGAGATCAGAAGACTCCATGCCCCTGCCCCACCGCGCCTCTTCCCTTGATCCTCTTTCTATTGTCCAGTCTTCCTTTCTCCTTGCTATCATGACACCTCACAAATCTCAGACTGGCTTTCTGCTCACTTTCCAGGCTTTCCCAGCAGAGTCTGGTGCGTCTGCTTACAATCTGGAGCCCCTTCACTTGGATGAACTGGAAGGCGACAGCCCAAAAGAAATCACACAGCAGCTGCAGCACAATGTGGCAGGTGACAGTATCCTCAGGACCTCCATCTCCCCACTTTCCACACCACAGGATCAGAGATGACCCACCCATGACAGAACCGGAACAAATAAAGAAGTAGGGTGGGAAACATTCCTGGGAAAAAAAGCCAAGTGTGTACAGCTACTGAAGAGGAACCCAGGACTCAGCCCTTAGAGGCCAAGCCTAAAAGTAAAGCGAACCAAACATCAGCTGGAAAGATCTCCCCAGCCAGACATGGGGGTATTTGCCAGCAATCATACTTAGCATTTTAGAAATGGAACCTGGAGGATCAGGAGTTAGAAGTTGTCCCTGGACACATAATAAGTTCCAGGATAGCCCAGGCTACACGAGACTCTGTTCCAAATAGCAAAAAGTGTCCCCTGACAAGAAGGCTTGTCAATTCCTTTCCAGCACCACTTCTTTGCCAGGCATCAAAAGCATTGATCAAACACAGTCGGCAAGATGCTCAGTGAGTAAAGGCGCTAAGTTAGATCCCTGGCACATGCACACATGTGTGTGCACACATACACACATGTGTCAGAAGAGGGTGTCTGATCCCTAAAAACTGAAGCTACAGATGGTTATGAACCACCATATCAGTACTAGGAACCAAACACAGGCCCTCTATGAGAGTGGCAAGCGCGCTCTAAACCACTTAGATGTCTCTCTATCCCACAAACCAAGTTAAAGGGGAAAACAGACAAAACAGGGCTCGAGAGGTTGTTCAGAGCACTTACTGCTTCTGCAGAGGACCTGGATTCAATTCCCAGCACCAACATGGCGACTCACACCCATCCATAACTCCAATTTTAGAGGATTTGATGCCCTCCTCTGGCCTTCAAGAGCATCAGGCACACATGTGGTATATACATTCAGGCAAAACATTCAAACATGGGCTGGAGAGATGGCTCAGTGGTTAAGAGCATTGCCTGCTCTTCCAAAGGTCCTGAGTTCAGTTCCCGGCAATCACATGGTGGTTCACAACCATCTGTAAAGAGGTCTGGTGCCCTCTTCTGGCCTGCAGACATGCACACAGACAGAATATTGTATACATAATAAATAAATAAATATTTTTTTAAAAAAATTCAAACATAAAATAAAATAAGTATTTTCCAAAAAAATTAAAAAGGACAATGGAGCTAGGCATGGTGGCACAAACCTTTAACCCCAGCACTGGGAGGCAGAAGCAGGAGGATCTCTGTGAGCTTGAGACTAGCCTCTAGAGTAAGTTCCAGGGCAGTCAGGGCTATTACACAGAGAAACCCTGTCTCAAAAGGAAGAAGGAGGGAGGGAGGGAAGGAGGGAGGGAGGGAGGGAGGGAGGAAGATGGACAATGTAAGGACTGGCAAGATGACTCAGCAGCTAAAGGTGACCTCTGTTCTTGCAGAGGACATGAATTCTGCTCCCAGCATGTCCATGATGGACAAAATTCCCACTTCAGGGGATCCAACAGCCTCTTCTGGCCTCTGTGGGTACCTTCACTCACATACATACACCTACACGCAAATACATTCATACACATAATTAAAAATAAAAATAAATCTTTTATTTTAAAGACTTCTCAATGTGCACACCTTTAATCCCAGCATCAGAGAGGTGGGGGCAGGAGGATTTCTGTAAGATCCAAGATAGCCAGGGCTACACAGAGAGAACCTCTCTCAAAGCTAAAAACAAATCAGAAAAAGATGTGATCGACAGCAAGGGTCTCATTACTATACACCTCCTAGATTTTCCTGACATGTGAGGCAGGGCACATCTGCTGTGGAACTGGAAGGCAGCTGGGCTTAGGATCTGAGAGAAAAGGACAAGACCCACAAAGCCCTTCCAGAACAGAACAGAGAAGCCAAATCCGGGAAGGAAGGTGCCAGTCCTCCCAGTGGGTTTCCTGCCTCCAAGCCCCTACACCCGCTCCCGAATGCCCCATGGGAACTAAGTCCCTGTTAGCCAGTTTCTCTACCTCTGCCCAGCATGAGGATCAGTGCAGCCAAAACAAATTAAAGGAAGATAACATCCCACACCTTCCTCAGGAACAAAGTCTGCCCTCCTGGTTGGCACAACTTCTAGCCTACAGGAAGAAATCACACGGGGAAGAAAGTGAGGTCAGGTGCAGAGACAGAAAGGGGAAAAAGCCAGACTTGCAAGCCCAGCTCCTTCCCACATAGAAAGATGCTGCCCTTGTTTGGCAGCCTGCACCTGTGTGCATGCTATACACGCTACTAAAGTTAAGCTGGCTCTTAGAAAGACTGTCAGGCATGAAAAGCCCTCTGGCACCAAACATAGGAGCAGCAGCACCCTCTCCAGGGCCTTAAATGCTGAGTTGAAAGATAGCTAAGCAGTTGATGGGGTCCTGGAGGAAAGTACAGTCCTGGGCAGGTGGATAAAAGCATGTGCCAGCATGGACCAATGAAGCTCCTTCATTCTAAAGAACAGCCTCTGGTTTGCCAGAAGTCTGAGCCCAGCCTAGGTGACACCGTGTGTACTAGGTCAGTTAGACTAGACAGGCATCTTGTCTCAAAGAAACAAGAACTGTCATAACTGGTTCTTATGGGGAGCTCCTGAGCAAAATCTGAAGTTGAGATCGAAAGCTCATAAAACCGGCAAGGCAGGCCACAGACAAAGGCCCAGAACCCTTCCCAGAAGCTCCCCTCCAAACACCTGTGTCCTGATGAAATTCTCATCCACAGCTTACACACACACACAGCACACACATGGAGAGAGAACTGAGCCTGTGTTTGCAATAATTCCCAACTCTCCAGCTGTGGGTTTGCAGCAGTCAGCAGCACAGAAGAGCAAAATAGGCTTCAGCTGAAATTCTTCGGGTGGAGAAACTACCTATACCTCCTGGTCTGTGGATTCAGGGTCGGAGTCACCTGACTGGTTCAGCAATCCAAGAGGATCTTGGAACTGGTTCTGAAAGACAGGGGCAGAGTGAGTTTTGGAGAACAGCAAGGACCTATGGGTAGAGAGGAGAGCCCATACTGGGAAGTCACCAAGAATAAAAGCAAGAGCAGATGACACCTCTGTGAACATTTCTGGAGAGTGAGAACTGTCTCGAGTCTCCCTCTCGTGGATGGACACAGTCCTGTGCTCAGGAAGTCTGCGCTGCCTGTGGCAGAGCGGGAACATGAAGAACAGCTCTGCTTTAGGACCCCCGGGGACTTGCTGGCAGAAGTCCCTGGGCAAGCTGTTTCTCAAGGCCTCAGTTTCCCTATCGGCAAAGCAGTAAAGATGAGTCAGGATTTCAAACCCTATTGATTTCGGTGTTTTTCTGGGCCAGAATGCTGAGCTTCATAAATCCCTGCAGGTCCTGGTCATGAGTGGCACAGGGCGGCCGATGTGGCTGATTGTGGAGTTCCTGGGAGAAGCAGAGCCTGCAAGTAGCCAGAACCATGCAGATCAGGCCCATGAGGGCTGCTCAGGATGAAGAATGACCAGATCAAGAGTCCTGAGTCCGCATCTCTTGCCCAGATCCTTTTTATTCTGTAGCGAAGTGCCTGGACCCTTGCCATCTGCTTCCACCCTCTGGTGGACCTTATCCCGCATCACTGGGGACACCTAAATCTCTACCTCCAGCCTGGTCTTCACAGGAAACTAAGACCCACGAGCCTCCTCTACCTGGATATTTAGCAAGCATCTCATACCTAATGTACCCAAAGCATGTCCCCTGAAGCCAGTTCCTCCGTATTCCAGGTAACAGTACGTTCCGTGCTCTGGTCACCCACGTGACACAAACAAACCCTCTTAGTCTATCCTTGGCTTGCCTCCACTCTCCACCTGATCTCCACTGCCCCAGCCCAGCTGACTCTGCAGGATTCAGCCAGCCCTTCCCACCACCACTGCATCTGCCCTGCCCCTGCAGCGCACTCTTGCACATCTTGCTTCTGCCCTTGTTTCCCACCGCATTCCCAGCATAGCAACACTGAGCATTCAAAGGAAATAAACGTCACTCTCAGGTCCTGACTCTCCAGTGGCTCCCCATTTATCCGAGTGGAGTGGAAGCTTTGCTGTGACTCGTTAGTCCCTACACGATCATGATTAGCTTCCTGTAACTGCTTTAGAAGCCACCATTCATTCCCTTCCCTGTTTTCCTGGCTCTAGTCATAAGGGACTGGTTACTGCTCCTCCATCGTGCAGGACATGCTCACTGGAGGGTTTTGCCCTTGCTGTTTCTCTGCAGGAAAGGTCTTCCCTAACTGCACCGGCCTACAGCATCTGGTAAACACCAGACTCCTTATGCCGGGGCCAGAACACAGATAATCAGGGAGGGAAAAGGAAGAGGAAACAGTGGAGTCAGGTTCCACACAAAACATGAAATGCCCTGTCTTGCTTTCTATCTTCCTGGAACACTGTCTTCAGAAGTTCAGGGAGTTTAGGGTGGGGCTGCTCTGGTTCTTCAGCAAGTGGCCCCTTTCCATCCCATGGCAAACGGACTCACATCTCTCTCGCACCCTCAAGACTTCCGGACAGGAGCTCTCTGAAGACCTTGATCGGACAGACCAGTCCTTTCCGTGACTAAAGGATGCAGAGACAAAGCTATTTTCCAATTATGCATTTGTTCCCCCTACCACCCACCTCTCCTTCTTCAGGTCTCTTACTCTGGTGCTAGGAGGCAGGCTTTAAGAGGAAAAGGGAAAGGACTCAGGGCAAAGGACAAGGAGGCTTCAGAGAGAAAAACTGAGGCAGAAAGGAACACAAGCTGTGCGGAGACGGTGACCCAGTGAGAGGCCGGGATAGCCTGGGTTAAAAGGGGTCCACGTCAGAGGTGAACGCAGCCAGCAGGCCCTGCCCAGAGGTCCAGGCTGACAGAGGACGCTAGAGGAAGGGACCAGCAGTGGCTCGGAAGAGGAGGAAGAGGAGCGGGAGGCGCGGGCGGCGCGGGCAGCAGGACCACACGCTGCCGGGCCGCGCGGGCGGGCGGAGCGGGCGGAGGCGGGCGGAGGCGGCGGCGGGCTCAGCGGAGCGGGCGGGCGCCGGGAGCGGGCTCGTAAAAGCCGCGCCGCGCGGGGAAATTGCCGCCAGAATCGCTGAGCTCCACAAAACGCCGCCCGCGCGGCCCGCCGCCGCGCCCGCTCCAATCTCCAGCCTCATCGGCGCGCGGGCTGGTTATGCATTTAAATGTTATTTAATTGGATTGCGGAGGAGCTGGGGGCCAGAGTGCCCCCGCCTCCGCCCCGCACGTGCCACACGTCTGTTTCCCGAGTCACAGATTGCCGTGCACCCCCTCCTGCCCAATCCCCCACCACCACCACCACCACACAGCTTCTCTCCCTCCTTTCAGAACCCAGCCAGAGGACACTCGGAAAGACACCGCTCTATGAAGATGGAAAAGTCAGAGGCTACACACAAAAAAAAAATCTGCCGACACACAAAGACACTGCGGCAGCAAAAACTGGGCTATACTCATAACCCTGAGTGTCCACCTGGAAGATTAAGAATAGCAGACACAAAAGGTCCCCTGGATCCCAGACGTACACAAATGCATGTCAACACACTGGAAGGTCATACTTGAAGGGAACACACCACCTGACTTCTCCAGGAATAATGGCACTCACAAAGTGACACTGCCAAGCGTGGGCACAAGGAGATGCCAAAGCCACACTTGCCACACATTTGTCGTGCCTTCCTAGGATTGGAAAGCAAAGCCTTTTGTTCAGTGGTAGGTCCTTTTCCAAAACCACAGCAAGCAAGGCTTCAAGAGGCAACTGGTGAGGAAGTTCCTTAAACTGAACAAATAAACAAACGAGTCCAAATTACAAGTAGGGTAGACAGACACCAAGAGGGCCTTCCTGAGAGGACACCCCAAGGGGTGAGGCTGGGCATTTGTGGAAGGTGAGTTTTTCCCACCTCAATGCAGTAGGAAGCTAGATAAGGAGCCAGCACCGCCACGCAGACAGAAGGATAGCGTGTCCTGCAGAGGCACATCCTCCACACACTCCCAACCAAAGATGATCAGGGTCACACTACTTCAATTAATGAAAATGGAGACGGGAACCTGACTTGGCCCACTCTGGGCTTTCCGCCATCCCCTCTGCAAGCAGGGCCCAGAGAATGACATCAGCCTAAGGATCTCTGCGCTGGCTTTGGGGACAGAAGAATGGGCAGAATGTGTGTATTCTATTGCAGTTGGCCTACTTGCATTGTGAGGGCCCAATCAAAGACGAGAAAGTATCCCCACAGACATGATAATTCAACCTTGACTGCTAAGCACTGGTCCAGGCCAGGCTGCCACTGAGGCTTCTGAAAAAGAAAGCAGTTCAGCTGCCCCAAAGCAATTTATTTCTGCATCACCTGATGACCATAGCTGGGCAGTTTACCTATGTGTCTAACCTCAATGTTTCATGCTCCAGTTGAAGGTATTTACTTCTCTGGGGAATTGGGGGTGAGGGGAGCTGACATCCTAAATAGGAATATTAGAAGAATTGAGAGTTGGTCTGGGATAGGCCACAATCTCTAATCTCTATTTTTTTTGTTGTTGTTGTTGTTTTGTTTTGTTTTCAAGACAGGGTTCTCCTGTGTAGCTTTGATGTCTGTCCTGGAACTCACTCTGTAGACCCGGCTGGCCCAGAACTCACAGGGATCCACCTGCCTCTGCCTTCTGAGTGCTGGAATTAAAGATGTGTGCCACCACTGCCCGGCTCTAATCTCTAGTCTTTTTTCCCATTCTACCACTAGCTCTTGACCTCCGCTATGGCCAGGCTGCATCTCTAGTCTTGCTTTTATAAAGCATGTTGGGGGGGTAGTAGTGGAGAGAGATCAGGCTGAGTGTCTTCTCTTCAACAGTAGTGGAGAGAGATCACACCGAGTGTCTTCTCGTCAACAGTAGTGGAGAGAGATCACACCGAGTGTCTTCTCGTCAACAGTAGTGGAGAGAGATCACACCGAGTGTCTTCTCTTCAACAGTAGCGGAGAGAGATCACGCCGAGTGTCTTCTCTTCAACAGTAGCGGAGAGAGATCACGCCGAGTGTCTTCTCTTCAACAGTAGCGGAGAGAGATCACGCCGAGTGTCTTCTCTTCAACAGTAGCGGAGAGAGATCACACCGAGTGTCTTCTTGTCAAAAGTAGCGGAGAGAGATCACACCGAGTGTCTTCTCGTCAACAGTAGCGGAGAGAGATCACGCCGAGTGTCTTCTCTTCAACAGTAGCGGAGAGAGATCACGCCGAGTGTCTTCTCTTCAACAGTAGCGGAGAGAGATCACACCGAGTGTCTTCTCGTCAAAAGTAGCGGAGAGAGATCACACCGAGTGTCTTCTCGTCAACAGTAGTGGAGAGAGATCACACCGAGTGTCTTCTCGTCAACAGTAGTGGAGAGAGATCACACCGAGTGTCTTCTCGTCAACAGTAGTGGAGAGAGATCACACCGAGTGTCTTCTCGTCAACAGTAGTGGAGAGAGATCACACCGACTGTCTTCTCTTCAACAGTAGTGGAGAGAGATCACACCGACTGTCTTCTCTTCAACAGACCTGCAGCCAGCCTGTCCAGATACCTTTGCTCTAGGACCGTAACAACCCCAACAGTGTCCTGCAGCTTTCCACCTCAGAAGCTACTTGATCAAGGCCTGCTTATATAGAAAGCAAACTCGACTCCCCATCTTACTTAGTGATACACTGACCTTTGGCTCCTGCCTGATTCCTCAGAGTCTCTCCCCTCAACCTGTGTCCTAGCCCACGGCAGTTGGGGCTGACAGTATCTGACCTGTCCCACCAGTACGCGTCCATCTTAGGGATGTCCAGAATGCCGTGTGAACACCCTGTTCATACCATGCTTTCAGCTTGATCTATCCTATAAAGCATATGCTTGCATTCCTAGCACTGGACAACAGCACACAGCGAGCAGCCACCGAGGTGAGAAGAGCACACACAGTGTCTCCCTTTAAGCAGCTCTGTTTGGGAAAGGGAGGGAGGGAGGCAAGAGAATTCTTTCCCAGACAACTCTACCCCTCAACCTCAGAAGCATCACCATCCCAACCAAGCACAGCTTTGCTCTTTATGGGGTGCATGCTGGCACGCATGCATGCATCTGTGCACGTGTGTGCAGGTGTGTGTGTGTTAGAGTAAGAACTTCTAAGCCTTCATCACTTCTCTAAATCAGAACCTAAACACCGTCACAGGACAAAAGCAATGGCAATAGATAAACTCATGGTCATGGGTGGATATATGGATCCTCCCGTACCAGGCTCATGCTCACTAGCGTGTTCCTAATACAGAGGAGAGGGATATGAGCTCTGCTCTCCTCCTGGCCCTCAGGGCCCTGGCAGTACATCGGAGAACTAACCTGGCTTGTGTAAGGGAAGCACACAGAGCAGGAGGCTCCTGGGGTCTCTCAAATCACAATCTCTTGAAGTAAAGCAGAGGGGCTTGAGTTTTTCTGAACCTCCATGGTTAATTCTAATTCACAGCAGGGTTGCCAGTCACTGACCTCTGCATCAGAGCTACCCAAGAGGACTTCTGCAGTAATGCAGTTCTTTATCTGTGCCACCAGCCATGTGTGGATGAACACCTGAAGTATGGCTAGTGAACTGAACTGAAGGAAATGTTACTTAATTCTTAGTCATCTAAAACGGCTTCACATACAGGGCAGGAGACGTAGCTCATCTGGTAAGTTGCCTACCCAGCAAGCAAAAACCCTAGGTTCGATTTCCAGCTCTATATAACACCAGGTGTGGAAGTGCACGCCTGCTATCCCAGCACTCAAAGAGTAGACTCTCATCAACATAGCAACGTCAAGTCAAGCCTGGGCCACGGGAGATGTATTAATCAATCAATAAACTGCGCAAGGTTACTGATTGTTATATCAGACCACAAAATTCTAGATGACCCTAAATTCCACATATTGTTTTTATTTTATAGATTCATTTATTTTATGTGTTTGAACGCTTATATGTTCATGTATGTATGTCTGGTGCCCACAGGTCAGAAGAGCTTTGAATCCCCTCGAACTGGAGTTATAAGCAATTGTAGGCTGCCATGTGGGTACCGAAATAGAAACCAGGTCTTCTGCAAAAATAAATGCTCTTAGGCACCCAGTCATGTCTCTAGCCCCCATTGGTTTTTAAAAATTTAAGGCCAGGCATGGGATTCCAGTGCTAGGCAAGCAGAAGCAGGTGAATCTCTGAGCTCAAGGCCAACCTGGTCTACAAAGTGAGTTCCAGGACAGCCAAGGCTACACAAAGAAACCCAATCTCAAAAAAAAATCACTGTGTGTGTCTGATGGATGTGTATATATTTAGTGTGTGTCTGTCAGCAGACAACTTTGTGGAGTTGATTTTCTCCTTACACTTCTACGTGAGCTCTAGGGATCTGATCCAGATTGCCAGGATTGTATGGAAAGTGTCTTCATCCAGTGAACCATTTGGACAACCTCCTAATTTGATTATAGACTTCACTATAACAGGCTTTATATGTTTGTATTTCTGTAAGTGTGTACATGACCATTCCTTTATGTACGCTCATGCCTATAGTGACCAAGAATCACAACAGGTATCTTCCTCAGTTGCTTTCTCCACTTAGGCACAAGGGTGTGTATGTGTGTGATGTTGGGTATGAGTGGTCATGTGCATATGTGAATGTATATAGTAAGTGTATGTGTGCACACCTGTGTAGACCTGTGAGAGCATGTGTGTGTGCACACCTGTGTAGGCCTGTGAGAGCGTGTGTGTGTGCACCTGTGTAGACCTGTGAGAGCGTGTGTGTGTGCACACCTGTGTAGGCCTGTGAGAGCGTGTGTGTGTGCACCTGTGTAGACCTGTGAGAGCATGTGTGTGTGCACACCTGTGTAGGCCTGTGAGAACATGTGTGTGTGCACACCTGTGTAGACCTGTGAGCGCGTGTGTGTGTGCACACCTGTGTAGACCTGTTAGAGCATGTGTGTGTGCACACCTGTGTAGACCTGTGAGAGCATGTGTGTGCACACCTGTGTAGACCTGTGAGAGCGTGTGTGTGCACACCTGTGTAGACCTGTGAGAGCATGTGTGTGTGCACACCTGTGTAGACCTGTGAGAGCAAGTGTGTGTGCACACCTGTGTAGACCTGTGAGAGCATGTGTGTGTGCACACCTGTGTAGACCTGTGAGAGCGTGTGTGTGTGCACACCTGTGTAGACCTGTGAGAGCATGTGTGTGTGCACACCTGTGTAGACGTGTGAGCGCGTGTGTGTGTGCACACCTTGTAGATCTGTGAGAGCATGTGTGTGGACACCTGTGTAGACCTGTGAGAGCATGTGTGCACACCTGTGTAGACCTGTGAGAGCGTGTGTGTGTGCACACCTGTGTAGACCTATGAGAGCATGTGTGTGTGTGCACAACTGTGTAGGCCTGTGAGAGCGTGTGTGTGCACACCTGTGTAGACCGGTGAGAGTGTGTGTGTGCACATCTCTGTAGACCTGTGAGAGCGTGTGTGTGTGTGCACACCTGTGTAGACCTGTGAGAGCATGTGTGCACACCTGTGTAGACCTGTGAGAGCGTGTGTGTGTGCACACCTGTGTAGACCTGTGCGAACGTGTGTGTGTGCACACCAGTGTAGACCTGTGAGAGCGTGTGTGTGTGCACACCTGTGTAGACCTGTGAGAGCGTGTGTGTGTGCACACCTGTGTAGACCTGTGAGAGCGTGTGTGTGTGCACACCTGTGTACACCTGTGAGAGCGTGTGTGTGTGCACACCTGTGTAGACCTGTGAGAGCGTGTGTGTGTGCACACCTGTGTAGACCTGTGAGAGCGTGTGTGTGTGTACACCTGTGTAGACCTGTGAGAGCGTGTGTGTGTGCACACCTGTGTAGACATGTGAGAGCGTGTGTGTGTGCACACCTGTGTAGACCTGTGAGCGCGTGTGTGTGTACACACCTGTGTAGACCTGTGAGAGCATGTGTGCACACCTGTGTAGACCTGTGAGAACGTGTGTGTGTGCACACCTGTGTAGACCTGTGAGAGAGTGTGTGTGTGCACCTGTGTAGACCTGTGAGAGCGTGTGTGTGTGCACACCTGTGTAGACCTGTGAGAGCGTGTGTGCACACCTGTGTAGACCAGTTAGAGCGTGTGTGTGCACCTGTGTAGACCTGTGAGAGCGTGTGTGTGTGCACACCTGTGTAGACCTGTGAGCGCGTGTGTGTGTGCACACCTGTGTAGACCTGTGAGAGCGTGTCTGTGTGCACACCAATGTAGGCCTATGAGAGCATGTGTGTGTGCACACCTGTGTAGACCTGTGAGAGTGTGTGTGTGCACACCTGTGTAGACCTGTGAGCACGTGTGTGTGTGCACACCTGTGTAGACCTGTGAGAGCATGTGTGTGCACACCTGTGTAGGCCTGTGAGAGCATGTGTGTGTGCACACCTGTGTAGACCTGTGAGAGCATGTGTGTGTGCACACCTGTGTAGACCTGTGAGAGCGTGTGTGTGTGCACCTGTGTAGACCTGTGAGAGCGTGTGTGTGTGCACCTGTGTAGACCTGTGAGAGCATGTGTGTGTGCACACCTGTGTAGACCTGTGAGAGCGTGTGTGTGTGCACACCTGTGTATACCTGTGAGAGCGTGTGTGTGTGCACACCTGTGTAGACCTGTGAGAGCGTGTGTGTGTGCACACCTGTGTAGACCTGTGAGAGCATGTGTGTGTGCACACCTGTGTAGGCCTGTGAGAGCATGTGTGTGTGCACACCTGTGTAGACCTGTAAGAGCGTGTGTGTGTGCACCTGTGTAGGCCTGTGAGAGCATGTGTGTGTGCACACCTGTTTAGACCTGTGAGCGTGTGTGTGTGTGTTACACCTGTGTAGGCCTGTGAGCGCGTGTGTGTGCACACCTGTGTAGACCTGTGAGACCATGTATGTGTGCACACCTGTGTACACCTGTGAGAGCGTGTGTGTGTGCACCTGTGTAGACCTGTGAGAGCGTGTGTGTGTGCACCTGTGTAGACCTGTGAGAGCATGTATATGTGCACACCTGTGTAGAACTGTGAGAGCATTGTGCACACCTGTTTAGGCCTGTGAGAGCGTGTGTGTGTGTGCACACCTGTGTAGACCTGTGAGAGCATGTGTGTGTGCACACCTGTGTAGACCTGTGAGCGGGTGTGTGTGTGCACACCTTGTAGATCTGTGAGAGCATGTGTGTGTGGACACCTGTGTAGACCTGTGAGAGCATGTGTGCACACCTGTGTAGACCTGTGAGAGCGTGTGTGTGTGCACACCTGTGTAGACCTGTGAGAGCATGTGTGTGTGCACACCTGTGTAGACCTGTGAGAGAGTGTGTGTATGCACCTGTGTAGACCTGTGAGAGCGTGTGTGTGTGCACCTGTGTAGGCCTGTGAGAGCATGTGTGTGTGCACACCTGTTTAGACCTGTGAGCGTGTGTGTGTGTGTTACACCTGTGTAGGCCTGTGAGCGCGTGTGTGTGCACACCTGTGTAGACCTGTGAGACCATGTATGTGTGCACACCTGTGTACACCTGTGAGAGCGTGTGTGTGTGCACCTGTGTAGACCTGTGAGAGCGTGTGTGTGTGCACCTGTGTAGACCTGTGAGAGCATGTATATGTGCACACCTGTGTAGAACTGTGAGAGCATTGTGCACACCTGTTTAGGCCTGTGAGAGCGTGTGTGTGTGTGCACACCTGTGTAGACCTGTGAGAGCATGTGTGTGTGCACACCTGTGTAGACCTGTGAGCGGGTGTTTGTGTGCACACCTTGTAGATCTGTGAGAGCATGTGTGTGTGGACACCTGTGTAGACCTGTGAGAGCATGTGTGCACACCTGTGTAGCCCTGTGAGAGCGTGTGTGTGTGCACACCTGTGTAGACCTGTGAGAGCATGTGTGTGTGAACACCTGTGTAGACCGGTGAGAGTGTGTGTGTGCACATCTGTGTAGACCTGTGAGAGCGTGTGTGTGTGTGCACACCTGTGTAGACCTGTGAGAGCATGTGTGCACACCTGTGTAGACCTGTGAGAGCGTGTGTGTGTGCACACCTGTGTAGACCTATGAGAGCGTGTGTGTGTGCACAACTGTGTAGACCTGTGAGAGCGTGTGTGTGTGCACAAGTGTGTAGACCGGTGAGAGTGTGTGTGTGCACATCTGTGTAGACCTGTGAGAGCGTGTGTGTGTGTGCACACCTGTGTAGACCTGTGAGAGCATGTGTGCACACCTGTGTAGACCTGTGAGAGCGTGTGTGTGTGCACACCTGTGTAGACCTGTGAGAGCGTGTGTGTGTGCACACCTGTGTAGACCTGTGAGAGCGTGTGTGTGTGCACACCTGTGTAGACCTGTGAGAGCGTGTGTGTGTGCACACCTGTGTAGACCTGTGAGAGCGTGTGTGTGTGCACACCTGTGTAGACCTGTGAGAGCATTGTGTGCACACCTGTGTAGACCTGTGAGAGCATTGTGTGCACACCTGTGTAGACCTGTGAGAGCGTGTGTGTGTGCACACCTGTGTAGACCTGTGAGAGCTTGTGTATGTGCACACCTGTGTAGACCTGTGAGAGCATGTGTGTGTGCACACCTGTGTAGGCCTGTGAGAGCATGTGTGTGTGCACACCTGTGTAGA
Source organism: Microtus pennsylvanicus (assembly GCF_037038515.1). Classification (NCBI taxonomy): domain Eukaryota; kingdom Metazoa; phylum Chordata; class Mammalia; order Rodentia; family Cricetidae; genus Microtus; species Microtus pennsylvanicus. The sequence continues at coordinate 33,394,959 of NC_134580.1, forward strand.
CCTGTGAGAGCATGTGTGTGTGCACACCTGTGTAGACCTGTAGAGCGTGTGTGTGTGCACACCTGTGTAGACCTGTGAGAGCGTGAGTGTGTACCTGTGTAGACCTGTACGAACGTGTGTGTGTGCACACCTGTGTAGACCTATGAGAGCATGTGTATGTGCACACCTGTGTAGACCTGTGAGAGCGTGTGTGTGCACCTGTGTAGACCTGTGAGAGCGTGTGTGTGTGCACCTGTGTAGACCTGTGAGAGCGTGTGTGTGTGCACACCTGTGTAGACCTGTGAGAGCGTGTGTGTGTGCACACCTGTGTAGACCTGTGAGAGCGTGAGTGTGTACCTGTGTAGACCTGTGCGAACGTGTGTGTGTGCACACCTGTGTAGACCTATGAGAGCATGTGTATGTGCACACCTGTGTAGACCTGTGAGAGCATTGTGCACACCTGTTTAGGCCTGTGAGAGCGTGTGTGTGTATGCACACCTGTGTAGACCTGTGAGAGCATGTGTGTGTGCACACCTGTGTAGACCTGTGAGCGCGTGTGTGTGTGCACACCTGTGTAGATCTGTGAGAGCATGTGTGTGTGGACACCTGTGTAGACCTGTGAGAGCATGTGTGCACACCTGTGTAGACCTGTGAGAGCATGTGTGTGTGCACACCTGTGTAGACCTGTGAGAGCATGTGTGCACACCTTTGTAGACCTGTGAGAGCGTGTGTGTGTGCACACCTGTGTAGACCTGTGAGAGCATGTGTGTGTGTGCACACCTGTGTAGACCTGTGAGAGCGTGTATGTGTGCACACCTGTGTAGACCTGTGAGAGTGTGTGTGTGCACACCTGTGTAGACCTGTGGGAGCGTGTGTGTGTGTGCACACCTGTGTAGACCTGTGAGAGCATGTGTGCACACCTGTGTAGACCTGTGAGAGCGTGTGTGTGTGCACACCTGTGTAGACCTGTGAGAGCGTGTGTGTGTGCACACCTGTGTAGACCTGTGAGAGCATGTGTGCACACCTGTGTAGACCTGTGAGAGCGTGTGTGTGTGCACACCTGTGTAGACCTGTGAGAGCGTGTGTGTGTGCACACCTGTGTAGACCTGTGAGAGCATTGTGTGCACACCTGTGTAGACCTGTGAGAGCGTGTGTGTGTGCACACCTGTGTACACCTGTGAGAGCGTGTGTGTGTGCACACCTGTGTAGACCTGTGAGAGCATGTTTGTGTGCACACCTGTGTAGGCCTGTGAGAGCTTGTGTGTGTGCACACCTGTGTAGACCTGTGAGAGCATGTGTGTGTGCACACCTGTGTAGACCTGTGAGAGCGTGTGTGTGCACACCTGTGTAGACCTGTGAGAGCGTGTGTGTGTGCACACCTGTGTAGACCTGTGAGAGCATGTGTGTGTGCACACCTGTGTAGTCCTGTAGAGCATGTGTGTGTGCACACCTGTGTAGACCTGTGAGAGCGTGTGTGTGTGCACCTGTGTAGACCTGTGAGAGCGTGTGTGTGTGCACCTGTGTAGACCTGTGTGAGCGTGTGTGCACACCTGTGTACACCTGTGAGAGCGTGTGTGCACACCTGTGTAGACCTGTTAGAGCGTGTGTGTGTGCACCTGTGTAGAACTGTGAGAGCGTGTGTGTGTGTGCACAACTGTGTACACCTCTGAGAGCATTGTGTGCACACCTGTGTAGACCTGTGAGAGCGTGTGTGTGTGCACACCTGTGTACACCTGTGAGAGCGTGTGTGTGTGCACACCTGTGTAGACCTGTGAGAGCGTGTGTGTGCACACCTGTGTAGACCTGTGAGAGCGTGTGTGTGTGCACCTGTGTAGACCTGTGTGAGCGTGTGTGCACACCTGTGTACACCTGTGAGAGCGTGTGTGCACACCTGTGTAGACCTGTTAGAGCGTGTGTGTGTGCACCCGTGTAGAACTGTGAGAGCGTGTGTGTGTGTGCACACCTGTGTACACCTGTGAGAGCATTGTGTGCACACCTGTGTAGACCTGTGAGAGCGTGTTTGCACACCTGTGTAGACCTGTGAGAGCGTGTGTGTGTGCACCTGTGTAGACCTGTTAGAGCGTGTGTGTGTGCACACCTGTGTAGACCTGTGAGAGCGTGTGTGTGTGCACACCTGTGTAGACCTGTGAGAGCGTGTGTGTGTGCACACCTGTGTAGACCTGAGAGCGTGTGTGTGTGCACCTGTGTAGACCTGTGAGAGCATGTGTGCACACCTGTGTAGACCTGTGAGAGCGTGTGTGTGTGCACACCTGTGTAGACCTGTGAGAGCGTGTGTGTGTGCACACCTGTGTAGACCTGTGAGAGCATGTGTGCACACCTGTGTAGACCTGTGAGAGCGTGTGTGTGTGCACACCTGTGTAGACCTGTGAGAGCGTGTGTGTGTGCACACCTGTGTAGACCTGTGAGAGCATTGTGTGCACACCTGTGTAGACCTGTGAGAGCGTGTGTGTGTGCACACCTGTGTACACCTGTGAGAGCGTGTGTGTGTGCACACCTGTGTAGACCTGTGAGAGCATGTTTGTGTGCACACCTGTGTAGGCCTGTGAGAGCTTGTGTGTGTGCACACCTGTGTAGACCTGTGAGAGCATGTGTGTGTGCACACCTGTGTAGACCTGTGAGAGCGTGTGTGTGCACACCTGTGTAGACCTGTGAGAGCGTGTGTGTGTGCACACCTGTGTAGACCTGTTAGAGCATGTGTGTGTGCACACCTGTGTAGTCCTGTAGAGCATGTGTGTGTGCACACCTGTGTAGACCTGTGAGAGCGTGTGTGTGTGCACCTGTGTAGACCTGTGAGAGCGTGTGTGTGTGCACCTGTGTAGACCTGTGTGCACACCTGTGTACACCTGTGAGAGCGTGTGTGCACACCTGTGTAGACCTGTTAGAGCGTGTGTGTGTGCACCTGTGTAGAACTGTGAGAGCGTGTGTGTGTGTGCACACCTGTGTACACCTGTGAGAGCATTGTGTGCACACCTGTGTAGACCTGTGAGAGCGTGTGTGTGTGCACACCTGTGTACACCTGTGAGAGCGTGTGTGTGTGCACACCTGTGTAGACCTGTGAGAGCGTGTGTGTGCACACCTGTGTAGACCTGTGAGAGCGTGTGTGTGTGCACACCTGTGTAGACCTGTGAGAGCATGTGTGTGTGCACACCTGTGTAGTCCTGTAGAGCATGTGTGTGTGCACACCTGTGTAGACCTGTGAGAGCGTGTGTGTGTGCACCTGTGTAGACCTGTGAGAGCGTGTGTGTGTGCACCTGTGTAGACCTGTGTGAGCGTGTGTGCACACCTGTGTACACCTGTGAGAGCGTGTGTGCACACCTGTGTAGACCTGTTAGAGCGTGTGTGTGTGCACCCGTGTAGAACTGTGAGAGCGTGTGTGTGTGTGCACACCTGTGTACACCTGTGAGAGCATTGTGTGCACACCTGTGTAGACCTGTGAGAGCGTGTTTGCACACCTGTGTAGACCTGTGAGAGCGTGTGTGTGTGCACCTGTGTAGACCTGTTAGAGCGTGTGTGTGTGCACACCTGTGTAGACCTGTGAGAGCGTGTGTGTGTGCACACCTGTGTAGACCTGTGAGAGCGTGTGTGTGTGCACACCTGTGTAGACCTGAGAGCGTGTGTGTGTGCACCTGTGTAGACCTGTGAGAACGTGTGTGTGTTCACACCTGTGTAGACCTGTGAGAGCGTGTGTGTGTGCACCTGTGTAGACCTGTGAGAGCGTGTGTGTGTGCAAACCTGTGTAGACCTGTGAGAGCGTGTGTGTGTGCACACCTGTGTAGACCTGTGAGAGCGTGTGTGTGTGCACCTGTGTAGACCTGTGAGAGCGTGTGTGTGTGCACCTGTGTAGACCTTTGAGAGCGTGTGTATGTGCACTCCTGTGTAGACCTGTGAGAGCGTGTGTGTGTGCACACCTGTGTACACCTGTGAGAGCATTGTGTGCACACCTGTGTAGACCTATGAGAGCATGTGTGTGTGCACACCTGTGTAGACCTGTGAGAGCGTGTGTGTGCACCTGTGTAGACCTGTGAGAGCGTGTGTGTGTGTGCACACCTGTTAGACCTGTGAGAGCGTGTGTGTGTGTGTGCATACCTGTGTAGACCTGTTTCTACCTCTATTACTGTCTCTCAGTGAAAACAGCTTGCTATTCAGCTGGACAAACTGCCCAGCAAGCCCCAGTGATCTCTCCACACAGCCATGAGACTCCTTCCCCTAAGGATACTCTTATCTGCACTAGGAAACCTCCTATTTAATTGATAAGTCAGTCCAGTGGAACTAAGTCTGAACAGCCAGGTAAGCACCCAGACCAGGTTCCAAGCAAGGGGAGGAGGGCTCTCCTGAGTGCACTTTCTTACTTGTAGTTAACCTTGGTGAGAGATAAAATGACTTTGCTGCTATGAACTGAATTATGCCCCACAAATCCATATACTAAAGCCCTAATATTTGGAGATAAATCCTTTAAATAAATGAAGAGGCATTAAAGAAAGGTTAAATGAAGTCCTGGGGGTAAAGCAATAATCCAGTGATGGCTCTCCTTCCAGGAAGAGGGCAACGGAGCCACACATGGCAGAAAGGCTATGGAAGGATACATCAGCTGCCTCATGAAGAAAGGCCTCAGTGGAGCCTGAGCTGTTAACACCGTGACCACAACAATGAGAAAATAAACCTTTGTTTAAGCCATCCAGACTGTGTTGTTTTTGTTATGGCAACCTCAGCAGGCTTGGGACCCTACCCTAACACTGACAAGTCAGAGCATGTAGTGACCCTGCGTAGGAAGACCTTTCAGGCACCATACTAGTCTTTCCCCGCCAAGTATGCCAGGCCAGGCTTCCCCTAGGCCTGCATATCCTCACTACATCTTAATCCCTTCATCTCTCATACCTCCCTACTGGTGTAGGAGGTTCTTCTGTTCATGTGTTGCTTTTATTGGTTAGTGAATAAAGAAACTGCTTTGGGCCTGATAGGGCAGAACTTAGGTAGGCAGAGAAGACAGAACTGAATGCTGGGAAGAAGGGCAGAGTGAGAGAGGCCATGTATCCTCTGACTGAGACAGACGCTAGTTAGAATCTTGCCAGTAAGCCACAGTCACATGGTGTTACACAGATTAATAGAAATGGGTTAAATTAAGATGTAAGAATTAGCCAATAAGAAACTAAAGCTAATGGGCCAAAAAGTGTTTTAATGAATACAGTTTTGTGTGTGGTGATTTTTGGGGGCTAAGCTAGCCCGGCGGCAGGGCTAAACAAGTGGGCCCTTTCTCCCTGCAACATCCCTACGACAGCATCGCCTTCACTTCCTTTGCTGAAGTTTGGATCTTCAACGTTCCCCAGAAACCATGCCTCTTAGACTTGGCCACCAGCCTACTGTCCCACAGGGAGGTGGCAGAGCCTAAAGAGGTGGAGCCCAATGGGAGGAAGTGAGGTCACAGGCCATGTCCTTAGAGGGGATACTGGGACTCCAGTGCCTACCTCTTTGTTTACCAGCTGCCATTAGGCAAGGATTCTTCTGCCACACACCAAACATGAATAAACTGTGCGAGTATCTATGGGTTGGGAGTTCTCGAATGTGAGCAAAATGTTTGCCTGACTGGGCTTCTTCATACGTGGGCTTCTATCAGGTGTTTCTGCACGTGTGTTCTGTGCATCTGACTGTCCTCACTTTTTCTCTCACCTGACCACCCCTTCCTTAATCCCTTGAAGAGCTCTGACTCTTCCAGTCTTCAAGACCACCAGAGCGTCTCCTCCCCACCTCAGCCAAACACGCAAGCGTGCAGCGGCTTCCCCTCTTCAGCTTTCACGATGCCACCACAATCGTCCACCCGTAGCAGGAGCTACAGAGACAGGAGACCACTCGTGATGACGAGATGCTGCGAGGTAGCTCTGACGATGATCTGGAGTCCGCAGAGTCGCCAGCTTAGGGAGGTCCCAACAACGTGACTGCTGTCCACACTTCTGCCAACTATCTATAGACACAAGTCTTCCCGGAAACCCTTCAGCTTTAGTAAATTGCAAAACAAAACTCAAGAAATAAAAACACTGTATTTATTATATTTTATCACAAATACAAATCAAGGGCTAGGAATATAGCTCAGTGATAGAGCAGTGAGCACTGTACATCCAAATCAGTCCCCTGAACTCCCAAAAGACACACAGAAAACACGACTAAATACACAAACCAGCACCAACTACCCAAAACGAAACAGACATATGTGTGTCCACCAACCAGCAAGCTTGGCAGAAACCAGTGTACAAAGTTCTGGTCAGGGTCACTATATAGGGATAATTGGTAGAGATCATGGGCCACTCAGCTGAACTCAATCTCTAGCCTTGTCCCACCCTGACATTCAGGCTGAGATCACCCTTCAAAGTTCCAACCATCAAAACATAAAGCTGGTCTTTCTAGGGGGCTGGTCTCTATCCCGCAGCAAAGTTCAACAAACCCTCCTGTACTTTGAGGTTCAGACATGAATAATACTGACATTTCTATTGGTTTTTTAAAAATATTATGGGCTGGAGAGTTGGTTCAGTGGCTAAGAGCATTGCCTCCTCTTCCAAAGGTCCTGAGCTCAATTCCCGGCAACCACATGGTGGCTCACAACCATCTGTAATGAAGTCTGGTGCTCTCTTCTGGCCTGCAGACATACACACAGACAGAATATTGTATGCATAATAAATAAATATTAAAAAAACAAAAAAATTTATTTTATTATTATTTATGTATACAGTGTTCTGCCTGCATTATGCCTGCAGGCCAGAAGAGGGCACCAGATCTCATTACAGATGGTTGTGAGCTACCATGTGGTTGCTGGGAATTGAACTCAGGACCTCTGGAAGAACCTCTGAGCTATCTCTCCCGCCCCCTGACATTTCTATTGTTGAGGAAACCTCAAAGTTCCCTCTCAGGAACTGAGACAGCTGATTAAAATCTTACTAGTTTTTAGAATGCTGGAGATGACTTGAGTCCCAGGAAATAAGGAGACCACATGCCCCTCATTAAGGTGGTCCCACGTTCCCACTGTAGCTTACTCCCTAGCCCTTACCACACATCACCCAACCAACCACTTAAGAGATAGAGGAGACATCAGCCTCCCCATCAACCCCAACAGTGCCACAAGTACCTGATGAACTACTGGACAGGCCCCCTATCAACCCCCCTGCAGGTTGGCTAGGTTGGCTAGAAGTCTCACATACCCCTCCCCAAGCTACCTGAGAAGTTTCTGCCAAAAGTGAATAGAGGAGGCGGGAGGGAATGTCCTAAAACCAACATTCTCCCACCAATGAAGCGCAGAGGGGAAAGAGAACCAACGTGAGAAGGCTTAGGGGTCTTTAATGCTTAATCTGAAAGTCACAGGTTGAAATTTTCCTAACATTGGCTTCCCCAGTAAGGAAAGGTCTTCAGGGCGGACAGGGAATGCCCTCATAGTGCAATGGTACCCCAGCTCAGAGAGAGGCAAGCGAGAAGAGTGTGTGGTGGGCACCACAGTGTTCCCTCAGTCCTCACACCTCACATCAGGGGCAGGAGGCAGAAACCCCATTTCACAGAGAATCTTGAGACTTAGAAAAGTTGTTCATAAGCAGCTCAGGCAGGGTGGCAGATGCCTATAATCCCAGCATTAGGCAGAAGATCACCACAAGTTTGCTGCCAGGTCGGTCTTTAGAGAAAGTGCCAGGACAGCCACCTACACAGTGAGACCGTGTCTCAAAATTCAGAAGGGAACAGGATATGGTGGCCCATCCTTTTAAACCCAGCACTCAGGGCAGAGGTGGAAGATTTCTTATGCGGTCAAGGCTGGATCTTGTCTATACCATGAGTTACAGGCCAACACAATGAGACCTTGCTTCAAATTTTAAAAACAAACAACAATAACAAAAACAAAACAGGAGTTTTAATTTTTTAAGACAGGAGTAGCTCTGTGTAGCTCTGGCTGTCCTGAAACTCACTGTGTAGACCAGGCTGGCCTTGAACTCAGAGATCCGCCTGCCTCTGCCTTCCAAGTGCTGGGTTTAAAGGTATGTGCCACCACTGCCCAACTGAGAGAGGTTAAAAAAAAAAGTTCACAGGCTTCACAGGGAAAGGGGAATGAAGATCTAGATCTTTCCTAGTCTGCCACATATAAGTGTCCCTCGGATCCAACCTCGGTCTCCCTGAAGAAATTCACTTTTTATTATTTGTTTGTTTCTGAGACAGAGCCTAACCTGACCCTCCTGTCTCTGAGTGCTGGGATTACAAGGGTATGCCTGGACACCTGGCTCAGAAGCTCATTCTCAATGTGATGTCTGTCCTGGTCCCTGGGAGGAGAGGAGAGAAGCCGGCTAGAGGCAAGTGTTCTGTAAGGATGAGTAGGGATCAAAGATTGCCCTCTGGTTGGGGAGGGGGAGCTGTGGAGAGGACAAACTCAATCGATCACACTTAATGCATGTGTGGAAACATCACACTGAACCCCACTAATACGTACAATTAGTGTCAAAAAGTCTGAGGTAGATCAGTATGAGCTTTCCTAGTGTGTATGAGGCAGTGCCAAAGACAATGCCAATAAAAACAAAACAGGAAAGATTAAAATTAAAATTATCTTTCCTCCAAAAGTTCAAATATGACCCCAGACATCCCTATCAAGGACCCTCTGCACACAGAGGTCCCCACGGAAATGGTGTGGCCAGCGAGTGCAGAGGCCCCTCCCCCTCTGTGGACACTGATGTGGCCGGCGAGTGCAGAGGCCCCCCTCTGTGGACACTGAACAGAACAAGCCACTGGAGACGAAAGGGTGAGGCTTAAGGGAGGAGAGCTGCCCACCCTGCGCTCAGGGTCTGCCTAGCATTAGACAAAAGCCCAGAGTGCTGAACACGTTTCCTCCAACAGGGAGCCCGGCAAAGCCTGCGTGCAAAGTGATCTCTAAGGTGTGCTAGGCCTGGCTGAACACTCACTCGTTAGCAGAGGTAGGAGCCCCAACTCTTGGAGTCTTTCCCTGGCTGCCGCCTCCCAGCCCTTGTTGGCCTGTGCGCTTCGCGGAGAGGGATGCAGGAGCCCCTCCACCTGTACCTCTGGAGCCAGTCCAGCTAGAGCTCTTCGCGCCCGTTGTTCTGCCAGACGTCCCACTCCCACTACCAGCCGCACCCCTAGCCGCTGCACCTGCCTGCACAGGGCTGCTTCGCAGAGCGCCAGTAGCTGCTCCCGCTGCTTGGCCGGCAGATCAGCGGGGGTGAGGTTTCGTCCACTGGGAGCCAAGAAGAGCAGAGGACACAGATTGTGGACAAAGCAATGCCGGAAGAAGACTTGGGGCTGTCCACAGAGGGCCCGGAAAAGGCCCCAGAATCGGGCTCCGCTCACCTCTGACTGTGTGCACTCCAGTCCCAACACTGGTCGCTTAGGGTGCTCTTGGGGAGGGGTCAGCACAGAGCCCCCAATGCCCAACCAGTCCCGGACCACATTCACTTCCCCAAAAGGTACCTGTGGGGGAAGGAGAGAGAGAGACACAAGGTGATTTCAGCTGGAGATGGTCAGGCTGTCATGATGATCTCACTCACCTTCACCATCGAGTCTGTGAGGGACTCCCAGCCCTATGGTTTGCCCCCGTCCATGTTTCCTCCCGTTTTTCCCACTGTAAACTGTGACCAGCAAAACCCATGTGCCTCTACTTTCTCCTGGCACTAGGAACACTGGGACATTTGCCCAATAGGAGGCATGATTCGAATACTGGTGACAGACAGATCTCCTGAAACAGAAAGCTGGCCAGGGTGAAAGGAGACAAGCCAGGTTGAGCACTGATCTCTGGGTGCCCTCCCAGCCCAGGCCCCAGGCTGTCATTCCCATCGATCATCATTGATCACCTTTCATCACTTGGCTGGGGTCAATAAAAGCGATTGAGCCTTCTGCCCTGGGGCTTCTTTACCTCCTCCACCTGTAATGCAGCCTACTGAAACAGACCCTCACCCAGATCCCTAAGGAAAAGCAGGCTGGCCTGCGCCTGACACTGTTAGGAACTTTTCGGAGACCCAGGGGCTGCCACCAGGATGGCCAACAGTTCCTATCCCCCCCATCCTGCCCACAGTCAGTGTTCCGGGAGGATCCAGCAGCCCTAGCCTCTCTCCTGACTCCAACCACTCTAGGGACAAGGGAGATCCGGCAAGGTAAGGTACAGGGCAGGATGGCGGAAGGGAAAGTTCTCAGAGGCAATTAGTGGAGTGCTCACAGGAGAAACGGGACTGCCATTAATGTGCTTGGTTAACTATGAACAGAGAAGCAAGGAGAGTGCTTGAGACCACAGGCGACGTTATATGCTCTGCAGGAGAGGGAGTGTGTGGAGACCACAGGAGACGATATATGCTCTGCAGGAGAGGGAGTGGGTGGCCCACCCACTTCCCAGCCAATTCTAGGTTCTTCTTCTACAACAGGCCCAGGCAAACCTCCACCTCTGAACCGCCCACCAGAGGAAGCCAGGCCTTTACCCCAGTCTGGGCCATGCCAAACGGCCCTGGGTTCATGCCCAGGAAGAGCACTTCCTTGGGACCTTGGCAGTAGCGGGTCACGTAGTTGCGGTGCGGCTCCCAAGCATAATCCACTGGGTTATAAATGACACCCACGGGCTCTGGAAACTGCAGCTGGTGAAGCTCGGCATTGAGCTGAAGCTCCTCCTCCAAGAAGCCCTCAGCCAAGCTTGGAGTGCAAGGCAGAGGCTCCATCAAAGCACCTGCAGGTTCATGGGTAGGCCCAGGCAGGAAAGTCGGGGACACAGCCATGCCACTGTTACCTGGAAAAGAAATGGACAGAGTTTCCTTCAGGCTCACCCCAGTATTGGGATCTGTACTAGCTACCGGTTCTCACTGTCGTTTCCTGGCTCAGAAGAGACCCTCGGAAGCTCTGTCAGTTACTACAAGCTCACTCAGGTTCCTGGGAATGAAGGGACCTCTGCTCCCACTTCCAGAGTCCTCCTTTTTCTGATACTTCAAGCATCCCTACATTAGCTACTTGTCTCACTGCAACAAAGTAGCTGCAATAGCCACTGAAGGAAGGGAGGGTTCATCTCAGCTCTCAGAAAGTACAGTCCGTCATGGCTGAAGGAACATAAAGTGATTGATCACACTGCAGTCATAGTCAAAACTCAGAAAGTGATGAATGCCTATATCCAACTAGAACTCTCCCTCTCCCTCTCCCTCTCCATGCACTGACCAGGCTGGCCTTGAACTCGAGTTCCTCCTGATTCTACCTGTGACTAAAGGCGTCTATTACCACACCTGGCTAGAACTCTCCTTTTTATGCTGTGCTGGTTTGTTTTTATGTCAGCTTGATACAAGCTAAAGTCATGCTGAAGATGGATCCTCAGTTTGAGAAAATGCCCCGCCAGACCGACCTGTGGGCAAGCCTGTGCTGCATTTTCTTGATCGATGACTAATGTGGGAGGGCGCAGCTCAATACAGGCAGTGCCACCTCGGGGCTGTTGATCCCAAGAGCTATAAGAAAGCAGACTGAGCCAGGTAGTGGTGACGTGTGCTTTTAATCCCAGCACTCCAGGAGGCAGAGGTAGGTGGATGTGAGTTCGAGGCCAGCCTGGTCTACAAGAGCTAGTTCTGGGACAGGTTCCAAAACTACAGCGAAACCCTGTTTTGAAAAACAAAGGAGAGAGAGAGAGAGAGAGAGAGAGAGAGAGAGATGGCTCAGCACTTAAGAGCACTTACTGCTCTTCTAGAGACCCAAGTTCAATTCCCACCACTCACATGGGAGCTCACGACTGGCTGAAACTCCAGGATCTAACACCCTCACACATGCAGGAAAAACACCAATGTACACAAAATAAAAATAAGTAAATAAAAAAAATTCATCTTAAAAAAAAGAAATCCTGAACATATATCTATGGTATGATGTACATATAAAAGAAAGAAAGAGGGCTGGAGAGATGGCTCAGAGGTTAAGAGCACTGACTGCTCTTCCAGAGGTCCTGAGTTCAATTCCCAGCAACCACATGATGGCTCACAGACATCTATGAGATCTGGTGCCCTCTTCTGGCATGCAGGCATACATGGAAAGAATGTTGTACACATAATAAATAAATAAATCTTTTTTTTTTGGTTTTTCGAGACAGGGTTTCTCTGTAGCTTTGGTGCCTATCCTGGAACTAGCTCTTGTAGACCAGGCTGGCCTCAAACTCCCAGAGATCTGCCTGCCTCTGCCTCCAGAGTGCTGGGATTAAAGGCATCACCACCGCCCGGCCTAAATAAATATATCTTAAAAAAAAAAAAAGGAAGGAAGCAAGCAAGCAGACTGGGCAAGCCATAGGAACAACCCAGTAAGGATGACCCCTCCATGATTCCTGCTTCAGTTCCTGCCACTAGGTTCCTACACTGAGTTCCTGTCCTGACCTTTGATAATGTGAAACATCAAGTTAAAACAAACCCTTTCCTCCCCTACTTGCTTTTGGTAATGGTGTTTTATCCCAGCAACAGAAAGGCTAGGACAGCCCACGGCCCCATGGAATGGTACCACACTCTAAGCTTAGGTCCTCTCACCTCAGTTAACCTAGTTAGAAACCCTTTCAGACTGCCCAGAGATTCATCTTCAATGCGACCCCGACCCTGTCAAGTTGGTAATGCCATAATAGCACCCCATCCCAAGCCTTTCATCAGATGAGGCCTGAGCCACCAGCTCTTGGGCCATGCGGAACACACAGCACTTTTCTTTCTCCATTTCTCCTTTCTGCCTCTCTCCTGAGGGTTAAACCTGAGTTCTCGCCGTGCTAGGCAAGCGCTTTACAATTAATCTACAGTCCTAAACCCTTTTTCTTTTTTTTTTCCTGTCAAAGCCTCCGTTTATTAGAGATGTACCATATATACAGCTTATATATGGTAAAGAGTTGGGGGATGGGCACAGGGGCCTGGGCTCTTGCCGCGTGGTTCACGTTGGTCACATGGTTCTCGTTGGTCACGTAGGCAGGAGGTTACCTTCAGTCAGGTCACTGTAGGCCAGGAAGTCACGAGTTGACACACCTAGCTCCCTAGATAGTTTGGAATGTGGGGTGGGTTCCGCTAACAGATAGCTCTCATTAACAGCCAATTTGGGTGTGGGGTAGGCTCTGTCAATAGAACCATTCTTAACACAATTAGGGGTGTGGGGTTCTCTGCAGACTCCCCAGGGTGATGGTTCCTGCAATGATTTTAGGAGGAAATTGGCTCCTGACAGATCCCCCTTTCTTTTATAAAGACAGGCAGCTATTAAGTGGAGGGCATCAAGTCAGAGTCCAACCATGGTGTCAGATCTAAAGGAGAAGGGACTGGGACAAGGGGAGACCCTCCTCTCGAATGGTGAAGCAATTTACCTCTCCTGGGAACAGAGGGGTGCCTTATGATTCTTAGGTCGAGTGAGGACCAGGTCTTTATCCCCCTTACCCGTCCTAGGATTCCCAGTATCCTGTCTTAGGTTGGGGGAAGTCCTGCCACAAGTCACCCGTCCTTGCCCTAATTGTTGGCAGGCAGCACTCGTAATCTTATTGTGGAGTAGGCATTTAGGAAGGAGGATGTACCTTAGGCCAGATTAAAAGGTGAATACTGGGTTTGGAAAACACCCTTTCTTCTTGTCTGGAAGATGGAGTTATTGGTGCCCAAAATTATATCTTTACTCAACCTATACGTAATATCTTTTGTTTGAGGAGCTACTCACAATCTTTTCATTAATGATAGATGCAGGGGCCCAGTGACGGGAGTTAGTGTGGATCCTCACCTGAACAGCACACCATACAGAGGCTGTACTGGCCGGCTCAACATGGGCATGGTGCCAGGCACGAGGAGTGCCCTCCACATGGCCTAAGACAGGGTGCCCTGTGATCTGCTTACTTTAAATCTCACTAGATACCTTTCATTTGAGGAGCTCCTAAACCCTTTTTCATTTAGATGGTGAGTGATACATCTCACTAAGTTACTCAAGCTGTAGTCTAGGTTGGCCCTGAACTTGTGATCCTGTTGCCTCAGTCTCTGGAATAAGAATAAGGAACTCAGCCCACAAAAAACAGGCACAGCTACTTAATAGATTTCTTCTCTCTTTTTGGGGGATTAGGTACATTTCTTTTCTTTAAAAAAAATTTTTTTTTGTTCCAAGTGTGGTGTTAATGCCTACAATCCTAACACATCTCTGTGAGTTTGAGGCCAGCCTTGTCTACATAGCTAGTGCTATGTAGACTGTCTAAAGGGGGGGGGGGGAGAGAGAGAGGGAGAACCAACCACGTGCCTTTAATCCCAACACTCAGGAGGCAGAGACAAGCAGATCTCTGAGTCTGAGGTCAGCCTGGTCTACAGAGCGAGTTCCAGGACAGTCAAAGCTACATAGAGAAATTGTCTCGGGGGAAAAAAAAAATCAACCACCAGCCCCTAGAGAAGAAAAAAATTTATCTTCGTGTGTGTGTGTGTGTGTGTGTGTGTGTGTGTGTGTGTGTGTGTGTGTGTGAGAGAGAGAGAGAGAGAGAGAGAGAGAGAGAGAGAGAGAGAGAGAGAGAATGCATGCCACATATGTGTGGTGGTCAAGGAAGCCAGAGGCGGCACTGGATCTCCTGGAGCTGGGGTTACAGGAAGCTGTGCGCTTAGGTGGGTACTGGGCACTAGACTGGTTCTCTGCAAAAGCAGTATGTGCTCTTAACCACAAGGTCAAATCTCTGGCCTTTTCCTTATTATTTATTGAGATAGGGTCACACGTAACCCAGATTAGTCTCAAACTTGCTATGTAGCTGATAAAGGTCATAAACTCCTGATCCTCCTGCCTCCACTTCTTTTTTGTTTGTTTGTTTGTTTGTTTGCTTGTGTGGGGCTTTAGTCTTATTTTTTAGAGACAGGGTTTCTCTGTGTAGCCCTGGTTGTCCTGGAACTCACTCTGTAGATCAGGTTGGCCTCAAAATCACAGAGATCCGCCTGCCTCTGCCTCCTGAGTGCTGGGATTAAAGACGTGCACCACCACTGCCTGGTTCTGGCAAACATATAAAACTCTATTTTTATGCATGTGTTTAGGATACATGAGTTGTAACGCATCTATGGAAGACAATTCACAGACGCCTGTTGTCACTGTCCATGTGGATCCCAGGGACTGAACTCAGAGGCTTGGTGACAGGCACCTTTACCTCCTGAGCCATTTTGCTGGCTCACCTCCATTTCTTAGGCGCTGGGATTAAAGCCTGAACCAGGCCCAACTACACTGTCAGGACACATCTCCTGGCATCCTTTCTCTCCAATGACATCTGTAACGAGCCAGTCCGTCCAGGATGAGCATGTCCTGGAAATGTTGCACTGACGAATGAGATGCAGGTGCATGGTCACAGCCCAGAGACTTGGGAGGGCTAATTACAGCAGCTTCCAGGTGGTAAGCAATTGCTCTCCACCAGGTACGCCCCATTGATCTTCATAACAACCCCATGAGGTGGGTAATATTGCTCCCACGTTGCAAGCCAGGAGACTGAGGCTTAACAAGATCCAGCAGGTTGCCGAGGGTCACAGTTACCAGGTAATGAAGTTGGGATTTGAACCCACACTATCTGACACAAAGCCACGCTCTTAACCACCCACACCATCTTGCCTTAGACGGTTTGATCAGCCACCCCACTAATTCTACAAGTCCCTAACCCCAGCCCAGCTTCTTTCCCACACTCAAGAATCCTCAGAGGTGAACAGGATGATTATCAGACTCTGAACAGACTCTTCGAAGCTATGCAGCCACGGTCAGAACCTCCGGTTTTCACATCTGAATGTTAAGGATAATAATACCCACTTCATAAAGTTGTATTTGAATGGGAAAAGGAAAAGAAATGCAGCAGCCTTCTAAACTACAACCCTGTCCTCACTTCTACGTACAACCAGTGCTTGTACCTGGCCATTTCACTCACTTTCAAAATGCTTCTCCCACCCCAACCCAAAACTACACAGGTCATTTTCAGAAACCCAACCAATTATGACTGAGTTAGCCAGGACATCAGCCAGTAGTCAAGAAGGTGACCCACATCCAGTTCAAACTCATCCTTCAAGATGCAGCTCAAACCATCTCCTTCAGTGCACAGAGACATTCTCAGAGCGCGGCCCCACCCTACAAGCTAGGATTATAAAATGATGAAGGTTTGGTCCCCAGCCAATGGCACTATTAAGACAGCTGAGTAAACGAGGAAGCAGGACCTGGGGGGTTGTCTCCGGAGGGTCTGTCCTGTCTCTCTCCCTCCCTCCTGCCCCCCTGCTTCCTGACTGACATAAAATGAGATTTGCCCTACACTCACCTTTCCCCCGTGATACCCACCTCAGCACAGACCTGGAGCCATGAGAGGTCAAACAGCCAGAGAATGGAGCCTCTGCATTGTGAGCCAAAATCTACCTTTTCTCTCTGGTGCTGTTCTTCCCAGGTATCTATCACAGCAATGAACTGCCTGGCATACCACACACAGGAAGTTGGCTGTGAAGCCAAGATATATGTATCTTGAACAAAGCAATTCACGATGCCCTGGTGAAGGTTGAGAGTCATTGGCCTCCCCAGCCAGAGGAAGGGAGACCAGGAGCCTGGCTCTATTCAATTCCTTGCCGCACCTAAAAGGTCCTGGATCTCAGGTATTCAGTAGCCCCTGCCAGACTCTACCCACTTCCACTTTGTTGATCTTGTTTAAAGCTACCTTCCAACAATGCATTTTTGCTTCTCCCATGTTAGAGTGGAGCCCTGGGGCCAAGCAAGCACTTTACCACTGAGCTGCCCCATCCCCAATGAGCTGTTCCCGATGGGCTCCTCTCACCACCCCACAAACCCAGTGTGGGAGAACGAGCCCGGCCTATGAACAGGGTAGGCAGGTACTCGATCCCTAAGCTGCACCTTGAGCCGTCTCTCTTCTTCATTTTTTGTTTGTTTTATCAAGACAGGGTTTCTCTGTGTAAACTATCCTGGCTGTTCTGAAACTCGCTCTCTAGACCAGGTTGTCCTCGAACTCACAGAGACCCACCTGCCCCTGCTTCCTGAGTGCTGGATTAAAGGCGTGCACCACCGCCCGGCTATACTTTAATTTTACGTTATAAGTTTTGGGAAACGGCTTGGCTGTCTTGAAACTCAAGATGGAGACTAGACTCACCTCACACTGTGACAGTCTTCCTGCCTCCAGCTCCTAAGTGCTGGGAACCTGCGTGTGTTACCATCAACCAGGCCTGAAGTCTGGAACTGAGTTGTGCAGACAGGCATCCAGGACATTCTGGAAAGCTGAAAATGGTGACATGAACTATGCTTTCGGGGACCTTGCTTTGCACTTCCCTATGTAGAACCAGTACTAGAAAAAGCAGCACTCAGGTGCTGAAGGCAGCACGGATGAGCACACACAAAGTGACAAGACCTCATTCTCACTGTTCAGTTTTCAAAGCCCGGTCCTATCACAGCCTAAGTCAGCTAAATTGAATTCTAGCCCTGGCTGTTCTTTCCCTTAACTTTATTTATTTATTTATTATTTATTGGGCAGAGCAGGCATCCACAGCACACGTGTGGTCAGAGACAACTTTGGAAAGCTGGTTTACTTCTACAGTCAAGGGTCTGAGGATCGAACTCAGGTCATCAGGTGTGACGGCAAGCACCCTACCAGCTGAGCCATCTCAGAAGGTTCTCTTGTACAAGTCATTTAGGCTCTTCATATTCCATCTCCTACCACCAGCTGTTAACCTGTTTGTCTTTTAGATATGTATGAGTTCCTACGTGTCAGTCTCTTGCTGGAAGAAGAAATACAAATTGAATAAAAAGTAAGACAGGCTGTGGGTAAACCATGAACTAAAAAGATGGGCAAGCAAGCTGACACACAGTATAACCTGAGCTTTCCTATCCCAGACAAAACACTCCCGAAGCGCTAACAGGAAGCCTAGCAGTCCTACCCAAAGTCACCATCCGCTCAATGGACTGATGCTGCAAGTCAGTGGAGGGCTCACCTAGCATACACGAAGCCTTGGGGTTCAATCCCCCAGCATAAGCAAGGTTTGAAGCTACATCCCTATAGGTCCAGCACTCAGGAAGTAGAGACAGAAAGATCAGATCGGGAGTATCCTCCTGTAGCAAGGGTGTGGACAGTTTGAACTACATGTAATTTTTTTCTCAAAAAGTCAAAACCCAGATGCTCAAGACATGTCAGCCATTTCAAATTACATTTAAAAGCAGCTGGCGACCCTGAGATATATGTGGTCAAGGATAAACTTCATACTCATATCCGGTTTATCTGATATTAACTCCAAGAAGTTTAATAGAATCCAAGCCACAGTGGGCTAGAGAGATGGCTCAGCCGTTAAGAACACTGGTAGCTTTTCCAAAGGTCTTGAGTTCAATTCCCAGCACCCACAAAGCGGCTCACAACAGTCTAACCGAGTCCTATAGGATCCAATGCCCTCTTCTATGTGTAGATGCACATGCAAACAGAACAACACACAAATGTGTAAGTTATATAAATAAATAGACGTAAAATAAAAACAAGAACCCAAGCCACTAGTTAGCCCCTGCTCCTTATAGGCTCTCCAGGAATCCATGGGATTTAAACCAAAATTAACAGCGCAGCAGGGCTCATAGGGGTCCCCTTAGACCTCGGCGCAGTAGCTCAACCACCCCTCCAGAGCCCGCGAGCCCTCCGCCCTGCGCTGAGATCCAGACCCCTACTTCCTCACCTGCGGCAGCTCCCCATGCAGCTTCCGCTTCCTTTCTTCGTCCGGGCGCAAAGGACACTGGAAGTCGTAGTCAACAGCATTTAAATTAGAAGAATGGCAAGCAGCGTCCGCTTCCGCCGGAAATGCCCAAATCACCGGAAAACTCGATGAGTTCCACAGGTCGCTGGGAATTGTAGTTTAATAGTACGATTTAAATCCAAGATGTCTTGGAAGTTAAAGGTCACTTCATTCACAACAATCTGGACTTTCCAGCCGTGCCTAATCCTTCACCCACCAGAGACTCTTCCCAGCGCCTCCTGCTGCCCCAAGTTATGACATCTCACCTCCGCAGCCTTCCATGGGTCATTACTGTGTGCATAACATCCAAGAAGGCATTTCTCTCACATCCTCATTACCATTAGTGTCCAAACCCACAACTTCACCATTTTGACCTGGCTCCCTTAACAGCTGCCAGCCTGTATCCTGGATTGGAGTTCTCCATAGAAGCAGCACCAAAAGCATTCTTCTGTCTCTGTGAGGAGAAGCATTGTGGAAATTTGCTTGCAGGCATATGGAACCTGCAGTCTGTACAATGGAGAGCCAGGAAAGCCCTCGTAGTTCAGGCTGAGCCTGACCTGGTTCTACAGAGAAACTTCTGACAGAAGCCTCAGAGAATGGAAAGATCAGCAAACCAAGGTCCTCAGACCAGTTTCCATGATGGTGGAAATATGGATGCCCAGTTTTCAAAGAGGCAGAATTGGAAGCTAGTATGGCTGGTGTGGTGGCTCATACCTGTAATCTAACCACTTGAGTTGAAAGACCCTATAGACCCCCTCCTCAAAACCCGCAGCTAGCATGCTCCCGAGGGAACGTCCTGTTTGCTTTCGTAAGAACATCCCATGTGCTTGAGAGAGCAGGATGTCTATGAGATAGGAAAACTGCAAGGCAGGATATCAATAAGATAGGACATCAACAAAGCAGGTTGACTGCAAAACAGGATATCTATAAGATAGGAATAGGATGACTGTTGCCAGACATCCATGCTGAGAGAGGAAACCATTCATGCCCCCCCTCCGCCTCATTCCGATAACCATGCTTTTGCTTCTGTAAACTTGCTTTTTGCTCTTCCCTATAAAAAGCCCGCCCTCCAGTTGGCAGGCGCGCAAGTCTTCTGAGAGATCTTGCCGCCCGCAGGTACGTGTGTCTACTCAATAAACCTCTTGCGATTTGCATCCGTGCAGTCTCGGCCTGTTCCTTGGCGTTGGAGAGGTCTCCTCCCGACAAAAGGTCCTCGTCCAAGGGTCTTTCAGAGTGACAGAAACAGAAGGACGTGTTGAAAGCCAGTGAGACCCTGGAGAGAGAACCCTTCTATGTGCTTCCAAAGTGTGCCCACCCAAGGCGACTCCTGCTGACTCAGCCCACCTGGCCAGCCCAGAGACATGGGGCCACCAGGGCATCCCAGTGGGCAGTCCCAGCGAGCTCCTGATCCTACCACTGATCCATCCCCAAGGGTGACCCACTGCACCTGAGCGTCTTCCTACTGCCTCACCCTTGGCCGTTTCCATATGAGGGAGGCAGAAGTGTCAGAAGTTCAAAGTTATCCTCTGCTAAATATCTGAGGCTAGCCTGAGCTAAGTGAAATCTTGCCCAAAAAGGAAGGGAAAGGGGTTGATGGAAAGACGGACGGAACCAATTACAGCCCCCACCCTCCTCAGGAAGCCCTCTCCCCAACACTGTCTTGTCAGCTCTTCCAGTTGGGTTTTGTCCCTGTTTCAGGGAACCGTGTTGTTTTGAAACAGGGTCTCATCTTTGCTGTCTTGGAATTCACTGTGTAGACCACGCTGGCCTGGTTTGTAGACCTCATCTGCCTGACTCTGTTCTGGACCACCACCACCACCCCACGCCCCAGTCCATTTGTTGGTCTTTACAGTCCCTCAGAACCCCAAACTGGCCTCAGGCAAAACAACAATAACAAAAGTGAGTAGCTGGAAAACAGAGATCCTATAAAATGTCCAAAATGTCCCCACCTGCCTGCTGTGATGGCTCTTGCCTTTAATGCCAGCATCGCTCTGAGTTCCAGGCCAGCCCGGAGTGTAGCACAGTTAATAAGAACCAGAGATAGATATTGGGGTTCAACCTGAAGGTCAGAAAAACAAACCATCCAGTCACTAGCTCTTACCTATACCTCAGTCTGAAATGGCGATCCTGCCTCCAGGAATCTCACAATGAGACTGTGTCTGAGAGCTGTCTCCTCCTGATTCATATTCCTCTCTAGTGCTGGGATTAAAGGAGTGCACCACTACCACCCGGTTTCTATGGCAAACTAGTGCGGCTACTGGGATTAAAGGTGTGTGTCATCACTGCCTGGTCTGTAAGGCTGATCAGTGCAGCTGTTTTACTCTCTTTGAATTTCAGGCAAGCTTTATTTATTAAAATACAAATGAAATGTCATTACACCAAAGTACATAGTGAGACCTTTTCTCAAAACAAAGACAAAAAATAAAAATAAAAAAGGCAGTCACCACCTAATGTCAACTTCCATAGAACTGAGTAACTCCTCTGTCCCTGTGAGTCCATGGACTCCTGGAAGCTCTGAGTCCCTAGGGAAAGAGAAACAGAGGTGCAGATGAACTGCTAAGGCTCACCCTCTCTGCCTCACCCAGTCACTCCCTCCCCATCTGCGGAGACAGGCTGATCTTCAGCTTCCAGCCTGAGTTCCCTCTCTTTTCCATCTCCCTCTCCAAGAGGCAGCTTCTGCCTCTCCCCACTTCTCCCCTTCCGTCTCTCCCTTCTGTCTCTCTCTCCTCTTCTCCCCTTTTCCCTTTCCCCCCATAACCCACTTAATAAATATCCAGCCTCACTCTGCATGGTGTGCCTATCCATGTCTCTGTCTCTTGCCCGCCACCACGTGTCTCCCTGCCCTGGACCAGTCACCGCTTGGGGACCTGAAGCTTTTCTGCTGCCTGTCACCGTGGGGGATCCGCAGCATTTTTTTATTTTACCATTACACCCCCACACACACATCCCCTCCCACACACCTTCTCTCTTTCAGAAACTGTGGGCTCAGATCTCTGCTAAAGACATTAGAAAGAGATCCAGAGGAGAAAGACGAGCATAGCCCTTCCCTAGGTGCCTTGCCCTCCAGAAGCCTTCAAGGGACAGGCTGACAGTGCCTGATGGCCTTGTGAGGTAGGGACGACTGCAGATCCTGACTGTGGCCAAGGAAGAACCAGCAGGTGCGCGCTGGGCTGTGGAGCGGCCTCTGAGGCCCAGAGGCAGCTACTCGGCCCACCTGGGTTAGGAAGGGTTAACTAGCTTTCTTGTTTCCTTTGGGTTTCAGCAGGCCGCAGGGGCTGTGTTGGGCTACGAGCTCCATCTATCGGCCGCTGGGTGAGCTAGCTTTGCCTCCCTAAGACCTTCAGGCCAGGCAGAAAATCCCCTGTAGAGGGCCTTCGGCAGCACAGAACTAAGATGACCTATCTGATCAATGCAGGCCTCGTTTTTTTTTGGCCTCACTGGGTACCAGGTGTCACCTGACCACTTCCCTGGGGAACTCTAAAGGACTTTCTGGCGCTTGTGTCCACGCTCTGACACCTTCTCTCCCAGTCAGGTCACAAATGAATGAGCATTAATATGAAAGCCAATAGTCCGGAGCCAGGGTTAGATCTGTGGTGATGCTCTCCGCTTACTAACAGGACTTTGGCAGGTTTCTTCACCTCTCCGTGCCTTGGTTATCCCAACTGTAAAATGGGACATTCCTTGACATCTATCTCTTTTGTGATAAATTAACTGGCAAGGTGTAAGGCCTGGCCCAGAGGGGCACCATGAAGGTTAGTCATTGTTGCTATGGCAACAGGCAGGCTTTCAGGCAGATGCTGGGCTTGAGCACACAACCTCCTGGCCAGACACAAAGGCATAATCCTAACCAGCTCATCCCTGGAGAGTTTGCCAGAGATCACAGCCTGCACGCTTCCGTTCATGACTGGGAGTCCGGGGCTGCAAAGTACCTCCCTCTGCAAAGGTCTGGAGGAGACTGGATGAAAGATCAGAGTAGGGAAGGGCTTGCGGTAATGATGAAGAAAGGAGGGCTGGGTATAACTCAGGGGTGAATGGCAGATTCGCACAAAGTCCTGGATTTCATGCCAGTGCACACATGGGGGGGGGGATAAGGAAGAATTAACAGGTACATGAGATGCTTTTTTTTTCTGGGTATGATTTCATGCACCTATAATGTCAGCATCCAGGAGACTGAGGCAGGAGGATCACACATATGGCACCAACTGGGCTATAGAGCCAGACCCTGTCTTAAAAAAAAAAGTGTAGTTCCTAGTGGCTCAGCAAGGTAAAGATACCTGCCACCAAAACTGATGATCTAACGTCCTAAATTCAGTCCCCAGGATCCACATGGTGGAAGGAGAGGGTTGACTTCCACAGCTGTCTTTTGAGTTCTACCTGCGTGATGGCACATGAGCACACGTTCATTAATAAATGTCAAACAAACACCAACCCTCAAGATGTCCTGCTTTAAGGAAGAGAAGGGCAGGCCTATTGTGTACATGGAAGAGGACCTGGGAAGGGGATCTGAGGGTGGGGACAAGAGAAGAGGGTCAGGGCCCCTGCACCCCAGCAGCCTGTCCTGGGCTCAGAAGCCTCAATGTGGATTAACCTTTGAAGGCATCTGCAGCAGGACACTCCAGTTCTGCAGGGGTTTAACCATCTCTAGCTTGCCTAGTGGGGAGGAGACTATGTAGAGGAAGCTACTTGCAGGCCCCCAGGCCCTATTGCCACCTACTCACCTCCCAGAACCGGGGAAGCAGGAAGATGAGTTCATATCCAGCCATTCCCCTGCCTCTGTTCTCCATGCCTGCCTTCCTCTACCCTGCAGGAAAATGGGTATGTACATTTCCCCGAGGGGTGGGGAGGTTGAAACATGGGCCTCCATCTGCTAAGGCCTTACTCTGACCCTCAAACCCAAGACCACAGAGGTCAACATTTTGTGTTGAAACCCACATAACTGGAGGCAGGTGGCAGCTCGGGTGTTCCCTGCTCCCGGCTCTGGATGCCCGGGAACACAGGACTCCAGCGCATTGCTTGCTTGGGAAGCAATTATCAGAGAGCCTTCAGCTTACCGAGGCTGTCTTCTCACTAATCGGGTTTCATCAGAGCCCCGGGCTGGGAGGATGGGGTGCTGAGTAATTTGACTTGCTGCGGTGGTGGGAGACATCAGGGCTAGGAAGTTGGGTAATCTGTCTGAGTGGTGTTAGAGTTGTCCAGAGCAGTTACCCTGAGGAGACCACACAGACATCAGACTGACCCCCAGGTCTCGGAGTAAGAAAAATGGATGTTAGATTTCGACTTTGCAGACTGAGAATGTCTCTTGCACTTGCTGAGCTGAGCAGCTGGGAAGAGGAAGATCAAGCAGGACTAAGGCCACAAAGCCTGCAGGAAGGTGAGACCCAACCTGCCACCTAGGCTTTATCCTACCAACCCCCCGCCCCGCTCCCCGCCCCGCTCCCCGCCCCCACCTCTGCCCAGCCCCTGCGTCAGCAGCCACGAAGTAAGACTTGAGTCCTCCCGCGATGCTTGAAGGCCACACTTGCCACACTTCACCTGCCTTATTCTGCAGCCTCCCTGAGCCGGTTTCCCCTTTCTGCCCAGTCGGCCCAGTCCCACACCTCACCTCTGTATTCCGCAGTGTTAAAGCCAGTCACAGCGGTTAATCACTGCCGACTCTGTCCCACGCCTGATACCACGCAAGTGCTTGAGCCGTAGCCATCCTCAGTGCCACACCACTCTTGTCCCTGGCCTGGAATTTGCCCCAGGTCCCAAATCCCAATTCTCCCCTATTGGAAGGGGTCACTGTCTTTACTTGTATGAGGCCGGTGACACTTGGAACTCACAGTTCAGTGTGTCTGTTGGTGGTTTAGGGCTCATGGCGCTGCCAACCTGTGTGTTTCTGAACACTGGCACTTGCTTCTCTCAGGGTGCAGCTCGGCATTGTGCCGAGTATATGCTCAGTGAATCTGCAAGGGCTGGGACAGTGCCCAGAGGGGAGCCCTGGCTAGCAAGTTCCAAGTCCTGGGTTCTAACTGCAGCGTGATCGTGGTGGCACATACCTGCAATCCAGCACTTGAGAGGTAGAGACAGGACGGGCAGGCATTCAAGGTCCTCCTCAGCTATCTACTGAGTTGTTATTTAGGAGACAAAAAACTAAAGCGCTGGAGGGAGCCCTGTCTACCACCTGCACCCTGTGGCTCCCCAGCCGTCAGGGGAGGAGGTGATGTCAGAATTCTGGGCACACACTCCTTCACCTGTCCGGGAGTACTTCAGGCCCGAATCCCAGGCCACATGAACC
Source organism: Microtus pennsylvanicus (assembly GCF_037038515.1). Lineage (NCBI taxonomy): Eukaryota > Metazoa > Chordata > Mammalia > Rodentia > Cricetidae > Microtus > Microtus pennsylvanicus. Next base: position 33,419,907 of record NC_134580.1, read on the forward strand.
TCTCAGCGGCTTCTCCCACCACCCAATTCCTCCTGTCCCCTCAGGTCACATCTCTTGGGCAGGGTAGCGTCGAGAACCACCCCACCCTCACCCCGTTACGACCAGTTTGAAGGCTGAAGGGGAGCCCAGGCACCCCAGGCGCCAGGCAGAACCGGATGCAAACCCGCCCCAGGGCCTCGCCCAGGAGGGAGGGCGCGGGAGCCGTAGGCCCCGCAGCCCGAGATCGCTTGCATATATTTGCATGCGATTTGCATGCGATCAACTTCACGTTCAAAGCTTGCCCCTCGCCCCGCACGGGCGAGCCGCCCCGCACAGCTTCCTGCGTGCGGCAGGGTCCCCGCACCCCCCGCGCTGGCTGGGCCGCGCAGTCGCGCGCCTGGCGGAGGATCCCAGCCCATTGAGGCCGCTGATTGATGGCGCTGCCCTCCGCGTGAACCCGCCTTTAATACCGAGGAAGTTATGAAACCGCCATACATCAGCGCCCGCCGCCCCGCCCGGCCGCCGCCCCGCCCGCCGGCTCCTCTTCAAAACCTCATTTGGGCTCCGGCCGCGGGGCTCGGAAGGAGGGGGTGAGATCCCACGCGCCCCCCACGGCTGCTTCTCCGGACCCATTTAGAACTGCTGACATTTTATCTGTGTTCCATACATCACTCCGTCCCCAGCAGCCATCTCGCAGCGAGCGGCAGGAGGCCGGCCCGGGTCCTGGGCTGAAGATGTGAGAAAGGCGGTGGAGGTGGGGAGCCGGCGCTGCCCGCACGCCTCTTCCCCACCTGAGAGCTTGTGCAGGTGGCACTCTAACAGGGGGTGTGCCCTGTACAAGTCCCTGCTGCCTTCTTTTAGGGCGGCTAGCTTGTTGCTCATTCTACTGATGGAGAGTATAATGGGGGTCGTTTAACCTTGCTGTGGACCTCCCTTCTGGGACGTCCTTCTGAATATCTACCCATTGTGCCTCATGCTGCATCTTCTTGTTTTGTCCTGGAAGATAAGAGAGTCATGTGGTCTCTCACATACATTCCATCCTTTGTTACAAAGCCCGAGTAGTCCACATACAGCCTGCCCGTACCCTTGAACTTTACAAACGTGATGGAAGGCAGACAGCTGGGCCACCCTAGAAAGGAGGAAATGGAACCCCAGACTCAGCAAGAAAGGAGGCCAGGACACAGGGTCCTGACAGCGAGGTTTGGATCAACAGACAGCGGGCAGAGGAAGAAAGGGGGATGGGAGAGAGACTGGCAGACAAAGAGAAACACAAAGCGCTGGACAGGCGAAAGTACTGTGGCTGGGGACAAGCAGACAGCCGAGTAGTAGAGACAGCTGCACGTCCCCGGCGGCGCACGTGAGCGAGCCCTTCCGCCTGCCCGTGTCACTCAAGGCTCTGCAGGAATGCGGCTGGGGTCCCTGGTGTGCAGTGACTCTCGGCGCTGTCATTCTCTTGCGGGTCCTTCCCCAGCCTTCGAGCTCACCGCCCTCCTGTCTCCCTTATCTGTGACCCTGGCCCAGCCCCTGCGCCTCCTGGCTTGCCCTTCCCGGGCCCTGGGAATCAGACACCACCCGGGACTCCAAGACTCTGCTAGTGTGGGAGAAGGCCCAGGACAGCCTGGCTGCGCCCAGGTCCTTCAAGGCTCAGGGCTGGGAAGCGCGGGAGTGGCTCGTCTAGGCCCAGAGGGTGGGTGTGGCCGGCACGTCATTTGCATCTTATTTGCGTGTTCGAGATCCCTTTTCTCCTCCTCGGACTCTGCGGTCCACCCCTGCCTTGGACTTCAAGCAAGGCCCGAGGAGAGCTGAGGAAGGGCGGGTGGGAGAAAGACGCCCAATGGAGCCTGGGGGAGTCACTGCTCACCGCAGCCCAAGTCCCCCCCCCCCCGAGCAGATTAAAGTCATCCAGACACCAGGAGCCCCTGCCAAGCCCAGGAGCCGAGCTGCAGTCTCAGGTCCTCGGCTTCCCCGACACTTACACAGTTTAACCCAAGCGCATCCAGCCTCTTCCAGGAAGCTTTCTCTGGCTACGCAAGCCTCAAGCGCTGGCCTGTCCGTGCCGAGAGGCCCCTCTAAAAGTGTCCTCATCTGACCTGTCACCAGGGGACGGCACAAGGCTTGGACAGCTTACAGACCAACCCATGGTGGTCTGGTCTCTCGAGTAGAACTGCCTACCCCCGAACGCCTCCTAGGAACCTGGTAAACTCCAGCGCATCCCTCAAAACCCATTCGACAGTCACCTCCCCTGGGAAGGCTTCCCTGATGTTCCTCCTCCACAACAGCACCCAGCACCAGGCAGGGGTCTCACAGAGTGCAACTTTCCTGGAACACACCATTGGGAGACGCGGCTCACACCTCCTTAGCGCTCCTAGTCATCAAGAAGGGGAGCACTCCTGAGAAAGTCAGGGAGGGATAGCAACCAACCCAATCAGAACCAGGTTGAGGTCCCAGGAGCACGAGGGACATTTTCTGGTTTCCTGAATGGCCCCTTCTCACGAGGAAGCGTGGAAGGACAGGGTCAGGAGTTAAAGGGGGGGGGGGGAACTAGAGTTGCGCGGGAGCGTGGATGGGGAGGCGCGAAAGAAAGAGGAGCAGAGAACCCAAAGCAACGAGAGAAGAGGCGGAGCCGGGCGGGGGACCGAGCTCTGGGGGCTGGGTCGGTGGAGGGCGGAGCCAGGAAGGAGTGAGCCTTGACCCTGGCTGGCGTAGATCCAGCTGGGCCTGGTCACTCTTACCCTGATTTTTCGGTTTGGTTTGGGAGTTGGCCAGTGTGGCTCAGCTGTCCTGGAACTTGCAGTGATCCTCCTGGCGCGAACCACCACACAGACCTAGCCAGTTTTTCTGCCTGAGAACTGGATGCATCTCCCTCCTGCTCTATCCCTGGCCTCGGAAAGAAAGGGAGGCAGAGGGTTGTCAACTGCCCTCTGGAACAGTTGGGTGGTGCACAGGCCGGTTGTGTGGCGGGATGTAGTCCTCCAGCTCAGGCAGGCCTGCTCACTCCAGCCTAGGAGGCTGCTGGCCTCTCTCTGGCCGCCTGGGCCTCCAGGGCACACCAGTGACTGCGGAAGCTGTTTCTGTCTTTTGACCCTGGCAGAGGGCTCAGGTGTGTCCATGGTTGTTCCAGACCCCATGAAGCAACGCTGCCCCTCTGCTTCCCGCGAGAATGTAGGTGGGGACCTGTGGGTCACAATACTCTCCCTGACCCGGCTGAGTCACAGCCCCTTGCCTGCGTTCAGTCTCCTTCAGTTCGTCAAACCCTGCAGCTCATGGCCCTGTTAGGAAGTCCTTCCTGGTACCTAATTTACATCTTTCCTGATACTCTATTTTCAGGGTTCAGCAATGACAAAACAGAGCCAGAGAAGAATAGCTTCTCCTCTTGGATGGAGCGGGGGTGTGGAAGCGGGAAGAGATGGAGAGAAGAAGAAAAGGAGGACCTGGCTGAGGGCGAGGGGTGAGCATCAGGAGGGTGGTGAGGAGGAAGCAGCAGCGTCCACCTCCTCCTGTCTTCCTCAGTTGAAGCTGAAATGGAGGGTAGACAACTGGAAGGACTTACTGACTGAGACATGGAAGGAATTTTGGGATAGAAAAGTGAAGTCGAAGTCTGTATGGGTCTGGCAGCGTCAGGGATGGTACGGGCCCCTCGGTGGCAGCTGTAGGGGCAAGAGCCGGAGTAACCAGAGGTGCAAAGAAGCGCTGCGTGCTGGCTGGCGTCGCTGGCGTCCTCACAACTCCAGCCAAGAGGAGGAAAAAGCCTGGCCCCGGAGCCCCCTAGTGGCCACTCAGGACAGGACGGGTGGCTCCGCCTTGCACCCAGACTGGCTGGCTGTGAGGCCTGGACAGCTGCTACGGAGGCTGCTGCGGTGTGAGCCCCCGGCTGGTCAGCCCCAGCCCCCAGTGGGGGACACAGCCTAACGCCTTCGGTTCTCATAGCTACCAGATCTTGGTTCACCTCCCCTTGGGCTTCAATTTCCTCTTCTATCCAAATAGATCAAATTGATTTTGGATGATTTCTTGCATAGTAGGGCAGGCACACCTGTGATCCCAGCCCTGAGGGGAGAGACCGAGGGGGAGGGGATCTGCTGGCTCCAATCCTCCTGTTTTTGCCAAGTGCTGAGATTACCGGGTGAAACTACCATATCTGGCCTACTGTGTTAAGACTTCAGCAACAAAGTCTAGTGTGGAGGTGCACTCTTTTAGTCCAGGCACTTGGAAGACAGAGCAGGAGGACCTCTGTGAACTCGAGGTCAGTCTGGTCTACAGAGTGACTTCCAGGGCAACCAGGGCTGTTTGGCGTGTAATGAGGGTAAAGACTCAGGTACTGGCCACAGGGGTGCAATGGGCTTTACCCTTCTAAACCTCTCTCTGCGAGACCTTGTGTGTGTGTGTGTGTGTGTGTGTGTGTGTGTGTGTGTGTGTGTGTGTGTTGTGTGTATGTTGTGTGTGTGTCCCAGGAGCCCTCAGAGGGAATCACAAACAGACCCTGAAGACTCAAACCCTCCTGCTATGCCTTCAAGACAGTGTGGTCTGTGAGTGTCTGCTCAGCACCGTGTAGGTATGCTGGCAGTCAGTCAGGCTGCCCCGAGGTCACAAGAGCTGCGGCACGGGTGAGATCCTCTCGGGCGTGCCCAGCCTCCCACACCACTGAATCAACGGGCGTATCCCCACACCTCCCAGACACCCAGAGACTGGTCCTGAGGTGATGGCTGAGGCACACATTCTAGAACAGCGACAAAGGGCAAGCGCAGGGGGCCTGCAGCACTGGTGGGGCCCTGAAGAGACCGGGAGCCTTGTACACTCATGACGGAGGTGAAGGACCTCACAGTGTAGAAAGTGGATGGCAAGAAGGGACTGGGGGGGGGGATTTAACCCAGACCACTTCCCTCTTCAGGACTCCTCTCCTGGGCTGTTTGGAAGTCCTTCCAGATATCTAACCTAGAGGGTTTCACTATGGGATTATTTTTGCTTTTTAGCTGTTTTAAACCATAGAAACAGTTTTGGAACTCTGAAGAGGAAAGAGAGGTAAACACGAGGAGAGGGCGGGAGAAAGATGGCACCAGAAAGCTGTGACCGTCAGGGGGACATCTGTGGCTGTCTTTTTTGAGAGATGAATCCATATGCAGGCTGCTTTGGAGGAGAGACTTGAGACAGACCACAGGGAAGACTTCCCAGAAGGGTTCATGATGACATTCTCCAAAAATACATTAGCTAATTAAAAACCAAAACGACAGTGAGAAAGAGACAGCAGATAAGAAAGGGACAGTTGTGTCCATCAGAAAAGGAGGAATGGGGGCTGGAGATATGGCTCAGTGGTTAAGAGCACTGGCTGCTCTTCCAGAGGTCCTGAGTTCAATTCCCAGCAACCACATGGTGGCTCACAACCATCTGTAATGAGATCTGGTGCCCTCTTCTGGCATGCAGACATACATGGAGGCAGAATGTTGTACACATAATAAATAAAATCTTTAAAAAAAAAGCTGCTGAGTTTATTATTTAAAAAAAAAAGGAGGAATGGACACCCACAGCAGCGAAGGCCATAGACAAGACATGGCTGGACCTCAGAAGGAAACAGCTAGGGATGGTCCCTGTGCCCTGAGGGGATGCAGCATAAGGGCACCAACACTGGCCTCCCCACGTGGACTGACCACGCATCCACATTGTCTTTCTCACGTGGACTGACCGCAGCACCCGCACTGGCCTCCTCACGTGGACCAAGCACAGCACCCGCACTGGCCTCCCCTCGTGGACCAAGCACAGCACCCGCACTGGCCTCCCCTCATGGACCGAGCACAGCACCCGCACTGGCCTCCCCACGGCCTCCCCTCATGGACCGAGCACAGCACCCGCACTGGCCTCCCCACGTGGACCAAGCACAGCACCCGCACTGGCCTCCCCTCGTGGACTGAGCACAGCACCCACACTGGCCTCCCGTCGTGGACCAAGCACAGCACCCACACTGGCCTCCCCTCGTGGACTGAGCACAGCACCCACACTGGCCTCCCGTCGTGGACCAAGCACAGCACCCACACTGGCCTCCCCTCGTGGACTGAGCACAGCACCCACACTGGCCTCCCCTCGTGGACCAAGCACAGCACCCGCACTGGCCTCCCCACATGGACTGACCACGCATCCACATTATCTTTCTCATGTGGACTGACCGCAGCACCCGCACTGGCCTCCCCTCGTGGACCAAGCACAGCACCCGCACTGGCCTCCCCACGTGGACTGACCACAGCACCCGCACTGGCCTCCCCACGTGGACTGACCACAGCACCCGCACTGGCCTCCCCACGTGGACTGACCACAGCACCCGCACTGGCCTCCCCACGTGGACTGACCACAGCACCCGCACTGGCCTCCCCACGTGGACTGACCACAGCACCCGCACTGGCCTCCCCACGTGGACTGACCACAGCACCCGCACTGGCCTCCCCTCGGCATCAGTGCTGAAGGTGTGGAGCACTAAGACCCCGATTCTGGGGTTTAGAGGTGTAGCACAGGGAGGTAGAGACCTCTGACCCTTAGTGCTCCACACCTGATTATGTCACCCCAGATCCACTCGTGTGGACTTGTGCTGACACACGAAGGGAAACACGGCCAGGTCCCCACCAAGCTGCAAGCTGGTCTCCACCCACCAAGAAGGGGACATGCACTGTCCTGCCTCCCAGTGTCCCACTCCAGAGACCCTGATCTTGCTTCTAGTTCTGATCATGGGGCCCCTGTCCTTTTAGTCTCCTGAACCAGAGGCTTGGCCTTCTGAGCCCAGCCAGCATCTGCAGTGCAGGAAGGACTCCCAGACCCTGGAGTAGAATAGCATCAGGATCTGGGAAAACCGGGAGATCTGTTGGTTTTCAGGGCCCCAGCTCTCCCTTTGTTGGACTGGCTAGTTCTGTACTGTAGCTTCCTTCCCAGCTCCATGAGAGGCCAGGGCATGACGGATCCTGAAGCTGCACTGGGGGCAGGGCAAGGAGAACACTGGGGGATGCGTGGGGGCAGTCAATAGGGCCAGGCTGCTGCATTCCCTTCCCAGCCTGGGTGCCCCTCCCTCCCTGAGCGGTGCCTCCTCAGTCTGGCAGCTCTGCAGCCCTGCAGGAAGCTGGTGCAGGCTTCATCCTGTCAGGATCAGCAAGAGAGCCTGAGCAGCGGCGGTGCTGCAGAGAAGACTGACCAGTGCTGTTCAAAATCACACCTACCAGCTGGTCCAGGCAGGCTGGGAACAAGTGGCCTAGAGCCCGCTGGGAAGCAGAGGGACAAGAAGAGATGCCCAGGCTGAGAGAGGACAGACAATAAGCAGCAGAAAAGGTGAAAGAAGCAGAGTAAGAAACCAAGACCCAAGAAGATGGAAAAACAACGTGCTTCCAATTACCTCTTTGTCCAACCTCGCCTAAGAGCCTGCCTTACCAGAACACCATAGCCCTCCCAGAGCAATGCAGAGAACTGGGCTGAGTCCAGTGTGGGCTTGCGTGTGTGTGCGCGTGGGTGCGTGTGTCTGTCTGTCTGTCTGACTGACTGTGGGTTGCCTTAATGTGATTCTGTGAGCCACCTATGGGGGCCAGAAAAGTATCAGCTCAAACTGGAGCCCACTCCAGGGGGCCTGCTGGAATTGCAGATGCTGAGAATTTAACCTGAGTCCTCTAGAAGAGCAGTTCCAGGAATCCAGGTTTTGTTTCTGAATCTACTTCATGGTGGCCTGTGACTTTGGTCAAGACAGACTGTGGAGTAGCTTGGAGCTAGACAACCAGGTTGGGAGGTTTGGACTCCCTGCCCTGACTCCATCCCCTCTGCTGGTTGAAGCTTCCATTCGCCCCTCTTCAAAATCCCCCCCTCCCAGGCTTTAGCTATGGATTCCAGGCAATGAGGAGTGAGAAGAGCTTGGCACCATCTGACGGGTATCCAGTGGTCACGCAGCTGGTGCCGTTGGGTCAGACACACTATGGTAGGAAGTTGGCGCTCAGTCAGGACAGTCTGGTTACTGGCTGACTGTGTGATTTCAGACTAGATCCTTGACCCTCTGAACCTTGATGTCTCGTGTATAGTGGATGAAGGGTCAAAATGCCTCCCTTGTGGGGCTGTTGAGAGACAGAGCCATTAGATGATCTGATGTGTGTGGGAATAAACTCTGTACAAATGTCAGCGGTAATGATGGAGGGAATAATAGTGACTTTTAAGCTGAGGATAGGTGCTTGCCTAGCATGTATGGTTCCTAAGTTCTAGCCTAGGCATAGTGGGAAACAGAGGTAAGACCAACACATAGGGTGTGAAGGCAGGTGACCTAGAAGCAGAAGGACCAGCAGTGTCAAAGGTCATCTTCAGCTACATGGTGAATTTGAACCAGATTGGATTATGAGCTTCCGATGAAAAAAAAAAAGGTTTATATTCTTTTTTGGTTTTTTCAAGACAGGGTCTCATTATATACCTCTGGCTGTCCTGGAACTTACCATGCAGACCAGGCTGCCCTCGAACTCACAGAGATCCACCTGTCTCTGCCTCCCAAGTGCTGGGATTAAAGGTTGTGCGCCACCACCACCCATTGAGGTTTGTATTTTTATCACCAGATGTCCTACCTGGCTCCAAACACCTGGAGTCTAAGGGAAAAACTGCTTTGCCTTCACATGGTTCATCTGGGCCATAAGGCAGAGGCAGGAGAGTTTGTTCGAGCTGGCAGAACAGCAGGAGCACCCTCAGCACCCTGGAGTGGGCTCCCAGTTTGAGCTGCACAGGGAAGGTGGGTACCTCTTCTTACTGATGCACCAACCACACGAGAGACCTCAGTGGACATGGGCGAGTTGCTGGAAACCTGGGTGAGCAGCTTGACCTCTCCCAGTCTCAGCTACTTCATCTCAAGACGAAGGGACTGGACCATCAGACAACCGAGTACCCTCTGACCATAATAGGGTGATAACTTGGTGGTAGGGTGCGTTCTAAGACACACACGACCTCTGTGCATGTCGCCTAGGTCACAGTGAATAAAAGCTCTTTCCTACCTCACTCGTACACACACAGGTTCAGAGATAAGGGCATTGACCTGACCTTGCTGTTCGCATGCCCCGTCTCCCCTTTGCTCTCCTCAATCCTGCTATGCAGTGCCAGGTCGGCTGGCACATCACTTCTGGATGCCACAGGCCGGGCGTCTGCTGCCCCCTGCTGACCACGTGCGGCATGGCAGCCTCTCCTGCGGAGCTAGGCTAGGGGTCTGGCCTGCTCAGGCAGGTAGGTTGAGCAGCTTCACCTGGTCCTTAGGCTCACCCTGTCAAACAGCTTCCTTCCTGGATCCTAGGAAGGTCTGTGAAAAGAACGAGAAGGGCACTCCTCCGCTGACCCTGATCTCTCTACAGAAAAGAAATCCAGAACACAGTGCTATTGTGAGCAAGGCCCTGTATTCCGTGCTTTTCAGGCCTGTGGGATGTGTTCACAGTGGGAAGGGGAGAAAGGCGGAGAAGCCCAAAGTTATACAGCCGGCAGACTCAGATGAGGACCTTTACTTCTGGGAAAGAGCAGGGAGGGTCTGGGAGACAGACATTTGACCAACATCTCCAGACTACTGTCTGGACGGCTGCAGAACCGCGGGCTGTGGGAGGGAAGGGGGGCGGATTCCCCTTTGACCCCAGGGCCCCAAAGGTGTTATCAGCCAGACCCCGAGGAAAATCCTCCCAGGATTCCTGTGCATTCCAACCTGGGCCCAGGCTAGTTTTACAGCCACCGGCAGCCAGGACGCTGTTTATGGCTGCCCCATTCTCCGGTCCTGTCTCCAGGCCCCAAAGGCATCTGGCCAGGCTAGGAGGCTTGCAGTGGGAGGGGGGCTCCCCGCCTTTGCGGTGGGAGGGGGGCTCCCCGCCCAGTTGTCCTTTGAACCCTGATGGGCACCGGAAGGAAGAGGCTGGGACGTGGGGCCTGCAGGCAGCACACTGAGCTGGAGGAGCAGGACCCCCGTGCAGAGCCACCTAGCACCACCTGAGTGCCCCTGCTAGCTGTGTGACCTTGGGTTGGTGGTTTAACCTTCCCCAGCTTTAGTTCATTCTTCCAAGAAGAATGGAAATCATAGCTCCTCACAGTTCTTTTGAGAATGTGACAGGTCGGGTACAAACTTCCTGCCTCAAATTATAGCTGATATGATTAGCTTTATAGAGTCTGTAAATAAGGCAAAGAACCGGAGATTCCTCTGTGATCAGCAGCCCTACAACTCCTGAAGTGGACCTCTAGCTCCGCTATGCACCCTTCCGCGGCACCTGCGTGCGTGTTGCCCTCTGCTGGCAGTGTAGAGAACTGCACTCTGCCAGGGACAGTCTGGGAGCCCGTGACTGGAAGGGGCTCCTCTCCGTGTTACCTTAAGGTGCACCGGAATCTGCAAAAGAGTCACAGAAGTGCAGACTAGCAAGGTTTGGGTGTAGGAATCAGGATCTATGGGAAATCTTGGACAGGTGGAGCGGCACCCTTGAGGAAGGGCTGCAAGGGCACCAAGCAGTTCGTCAGCTCAGCAGTGGGAGCAAGAGAAAGAACTCCATGGCCTTTTCCTGAGGTGTCCCCTGACTGAGGAAGAACCGGGAAGGTGGACAATCATAGCTATAGGGAGGTCTGTGATACCACTGGAGACCTGAAGATCTGGGGACAGGGCCATCAGAGATGTGGAGCAAACCCTACCCTCCTGTACACCCCAACCCCCCAAACGCCAGTCCCCACCACCAAGCGCGCACACACACAGTAGGTTAGGGACGGTCAGAGGAGAAGCTCTTCCTGCCGGCAAAGGCAGGAATCTAGCAGCGCTAACATCTCAGAGTCTGGAGCTACTGCTCAGTGTCTGCTGAAGACAGCAATTCCCAGACAGAGTGAATGCCAGAGCAGGCAACCTGGCCTTAACACTGGTCACTCTCTGCCTTCTGGCCTATGCTGCAAGCCAGTAGGCTGTGGCCCCAGACCCTGAGCCTTGCAGCCCCCTCTTTCTCCCTGCTTCCCATACAGGCCTGCCTGTGTCAGCTCCGAGGATGCCCTGGGTGATTCCGGAAGACAGGGTGCCATGCAAGCTCAAGGGACTTTGGGCAGTAGACCTTTTTTGAAAGCCAAGGTCCATATATCCTTCAGTAATGTCACAGTCTATGGCGCTGTGCCCCCACCTCCATCCTCCCTGATGTCCACCCTGGCCTCTTCCACCCCCTTTCCCACCAACCGCCCAACCATTCCCTCCCACACTACCACCGAGAATTCCAAACAAGAGGCTGGGATCCAGGCCCTGTTTATGTCACTGCAAGCTCTGTCCTGCCAGAAGCTGCACCTCTGACCCTCAGCCCTACCCCCAGAGCACTGCTGGAAGAAACATTGAGCAGGGATGAGCAAACAGGCCCTCCCTGTCTGAGACCAGAGGAAAACTCTTTCTCCATTTTTATACTGCGCCCCAAACAGGTGGACCTGGCATGGGAAACCTCTCTTCCAGTAGACTTGGGAGCAAGCAGGATGGAGGTGTCCCTCTGCTTCCCAGAGTGCCTGTGTCCCGGCTGCCCCCTCCTAGCCCACCCACCTCCCTGAGTTGTAGTCTGGCCTGTCAGAACAGCCTCCCTCACTCCTAAGTAAACACAGCCCAAGGGACAGAGCCTGAGCCCCCCAAGTGCAGCTGCCCTGGGCAGGTTGTAAACCAGTCTACTATAAATACAAAGCAGGGACCTCCATAAACAGGGGAGGGCTCCAGCAGAGGCACCTGGTCCATTGGGCCTGAGGTGAGGGATGGAGATGAGAGAGGGGTGACCGTGCAGGGCACCGCCTCACCAGCTCTACTGTCTCACATCCTCCAGCCCCATGGGCAGTGACAGAGTCCCAGGAAATTCAAGGGACTGAGAGTCAAGAGCTGGGTCCATTGCTGATGTTGGGACAGAGGTCCTGGGAGCAGAAGGGAATCCCCAGGCGTTGGTTGAGGAGGGGCAAGTTCCCAACTCCAAGGTGAAGAGCCAGTCTGTCTTCAGTACCTCTGTCCTGCTGCCCTAGCCTTCTGTGCCTGCTGTGCCCTCCATCCCCCCTCATGTGTGGCTGGATCTCCATGCTTCCTCCACATGGGGTTTTCTGTGTCTGCGTGTTTCACCTGTATACATGCCTGTGGACTGCATCACATCTGCTGCTCTCGGAAGCCAGAAGAGGGCACTGGATTCCCTGGAACTTGAGTTACAGAAATGAACTTACAGACCGTTGAGAGCTGCTATGTGATGGGAATTGAACTTGGATCCTCTAGAAAACAGCAAGTGTTCTTATCTACCAAGCTATTGCTCCATCCCATCAAAACATTATTTTATGGGCAAAACTCGGAGCCATTTCATATGTCCGTGATCAGTCAGGACTGCAGCTGTGGAGACGGCCGGCTCATGTTGACACCTCCAGCCCTATCTCCATACCGTTTTCACTTCCTGTCACCTGTGGATGTGGTCCTCTCCCATGTGATCTCAGACAGCGAAGGGAGAGGGCAAAGGGATCCAGGCAGACCCACATCCATGCCTGGGTGTGAGGGTCTCTCCAAGGACTGAGGAAAGCAGAGCCTGGCAGACCTCACAGCCATGACCTGCTTCTCTATTGACCCATCCCCCGACTAATCGCTATTCATGGGACACAGCTGGGTGATTAATGGCCTGATTAATAATTACTCAGGCTAATAAAATAATTAATTAATTTGGCAAGCCATTATTTATCTGGCTGTCCTCAACCTGAAACTCAGAAACTAGGAGTTTGGGAGTCTCCCCTCCAGGCTCTTTCAAAGAACGTAATCTTTAACAGGGTGGGTGGTGGGAGGGGGTGTCCCGCCCCACCACAAGGCTCTTGGTTGGTGGAAGAGGAAAGGGCTTTAGGACTCTGAGAACACAGAGAAGAGACTGAACCTCCAGCAACCTCCAGCAGAGGGAGGAGTTGACTAGCCGGTGAGCTCTGCATCTGAGCACCCAGGTTCAGGGAATTCTTGTAGGCATTCTCTCTAGCACGTGATTGATGACACCATTTTCAACAAATGATCTTTATCTCTCTTCTTGTCTCCCAAATTTATGATTTTGCCCGCAAGCCTCAGCATAAATGAGTGAGGACTAGGTGGGACCCAAAAACTAGCAGGAAACGCCCCCCCTGCAGCTAAGCTCTGCCGCTCTGCCCTGGACTCTGCAGGAAGCAAGGCCCCCTTCCCCCCCCCATCTGCAGCTAGGCTCTGCAGCACCGTTAGACTTGGGTTCCCAGTAAAACCAGAGAAATAAAGTCAGGTGGTGGTGGTGCACACCTTTACTCCCAGCAGAGGCTCCAAAGCTACAAAGAAACCCTGTCTCGAAAAACAAAACAAACAAACAAACAAAACAAAACCCAAAAGAAATAGGACAGCCAGGGCCTGGAGAAATGGTTAAGAGATTAAAAGCACTGGCTGCTCTTCCAGAGGTCCTGAGTTCAAGTCCGAGTAACCACATGCTGGCTCACAACCATTTGTTATGAGATCTGGTGCCCTCTTCTAGCCTGCAGACAGAACATTGTATGCATAATAAATAAAAATCTTTTTAAAAGATTTAAAAAATATTGGACAGCCAATATTTTGGGAGGGAAAGATGGAGGCAGAGCCTACTTCAGTTACTTGTCCCTTTGTCTTATAGGCAGGTGAGATCATACTCTAGGCCTAGGGACCATACATGAGCCATGTGGTCCCCTTGGGTGCTTCAGTGAGAGAGCTTAGGTGGGCTCTTAGTAGCGCTAAGAGTGGATAAGAACTTTATCTTGTTATAGATGGAAGCAGGAAAATCAGAATAATAAATAGCTCATGTCTAGGACAAAAGCCTCCTAAAGAGAGACGCTGGAGAGATGGCTTAACGGTTAAGAGCACTGGCTGCTCTTCCAGAGGATCTGAGTTCGATTCCCAGTACCCACATGGTGGTTCACAACTCTCTGTGAGATCTGGTGCCCTCTTCTGGCCTGAAGGTGTATATGCAGCGCACTCGTACATAAAATAAAAATAAATAACTTTTTTTAGAGAGACGCTTCTAGAATTCGTGCAGCCTACGATAACAGTGCACAACTGCCATCCAGCACCAGGAAGATGGAGGCAGGGGATCAGTTCAAGGCCAGACTGGGCTACAAATTAGAGGCCACGCTGGACTCCACAGGAAGGAAAAACTTAGGAGTGGGCTTTTGAAGTGGGCTTTAAGGAATGAGCAGGAAAGTTGTTGAGGACAAGTAAGAAAGTATGTGTGAGAGGCGGCCAGATGGACTCAGGCAAGACCGAGGTGGCCACAGGGGTGTCCTTTCCTGTGCGCAGTGTGGAGGTGGGAGAGGGGCCCACACTGGTTTGTGTATTCGGAAGGCATCTCTGGCAAACGGGAAAAAGAGCTGGTACATTGGGGCCAGGCTGGGAGACGCTGGGAATTGGCTGGATTCCAAAGCCTCCACAGTGGACAGGAAGATGCTTTGGCGTCGGGCTGCTGGGGATCCCCACTCTCCTGGTCTCCAGAGACTGAAGAACTGGGCGGGAGCTCTGCTCTTAAATCTTCCCACACCCCGGAATGATGGAGAGGAGCCAGGCCTGGTGCCCCGGCGGCCGCAATGGACGCGGCACTGCGGCCAGCAGAGGGCGCGCGGGAGACTCGCCGCCCAGAGCCGGGCGTCCCACTCGCGGGCGTCCCCAGCGCTGTGTCGCTGCCCGAGGGGTCACGCGCGGAGCTTGCAGCCCCTACCGTGTGCTTCCGAAGTACGGCCACCCAGGGCGACTCCTACGGGCCGCCAGCCCGGGGCGGGGGCGGAGCGCGGGGCCACCTGGGCGTCCCAGTGGGCGGTCACCGTGCGAGCACCTGGTCTGACTGCTCCCGCGGGGGAAGGGCGACCCACACTCCACTTGGGCGTCCTCCCACCTCTCCCCCCCTCCACCAGTTTCCAGTAGGAGGGGCTTTCGGGTTAAAGTCCTCGGGAATCTCATCTTCAAGCCCTCCACCTTGAGCATCCAGGGTTGACTCTATTGGGGAAGTTCTTCCTGGTGTCTTACCACGGCAATCAAATCTTACAAGCTATAGCCTCACTGGAGAAAGCGGGTGCCTCGATTTTCTTCCCACGCTCCCTTTCCCATGCTCACAGCTCCGTTCCCCTCCTGGAAAAGCCCTCCTCCTCCCCATCTTGCATTCCGTTTGCCTTTTGTCATCCGGGCCACCCAACTCTGCTCTGATCGCCCCCTTCCGCCTCCTCAGCTGCGCCAGCACCCGAGCACCACGAAGCTGGGCCGGCGGATGGCCTCAGTTTCCCCGTGGCTTCCTCCCGCGCCCTCGGCTCGGGGAACGCGCAGATCCCAGACGCCGAGTAGGGGAGCTGAAGGTCGTGGGCGGCTGGGAGCAGCGGCGGGGGCGGGGAGGGAGGGCACGGGGTGCGGCGGGCGCGGGGCACGCGAGTCCCCATTCTTGGCGCAAAGAAGACCCCGTGTGGCCGCCGCGGGAGGCGCAGGCGATGGAGAGCCTCGGAGCGCCAGACAGTCCTCGGCTGTTCACTCTGCCCAGGAAGACTTCGGCCTCTTTACACACACCCAAAACACAACAACCTGGATCTCACCAAACCACCAGGAAAATAAAGTACGAACAGCAAGTGTGATTGTGGTTAGACTTCCGGAATAACTTCAGCAAGGGAGGCAGGAGACAGGTCTCAAGAAGGGTGGGGAAGGACAGACCTTCAGACCCGGGCATCGCCTGGTCCTGGAAAGAGGGAGTTCTGGGGCTGGGATGAGCGCGGAATTGTTGTAGCCTGGCCTACCGTACCCCGCGTGCTCAGGCACACGCAGCTAGGAGGCGGGCGGCCCTTTGCCCGCATCTTTGTAAGGAGCCCCGTCACGGGGACCCAGCACACCCCAGCCTAACTTCTCCACGACGGCGACGACACCTTTGACAGCCCTGTCGCCGAGTCGTTTGCATACATTTGCACACCCAGCTGCGCGCAGCTGCCCTCGGCTGCCGGCCACAATTCGTGGCAGGCGGGTGGCTCCGCGGGGTGGGCTCCATCTGTGACCGGCCGCCGCCGCCGCCGCCGCCGCCGCCGCCGCCGGCTCGCGCCACCTTCTGGGCATCCGTCCGCCTCACCCAGACGAGCTTAGACGCCACCGCTGAGACTTCCTGGACAGCCTGCGCTCCCTCCCGGCCCGACCTTCCTGAAGGACTGGTGGGGTCTCCTAGACGGTTATCCTACCAAGATGGGGCATGTGCGATCGGGGGACCCAAAACTCCCGGGACTGGAGAATTTCGAACAGAGATTGTGATGTCTGTTCTGCCCGAGGACATCCTACGCCCCCTGCCAGTAGCCGGGTGCAGCTTCATCTCTGGCGCCCGCTGATGTCAGAGTACCGCAGACCCCCCTGCACTCCTGGGATCACTCTCAGGCTGCCGCCCACCTGGACTGCCCTCTTGACTCCTGGACAGACAGAGTTGAAGGCGTAGGCCTGTAATCCCAGCTGCTTAGGGACTGAAACAAAAGGAGCACAGATTCAAAGCCCGGGTAACGTAGAACACTATTAAAAACAATTTGTGTTCGCTCCAGCAGCACATATACTAAAATTGGAATGATATAGAGATTAGCATAGGCCCTGCACGAGGATGAAATGAAAACTGTGAACCATTCTATATTTTTTGAACAAGTTCTAGGACAGCCAGGCATACATTGAAAAACCCTGTCTCGAAAAAATCAAATACATTTTTTTTATTTTTTTATTTTTTGGTTTTTCGAGACAGGGTTTCTCTGTAGCTTTGGAGCCTGTCCTGGAACTCCCTTGGTAGACCAGGCTGGCCTCGAACTCACAGAGATCCGCCTGTCTCTGCCTCCCAAGTGCTGGGATTACAGGAGTGCGCCACCACCGCCCGGCTTTTCAAATACATTTTTTAAAACTATCTCAGGCCGGGCTGTGGGGAGGCAGAGGCAGTTGCATCTCTGTGAGTTCGAGGCCAGCTTGGTCTACAGAGTGAGTTCCAGGACAACCAGGGCTGTTAAACGAAGCGGGGAGACCACCTCCCTCAGACTTTAGCTAACACCTGTAATACTAGCACTCTGGAGGCTTGAGGCAGGAGGATTACCTTGAGTTCCAGTTCAGTCTGGGCTACACGGCGAATTCCAGGCTAGTCAGAGCTACATAGCCGAATCCTGTCAAAAATAACAACAACAACGACAATGCAGCTTCTTTTTAAAGGCGGGGATGTAGTTCGGTGTAGGGCACTTGCCTAACATATGGAAAGCCCTGGATTCATTCCACAGCAACGATCTCACGCACACATGAGGATGAAAGAAAATGAGCTGCCATCCTCCCTGAGGGCTCCCTCTCGGACTCTGCAGAGATATTTGGTCACTCGCACTCTCCAGGTTGTGAGCTCTACAGGGACCATGTCTGTTCACAGACTAGATCAGGGGGCCAACTCCCGGACGGCTGCACCCCGAAGCAAAGCCTCCTCCTCTGAAGCTGACCCTGAACTACAAAACTGGAGTTACCCTGGTAGACCCCACTCAGCCAGAGAATGAAACGCTTCCTGAGTGTACGAAAGGGCGGGTTCCCCGGGCTTTAGGCGGGAGAAAGGGTCGTCGCTTGCTCCCTTGCCCGTGGGGAGGAGGACATGTCCCTGGCAACCCTGGCACTGGGTTTGAGCTCTGCCAGCATTCAACCCAATTGGGATTCCACTGAGGAGGGTCCAGGCAGTGCCTGTTTCAGCTCTGAGCCGACCTGCATGCGATTTCCACCGTGGCTGCCAGGGGGCAGTACGAACCCCCAAATCACCTCGGGCTGCCTGCCCTCACCATTCTCAGGAATGAGGCCCTTACCCTGGCCCTGCTGCTTCCCATAGTGGTCACAGGCCCTAAATCGGTCGAGGTCTAGGATGACTCAGGGAAAAGGAGCCCTGCCTGGCCAGTAATGAACCTGGCACAGCTACATGTGACCTTGGCGGGTCAGTTTCCTCTGAGCTGTAGGCTCAAGTGCCTGTATCACCTGGGAAGAACGCAAAGGTGACCGTTCCAGGGAGACAGGAGTAATAAATGAGAAGCATTTGAAGTGATGACATGTTAATTTGATTAGATAATTTCATACTATATATTACTTTGATCCTTATAAATGTATACAAGTATAATGTGCAAATAACATTTTTAAAATGAGTTAATGCCGGGCGATGGTGGCGCACGCCTTTAATCCCAGCCCTCGGGAGGCAGAGGCAGAGGCAGGCGGATCTCTGTGAGTTCGAGACCAGCCTGGTCTACAGAGCTAGTTCCAGGACAGGCTCCAAAGCCACAGAGAAACCCTGTCTCGAAAAACCAAATAAATAAATAAATAAATAAAATGAGTTAATAACATTTTTTTTTTTTGGTTTTTTCGAGACAGGGTTTCTCTGTGGCTTTGGAGTCTGTCCTGGAACTAGCTCTGGTAGACCAGGCTGGCCTTGAACTCACAGAGATCCGCCTGCCTCTGCCTCCCGAGTGCTGGGATTAAAGGCGTGCGCCACCATCACCCGGCTAACATTCTTAAAATGAGTTAACGTGTGTGTATTGGCACACCATGCCACGTGTAGAGGCCAACTTTGTGGAGTTGTTCTCTCCTTCCACCTCTGTGTGGGCTCCAGGGTTCAAACTCAAAGTCTTCAGGCTTGTGCTTCAAGCACCTTTACACACTGAGTCTTCTCACCAGCTGAGTGACATTTTCTTACGGGATTCACAAAGCTAAAAACCTTTTTAAAACACCTTAGTCTCAGCACTCAGGAGGCAGAGACAGGATAATATGAACTCAGAACTAGCCTGTTTTATATACTGAGTTCCAGGGCAGCCAGAGCTACATAGCGAGACCTTGTCTAGAAACACTCTCCCCCTCCTCACAAACAAACCAAAAAAAAAAAGTAACTGTTAAAAATTTTTTGTATTAATGTTTGCCTGGTTCTCTCAGAATGCAGAAGTCATCAGATCCCCTGGAAAGAGCATTACAGGCAGCTGTGGGTGCTGGGGACTAAACAGGGTTCTCTTAACTGGGACATCTCTTTAGCCTCAAGAACTATTCTGAATGTCATGTGAAAAAAAAAACAACACAAAACAGACATCTATCCACAATGTAAAAATAGGGATTTTTCTCCTATGAACAAAAAACAAGGTCAAGTACAGAAATGAAAAGATGTGTAGTATATTGTCATGATAGGGTTATGGGATTGGGCTGGGCGGTGGTGGCGCACGCCTTTAATCCCAGCACTTGGGAGACAGAGGCAAGGCAGATCTCTGTGAGTTTGAGGCCAGCCTGATCTACAGAGTAAGTTCCAGGACAGTATCCAAAGCTACAGAGAAACCCTGTCTTGAAAAAAAAATTGAGATTTTTCCTTTTGTTAGTTTTTAGATTCTGGTTTGATGGAGGAAGGTCACAAGAAACTGCTCTTGCCTGGACTATTGCATAAACTGGACACAGAGAACCCACAGAGTGAGGACTACTGAACTTGCCTAAAGATGAGATGATCTTTCGGGGTTCGTGATTCATGAAAGAGTCTGCAAGACATTCTTCAGGACAAGCAGATAGTGACTGCCTTTGAAATTTCCTGCATTGTGGAAATGTCTGCTGCAAACTATGGGCCTGTAGGCTGAAGATGGATGCCCCAACGGTACAGAGGAACTTTGAGTGACTGTCTAGGCAGCGAGATGTCTCTGTCATTTCTAGAGTTTAAAAGTTGCTTTTTTCTTGTTTGCTTAGGTCATATTGTATCTTTTTGGAGTCTTTGATGGAGTTAAGAATAGTTAGTTATAGTTATAGTTTTCCTTAGTTATGATAAAGATTATTGTAATTTTTACTTGATAACTGTTTTGTTATATGTAATTTTGTTATGTTAAAGTTAAAGCCTTCCTTTTTTTATTTTGTTTAAACAGAAAAAGGGGAAATGATGGAGGAAGGTCATTGGCTAATAAAGGAACTGCCTTGGCCCATTTTATTGGTTAGAACATAGGTAGGTGGAGTAAAC
Source organism: Microtus pennsylvanicus (assembly GCF_037038515.1). Taxonomy (NCBI): domain Eukaryota; kingdom Metazoa; phylum Chordata; class Mammalia; order Rodentia; family Cricetidae; genus Microtus; species Microtus pennsylvanicus. Next base: position 33,439,805 of record NC_134580.1, read on the forward strand.
AGAATGGAGTGCTGGGAGGAAGAGGAAGTGAGCTCAGACTTCACAGCTCTCCTCTCTGGAACAGATGCCTCAGAGAGACGCCATGCCCCAGCTCCGACCCAGGATGGACTTAGGCTAGAATCTTCCCGGTAAGACCGGTGCTCACAGATTATTAGAGATGGGTTGATCGGGATATCAGAATTAGCCAGTAAGGGCTAGAGCTAAAGGGCCAAGCAGTGATTAAAAGAATACAGTGTCCGTGTAATTATTTCAGGGCATAAGCTAACCGAGCAGGCGGCTGGGGTGTTGGGGACGCAGCCCCGCCGCCGCTCCTATTACTACACTGGTTATAATAAAAATAATAAAGCAGACTAGAGAGATGGCTCAGTGGTTAAGAGCACTGGCTGCTCTTCCAGAGGTCCTGAGTTCAATTCCCAGTAACCACATGGTAGCTCACAACCATTTCTAGTGGGATCTGATGCTCTATTCTGGCATGAAGGTGTACATGCAGATAAAGCACTCACACTCATACATACAATAAATAAATCTTTTTTTAAAAAAATAAAGCGGCCAGGCAGTGGTGGTGCACGCCTTTGATCCCAGCACTCTGGAGGCAGAGGCAGGCGAATCTCTGTGAGTTCGAGGCCAGCCTGGTCTACAGTGCTAGTTCCAGGACAGGTTCCAAAAGCTACAGAGAAACCCTGTCTCGAAAAACCCAAAAATAAATAAATAAAAAATAAAAAAAATAAAGCACCCTGGGGAAAATGAAAGCATGGCCCAGCACTTAGGCTGAGCCCCCAGGAAACTGAGAAGCTGGTGGTGCCATACAGCCTTGCAACAGCAAACCGAGAGGCTGGTGGTGCCATAAAGCCCTGCAACAGCAAAGCCAACACATCCCTGTCTCGGTGGTGCTGGGGCACAGCCTAGCCTCAGTGCTGAATGATTCTGCCACTTAGCCCAACCTCAACAAGTATTTGTCCTGCCCAGGACCTAAGCTGTTGAGGGGTTGGGGGCTGAGAGAAGAGGTCACCTGTTTCTATTGCCCATTCTCTCAATCTGCCTATTCTGCCATTGTGTGTGCCCGGACTCCTCACACGCTTGCTGTCCTTCCGGACAGTGTTGCCTCTAAGGCCCCCTGCTCACAGTTTCCTGCTTCTGGGTGCCACAGTTAATGTTATGTGGCATTGGGGACCAAACCCAGGGCCTTGTACTTGTTGGGGCAAGTATTATACCAATTGAGCCACATCCCCAGTTTTCTCTTTCCTCCCAGGCCTCTCTAAGAACAGAGGATCTGAGGGTCTGCATTACGGAGCTGAGGTGAACTTGGCTGGGAGAGAAGCCCCTCCCAAACAGCAAGCCAAGCACTGTTCGCTCATTTTCATAAATGACCTGCAGCTCTCGTGCTGCTTCCCAGCCGTGTCCACTAACCAGTGACCTGACAAGGTGGGGTCTTAAGTAATCAGATGAGCACAAACATTTTCAAATGAACCCTTCCTCCAAGTCACCCACACCCAGATGCTCCATTCCCTTGTGAGGGACCCAGAGTTGCTGGGAATAACCCCAACTACTAAGGACTAGGTATCCTTACCTGTGGCCACTTGAAGGGCCAAGTACTTGCCCCTCCCCTTATTCCCTTTCTGGGATACCTAAAGCAGGCCTGGAGGTTGAAAGGATCCAGGCTCCCCAGTCTTCCCACAGAAGGTACAAACTAAAGCCATTAAAGATGCACAGGGTCCTAAAATTACCCATACATTCTTCAGGTTTCTGGGGAGCTCATGGAGCTGAGGGGGAACCCTGTCCTGTCTCAGAACACAACAGGGTAAATGCTGAGCTCGCTCACCACTCGCAGCTTTCTGGAGGTGAGTCTAGCCTGCTGTTTGGAGGGAGTGAGGGTGCTGACTGGAGGCAGAGGGTAAAGCCAGGGAAGCCCAGGCATGCACCTTCCACGCGTTTCCTCAGCCCTTGAATCTGTTTCTCACCTCTGCCTTCCCCTTTTATTCATCTGCTAATTTTCACAGGGATAATCCGTAAATCTGCTTCTTTCTCTCCTCCTCCCCAGGTTTGTACTTTGGTCCCCAAACTACACTAATCCAGCTTTTTGTTTTTTCCTTTTTTTTATTATTATTATTTTTCATTTATTTTACATACCCACCAGTTTCCCTCCCTCAACCCAGCTCTTTAATCCACACCCCAGACTCATCCAGCTTGAGGTTTGAGAAGTGAAGGGCAGGGTGGGGCACAAGGCCCCAGCATGGAACCAGATACAGTGGTACGCACCGAGAATTCCAAAACTTGGGAGGTAGAGATCACTCTTGCCTATATAGTGAGCTTGAACCCCGCCCATGCTCCCCACGGCTGATGAATGGGACATTTTTATGTGTATGATAAACGGAACAAGTATTTCAGAACGAAACTAGGCACGATGGTACATGTCTGTATTCGCAGCTTCAGGAGGCTAAGGCCGAAGAAAAGGGGTGTAGATCCGCCCTAGGCATAGTGAGACCCGCCTCAAAACCTGCTGTCTGCAGAGTCCAAAAACTTCATCTCATGGCAACCCCACAAAGGTTATGAAATTCTTTTTTTTATATTTATTTATTATGTAAACAGTATTCTGTCTGTGTGTATGCCTGCAGGCCAGAAGAGGGCACCAGATCTCATTACAGATGGTTGGGAGCACATGCGGTTGCCGGGAATTGAACTCAGGACCTTTGGAAGAGCAGGCAATGCTCTTAACCACTGAGCCATCTCTCCAGCCCCCGGGTTATGAAATTCTTAAAAGTGGCCATATCAGACTGGAGAAATGCATCAGTGATTAAGAACACTTGCTTTTTGTCTTTGTAAACACGGTTTCTCTGTGTTGGAACTCACGCTTATTATAAACCAGGCTGGCCTCAAGCTCACAGAGATCTGCCTGCCTCTGCCTACCGAGTGCTGGGATTAAAGGTGTATGCCACCACTGCCCAGGTTAAGTAATTATTTTAAAGTGATCATTATTTGGGGTGGGGTGCATGCTTGGCTGAGGCACACGCGGCCCCAGGAACACCTGTTTTACACACCACTGCTAAATGAGGAGATGGAGACTCTGATTCCCAGAAGCAACTTCCCCTTCACTAGAACTCTGAAAAAGAAAGGAAGTGTTCTTCCTCCTTGGATCCCTTTTTCTTAATTCCCTTTATTAGTTCTCTGACACAGAAAGGAAAAAGAACAATTAGGAACCGAGAAAGGGCCATAAGCAGGAAGAGGTGAAGAGGGAAGAAAGAAGCTCCACAGCAGGGCACAGTCACTCTCTCCATCTCCAGCCTCCTACACAGGCCTGAATGAGGCAGTGAGGCAGAAGCTAGAGCAAGGACAGCCAGGCCCAGATCCCTAGGAACTGGGCATCCCTGGCTTCCACCATGAAAGGATTACTGGGCAGGGGGTGGGGAGGCAGGCTGCCTCTGGAGGTGCTGCGGTGTGGAGGAAGTCCTGTTCACCTGCTCCCAAGGCTCCCTACATACTTCCTTCCCTCTCCAAAGGCACAAGGGGCAGCAGGAGGAAAGGGTGAAGTAATAATCCAAACCTTTCGTCTCAGCAGCCCCCAATTAAAATGATCAGCATCTCTTCTTCCCTGGCTTAGAACCAAATGATATCGAACAAGACCTTGGTGATGGAGCTGGCGGCTAGTGGGCAGACATCTTCCTCTCTTAGTCTCGCACAGAAAGACATGCATCTGCTTCCAATCACAGCATGGACCAGAACGAGCTTGTAAAGAGTCCCAGATTGTTGCGAGAAAGATAATTTGATAGGCTGAAATGAAATATCCAAATTAAGGTCGCTTTGGGATTGGGAGGGGTGGAGACATCGGAAATAGGAGAAAAGGACAAGAGACAATTCAGTATACAAAGGGGAACTACCCAGATGAGCCTTCCACCTGACACACCAGGTGGGCTCATGGTTTGCCCTGAGCCACACAACGCCTATGCCACATGCCCACACTCTGACCCCAGCCTTCACCTTGTCTCCTTTCTCCCCTTTCCAATAGGGTCTCTGTGAAGGCTGGCTTGGAACTAAGAGATCCATCTGCCTCTGCCTGAGTGCTGAAGTTAAAAGTGTGCCACCATGCTTTTTTTAAAGATCTTTTTAAACACCATACACGGGGAAGTCAGCTTATGGAGTGGATTTCTCCAGTCACACAGTCCTCTCAAGCACACACACAGGTCACTCCAGGCTTGGGCAGCAGCTCTGGCATGGCTTCCCCTGTTCAGGGTCAGCTCTGACTACTGTGAACACCTGGTTCAGCTTACACTTCCTTCCAACAAGCAGGGAGAGCCTGGGGCTGGCTCCAGCAGGGCAGTGCAGAGCTATGTGCTCAATGAGCCAGGAAACCATGGACCCCCACAGTGAGCCAGGAGAGCATGGATCCCCATAGTGAGTCTCCACTTGCCTCCAGCTGCCAGCACTGCATCCATTTTGTTAGCTTGGTGACTTCCGGACTTTTTCAGAAAACTGAAAGTTTACAAGGGGATGAGTTATGGCAACACAGAACACATCTAAACTGAGTGCCAAGCAGACAAACCCCTTCCCTTACTGAGGGGAGACATACACCAAGGGTGGGAGTACAGGATCAAGCCCCCTCCAACCCCGGAGTTAGTCCTGAGACTCAACGGGCCCAAGGCAGACAAACTGCCCACGGGAAAAGACAATTAGAAAAGGAAGGAAGCAGATCCAATCCTCAGAAGTCGGAAATAAATAATGTCCAGAAAGGCCCATCTCTGAGGTGGACCAAATGGCTCTCCTGTACCATGTTTATGGGGTCATGGACCATTAAGCCAGCCAACCTACAGATGTCTTCATAAGACTTTTACGAGATTAGACTGCAGAGACCCTATAACTCAGCAGCCAGAGAGGAAAACAAGCATGGGGAACTGCAAAGACAAGCTGGTAGCAATCAGGGCTGCTCCAGGGTCTGTCCACCATCATTTAGCCCTGCAAGTTTCTGCCCTGCCCCACCAGGTTCAGGGCCACATCACTTATGTTGCCCAATAAACCCTAGATAATCTCACTTTCCTCTCCTGACCCAATTCACTACTGCGACCCCATTTCTGGTTCACCCGTGTTAATCCTTAGGACACGAGTTTCTTTGGCCTCTGTGAAGCAAACCAAAGATGAGGCAGTTATAGCAAAACCATACTGGGTTTTGTAAACCTTAGACTGTGCTTGGTGTGCTTCAGTAAAGAACAAACCCACAGAGCACCCTGGGCTCTGAAGAACAGATAAATGGAGTCAGGGTCACAGCATGGTCTTCAGGGTTGGCGCCACCTGGTGGTTGTTTGCAGAACCAACAAACCCTTAAGGAAAGTTCTCTTTTATAAAGCTTCAGAAAAACAATGTACCCAGATGTACAGATGGGTTGGGGCTCAGCTCCATGAGTGGGTGCTTACTTAGCACACACAAGGCCCTGGGTTTGATGCTCAGCACCGAGAAAATAGACAACAGCAAAAATATATGACTATTGGCGAACACTCCAGAACCCAAACTGAAAAGGCGTACAGACGACCCAGATCTTGAAACCACCACTCAAGATCCGTATTTGAAAAGCAACCGTTTATTAGAACCAATACAAGAGTATGAAAATGGGGGAAAGGGGGGAGGGAAAGAATGGCGTCTGAATTGAATGTCAGTTGTAAAAAGACAAAAATGTGTTTTTAAACCATTTACACTTAAAATGCAAACATACATATATATATAGACCACTTATACTTAAAGAAATCAAAAGCAGATTGGCTGAAATAAAATCAAGAAACAACCAAAACTCCCCCACAACCAAAAGTCCATTGAGAATTCAATGTCTCACTTCTATTCAGACACCTAGCAACAAGGTATGACCTGTTTCCTACTCAGAATGGCACACTGCTGAGGAAACCCAGTCTCTAGGGTCTCTGGAAGCTCATCCTGTGAGAAAGGGGGAACAAAGCCAGCAGACAGGGCAAGGCAACTGCTTGTTACTACCCGTGCCCAGGACCCGTTAGGAGCAGAGAACACGGAACAGAACCAGAGTGTGGGCCTCCAGGATACCAGGACCTTGTGCTTTTCATGGGTCACCAATCCAGAGTCAAGGAGGGGGACAGCAAAGAGCCCTGTTGGGAAGAGCTACGGGCTGGCTGCCTTACCCTTAAATGAGACGAAAGGGTAAGGCTCTTGAACCCATAAGTGTGCAAACAAGTGTCCAAGATGCCCTCAATCAGAGTTGGACTGTGGACACTGGGAAAGAGGTGACAGATTCCACAGTGAACTGGATGAAGCCTTGAGAACCAATGCTCAATTTTAAATGTTAACACCTGTTTCAAAAAAAAAAAATTCCAAAGTAGCTCTTTTTTGGTGTCCGATGGCAGGTTATGTTGACTGAAAACCATCTGTTTTATGTGAACAGCAGAGGATTAGGAGCATGGAGGAGCAGTGATCTCACTGTCCTGGGATCAGTCTGGAAAATACAACAACAAAATGCTTTGCTCATGAGACACTCAGTAGTGGTTGTAAGTCCATAGGAACAGGACCTTAACCCAACCTACAGAGAAAGACATGCAGTAAACATTCCTGCTTCATGATTCCCTAACCAAAGACTCTTGGGTTTCAAACAGCCTCTTCGTGAATGCAAGAAACACACCCTAGTCCTACCATCCCAAGTCAGTCACAACTATCGAGACTCCAACATTCACAAAACATTGTCAACATCTCAACTAGCAGCTTTGATGAGGGGTGGGGGACAGAAACTTGCCAAGGTCACTAAGTACTTCCAAGCCTGGAAACAGCTCAGTAAGGATAAAAAATGTCGAGGCATCCTCCACAGGCAACCCCAAAGGAGTCGTCAGTTCTGATCTGTAATGCCTCACGACATCCCATGAGGTAGCTCAATATTATCACCCCATTTGACAGATGGGGAACTGAGGCATTGGAAGGAAAGACTTGCCCAAGGTCAGCCACTAAGACACAGCAGGGAGGCTGGCAAGGTCAGTATCCATTAAAACTCACTTGGCCCAGCCAGGCTGTTATTCACCTGGAGTAACTTGAAGAGCCTTGCTTCTGAAGACCACCCTAGTGCTATTTTGAAAATTAGGTTGCATTTTAAACACAAAAATTCAGTTAAGTGAAGGATTAAGACATTGATTTCTCAGTCTTCTACTGAGTAATTCAGGTTCTAAAAATCCAGCAAGCAGCATGGCCCCTAAGTAGGATCAGTAGGCAGGACCTGTCATGTTGTCTGCTCTCTTCCTGTGACACCCAAGGCTGAGCAGCACACCCACGAGCAGTGGCGTCTGCACAAACAACTTCTAACACAGAAGGAACACAGAAACAAACCACCAAGGTAGACAGAAACAAGCTGAGGTCTTCTCCAACCCTTAAAATTCTAGTGGGAAAGCATATGTTCCTATCTTAAAACTATGGGGAGGGGGGGACCACTGCCAGAGCTGGTTGAGAATCAGATCCTAATGTTCCTGGAATTTGAGAATGCTGCCACACAAGGAAACTATTTTTTTTTTAAGAGTTCTTGGAGAATTTCAAAGCAGGACATCCCCTTTCTCCCACAGCCTCTACACTGGTCAAGGACTTGAAGGATGGCACAGCAACACACCAAGCACAATGTGTCACCACGGGCACGCTAAGACTTGACAACAGTGGAGATTTCCCACTAGGGCTGACTGGACTCGACAAATTCAGATGATGGAAATTTAAGGGCTGTGTTTCAGCAATGACAGCTCAGATTCAGTTTGACTGGAAACTCCCCTGACAAACAAAACTCTCTGAGCTAAGAATATCGCTAAGTGGTAGAGCACTTGTCTAGAATGTACAAGGCCCCAAGTCCAACACCCCCTTCCAACACACACACACACACACACACACACACACACACACACACACACGCCTGAATACACGCACCGCCTCATAATCCCAGTGCTCTGGAGGCTGAGGCAGAACTGTAAGCACTGCGGCCAGTCTGGGCTACTAAAAAGAAAAAAAAAATAGTTCTTTAAAAGTGAAATCATCAATTTGAGCTTGGACCAACTATTAGTGTCACAGTTGCCAATGCCAAGGAACATTACAGGAGAGGGAGGGAGAGAGGGAGGGAGGGAGGGAGGGAGGGAAGGAGGGAGAGAGGGAGAGAGGGAGGGAGAGAGAGAGGGAGAGAGGGAGAGAGGGAGAGAGGGAGGGAGAGAGAGAGGGAGAGAGAGAGAGAAAGTTCATTGCATTCAATTTGGCCTAATTTCTTGATAATAGTTTCCTATTAGATTTTCAGATTAATACTGATGGCTCTTACCTAGGCTGTGATAATTAGGTTTTGATCTATTGTGACATTAATGATCACAATCAGTTTACTTTGAAATTGTCTTTAATTAATGGCTCCTTCCTTGTCAGCTTTTGCCTCCAGTACAAGATCTGCCCTTCCTCCACCACTGTGTTTTAACTCCTCTTGCTGACCTCAGAGACAAACAGCATTGGTGGATTACTTCTTCCCATAAAAAAGATTTTGAGATGATGTTAGGTAAAATGAGGGCCAAGAGAAAAGGCAAGAGAATGAACTATCAATGAACAAAAGAGATACCATCTTAGACCAAAGTCAAGCTTGATGCTCAAGTGGCAACACAAAAATAAGATGAGGTAGATTAAAATTCATAAACTTCAGCATAAGCAAAAAGAAACAAGAAACTTCACCTTTTAACTTGTAGAAGTTAGCTGAATTCCTGGGAATTCTGACATCCAACGTCAAGTTATCCAGGCAGAGCCAAGATCCTTCCCTTCTGCTCTCAAGTTATGAGACCTTCAAGAAGGAAGGCCTCCTGGTGCACCCCCTGGACAGATCGTTTGAGGAGCTAGGACACACATTTCTGGGGAGGTTTTTACGTGGGTGACACAGGTGCTGCTTAGGACTGACTCTGGCAGTGCTCGGCTCAGAGGTGACCCCCTAAGCTTCCTTTTAACAAAGCCTCTTGCTTTGGGCTTTAAAGCCAACCAACCCTATGTTGATTTCTCCAAAAGGGATGAAAAATTGAGGAGTATGAACAACTTGCTAAAATACCCACGAAGAAGAAATATCCAGAAGGACCCCTAACACAGCACACTACGGCACCCGCAATGCAGGTGATGCTGCGCACAGCAAAGTGACCACGGTCATGAATGCTTTGGCAGAGTCCAAACGAGCTGAAGGTTCTCGGTGTTCACTTATCTGTGTCCTCTTGGTCATGATAGCATTTCTATTACTTAGTTTTATTTTCTGCAATGCTCTCATGGCCAGTCAACTCAGTTTATCCAAGGCCATAGTTCTTTCTCATAGATGAACCAGTTAATGGCACCCTACTACTCCAGGGTTTTTCCTGTGGGAACCCAGGCTTCATGAATGCTCCATCAGCGCTCTACACTAAATTGCCCATTCAAGACGTGTCCTTATATACATGTTTGTTTCTGCCCCGATCAGAAATTAATATGCATGTGTAGTATTTATTATACAAAACTGTAATGATCAACTCATCCCACACCACCACTGTCAAAGTTCTCTGAGGGGCAAGGGTGTTTGTTGAATGCAATCAATACTAATGTATGCTAATGTGGAATGTGAACCGGACAATGTCAAGCTAGTCAGTCACCCAGTTCACTCCTGCTTCTGTGCAACATGCTTATTAGAGGGCAGACCCAGTAAGAAACATCCAGGACTACACAGAAAGATAAGGGAAAAGGAAAAGAGAAAAGAAATTCAGCATTAGAAAGATGTTTAGAGCCAGGTGGTGGTGGTGGTGGTGCACGATGCCTTTAATCTCATCACTAAGGAGGCATATGTAAATCTCTGTGAGAGGTCAGCCTGGTCTACAAAGTGACTTCCAGGACACCCAGGGCTAAACAAAGAAACCCTGTCTCAAAAACCAAAACCAAACAAACAAATAAAAAACATGATTTGAGGGGCTGGGGAGGAGATAACTCAGCAATCAAGAACACCAACTACTCTTGCAGAGAACACCCACAGAGTGGCTCACTCCTATCCCAGGGGATATGGAACTCTCCTGGGGAACCAGCACCTCTGCAGACAAAAATCCCATATACATAAAATAAGTAACTTAAAAAAAATTTTTTTTGAGCTAGGCATGGTGCCACACAACTGATACCCTGATACCAAACCAAATCAAACCAAACCAAAAAAAACCCTAAATTCAAAGCTGGTCTAAGTAGCCTTTTCTTTATATTCCTTTTAAGATAGGGTCTATGCAGCTCTGGCTGGCCTGGAACTCACTATACAGACCAGGCTGGCTTCCAACTCAGAGATCCAACCCTAAATGCTGGGATTAAAGGTACGTACCTATAAATTGGGAGTTGGAGGCAGAAGGATCAAGAATTCAGGCCCGGAGGTGGTGGCATGTGCCTTTAATTCCAGGATTTAGGAGGCAAAGGCAGGAGGAACTTGGTTCGAGGCCAGCCTGGTCTACAAAAGCTAGTTCCAGAACAGGCTCCAAAGCTACAGAGAAACCCTGTCTCAACAAACAAAACAAAAAACAAATAAACAAACAAGCAAAAAAAAATCACAAGTTGGGGCTAGCCTTGCATATGAGACTTGTCTTTAAAACACCACCACTGGGTGGTGGTGGCACACACCTTTAATCCCAGCACTTGGGAGGCAGAGGCAAGCAGATCTCTCTGAGTTCCAAGCCAGATAAGAGCTAGCTAGCTCTAGGACAGCTAGGACTACAATAGGCCAAGGTAACTTTTAAATCCCGGGACAGGAGGCAGAGATAAATGGATCGTGAGGTTAGGTCAACTGCTCTATAGAGTTCCAGGACAGCCAGGGCTACTTTAAAAAAAAAAAAAAAAAACAACAACAACAAAAAAAAACAACCAACCTGCCAAACAAACCAACCAAAACCAAACACAGTAACAACAAAATGGAGTGTATCAGGGGCATGGGGCATATAAAGATACCAGTTCAGTGGTACAGCATCTGCTTGGCATGTCTAAGCTAGCCCCAGGTTCAATTCCTCGTATCACAAAACTAGTTCTGAAAAGATTTAACACAGGAAAATATACTTAGGTGTTTTGGAGTGTTTCACCTCTGGCTGCTCACTCTTTACAGGGAAGAAATCTATAGGAGATTCTTCTGCCCAAGGCTGCCACATTCTCCAGCAGAAACAAGCAAGCTACTTGGCACCAACAAATGCTAGAGGCACAGGCAGGTGTCTGGCTTCTTGCATCGAGGGCTGAAGACAATACAGTTCTTTATTTCTAGATATAACCAGCAAAAGTACTAAGAGGAAAACAAGAATATTTCGGTAATATTTAGCAGAAAGCTGAGGACAGAAAAGGCAGGGTAGGGCTGGAGAGATGGCTCAGAGGTTAAGAGCATTGCCTGCTCTTCCAAAGGTCCTGAGTTCAATTCCCAGCAACCACATGGTGGCTCACAACCATCTGTAATGGAGTCTTCTGGCTTGCAGGCATACACACAAACAGAATATTGTATACGTAATAAATAATAAAATATTTGGAAAAAAAGTTTAAAAAAAAAAAAAGAAAAGGCAGGGTAAAGTGTATCAACAGTGCTTGGTTCTGTTAAACACCATCTGTTGTCTTAGCAATTATGCACCCTAGGTTTCTCAGGGCCTTCTCTTGACTTTTTTGAATTACAAGGGATTGACCTCTCAACTATAGCCTTGGTTCTTTTTACTTTTTGAGACAGGGTCTCATCAAAGGTTCCCAGCAGGCCTTGAACATACAACACCCCTATATCAGTCTGGGGTTGTGCTTAAGCCACCAGCCTGGCTTAGGAGCAACCTTAGTACCAAATATCACCGTTGTTTGGCCCACAGGCTAAGACTTTGCTTTAAAAAAATTTGGCCAGTCCAATTTACAAGTCTACTACCTACTGACTAACCAGACAGGCGGTCCTTTCCTTCAATCAAGAGACTCAGATCACCTCTGTCCGATTTTCATCCACCCCAGGCATCCCAGGTTGCCCGCATGACAAACCTTTCTAAGCACCACTCTCTTTCTCAACCACAGAACAAAGTCACTGATGCAGCACTTGATTTGGCCTCTAACTCCCTCAGAGAACATGGACTGTAGGGAGAAACTGAGGTACGGGTCAGGTGCCCTTCCCCGACCACATCACCATTCACAGGGTCTTCGAGGCTGACTTCACTGTCTTGTCTGCCACGTCACTGCAACAGCTGCCTTCTCAACTGCGCAGTGTAACTGTTGACATAATTTATACAGAATTCAATCAGCAGCTAGGCAGGAAAGCAATGTTAACAAAAGCTACGACTGGGTCTACGATTTGCTTATCACCTGGCTCATCTGTGGCCTGGAGTTCTCCATCCACCTCTCTCACGACCATGAACAATCCAGAAATGGCTGGATGCTCCAGCCTAGACAGCTACGTTTTAAGAGTAAGAAGCAACAACAGGAGCAGTCTCAGTAGTTGATGAAGTCAGCACTTATTCTTTTTTCCTCAGCTTGGAGCTAGGACAAGAGTACTGAGTTCCAAATCCTTCCTTACTTCCAGTCCTGATTCTCCAGCCTCCTCAACTACCACAAGAATGAAGAGGAGGTGAACATTTCTCAAAGGACAGAAAAGCAAAGTAGAGCCAGAAAATTGTCTCAATAGAATAGCAAAGCAAGAGTAAACCAAAAAGGAAAGTTTGTTTTGAGAGAAGGTTGTGTCAAAAAGCTAGTATTAGGACCTGACACTTTCTGAGATGATAGTCTTCTATGAAAAGACAGTTTTAAAAATAAGATACAACTAAAGCCTGAGAGCAGAGAAGGCGAGGAACATTAATACTTTGTCATGAGACGGTAAAATTACAGATTAGTACTACTGTGAGCATTTAAGAACTGATACTACGGCTAGTAGCTTCTCTCTATGAATTCCCAACTGAAAATAATGGCACGGAAGGGAATGTGAGTCCACTGAGAGGTGAATTTGCTGACACCGCTTTGGTAACAGGAAGCTTTGGGAGGCCATAGAAGTTGGCAGGGTTAGAGGGTGCCCAGCACCTTGGCACAAGCAAGCACCTACATAAATATAGTCTGCATATGAGGGGTGAAAGGAAAGAATACATACAAACCATGCGATACCGAAGACAACTCTCTCTGGCCCCACCCATTATCTTCTTGTACTACAGCTTACAGACTCCACAGTCATCTTGTTATTTGATGACAAACTGATGCCACCGAAAAGAAAAATCAGGAACAAGGCCGAAAACGTTTGAGGGCTAAAGAGAGTGCCTTGACAAATTTAAATGTAAAGTTTCAAGTTCTCAGAAAGACAGAGTTGTTACAATAGGGTAAGTGAGGATGGACGGGGCGGTCCAGAAGACCACAACAAGAACCCTATTATTGTCCTGGCAGAGCTAAATGAAAGTGGAAAAGATACAAGTAGGCCACTGCTATTGGCTTTCTAAAAAAAGGACAATATCCTTTCCACCCTAGTATGTCAAAACAAAGGCCAGCTGGTCATCAATATATTCCAATAACAATCAAGAAACTGAAGTCATCACCATTGTAACAAAATCCCCAGCCTAAAAAGCAACTGGCCTCAAAAATTCGTGACTCTAAGGTAACCTGGGAACAGAAGGAAAAGATAAGGGTAAAGAAAAAACTGGGAATTACACACAGCATGTAAATGCTTGGTTTTCACAGTTACACTTATGGGTCCAACCGTCAGCTATATTACAAGAGAACCAATACCAACACCTCTCCATGAAGCACAGTGTGAGCACATACTTTTATGGATGTGTTTAGGATGGAAAGGGAAGGAGAAGGGAGAGGAGGCAGGAAGGTGAACGTGGTATATACAAAGAGAAATGGCAGAGACCACCCTCCTTTAGCTCTTCGAGCTTTCTTTCTCTTTGTTTTCCGCATCTTCTGGATACGCATGCCACGTCAGTCTCTCTTCATAAAACGCTATCACAATTTGTGGGCACTTCACATTAGCTTCTTTTGCAAGAACCAGGTCAGCTTCATCTGTGTCTTTCCTAGAAAGAAAGGACATAAGACTTAGAAGCAGTGAGACTGAAAATATCTGTCTAAATGTCACTATTTGAATTTAGCCGGCTTGATCTCCTCCTTACACTTTGATCTAAAAGTAAAAGGGATCTTTACATGGCTGGAGCTATAACAGTGGTGGAGCCTCTGTATTTGATCTTTAACATCAAAAAGTAAACAAGAAAGAAAAAGCTGAAGAGACAGCTGCTCTTACAGGACCCAGGTTCAGTGCCTAGCACTCACTCACACAATGGCTCACGACTGTCTCTCCCATTAGCTCTAGAGGATCCAACACCCTAGAGGCTAGAGTTGGCTCAGCATTTAAGAATACATACTACTGTTCACTCGGGAGGCAGAGGCAGAAGGATCTCTGAGTTTGAAGCCAGCTAGGTTTACTGTGAAGGACCCAGGCTCAGTTCCCAGTTCCCATCAACTACATCGCAGCTCACAATGGACTGTAATGTCAGTCCCAGGGGTTCCGGAGCCCTTTTCTGGCTTCTGTAGGCACTGTACACAGATGGTACACATACATACATATTTAAACAAAGCACACATACACATAAAATAAAATGAAACAAAATTTTAAAAAGAAAAGGGAAAGGAAGGGAAAGGAAAAGAACAGTGGAGAGGAAAAGAGCCAGTCAGGCATGGTGAGCATGTGCCTGTAATCCTCTAACTCCAACCCTGGGGAGATAGGGACAGGAGAACAAGTTCAAAGTCCTAGACTATATACACTGAGGTCAAGGTCAGCCTGAGCTAACATTAGACCCTGTCAGAAAAGAAGGGAGAAAGGAAGAGGAAGGACTCCACTTTCTTCTAGAAGTTACTATCACTGATAAAGTAATTTGTGTTTTCTTCAGCCATTAATCTTAACGTCCTTTGTTGAAATTAATTTCTCTTTTAGCTATCTCTCTGTGATCCTAGCCCTCAGGATGGGAATAAGCTTTACCCAGCCCCTTATCCCATGGACATGATTCAGTTCTATGCAAACAGATGTTTAGGAAATGGCTACAAATATTTTACCCCAAATTTATTTTTCTATTATGCATGTTACTATGATACAAAACATAACAAAGCCTGACAATGTCACAAACCCATTCTGAACCACAATCCCCACTTAATATTGACAGTGCCAGTGGTGTTAAGAATTAGACTTAGGAATTCTCAGTTTTACATCCTTTCTTCATAGCAAAGGAACACAACTGTAGAGTGAGGCCCGTCTTCTCTCACCATTTCATTAAGAACATTAAGTCACCACAGGAGTCTGTTGCCCCAATGATCTTTTCTGGTTCCAGTCCTCTCTCAAAGCCCCGAGCGATATCATTGCTCTGCTATAAATAGAACAGGAGAGATTAGAGCTTGTAGAAAGAATAAAAACAAAAAAGGGTTTCTCAGAACAAGTCATAGCCTTTGTTAGCATCGCCTGATACCATCAATTCAGAAAAATTCTTAGAACTCAAGAAACATAATACTAGATCAACCAGTAGCAACAATGTCAAAAGATATTCCTGCAAGAAGATGCAGTGTCTTTCCTGGGATTCCTTGCAATGACCAAAGAGGGCCTGGAAGTCTAGAAAGTCCGAGAGTCTCTGGAGAACCATCTGGTCAGTTCTGTCATCCTAACCCTTACGATCTCTTCAGTACCGCAGGCTGACCTCTCTCTTCTTGTTCCTGAGACACCCAAGCCCATTCTCACTCTCTTAACTTCAGATATGCTTTCTCAACCATAACCTTTTAGACCTTTATCTTAATAGTGACAAACGGTTTTCATATTCCAGTCCTCTATATTATAAAAAAACAGAGACAAGAAGAATGCAAGACCAATACTCTGAAAAGGGAAAATTTTAAAGGTCATAAACACTAGTTTGCATATACTTGGCAGGAGAGTCCCTGGTACCATAGACACACTGTTAGCATTAACTGGGATTGGACTTAAGACTTGAGATACTGTAAACTCATTCATCAGCAACACACACACACACACACAAACTTAAGATATTTCAAAAGAACCAAATCTTGGGTGTGTGATTTCCTAGCATCTCTCTGATCGTCTTACTTTCTTTTGAGATCAAAAGCAGCCATCAAAAGATGGCTCAGTGGGCAAAGGGGCTTGCACGCAAGTCTGACAACCTGAGTTTGATCTCTGGGAGTCACATGGGGGATGGAAAGTACCAACTCCCACATGTTCCTGGACCTCCTGGTACATGAGGCTCCCTAACCCATTGAACAAGTAAATGAAAATTTTAAAACAGAAACACAGAAAGTTTGTACAGTCCTGGTAGTCCCCAAAGATACCAGAAGCCACAACAGAAAAGAAATTCTAGTCATGGACCAATGGGTACTGTATCGTGGATGCTGACTTTTTAAGACACAGACTCTTTGGGGCACTCATGGATGCTGACTTTTTAAGACACAGACTCTTTGGGGCACTCAAGGGGGACAGGTTCCCAGATGCAAACACAGCTGCTCACAGCTGGAATGCTGGCAAAGGGACGAAGTCATCCATTACTGGCGGCTGGAAACAGCCTGTTACAGAGGGAGGGAAATGGAGAAAGAATGTCCAAGCTGCTTGAAAGGAGCCAAGGCAAGGCAAACACAGAAATCATCACAGGCAGTAATCTTAAATCAGACATAAAACTGACTAGGAAATCTCTTCTGCAGTGGTCTAAAGAAATGTAATCTCCTCCATGCCTTAAAAACACTTGGCTATGCCTAGCATGCCAGCTGTCTACCTGACAGGGGCCCCAGACAACTGACGTAAAGGAGGTGTGGAGGGTGTTTTCAAGGTCAGCAGCTCCAGAACTAGACAGACCTGAAGTCCTCTCAAGTGGCCGGGACTCTAAGCCAGATTACTGCCTTTAATAGAACAAAGACCCTGAATTGAAGAGCTGTTTACTGACTCTCACAAATACACAGTTAAAAGTCTTTGGTTGTGTTATTCTGCTATATCAACCTAACTAGAAAAGAACCAACTGACAAAAGCCAGAATACATGGGCTAACAAATGAATTAATGAATGGCTTAGTCAATAAAGGTGCCTGCTCCAAGCCTGCAGACCAGACTAATCTGGTGAAAAGAAGATAACTGACTTTCCCAAGTTTTTCTCTACCCACCACACATGTGCAGTGGTATACACACTCACACACACATACAAAAAAATAATTTTGGTTTTTTTTTTTTCGAGACAGGACTTCTCTGTAGTTTTGGAGCCTGTTCTGGAACTAGCTCTTGTAGACCAGACTGGTCTCGAACTCACAGGGATCCACTTGCCTCTGCCTCCTGAGTGCTAGGATTAAAGGCGTGTGCCACAATCACCCAGCGCAAAAAAATAAAATGTATTAAAATATGTAAATAAAATTTAAAAAGGGCACAGGGAGATTTGAGAGGCAAAGGTAGACAGAGACTGAGGCCAGCAAGGTCTGCACAGTGAGTTTTAGGCCAGGACTACATAGTGAGCCCCTACCTCAAAAAACAAAATAAATAAAATTTAAAGAACCAAAAACATCAAGTCCTATTCTCTTAGAAAATGGAAAATGTTAAAATTCTTTATCAATGGGCTAGAGAGATGGCTCAGAGGTTAAGAGCATTGCCTGCTCTTCCAAAGGTCCAGAGTTCAATTCCCAGCAATCACATGGTGGCTCACAGCCATCTGTAATGGGGTCTGGTGCCCTCCTCTGGCCTGCAGGCATACTCACAGACAGAATATTGTATAGATAATAAATATATAAATGTTTTAAAAAAAATCTTTATCAATATAGTTTATCATAACAATATTCAGACCTTTCCAGAATCTGGCATAAGGCTCCAGCCAGGCATGTTACCCCACCCCTTTAACCCCAGTGCTTAGAAGGATCTGAGTTACACATCAGCCTGGTCTACAGAGAGACCCTGTCTCAAATAAACAAGGAAATGGTTATGAAAATAAAATTAACCAGAGAAAGGAGCCAGACAGAAAAAGCCCTTAGGGGCTGGAGAGATGGCTCAGTGGTTAAGAGCATTGCCTGCTCTTCCAAAGGTCCTGAGTTCAATCCCCAGCAACCACATGGTGGCTCACAACCATCTGTGATGAGGTCTGGTGCCCCCTTCTGGCCTTTAAGCATACACACAGACAGAATATTGTATACATAATAAATAAATAAATAAATAAATTTAAAAAAAAAAAGAAAAGAAAAAGAAAAAGCCCTTAGTCTGAGGCCAAGAGTTATATACAAACCTTTACAGAACCCCAACACCTCAGTCTTCCCACAGAACTCTCAATTTAACTGGTGTAAGGTTCATCTTGGATACTGGAGATCTTTTAAATACCCACTGGGTGTCTCTAAGGTGTAGTCAGAGCTAAGAGTAACAGTACCGACAAATGAGCGTCCAAGTATAATGCAGATAAACAGGAACTTGATGTAGGGATGCTACACAGACTTATACTTCTATTGTAGTAAATTTTAAGAGTATGATATATTCTTCCTAACCTTGAAATAAAACGTAAAGAGGCAAAGCTGGATGGGTAGGGTGGTATAACAAATTTGATATACCCACACAGCAAAGATACAGCAGAAACAAAGAGGCAATATGGTGTTTATGTTACTATAGAAAAATAAAAAAGCAACTGAGTGAAGCCAAACTTCAGAACTAATTTTCAACTAAACTAAACTGCAAACAGACACAAAAGAAGATTTTTTTGTTTTTTTTGATTTTTGAGACAGGGTTTTTGTTGTGGAACTCACTCTAATAGACCAGGCTGACATCAAACTCATTGAGATCTGCCTGCCTCGGCCTCCTGAGTTGGGGATTAAAGGCATGGGCCATCACTGCCCAGTTCTGTTTGTTTTTTTAATAAAGTAAAAATTTATTATTATTGGTGTGTAGGCAGGTGCACATGGAGGTCAAGGACAAACTTTTTAGGAGTCAATTTTCTCCTTCTAAACATGAGGATTTGAACGCAGGCTGTCAGGTTTGGAATAGGCACCTTTACTCCTAAGCCATCTCCTTAGCTACTTTTCCTTCTTTAAGAAGAAAAAAAAATATTAAGAGTCTTCCTTTTGGTGCTAGAGAGTTGCTAAGAGAGTTTGTTGTTCTTCTAGACTCAGAACTTTGGTTCCCAACACTCACTTCAGGGAGCTCGCAACTGCTCTAACTAGCTGTAACTCTAGCTGTAATACCTTCCTCTGAGCTCCTCAGCACCCACAGATACACACACACACACAAACATTGCTATTCACCAAGGAGGCAGTTTTACATTAGTTTTGACACTTTAGTCAGAATCAGCACTACACCAGCTCTCCGTTGCCAGAAGGGGTCACTGTAGTAAACCAGTATACTTCCCTGGAAGTTTTTGTTCAACATACCTTGCAGGTCTGTCCTTAGAAGGAAGAAAACAAACCTAACCCCCCTTTGCATAGCAGGAGCAAAAGGATAGTAGTGAGAGGTGGGAAAAACTTACCTCTCTCTTTTTTTTAGATTTTATATCATCAGCATTGTTAGAGAAACTGGATTTCCTCTTGTTTCCTTCTGACTTCTCTCTGGGCTTGTTGTTTTCACCCTCCTTCATCTTCTTATACTTCTTCATAAACTCAGAAATTAGTTCAGGACAATCCAAGTTCTTTTCAGGTTCCCAAGTATTGTGCTCCCTGAACAATAACAATAACGACCAAAGAAAACGACTGAGAGATGACGATAATGCCCTATTCTTTCTATCTATCTATCTATCTATCTATCTATCTATCTATCTATCTATCTATCTATCTATCTATCTATCTATCCATCCATCCATCCATCCATCCATCCATCCATCCATCCATCTATCTTGGTTTTTTAAGACAGACTCTCTCTGTGTAAGTGTCCTGGAACTCACCTTGTAAACCAGGCTGGCCTTGAACTCACTGAGATTCGTTGTCCTCTGCCTCCCAAGTGCTGGGATTAAAGGTGTGCACCACCACCACCACCCAGCCCCCCCCCCCCGTTTGTCTGTCTCTGGTTTGGATAATGCCCTATTTTTACACACTTACCATCTCTGCAAAACTTAAGACTGATAAGCTTATTTTAAAGAGGACACGTAATAAATATTTAACAAGAGGCTTGGGGTATATAGTTCAGTTGTAAGGTACTTGCCTAGCACATGTAATGCCAACCCCCAGCTCTGCAGAGAAAAAAAAAAATCCAACAAATTTGATCTTATTTCACTGAAGAAACTTGGGGAAAATATGTTCACACAAAGTTGTGTGAAGAATCATGGCTGCTTTTAATCCCAGCACTTGGGAGGCAGAGGCAGGCGGATCTCTGTGAGTTCGAGACCAGCCTGGTCTACAGAGCTAGTTCCAGGACAGGCTCCAAAACCACAGAAAAACCCTGTCTCGAAAAACCACAAAAAAAAAAAAAAAAAAGGAAAGAATCATGGCTGCTGGGATTGGTGGCACCCACCTTTAATCCCAGCACCTGGGAGGCTGAGGCAGGCGGATCCCAGAGTTCGAGGCCAGCCTGGTCTATAAAGTGAGTTTCAGGACAACCAGGACTACACAGAGAAACCCTTTTTTTGTGGTCCAGGGGAATAATTATTAAATTATTACAAAAGAAGCGTTATTTTTAGGGCTGGGGAATCAAACCTAAACCTTGATTTTATGTTAATCCGTAACCCTGTAGCAACATTTTAATAGTCCAAACAAAAAAACCCAAATGCTCATCAACTGACAATAAACAAACAAGATGTAGTGCAACTATAAGAGAACAGAATCCAGCAACAGAAAGAAACAACTGCTCTACAATGGGCGCGTTGTAACAGTCTCACAGATCTACAAATGTTGACCAAAAGAACAAAAACAACTGAACCAGGTACAGGGTAGACACATTTAATCCCAGCACTCAGGAGTTTGAGGCCAGGGTTAACAGAGAAACCCTGTCTTACTTATCTCAAAAATAAAACAGAAAACATCAAATTGTACAATTTCAGTGGGCGACTTTTCTTTTTTGGGGGCTGTCATGGAACTCACTCTGTTGAACAGGCTGGCATCAAACTCAGAGAACTGCCTGCTTCTGCCTCCTTAGTGCTGGGACTAAAGGTGTGCACCACTACTACCAGGTGTGAGTGGTACTCTTATGATACATAAATTACACCATAATAAACCTTTTTAAAACTCCCAGTTTTGGGGCTGGAGAGATGGCTGAGTGGTTAAGAGTGCTTGTTACTCTTGCAGAGGACCTGAACATCTGTGACTCCAATTATAGGGAATCTAGTGCCTTCTGAGGCACCTGCACAGCATTCACACCCCTCACAGACAGGCAAGGAGGCAGGCAGGTACACACACAATTGAAAAATAAAACAAAAAAAACAATAAGCAAACCCAGTCTATAAAGTGGGCAAATAGCTCAGTGGTAAGCATGTTTGTTCCAGTCATAAGTCAGGCTCATGGGTTCAATCCATTGCACAGCTTCCCAACAAAAAAAAAAAAAAAAAAAAAAACAAATTTAACTGCTTAATTAAGTGCGTAAAGAGTGTGGTTTTATACACACATCAGTAGCCTGCAGAAATAGGTTAACTTAATAAAGTTACTGTCAGGGACCAAAGGCCCCAACATACAAACTATCTTTCCCTATCTGGACGGGTACCGAGGTGTGAGAAATAACCAGACACAGTTCAAACCATCATCACGGAAGGGCATCTCAGGCTTCTCCCCATCCTCAAGATCTACCCGCACAAAACATCTCTTATCCCCCCACCCACCCACCCAAGGTGGATACCTCATTAATATTTTCTTTGGGGAGGGGGGCGCAGGGCTAGGGAAACACCTGCAACTGAGTCAACAGCTTCGCCAAACACCTCTCCCCAGGAGATCTACATTTCTAACAAAGGAGATAGGAGCAGCACATCCTGGCTTTTGTTAGGGCAGTGACAGCCTGTCTGCACTACGTGACCACCTCAGGCAGGGCCTATGGCTTCAGAGCCTGGCTGCCGCACCATATTAGAAATAATGGGCCTACAAGTTACATACCTCCAATTTCTATTTGCGGTAGATGTTATTTGTAACCAAACTCTAGCAAGTAAGAGGTGGAATGCATTAATTCAAATGAGATACTTAAGTTGTGTGTGTGCGCACGTGCGAGGGTGCACACATACATACACACAATCTCAAACAGTATGATCAGACAAAACAGGAAGCCCTATGGTGTAGAAAACAGTTTTTGGGGGAAGAGGGCCTCATGTAGCCCAGGCTGGTCTCAAACTATGTAGTCAAGGATAACTTTGAACTTCTCTCCCTTCTGAACACTGGGTTCACAGGCACGTGGCTCCACACCTCCTCTTTGTGGCACCGGGCCCAGCTCAGGGCTCTAGCTATCTCAAGCAAACATTCTACTGAGACATATTCCCAGCCTTCTCTATGGGTTTCTATTTATTTTGTTTTTGTTATTTCATCTAACCCAGGGTCTCTACCTGCCTTGCTAGGTAGACCAGGATGGCCTCTAATAGATTCGACTGTCTCTGCTGAGATTAGGAGTACACTGCCACATGCACCTATTCCCTGAATTTTTAAAGTCTTACAATGTAGCCCAAGATGGTCTTGAACTCTCGGCAGTTCTCTCTCTCTCTCTCTCTCTCTCTCTCTCTCTCTCTCTCTCTCTCTCTCTCTTTTTGGTTTTTCGAGACAGGGTTTCTCTGTAGCTATGGAGCCTGTCCTGAAACTAGCTCTTGTAGACCAGGCTGGCCTCGAACTCAGAGATCCGCCTGTCTCTGCCTCCCAAGTGCTGGGATTAAAGGTGTGCGCCACCACCGCCCGGCTCGGCAGTTCTCTTGACTCAGCCTTCCAAATAGATTATAGGAAAGAACCAACATGTGTGTTTCAATTTTGATATTCTCAAGGTTGTCCTCTGTATTTTCTATTTATAGCACGGGTTCTAGAAAGTTAAAACTACAACAATCTTGTGAAATTACAGCAAGAAAACTATTACCCCTTTCCCTACCCAGAGGCATAATTCTTTGGTTAGACAGGAAATACAAGTTTGTTTTTATCTGAGACACACGTGTAACCTGTAATGAATCACAGAAGCAAACAATAAGTCTGTAAGCCACACAAGCAGCATCTGTAACCCGCACTTAGCTTGACAAAAGTTGCTAAAAAGAAACCTTGGGTTCAAAGGCTGAATGGTGCTAGCTAGTGACGTTTCTGTGGGAAACAGATTCTACTGCGGCAGTGCAGAAGTGGCTGGGCAGTGGTGATGCACGTCTTTAATCCCAGCACCCGGTAGGCAGAGACAGGCGGATCTTTGTGAATTCGAGGTCAGCCTGGTCTGAGCTAGTTCCAGGACAGGCTCCAAAGCCACAGAGAAACCCTGTCTGGAGAAGAGACTCAGTGATTTAGAGCACTTGTTCTTGTAGAGGACCTGGATGTGATTCCCAGTGCCTACATGGTAGCTTACAATCATTATTTTTATTATTTTATGTGCATTGAATTTTGCCTACATGTATGTCTGAGTTAGGGTCTCAGGTCTTGGAGTTACAGAGAGCTGTGAGCTGCCATGTGGGTGCCGGGATTTGAAGCTGGAAGAGCAGTCAGTGCTCTTTAACCACGGAGCCATCTTCCCAGCCCCCTGTTCCTTCCTCTGACAAGGCACGTACAATATACAAGCTATACATTCAGGCAAAGAATTCATAAACATAAGTCTTTTTTTGTTTTGAGAGACAGTGTTTCTCTGTGGAGTTTTGGAGCCTGTCCTGGAACAAGACCAGGCTGGCCTTGAACTCACAGAGATCTACCTGTCTTCTCTCTGCCTCCTAGGTGCTGGGATTAAAGGCATGCACTACCACCCGGTTTCTATGGCAAACTACTGTGGCTACTGGGATTAAATGTGTGCGTCACCAATGCCTGATCTGTAAGGCTGATCTTTTTACTCTCTGAACTTTAGGTCAAACCCCAATATCTGTCTCTGAGTTTTTATTAATCATGCTACAATTGGCACCCAACATTTGGGGTATGAATTTGGGGTACCAAATTCAGGATCAAACCCGAATGTGCCAGGTGAAAGCACTCTAATCCTAAGCTACACCCACCTCTTATCCCTACTTTATTTTATTTGGTTTTTCAAGACAGAGTTTCTCTGTAGTAGCTCTGAAGCCTGTCCTGAAACTTACTCTGTAGACCCGACTGGCCCCAAACTCACAGAGGACGTCTCTGCCTCCCAAGTGCTGGGATTAAAAGCATGTGCCACCACTGCCCGGCTTATTCCTATTTTATTAAAGGAGAAAAAAATGATTATGAAATTAGTCAATGGACTGCAGAAATGGCTCAGTGTTTGAGAGCACTGCCTGCTTTCCCAGAGAACCATGGTTTGGTTCCCAGCACTCACCTGCATCTGTAACTCCTGTTCTAACTGCTGCGATGCCCTCTCTGGACCGTGGGGACCAGACAACACAAATGCAGTGCACAGATACAAATGCAGGCAAGCCACTCACAAACACAAAATAACAAAAGTTTTAATTTTTTGATTTTTCAAGACAGGGTTTCTCTTTTGAGTCCTGGCTGTCCTGGAACTTCCTTTATAGACCAGGCTGGCCTTGAAGTCACAGACAGCCTCCTGCCTCTGCCCTCCCCCCCTTTACCCTGCCCCCATGCTGGGAACAAAGGTGTGTACCAACACTACCTGGCAAGAAAAGAATTTCTTAAATAACAATAATAAAAGAAATCAGGTGAGCTCATCCACCTCTATCTAAAAGGGTGGAGTAAGAATCTGATCCAGAAAATCTGGCTCCCAAGTCTGTGCTCCCAAGCATTCCTTACATTATCCCTCAAAATAAAATCATTAAACATCAGCTCCATGGTGGGGAGATTATGTGGTCTGCTGCTTCTCTTGAGTCTTATTTTGGGTGTAAATGGGAAAAAGGTAGACACTGGCTCGTGGGCAAATAAACTAAAGGTTTCTCTACAGAGTTCTAACGCCTGGAAAAGAAAGCACTTACTCAGAAAAGCCTTTCCACTTCAACAGGTACTCCACTTGCCCCTTAACCATGCGCCTGTCTAACACCTTCTCCACGACGTACT
Organism: Microtus pennsylvanicus; assembly: GCF_037038515.1. Taxonomy (NCBI): domain Eukaryota; kingdom Metazoa; phylum Chordata; class Mammalia; order Rodentia; family Cricetidae; genus Microtus; species Microtus pennsylvanicus. The sequence goes on from NC_134580.1 coordinate 33,464,799, forward strand.
CCTCCTCATCCTCTGAGGAAGAACTGTCAGCTGTCCTCTTGGTTTTCTTTCCCATGTCGCACGCTGATTCACCTGCAGGACTAAGGCCACCAGGTTCCTGAGAAGGGAAAGACAAAATGGTCACAATCCGCGAGGGTTAAAACTGTCACTTCTTGATGGAATCGAGGGCACACGTCAACCCTACCCTTCTTTTTGTGTATACAATTATTCTAAGACAGGGCTAAATTTATTTTGTAAATGGGTCAATCTGCGCATTTCCCTAACAACAACTTCTCTTCAGATGAAAAGATCAAAAATTATCAGATGGTACAATTGTTTAACTCCCTTAATTTCATATTCTAAAAAGGCAAATAGCATGGTATGTTACTCTTCACTGTTTCTGCATCTACTTGTGAGCCAGGAACTCAAAGAGAAATGTGGGAAACCTTCAATTAAAGGAACCAAGACAAAATAAAAATCTTTTCCTCCAAGGTGACTAAAGGTCTTTATAAAAAAATGAAGAAAAAGAAGAAAGAAACCTTCCCCCTCAAAACACTGAAAAGTAACTTTTCTGTTCTCTGAGCAGCACACGTAGCACACACACACACAGAGCACACACGCACAGCGCACATACACACAGCGCACATACACACAGCACACATACACACAGAGCACACACGCAGCACACATACACAAAGCACACATACACAGAGCGCACACACACAGAGCACACACACACAGAGCACACACACGCAGCACACATACACAAAGCACACATACACAGAGCGCACACACACAGAGCACACACACACAGAGCACACACACGCAGCACACATACACAGAGCACACACACGCAGCACACACACACAGAGCACACACACGCAGCACACACACACAGAGCACACACACACAGAGCACACACACGCAGCACACATACACAGAGCACACACACGCAGCACACACACACAGAGCACACACACACAGAGCACACACACGTAGCACACATACACAGAGCACACACACAGCACACACACACCTAGGCCATCTCTAGGCCACATTTCTAGTGACTTGGTACATTTTCCTTAAAATGCTTGAACCCGTCCTTTCAGCGTGTCCATCAGCTCACAAAAGCAAGGCTAACAGCTCAGACACACTAAGCCTCCTTTTTAGCAAGCTCATTTGGGAATAGAAAGGAAGAGCCAGGCGGTGGTGGCGCACGCCTTTAATCCCAGCACTCGGGAGGCAGAGGCGGGTGGATCTCTGTGAGTTCGAGGTCAGCCTGGTCTACAAAAACTAGTTCCAGGACAGGAACCAAAAGCTACGGAGAAACCCTGTCTCGAAAATCAAACCAACCAACAACAACAACAAAAAAAGGGAAAAATAAAAAAAAAGAAGGGCAGAGGAAAAAGTTTAAAATTAGTTACTGGACTAGCCTGTAATTCCCAGGGCTCAACTAATCCAAATAGTTAGAAGGTACCTTGCCTCTTAACTGAGGCTGACTTCGGGCCAAAGGAAGAGGAGGGGGAAAAGTCTGGCCCCAGCCTCTGCATCAACATGCAGCTCCTCAGAACACAGCGGACTATTCATTGCCCAGGAAAGCCAGAGCAATGCAGCAAATGGAAACTGAGTTAAGCTCAGAAATATGCATGTCAGGGGTGCTCAACAGAGAATCTAGTTTTTAAAATTCCCACACTGTTGAACCATAGTCCTATAGTCTGGATTAGCAAATAGCAGGAATTAGTATTTTAGTTGACTCCATTGTCATTTTGCTATAAATCTCTAAACCTGTTTTTCAGAGCATTCCCATCCTGGCCAGAAAGTCAACCACAGGAATAGAAAGGGCAACTAATTTCACAATTTTCAAGTCAAAGAAGCAGAAGTTGTATTTATCAATTTATTTTGAATTAGTAATTTAAGAAACCATTACAGCAATATAGTGTTAACAATCCTACGTACAGAACTTATTAGCACTAGGTAGGCCAGCCTCAGAAATTGCTTGTATTAATTTTTGACCTATAATAACTTTATTTGAGAAGGCACGGGGGAATGTAGGTATAAGATTTTCAAATAATCTTTTCATTAATTTAGAAGACTCCCAGGCATCAAAAAAATTTTATATATATATATATATGGTTTATTTAAAATGAACAGCCACCGACCTCACCAGACAGGAAATGTCATGTTCCAGTGAGAGTACCCCACCCCCACCCCCACTCACCTTGGAATTTCCGTGAGCTGAGCAGTTTAGGTCAGAGCGCTGGGTTAAAACCAGCCCCATGTTGGAAGCATGCAGCTAAGCATTGTGGCTATGGCCTTCCCTGCCTCACCAGGAAAAAAAAAAAACAAGGATTTACATATGTGTTCTACAGTTTGAGGGAGGAAGAGAATTTTTTTCTTTATACCTTCATGCTGAAGAAAAGCCCTAAGTAGATCAATAGGGGTTCCGTCCCTTACCTACCGGATCGCCCCAGTTCGTTCTTTCCCTCTGGGCTAACAGGAGGGGCCTCCCCTCCCAGGTCTGGGGCTTGGCGGGCTGGCAGCTCCCCCGCCCCCACGCAGCTGCCTGGGCTCCACTGCGCAGCTGTCCCAGTCCGTTACCATGGCAACTGGCAGCCTTACTAGACTAAGAGGGAGAGGCAAATGAAAAAGTTAAAAGGCTTAACTTTCCTTTTCACTGCAGACTGGGTGGAGAAGTTGGAAGGTACCTCCCTTGGCCCTAAGGCCAAGGCTTTCAGAGCTCAGGGGAGTTAGTTCTTTGATTTAAAGTCCAAAATTTAGGCTTATTCCTCTAAAAGCTGTGAGTTAATCAATAGCATTTTAGGACCACCTAACAGGATCACAGTTCACTGGCAGGGGGGAGGGGTAAGAGTAGGCTCTTACAACCACCCTCCTCTGGACGCACTTTGGACAAAGCTTTTCCCACCGTCTGTCACTGTACAGTTAATTAAAATTGCTTGAGGGAAAGAAGCAACAGGAAAAGGGAGAGGGGGAAGTACTTTAATGATACTATGTCACTTTTCTTGTTCGAGAGAATTACAACAGAACTAGAACCCAAAGACTTAAAACAATAGCTGGGTATGCATCCAGGGCCTTATATAGACTACTGAGCTACATCCCAACTCACAAAAGAACCCTTCAACTGAATTTACAGGTGAGAAAAATTAGTCCTTTAGTTTTTTTCTTTTCTTTTCTTTTTTTTTAAGTACCTGGAGGGACAGCCGTGGGTGCTGGGAACCGAACTCTTATATTTTTGGTTGTGAGCCTAGCCTTTAACGGCTGAGCCATCCCTCCAGGCCTAGTCCTTTAGTTTAAAAAGAAAAAAATAGGGTGAGCAAGTTGGCCACAGCCATTATGGTTAAATTGAAGTATTTTGTTAGTTATGCCTGTTGGTTTTTCTTGTAATGCTATAAAATAGACTTTTAGCAATTTATATTAGTAATCCTAAAACCTAAGGAAAGGAGGACTTAATAATAACAGGAAGCAGAAGATTAAGCACGACGAACCACATAGCTGGTTCATGGCCAGCCTGTGTCACATGACACCAGATTACAATACATGGTGTTCTTTCACCTGACTGCAACAAACATCTTAGAGATCCAAAACTGTATTTGCTCCACATTCAGAAATTTAAAACTTTGTGGTGCCAGACCCTCCTCATGCATGCTAAGGCTGCTTCCACCGGAGAACACGAAAAAAAAGGTGGGCTTTACTTTGTCAGGGGCCAGAGAGATGGATAAATCAATGATTTTAAACACTTACTGCTCTTGTGGAGAGGACCAGGGTTCAGCTCCCAGCACCCAGAGTACCTCACAACCACCTGTAACTCCAGTCCCATGGGATCTGACACCCTCGTCTAGCATCTGAGGGCAACAGGCATGTATGTGGTATACAGACATATATGCAAGCAAACATTCATACACATAAAATTTAAAAAACATAAAAAAAACCCAAGAACAAGTCACCATACCATAGAGATACACTACAACCATGTTTATGGCAATGCTATCCATAACAGCTAAAATACAGAACCTAGGCATCCAGCAACAGAGGAGTGGGTAAATAAAATGCATATATACACAATGAAATCTTTTTCAGACACGAAGAATAAAGTTATATCATTTTCAGGAAAATGGATGTAACTGGAGATAATCATATAAAAACAAGCCAGTCTCAGAAAGATAAATATAGTATGTTCTCTCAACGGTGGCTCCTAGTTCTAATAGAAACATATAAAATCATGTATGTAGAACTAAACCTGTATAAGGGGAGAAAAGGCACTAAAAGAGAGGGGAGAGAAATGGGAGGACAATATATCACACATACCTGTATAAAAACCTAAGAAATGAAGGCCTGCCTTACCAGGTGGTACACACCTTCACTCACAGTACCCAAGATCTCTCAGTTTAAGGCCAATGGGTGGGGGGAGCTTCGAAAGTAGAAAATGGTGGTTATTTTGGCCATCAAACAGAAGTATCAGGGGCTGGGCAACAGTGGCACATACCTTTACATATATATTTATTTATTCTGTCTCTCTGTGTGTGTGTGTATTTGTGTCCTGCCCAAAAGAGGGCATCTGTTTCCCTGGCTGTCTTGGAACTCACCATTTAAACCAAACTGGCCTTGAACTCACACATCTCTGTCTGTCTGCCTCTGCCTCCTAGGTGCTGGGATTAGAGGTGTGTACCGCTATGTCGAGCACCATCACAGCCTTTTAACCTATATATCTATATCCAGATGGATGCCTGCAATACCATGGTGTGCTTATGGAGCTGATTTTCTCCTCCTACTATGTGAGTTCCAGACATTGAATGAAGCTTATCAGGCTGAGCAGCAGACTCCTTTGCCCAGAGCTATTTCCCCAAACAGTGTGCAGTGTGCAGTGTTCTGCGGGACTGCCATCATTCAAAAGGTGGAAGAGAAAACCACCACTAGCTCACACATGTGAGGCCCATCAGGGCTACAATGATTGCCATAAAAACTAAAGAGGTCTTGAGACAATGGTTCAGCGGTTAAGGGCTTGCTGCTGCTCTTCGGAGGCTAAGTTCTCAGCACCCATAACTACCTGTAATTCCAGCTCCAGGGGATCTGATGTCCTCTTCTAGCTTCCATGAGCACCCCAAGCACACACACAAAAGCAAAAAACTTTCTTTAACCAACTCTTTTTTCTTTTCTTTTCGAGAACAGGGTCTGTGTAGCTCTGGTTGTCCTCAAATTCACAGAGCTCCACTTCCCTCTGCCACCTACCACCCCAGGGCTGGGACTAAATATGTGCACTGTCGTGCCTGTCCTCACCTCTTGTATTTAAGAAATGTGAAAATATCACTAGAGAAATTAAAATAGGGTCAAGGTAGTAACTTGCTAGGCACAACTGATCTTGAACAACTAAGCTTTCTACCCAATCTCAGTACCACTGAAACAGGACAAACAGCTGGGAGCAGCAGCAAAGGCCTGCGGTCCCAGCACTTGGAGAGCAGAGTCAGGGCCAGGTGGGCTCATTGTTAAAAGCCAGCCTTGTTTACAGAGTGAATTCCAGGCCAGTCAGAGATACATAGCAAGATCTTGTCTCAGAAGAAAAAAGAAAACAGAAAAGAAAAGAAAATCCAGGATTGGAGATAGCTCAGCAGTGAAGAGCACCCACAGAGTGGCTTACAATATCTCTTAACTCCAGACCCAGGGTCTGACATCCTCTTTTGGCCTCTGCCAGCACAAGGGGTCCACAAACACACTCATAAGCAAAACATTGATACATATAAAATAAAAATAAATCTTGAAAAGAAAAACCTTGAGTAATAAATCCCCACGGCCTACCCAATAAGAAAAGAATTGAACTCATATTGAAAGAGCTCTATCATAGGCAGCCATTAAGATGGCTCAGCTGCTATGCAAGCCTGATGATGACCCAAGTGTGATCTCCAGATCCCAAGGTGGAAGGAGAGCACTGAGACTACAAAGTTGTCTTCTGACTTCACACATTTGCCATGGTGTGCATCCCTAGCCACACAGCAGACACACGTGTGTACATGCACACACAAACACACAACAGCGTACAAAATATTCTTGTTATCTACCTTTACCTTTATAAAACACCAGGAAATAAAAGGTTCAGATGTACTAACTCCCATTCATCTAAAGCAGAACAGGCTGAAGGACATGTGAGTCAAGGCCCCTCTCTCTATGGGAAATGGGTTTTGTAACAGCTGACAAATCAAATTGGCCTGATGCCAGGAATCAGAGTCCAACCATAATATTCTTTAAAGAATGGTGTGCAACTGTCTTGTAAATCTCCTGAGCAGACTCAGACCAGAAGCTGGCTAGGATGACGACGACACAGTTCTGATGGAATGCGTCTATCTTAACCTTGAAGTTCCAGATCTGCTCAGGACCAGCAGTGAGAAATGAGAACTGCAACCAGACATGGGAGGGGACATAATTCTCTTTTAGACAGTGCAACCCAGTGTATTAGGGTCAAATGAAACACAAAGCCAATCGGAAAATTTAAGGCTAGAGCCTGGACCAGATAAAGCATCAAGGCTGGTGGTTCAAGCTGAGCCTGGAAGGGAGGAGCATTCTGGTATGAGAAATGAGATCTGGGTGGCAGGATGAGGAGCAATTGAAGCAGAATCCTGATACTATGGCAGAACAAGAGAGAACGAGCTTTATCCTTATGGAAATCTTCGTGGGAAGGGGTGAGAACTCTCAAATTTCTGGAGAGCCTTTTAAAGGGAAACAGCTTTCAGTCATTTCTAGTAAAGGATTATACACCATAGACTGCAGCAACTAGAACCATAGGACCAAAAGAAGAGCTCCAACAGACCTTCCCAGGCAAATTCACATTATAGGTTCCTCAACAAGTGAACAGAAGTCAGTCCTGGAAAAACATCAAAGAATTTCATGGTCAAGCAGAGTCACACTGATTCCAAACCATTGACAAGGGATTCTTTTTTCGTTGTTTTGTTTTTCAAAACAAGGTTTCTCTGTGCAACAGCCCTGGCTATCCTGGAACTCACAGAGGTCGTCTGCCTCTCCCTACCAAGTGCTGAGAGTAAAGGGGTGCACACCACCGCCTGGTGACAAGGGATTCTTTAACGGATGAAATCTTTAAAAATCATGGTGGTGGTAGCACACACCTTTAAACCCAATACTCAGAGGGCAGAGGGAAATGGATCTCTGTAAGTTTGAGGCCAGTCTGGTCTATTCAGAACTAGTTCGAGGACAGCGAGGGCAACACAGAGAAACTCTGTCTCGAAACTGCCCCCATACACACAAACAAAAAAAGTGTGGGGGAGGGGACATGCAGAAAGAAGAGAAGAGAAGGAATACAATTCTACTTAAGATTAAGGCAAAAAACAAACAAACAAACCAAAAAACACTTAAAATCGGGGCTGGGGAGATGGCTCAGTGGTTAAGAGCATTCATTGCCTGCTCTTCCAAAGGTCCTGAGTTCAATTCCCAGCAACCACATGGTGGCTCACAACCATCTGTAACGAGGTCTGGTGCCCTCTTCTGGCTAACTGTATACATAATAAATAAATAAATATTTAAAAAAAAAAAACACTTAAAATCCGTTGGTCCTAGCTGGGCGATGGTGGAGCACGCCTTTAATCCCAGCACTTGGGAGGCAGAGGCAGGTGGATCTTTGTGAGTTCGAGGCCAACCTGGTCTACAAGAGCTAGTTCCAGGACAGGCTCCAAAACCACAGAGAAACCCTGTCTCGAAAAAAACAAAAACAAAAAATCAAAATCCATTGGTCCTTATCAATTCAAAACAGTAGGTATAATGGCCAGCAGTCAGTATTAACTAATCACGGAACTAAAGCCACCCACAAGTCCCTGGTGTCAGAGTCTGCTCCAGCCCCTCCATCCTGTTTGCTACTTTTCAATACCAGCTGTCCTGGCCTTTTTTTTTTTAAAGGATCATGAAACATCAGGTGCATTTTTTTCCATTACCAATTAAAGAACAAAAGTGATAGAGATGATAACTGATAAAATTATTCACTGCATCACTCACCAAATTATTCGGAAGTGGTATCCAGATGGATTATCAATGAATTCTCCATTTTTGAATCACAGTAAGAATTCTGTAAGCCAGCTCAGGATGACTTGGGATGCAGAGAAAGGAGAATCTCTGTAAGTTTGAGCCCAGCCTGGTCTACAAAGCAATTTCTCGGACAGCCAGGGCTATTACACAGAGAAGCCCTGTTTCGAAAAACAAAAAAAGTAACAAAATTTTTCCAGACAGCAAGCCCCAGCTAAAAAGCAGAGGAAGAGAAAACACATACAAAGCTCACCTTTATCATACAATATGCTATTGACCAGTGGCTTCGCATGGCACAGGCTTTTGTTTTTGAGACAAGGTCTCATTTTGTCTCACCCTTTAGATGGACAAGTCTTGTTTGTGTTTCCAGAGCACTGGGGTTACAGGTATTACCCAGTCTCCTTTTTTTCTTCCAGATTAAGACATAGACCACCTGTTAAAGGCCATTCTGTAATTCCACTGGGGATGTATGTGCCTCCTCCCCAAATCTGACCTTGGGGGTTAAAGATAATCCCAGCACTTGGGAGGCAGAGGCAGGCAGACCTCTGTGTGTTCAAGGCCAGTCTGGTCTACAGAGTGAGTTCCAGGGAAGCCAAGACTACACAAAGAACCCCCCTAAAAAGATATATTAATATAGACTTAAGCTCAGAGAAAAGAAAGACAGCTTTAAGAAGCACATGGTGGGGGTTGGGGGTGAATAAGGCATAATCAAGACTGGGTTTGGGTCCTCAGCAGACACTGACCCTGACCATTATTATTTATGATGAACGTGGACTACAATCTCAATTCTCAGAACAGCTTGACACATCGGTCTGATAAACTGGTATTTTTAGCAACACACACAAATTCTTATCTCAAATAAAGGTTATTTGAACTTTTGTTCCCTATTATTAAAATCTACTGAATTTCTCCTCTTAAGTGTAAGCTGTAATGAAGTTTGGTTAGGGTACTGGGAAGTCAATCCTTGGGCAGATACTGTATCCTCAACTGCTCCAAGATTTATGAGAAAGTAGAACTTGGCATCATCATTGAAATGTTTCTCAAATGGTAACTCAGGAATGTCCTTATCTTAAAGCCCCACTCTCAAGGGGGTGTTAATTCCATACTCACTCCTCTTTCAATGTGATGAAACATGAACTAATAAACCTGCCACCTTACAGACACAGACACACACCACATCCTGCGATTTCATCATAAATAAATCTTAAGAAAAATGGGCAACAAAAATGTTTGGGTAGATTACCATGAATTTATGAATATCACTTTGACAGATCATCTGAGGCCAGGTGTAGTGGTACACATATAATCCCAGCACTCTGAAGACAGAGGCAGATACATCTTTTTGAGTTTGAGGTCATCCTGGTCTATTCAGTGAGTTCCAAGTCAGCCAGAGTTACACAGCAGACCCTGTTTCCAAAAACAAACAAACAAACAGCCCTTTGTCTAAATAAAACTATGAGCATGCATAAAACACTTTGCAATCATCCAACCTTGGGGCGGTGGTGCGCACGCCTTTAATGTCAGCACTAGGGAGGCAGAGACAGGCGAAAATCTGTGAGTTCAAAGCCAGCTCCGGAACAGCCAGGAATACACAGAGAAATCCTATCTCAAAAAAACCAAAAACCAAACAAAATACCAGTCATAAAGTTCAGTCTTTTATCCTGGTGTTGTTTCCAGTTTTTAGACTTAAATGGCTTAGGGCTTAGAAAGACCCCTTCAGGTCATTTCAACTCATCATCTATTTTTAAGGAAGAGCCTATATAGACTAAGGCAATTTAGATTTGCTCAATAATCTGTTTAGCAAAGACATAAAAATTAACTTACATAACCACAATCTAAAATGTTTCTACTTTAACTGTTGAGAATATTTATAAGTCTATATACTACAATCTGATTAATACACGCTGACAAGAAAGGAATCTTTACATGATTAAAGTAAAAAACACCTCAGACTGGTAAACTTCCATGAATAAAGAGAGCATTCCTTCAAATAGGGCACAATATGGTGCTTGGTCATCACCTTGGTGTATTTGCGAAATGAATTATATTGAAGTCATGCCCTACATTTTAGATAAATAAAACCAAGCCAGTATTGAATTTCTTTCATCCCATACAAGCGTATCCGTGGCAGCTGCTGGGCCATCAATTATGGTCCTGACCAATTTTGCTTTGTGGCAATTTTAAAGCTGTTAAAACACACACAATAATAGGTGATGATAGGAGGAGCAAACCACACCAGAAGTTACTGAACCTTGTAGGGCTTTGCAATATTGACATTTAAGTGTGAGTTACTATGGCACAATATAATAAAAGTGTGCTCTACACTTCAAATATATTGATAGTAAATGCAAAGAGAGGCTACCATCAGATAAATGACCAAGAGGATGGCTGATATCAGACCATCTAGCTCTTCAAGTGTTTTGATGTGTTATTTAAGCCAAGTAAGATGTTTTCTTTTTGTCCAGTTTCCAACCACATTCCCAATTCAAATCCTGTGCCAAAGAGATGATTAATACAGTCATTCTGTTCCTTTTTGAAAACTTTAGCAGGCTGGGGATATTATTAAGAGCCTAATAAGTATCAAGTACTGCATGGGCACTAAATCTACTGTCTTCAACTTTTAGGCTAAAAACATCAGTTTCTTCTTGGTTAAGTCAGTGCTTCCATAAAGGTTGCCCCCCCCAAGCCTTCCCAAAAGACTACACAGGTTTTGGAAGCAGCACCTTAGGTGCTAAGGGGCAGTGCACGTGATATGACCACAAGGCTGAGTATTCAACCCCCAGGTGCCACCAAGCCAAACCAAAAGAGCAGAAAGGCAACATGTTTGTCAAACTAGTAGCAATCAGGAGGCTGAAGCAAAAGGATCATTGAATGTTCAAGGCCAGCCAAGGCTACATAGTGAACTCAACCACAGCCTTGAGCTACAGTGTAACTGTCTCAGAAGGAAAAGGAAAAGCTACTTAAAAGGTGACTTTACAGTTCTTACTTGGGAGACAGAGTGAATCTCTGTGAGTTAGAGGTCATCCAGGTTCCAGGTCAGCCAAGGCTACACAGAGAAACCTTGCTTCCTCAAAAAAATTAGAACGAAACAAAAAGAAAGTAATTTAACATTTTTTTTTAAAAACTGGGGGCTGGAGCATAGCTGGGCTGTTAAGAGCAGCTGCTGGTCTCAGAGGAATAGGTTAGGTTCCCAGCACTCAGCAGCCCACAGGTGAAAACAGCTAGAATATAGCAACAGTGTCTTGGTAACTATAGTTCCAGGCCCACTCACATCCACTTCTGATCTTTGCAGGCACCAGACAAGCACGTGGCACATATACATACATTGGTACAAAGATACTCATATACATTAAATAAGTCTCATTTTTAAAACATTTATTTGTCTATCCTTGTATATATGGGATTCTCCTTGTATGCTATGAATATGTTTTATTACCATTGGTTAACAAAGAAGCTGTTTTGGCCTATGGCAGGGCAGAATATAGCAAGGCAGAAATTCCAAGCAGAAGTAGAGGAGTAAAGAAGGTGGAGTCAGGAGACACCAAGTAGCTGCCAAAGGAGACAGATGCTGGAACCTTACTGGTAGACCACAGCTTCATAGTGATACATACATTAAAAGAAATAGGTTAATTTAAGATGTAAGAGTTAGTTAATAAGAAGCCTGAGCTAACAGGTCAAACAGTGTTGTAATTAATATATTTTCTGTGTGATTATTCAGTCCTGGGCAGCCAGGAAACGAACAAGCAGTCTCAGCTTACAGGTATGTTTTTGTGGTTTGTGCCACAGCATTCCTGTGGAGGTCAAAGGACAATTTGCAGAAGTTGGTTTCTCTTTTCACCATGTGGGTGCTGAGATGGACCTCAGACCATCAGGATTGGCGTTGGGTAAGCGCCGTTATCTACTAAACCTCATTGCCAAGTCCAAAGGCAACTAAACAACAAGGTGTCTACCACTACTAGATAAACCAGACTAGCCTCTGCCTCCAGAATTAAATGCCTTGTCACCAAGCCCAACCCAAAGGCAACTTCCTAATACTGGAAAGATGAAGACTGTAATAAGTAAATTAAAGATGAAACTGAACAGCTCACTTAACTTTAAATGTCATCACTGCTCTGGTCTGCTGTGGGGAGTGAGGGGTGAAACAAAGCAATTTGGGCACAGGTTTTCATCAGACATGAAAACATGGGATGGGGGTCTCACTTTGTAGCCAGGACTGGTCTTCAATGTGCAACAGTCCTGCTGCCTAGTCCTCCTAGGATGAGAGAAGCACCATCCCGAGCTTTCTAATGTTTAGTGCTCTTTGACAAGTCTAAAGGATCAACAGTAGCATCAATCTCTTGTTCCAAATAATGGTTATTTATGTGTTCTATTTTTCTTGATTTATCAATTCTCAAATAACTTTCAGGTTGGTTTTTCTGTTCTTGTCTACTAAAATAGGATCTCACTATATAGCCCAGGTTGTCCTTGACCTCACGTGATCCTCCTACCTCAGCCTCTCAAATTCTTTCTTGCTGGGGTGGTGCTGGGAATATACTGAGCCAGCACCATGCATAAACAAAAGCTTTGAGCTACACTCCCAGTAGCTTTGGTGCTATATAGTATTCCAAATATTTGGAGACTTACTAACATGTAACTAATTTCTAAGATAACTGCATTAAGGTCACAAATACTTTATATGAGCCTTTAGTCCCAGCACTCAGGAGGCAGAGGCAGGTGGATCTTAGTGAGTTTGAGGTCAGCCTGGTCTACAAGAGCTAGTTCCAGTACAGTAGGACTGTTACACAGAGACACTCTGTCTGGGGAGGGGGTGGAGAAAAAGGAGAAATACTTTATATGATAGCACCCTTTTGAATGAGACTTAAATATTCCATAATATTTTAAAACATTTCCCTGTTATGTGAACTATTCTACAGGTGTCAATTATGTCAGACTAGTTGATAATGTTCTCTTCTTTTTCCATACTTTTCTACACATTTGTTTTTACCAAATAGTTAAATTTCCAAACACAATCACAGATATCTGCTATTTCCCTTTTATCTTTTTTTCCTTCATGAATTGTGAGCACCGCCCCCCACCCAGGCTGAGAATCAAACCCTGGGCCTAACACTCTCTCACTGAGCTTTATTCCCAGCCCCTGAAGCTTTTATTATTAGCTGTATAAACATTTAAGATTATTATGTCCTCTTGACGAACTGATTCCTTAATTAACTAACCTGCTGTTATTTGTCCAACCTATCTCATAGGTCTGTTATGGAAAAATAAGAAAGCACGTTGGAAACAGAGGCAAAAATTTGACAATAAAGGAAATTTAAAAAAAATAATTTTAATGAATTTTCTGAATTATCTCTAAGTTTATCTATGCTGTCTCCAGCTACTCATATAAATGAGGCTTACTATGTTTTATCAGATCTTTAGACATAATTTATTGTTGTAAGATACTGAACAAATTAGCAGTATTTCACCCTCCACAACTCTCTGTGAAACGAGTCTTAATGATTTAGGGATGAAATAAGGCACACCAAGTTCAAGGATTTCCTTCAGAAACTAAACTTTTGATTTCCCAGCTTGTTAGCTGACCTCTGTAGTACAGAGCATTTTATTCCAACATAATTATATCCGTTGGCTCAGATACAAAAGAGCTGGACTCTGAGGACTGTAGATTACCATCAGGGAGACTTGAATTCAATGTGCTTCCTTGGCTTTATGGAAAAAGATGGGTGGACTATTTGCTATGACTGACCTTGAAACAACCTTTTCAAGGTCACCTTATCAATTTCATAAATTCTAGTATCCTTCCTAGCTATGAAACATAATAACACACACTCAGCAAATCTGTATATTAAAACTGCATGTGAAGAGCCAGGTGGTGGCGCACGCCTTTAATCCCAGCACTCAGGAGGCAGAGGCGGGTGGATCTCTGTGAGTTCGAGGCCAGCCTGGTCCACAAGGACAGAGTCTAAAAGCTACAGTGAAACCCTAGGGCGGCGGGGGGGGGGGGGGGGGGGGGGGGGGGGGGGGGACGACAAAACTCCAGGCCCTGCATGTGCTCTTTATCCCACCTATGTATGACCTGTTTAAGATAGAAAATACGTCAGGGCGTAATTCTGATTAACTACTTATTACTACAAAGGAAAGTTCAGAATACTCGGCCCCCAAATTCAGCAAAAGGTTCATGATATATTTAAGTAGTTTTGTCTGTCTATGTTAATAGTTCAAGGAGTTTAGAATCAACCAGTAAGTCAATTTTATGCCTCTCAAGTTCTACACAAAAATGCTACAGTACTACACTGGTCAAAGTGTTAGAATAAATTTTTTTTTTTTTTTGGTTTTTCGAGACAGGGTTTCTCTGTGGCTTTGGAGTAGAATAAATTATTATTGAGAAAGTGTCTTACTACATAGCTTTGGCTGGCCTAAAAATGGGTATATAGACCAGGCTGGCCGCAAGCTAAGAAATCTTTCTGCCTCTCAAGTACAAGAATTAATGGCATATAGCATCAAGCTTGGCTTCTTTTGCATTTTTAATTATCAGCATTAAAAAAAAAAATCTAGGCCAGCGGGTCTACGGAGCAAGTTTCTGGGTTTTTTTTTTTTTTTTTTTGGTTTTTCGATATGATCATACTTAAGACCCACTGGGGGTGACTCAGGATCAGTTTCTCTACTCTTTTTTTGTTTTTTTTTTTTGAGAAAGGGTTTTTTTCTGTGTAGCTCTGGCTATCCAGAAACTTGCTCCGAGCCGGGCGGTGGTGGCGCACGCCTTTAATCCCAGCACTCGGTAGGCAGAGGCAGGCAGATCTCTGTGAGTTCGAGACCAGCCTGGTCTACAAGAGCTAGTTCCAGGACAGGCTCCAGAGCCACAGAGAAACCCTGTCTCATCTCCCCCCGCCCCCCAAAAAAGACTTGTGTTTTTTTTTTGTTGTTGTTGTTTTTGAGATAGGGTCTTACCAAGGAGCAGAAGTTGATGCTATACTAACCATCCTCCACCTTAATGTCTTCATTTTTTTTGTTTGTTTTTTGAGTCCTGGCTGTCCTGGGACTCGTTCTATAAACCATATTGGCCTCAAACTCAAAGAGATCCATTTACTTGCCTCCCAAATGCTGGGATTAAAAACATGCGCTACCACCACCCAGCTATTTCTTTTATTTTTGACACAGGGTTTCACTATATAGCTCTTGCTGTCCTGAAACACACTACATAGACCAGGCTTGTCTCAAACTTAGAGAGCTGTGTGTCTCATAATACTGAGTTCTGTGATTAAAGGCACATGTCACCACACCCAACCTAATTTTTTTTTTTGAGACAGGGGCTCATTATGTTGACCAGGTTGGCTTCCTTGGTCTCAAAGTCAAAGATTCACCTGCCTCTGCCTCCCAAGTGTCGTACTATTGCAATGAACCTTTAATCCCTCATTTCAATGGGTAAATTAAAAAAGAAAAAGAAAAAAAAACACAGTCTACAGCCAGGTGCAGTGGCACATGCCTTTAATCCTAGCATTTGGGAGGCAGAAGCAGGCGGATCTTTGTAAATTCCAGATGAGCCAAGAGGATACAATGAGACCTTGTCTCAAAAAAAACACGATACACTTTGTTCAAAATAAACCTACAGACCTAAGAAGGCTAATATTTACATAGTTGCTAACAAGAACAGTGTAGGTTTTTCCACAAATGGAAAGGGGGTTGAGCTCCTGGATAGACTAACATAGGCACAGTTGTCATTGTGGGTGTTCTGACAGCACAAGTGTAAAGTTGTCACCAGAAATATGTGGCTTCAAGTGGCTTACAGAATGCAACAAATTCATAGCTTTTACTGTATACAAGCCAACTCTTCTCACAGTAACACAGGTTCCTTTTTAAAAAGAATTTTAAAGATCCTATATGCCTGTGTGTTTGTACACGTAAATGAAGTACCTAAGGGCAGGGGTTGTACCCCATGGAGCTGGAGTTACGGGTGGTTGTAGGTCATCTGACCTTAGATCCTTTATAAGAGCATCAAATGTTTTTAAATGCTTAGCCATCTCAAGCCCCTACACTTTTTCCCCCGTGCAAGCAAACATGCATTTATCTCTCGGCTGCTAACTGCGGATGTGCTGTGACTCGATGTTTCAAGCTGCTGCCAGCTCCATATCTGGGTCCCTCCTCGCCCCCGTGCTGCACACTTCCCTCTCTCATCTGCCTTGTGGATGGTAGCAGCTGCTGCAGCGACGGCTCAGACCCTGCGGTCAACCCTACCCCTACAATGAGTCATCTTCTTTTTTTAAAGATTTATTTATTATGTAAAGTGTTCTGTCTGCATGTATCCCTGAAGGTCAGAAGAGCACACCAGATCTCATTACAGATGGTTATGAGCCACCATGTGGTTGCTGGGAATTGAACTCAGGACCTCTGGAAGAGCAGTTGGTGCTCTTAACCTCTGAGCCATCTCTCCAGCCCTAAAGTCATCTTCTATATGCAAGGAAAGAAAGTGAAAGTTCATGTCTAATAAAAAAGATGATTAGCCGGGCGGTGGTGGCGCACGCCTTTAATCCCAGCACTCGGGAGGCAGAGGCAGGCGGATCTCTGTGAGTTCGAGACCAGCCTGGTCTACAAGAGCTAGTTCCAGGACAGGCTCCAAAACCACAGAGAAACCCCGTCTCGAAAAACTAATAAAATAAAATAAAATAAATTAAAAAAAATAAAAAAGATGATTGGTCAGTCAAGAGTCATGAATACAATGTGTAATAGTTATACTGTATAAAATGATAGCTACATTGTTTTAAACTCAGTAGAGTGTAGCACTGACACAATTTTGAGAAAAGTGAATGTATCCAAAGATTATCAAAAGAGCTGGGGGGTGGTGCACGCCTTTAATCCCAGCACTTGGGAGGCAGAGGCAGACAGATCTCTGTGAGTTCGAGGCCAGCCTGGTCTACAAGAGCTAGTTTCAGGCTAGGTAGGGCTGTTACAAAGAGAAACCCTGACTCAAAAAAAAAAATCAAAAGAAAGAAAAAAATAGCAAAAGTGCTCTTTACAAAGTGGAGTTATGTAATCTTATTTAAAAATGTTATGCAGAGTATAGTAGTACCTTTAATCTTAGTACTCTGGAGGCAGAGGCAGAGTGATCTCTGAGTTCAAGGCCTGGTCTACCCAGTAAGTTTCAAGATAGTCAGGGCTATACAAAGAAACTGTCCCGAAAAATAACTAAAACCAAGCTAAGTGCTTACATAAAACACCTAAGAAAAAGCCAGAAAGCAGGAGTTAGGGCTGTACTGTAGTTTGACGGCAGATCTCACGATAAGCATGCATGATGGCCTACTGTTTAATCCCCAGCACCATGGCAATCTGAGGGTGGAGGATCACAAACTTGAGGCTGAGTCTCATAAAGCTTGCAGTGGCCTTTAACTTGCCAGCTGAGGATGGTTTGTTTTTTTTTTTTAAGAGAATGCTTGAGTTCTTTTTTTTTTAATTTGTTTTTAATGATTTATTTAACTTTATTTTATGTGCATTGGTGTGAAGGTGTCAGATCTCGTGGAACTGCATTTTCAGACAGTTGTGAGCTGCCATGTGGGTGCTGGGAATTTCCTCGGGAAGAGCAGTCAGTGCTCTTAACTGCTGAGTCATCTCTCCAGCCCTGAGGATGGTTTTGACCTGGTCCTCTTCCTATTACTCCTCTGCTACTGGGATTATAGGCCAGCACCACCATAACATCCTTTGATGGGGAGAGAATCCAGGACTCCATGCAAGATAGACCAGTGGTCTACCAACTGAGCTATATCCACAATCTTGAAACTGACCTGATTATTAAGAAATTGAAATAAGCAGGCAGTGGCAGGAAATAATCCTAGCAATTCATGAGACAAAGGCAGGCGGATCTCTGTGAGTCTGAGACCAGCCTGGTCTACAAGAGCTAGTTCCAAGTCAGTCAGCGCTACACAGAGGAACCCTGTCTCAAACACACACACACACACACACAATAATTGAAACAATACATTACAGATAAGAACACAGTACTTCATATGCTTGTTTGGTGCAACTCATTTTCACATGTGTACAGACAGGAACAGAAGTCTGGTATGGTGGGGTTGTTATCATCAAGTAACCTTATCACCTGAGACTGAGGCAGGAGGATTGCTTCAAGTCAAGGCCAAACTGGGCTACACAAAGAGCTGACAACACACACAACAGAGACCTTGTTTGAAAAAAAAGGGGTTTGGAGGGGAGCAAAGAGATGGCTCAGAAATTAAGGGCACTGACTGCTCTTCCAGAGAACCAGGGTTCAATTGCCAGCACCCACATGGCAGCTCACAACTGTCTGTAACTCCAGTTCCAGGGGACCCAACACCCATAGCAAAACAGTAATGCACTTAAAGTTAAACTTAAAAATCAATAAAGAGCCGGAAAGTGGTGGTGCATGCATTTAATGCCAGGCACCTGGGAGGCAGAGGCAGGCGGATCTCTGTGACTTCGAAACCAGCCTGGTCTACAAGCTAGTTCCAGGACAGGCTCCAATGTTAAAGAGAAACGCTGTCTCCAAAAACAAACAAAAAAAAGGAGTCTGAAATATCATTTTAAAAGAACGTCAACACTGAACCGGGCGGTGGTAGCACAAGCCTTTAATACCAGCACTCAGGAAGCAGAGGCAAGTGGATCTCTGTGAGTTCGAGGCCAGCCTGGTCTAGAAAGTGAGTTCCAGGACGGGCTCCAAAAGCTACATAGAGAAACCTCAAAAACAAAAACAAACAAACAAACAAAAAACCCAAAGAATGCCAACACTGGGCATAGTGGTTTATGTTATCACTTCCAGCACAAGTTTGAGGCCAGCCTGGTCTACAGAGAGTTCCAGGGCATCCAGAACTGTTCACACACACACCCAGGACTGTTACACAGACAAAGTAAAGATAAAACAGAAAAAAAAGGAGCTCATATCTGGTCAAAATAAAGAGTTATCCAAGGCAGGGCTACCTCTCCAGCCCCTTATTTTTAATTTCATTAGCAAGCCAAACAAACACAAGGTGTAATCAATCCTGTTTATTTAGATATGGTCTAACTGTATAGCCCTTGCAGATCTGAAATTCACAGAGTGGACAAGACTAATCTTGAATTCAAAAATCAGCCTGCCACTGCCACCACAGGTGGCAGAATCGTATGTTACACTCCAAAAAAAAAAAAAATAGTAAAAACCTTAGTAAAATTTTCCTTTTTATCCAAAGACAGGACTGGGATCCACCTATTAAAGACCTCACCTCTGCCACACTGTTAGCTATCAACCTGCTAAAACATCTGGAAATAAGCTCTAGAGCGAGACTTCAGTTGTCACTCTTGGTATTGTTTTAAAACTAAAACATTAAAAACAAACAAAAAGCAGAGCAGCAGTGGTGCTCACCTCTATCTAGTCCAGCACCTGGGAGGCACAAGGCAGGGGTTGTGAACAAATAGCAACACCTGAGACACTGCAGATGAAATAAAAAGCAACAAATAATGACCTAAGAGACAGGGGAGCCTCCTGTCACCGATACCCTAAATATTTCCCAACTAAAGCAGCAGGACATCGTCAAGTGAACAGCAGAAAGAGGGGCTTAGGAGACCTTGAATGTTAAAAGATCATTAGAAGAAACTGTTCCTCAGATCTGAATGGTGGTGGCAATGGGCACCTTCAATCCCAGCTCTCAGGAGACAGAAGCAGGCAGATGTCCGTGAGCTCGAGGCTGGCCTATTCCACTAAGTGAGTTCCAGCTCAGCCACTGTGATTACACAGAGAAATCCTGTCTCAAGAAACTTTATATAAATAGCAGGGTGGTGGTGGTTCACACCTTTAATCTCAGCACTTGGGAGGCAGAGGCAAGTGGACCTCTGTGAGTTCGAGGCCAGACTGGTTTACCGAGTGAGTTCCAGAGAAACCCTGTCTCGAAAAAAAAAAAAAAAGCTATCAAAGAGACTCTGATTAAAGAATTGGAGACATGGCTGATGGTGAGAAGTCAATGACTGGAAACAAAAAACAAATGAATCCTTTTTTTATTAATCTTTTCATTATTTCATTAACCCCTCAAATATCAGACATACAAACAGGCCTCTACACCACTGTGTCCATAGAAACAACTTTGATTTGCAGCCCTCAAAAACCTTTTCTGTGGCCACAGAAACACAGATGTGTCCCTCCTAACCGGTGGTAGTGTTAAGTATTTTTTTTAATGCTGTCCATTACAGGACTTACGTATCCATTTCACGCATAAATTTTAAATACCTCACTTTAAAAGTTTTCAAAAACCAAAGCCTCCCCTCTAAGTTCTTCAAAATATCAAGTGCTGAGTGGGACGTACCGAAAAGAGTAAGGAAAATGACAAACTCAGGGGCACAAGGAAACATATGCTTTTGTTAAGGTGATTTATGGACTGAATGCCTCCGTTATAGGAGTCACTGTAGATGAAATGTGCGGTCCATGACTCCATCCAGGGGTAAGAGCTCAGGGACAGTCCACATACAGGCTGCAGGGTTGGCCCATGGATTAAACCTGCAGACTCCAGACTGCCTGTTGGAGAAGGCCGGCCTATCGCGCGCTCAGGGCTCATAGGCTCAGAGAGACCCAACTCAGGCGGGAAAAACCCGCCTCCGACATTCCGAGGCCCACGAGCCGCTCGGTAGGCAGTTATGGAAGACCCGATTGGCCTCGACACTCGCCAGTCTAACGCTCCGGTGGCGCAGCTCGAAAGAACCCACAAGGATTAAAACATCCCGCCCCCAGTCCTCCGATTGGCTGTCCCGACCCTCCGCGGCCCCTTCCCTGTCGCTCCCTCCCGCCCCAGGCCAGCGATCCATTCATTTCGTACTTAACGAGTGCAATTGGAGCGGGTCCAAGACCTCGTACGTGTAATCGAGACTCTCCGGCACTTACCCGGGATCTACAGTGATCACTCACACTAAGGCCTGCACGGATCCTCTTAGGGAAAGCTGCACCACAAGCCACCGCTACCGCCGCCTTCTGCGCAACGCCAACCGCCCGCCAAAACGGATCCCTCCCTGCGCCTGCGCAAATAATCCCCCCCCCTTTTTTTTTCTCCGCCCAAGACGCTTGCGCAAAACTGGACGCGTCTCCCGCCACTACGCAGGCGCCTCAGGTTCACACGGCTCTCCCGCCCGCCATTTCACGTGTTCCCGTAGGCAAGCGGAAATTCATACTGCGCCGGCGGAAACGCGCCATTTTATTACACATGCGCCCTATGGGTGGTGGCCGAAAAAGCGGTAGCGAACTGCTTTATTAACGTAGCGTGTTTTGCCAATTAAGTTTGTAATGTGAAGTCGCTGGGAAGTTATAAAAAACATTTAAAGACCTGGGCACATTCAAATATAAATGACTGGTTAGCTAGCCAATCGCTCCGGTTAGAAATGAGATCCGGAGGGGCGGAGACTGCGTAGAACGCCCAAACGGATGCAGCCTCTCAGCAGGGCGGTAACACAGGCCAATAGTGGGAGGGAAGAATTTCAAGTGTCCAATCAAAGGGAGGAAAGGGCGGAGTCTACCAATGCCGACAGCGAGGAGGCGGGATAAAAGGGCGAGCAGACGGTAGGCTGGCGGATACGTGCGTTGGCTTACTCCTTTCTGCCTATTGACGCGGCCGAGTAAGCATCGCTGAGGGTTCCCGTTTCCCTGCCGTCATGTCTAAGTCAGAGGTGAGCTGTGCGCGCTCTGCCGCTTCCTTTTCTTCCATACTTAATAAATGTGGTGGGCTGCGGACCTGTCTTTGTCGTTGGCACCGCACCGTCTTTCGGTATTTGATCGGTCGTTACCGAGGCCTACTCACAAAAGTGTAGGTCGCCATTTTGTCCTCGTAATCGCCATGAGGCAGCCGTCCGCTAATCAACTAGTTTTCGTATGCCGTGCTTGTAGCAGAATCCGTAGACCATAGCTCTTGAGGGTTGAGGTTCTTTTTTCCTTTTTCTTTTGGCTTTGTCTAATAAATGGCCATTAAGTGTTAACGGCCCCATGTCTTTTGTTGCGCGTGCGTACAGAGTAGGGACGCATGCGCTGCCTGCTGGTTCTCCAGCACCTCCTGGCCCAGGGAGGAGCACGTGGTCCTGCGCAGTGATAGAGAACAATAAAAAAGTGCCGCCTGGGTTGGTGCGTGGAGTCGATGCATTCTCCCCAAGTTGCAACCCCTTCACTACCCGCTCTCCGTTCCTCACTTTAGTCTCCCAAGGAGCCGGAACAGCTGCGGAAGCTCTTCATTGGAGGGCTGAGCTTCGAAACAACCGACGAGAGTCTGAGGAGCCATTTTGAGCAATGGGGAACACTCACGGACTGCGTGGTAAGAATAAAAGGAAGGGAAGGCAGAGCTGGTTTAACTTTAATGTTTAATCTTTGTTGCATTTTCTAGATGCTTTGTTAATTACCTAATTAGTGGTATAGTTTAAAAACTTTAGTTTGGGGCCTTTGTATATGCGTCTAGATAAAGTTTTATGCTGGCTATTCACAGTAGGAAATGACATCAGGGCCCGAGATCGGGCGGTATGTTGATTATTGTTTGAATTAACTCCAAATCAGGTCATGAGAGATCCAAACACCAAACGATCCAGGGGCTTTGGGTTTGTTACATACGCCACTGTGGAGGAAGTGGATGCCGCTATGAATGCAAGGCCCCATAAGGTGGATGGAAGAGTTGTGGAACCTAAGAGAGCTGTGTCAAGAGAGGTGAGGTTTTTATTACTGATGGTGCTCGGTTTGCATTTCAAATTGGAACTGTATACCTCAAAGCAGGGAGATTTTCCCCCTCCCTCTAGGTTGCTGGGATTAAAGGCGTGGGTCACCACAGCTGCTAGTCATTTGGAGATTTGCGGCTGCTGACGGCTCAAGGCCCTTGGAATGTTCTAAATGGCTGAAGTAGTTTTTTTTCCTCTTAGGATTCTCAGAGACCAGGTGCCCACTTAACCGTGAAGAAGATCTTTGTCGGTGGTATTAAAGAAGACACGGAGGAACACCACCTGAGAGACTATTTTGAGCAGTATGGGAAAATTGAAGTGATTGAAATCATGACTGACAGGGGCAGTGGAAAAAAGAGAGGTTTTGCTTTTGTCACCTTTGATGACCATGACTCTGTGGACAAGATTGTTAGTAAGTGTCAAATTAGATCTTCCTAATAATTGTGGAATTTGACTATATTTTGAGCCCTAATTTTTTTTTCCTCTATTAAAGTTCAGAAATATCATACTGTGAACGGGCACAACTGTGAAGTAAGAAAAGCCCTATCCAAGCAGGAGATGGCTAGTGCTTCGTCCAGCCAAAGAGGTATGTAGTTGCTTAGTTGCATTTACAGATGCTAATTGAGTGGCAAGTTGGCTTAATGTAGTGATCTAAACGTCTCTTAAGGTCGAAGTGGTTCTGGAAACTTTGGTGGTGGTCGTGGAGGCGGTTTTGGCGGCAATGACAATTTTGGTCGAGGGGGAAACTTCAGTGGTCGTGGTATGTATTAAATATTTCTAATCCCCATGCATGCGCACAGGTTTTCTCTGTAGCCAGGCTGATCGTGAACTCCCAGGTGCCTCTGCCTCCTGGGTGCTGGGATTAAAGGCCTGTGCCAGCGCCACCCTAGTTGTTTTTAATTTCTTAATTGCTTTTGGAGTACAGGGTAGTTTAAGGGTTTGGTTTCTTTCAGGTGGCTTCGGTGGCAGCCGTGGTGGTGGTGGATATGGTGGCAGTGGGGATGGCTATAATGGATTTGGTAATGATGGTAAGTTTTTTAAGTATTCTGTAAGTAAAATTTTTTGGCAAGCTATATACCATTAGTCTAGGCTAGTAGAGACTAAACCTAGTGCATGACAAAAGTTCAACCAGCCCCATAATATGCATGCTGTGAGCAGGCCATTACACTTGCGTAGGTTTTTATTGTTAAATACTTTTGTCTTATTGAGAAGGCTTGTATTCTTGTAGGTGGTTATGGAGGAGGCGGCCCTGGTTACTCTGGAGGAAGCAGAGGCTATGGAAGTGGTGGACAGGGTTATGGAAACCAGGGCAGTGGCTATGGCGGGAGTGGCAGCTATGACAGCTATAACAACGGCGGAGGCGGCTTTGGCGGTGGTAGTGGTAGGTATCCAGTGCTGCAGGTACTTGGTGTGATAGCTAGATTAGCCTTAGAGTTTAGACCCATGTTGGACTTGAGCGCTCTTAAAGCATTGTGGGAACACTGCATGACGCGTTAAAGTAGGCTTGCTGTGCTACCTCCTCCTGGCTTTAAGCTGGGGCCGCCTCCCCAAAAAAACTAAGTAGGTGGATGAGTGGTTAGTGGTGTCTTTAATTTAAGATAATTAGAATAACACCATAGTTGGATTTAGCATCCAAATCCCTTTGGGACTTCAGGAACTTAGTTGATATATCCAAGAAATTTCTGCATTGGCTGTGAATACATGAAGGCCTTCAAGTCTAATGTGATGTAAGTACCACTAAGAAAATCTCAGTTTTCCATTAGTTAGGTTCCTTTAAATACTGGATTATTAACCGAATGCCTTACTCAGAATGAACTGTGAGGGTTTGGAGTTAGCAGTGTTGGAAGAAGGAAGGCATAATATTTCAGGACTCTAAATAGAAATGGCTCTATCCTTGGGTCATCAATGAAGACCTTCTTCTCGTTTCCAGGAAGCAATTTCGGAGGTGGTGGAAGCTACAATGATTTTGGCAATTACAACAATCAGTCTTCAAATTTTGGACCAATGAAAGGAGGAAACTTTGGAGGCAGAAGCTCTGGCCCTTATGGTGGTGGAGGCCAGTACTTTGCTAAACCACGAAATCAAGGTATAGTATGTGATACGGTAACAGATGGGTAATTAAATTTGCCCTTCCCATCAACCAGGAGAAATCCTGTAAACCTTATTGGATTGTTTTACCAGATCTTTACTGAGTTCATCTGTGTTGTTAGTGTAAAATCATTGCTATTGCGACAATATTGTTTTTACACTTCCAGGTGGCTATGGTGGTTCCAGCAGCAGCAGCAGCTATGGCAGTGGCAGGAGGTTCTAATTACAGCCAGGTAAGTGCCTATTTTGTGTGTGTTGACTTAATTTTATTGAGCCCAGTAGCCTAATGTAGCTGTGCAGTACAAATAGTTAACATTATAATTGCAGTAAATGGTGGATGTTAAGTTAATATACAGTTTAGTGGAATCTGTGGGAAACAGCTTGCTCTATTGGATTGTAGCCTTGAGTCTTAATGCGTTTAGATTAACAACTTTATTCCATATTGTTCAACAGGAAACAAAGCTTAGCAGGAGAGGAGAGCCAGAGAAGTGACAGGGAAGCTACAGGTTACAACAGATTTGTGAACTCAGCCAAGCACAGTGGTGGCAGGGCCTAGCTGCTACAAAGAAGACATGTTTTAGACAATACTCATGTGTATGGGCAAAAAAACTCGAGGACTGTATTGTGACTAATTGTATAACAGGTTATTTTAGTTTCTGTTCTGTGGAAAGTGTAAAGCATTCCAACAAAGGGTTTGACTGTAGACCTTCTCACCCATGCTGTGATTGCTAAATGTAATAGTCTGATCATGACACTGAATAAATGTCTTTTTTTTTCTTTTTTTTATTTTTCTTTTTTAAATGTGCTGTGTAAAGTTAGTCTACTCTGAAGCCATCTTGGTAAACTTCCCCAACAGTGTGAAGTTAGAATTCCTTTCAGGGTGGTGCCAAGTTCCATTTGGAATTTCTTTATGATTGCTTGGGTGTGGAAGCCATTGTCTTCAAAAACCTTGGTGTGGTTAAACTGCCAGTTATTGTGACTTTGATCACCATTAAAAGGATCATCATCCAAGCAACGTTACAATTTGGTTATAAAATGGTTATTGGCACACCCTACGCAATATCAAAATTGAATAATGGTATCAGATAAAATAACAGATGGGAATGAAGCTTGTGTATCATCCGTTATCATGTGTAATCAATAAACGAATTTAATTCTCTTGAATGGAATGACAACTGTATGGATTTGAGACTGGCAGAGATTTGGGCTTTCCCTACCCACAATACCCCTGGTAAATGTTGATTGTTTGTTATCGCAGTGCAAGTTCAAAGCTCTGCCAGAGTAGAGACCAATTGCTGGTTAAGGCCACAGA
Organism: Microtus pennsylvanicus; assembly: GCF_037038515.1. Taxonomy (NCBI): domain Eukaryota; kingdom Metazoa; phylum Chordata; class Mammalia; order Rodentia; family Cricetidae; genus Microtus; species Microtus pennsylvanicus. The sequence goes on from NC_134580.1 coordinate 33,490,876, forward strand.
TTAGGAGTGTTGGGGCATCTTAAAACTGATTATATAGTAAGGGCTCTTAACTGCCTTAAGAGCAGGCTATAGTGAAGGAAAACTGCAGTTCAATTGGGTTGTGGGTGGGTGTGCCTCAAGGTCTTCTATGGGTAATTTAGTTACTTAAATTTGATTAGAAATACATAATTGGTGATATTTCTGTGTATTTTTGTATTAACAGCAGTTTTCCTTCACACTGTTATCCTGAAATGTTTTCTATTTGTATAGAAAATGAATTCAAAACAGTTACTGCCCAATAATTGTTATTTGTGCATAGATTATTTCGAGCTTACCATTTGGTGCCCTTTTAAGTTCCATTGTACCTGGCAGCATAGATGATTTGTTTGCCATAGGACTTGTATATTCCATCTCATGGTGTATTACTTGGAAGTTTTGGGAGGGGGGAGGGGGGACGGGTGGGGGTGGGGAGCATGGGTGGTAGTTCCATGATGCTGGTTGAGTTTGCAATAGCAGGTGGAACCTTAACTATTGAGGGAGTTTGCAGATACCTCAGGAATCGTGACAATGCCTTTAAAGATCCAGGAGATGTTCAGCTACTAGGAACTGCTAGCAAATATAGCGCGAATGGCTTCGAGCTCAGAAAATCTACAGCTGAGAGTAGACACTTGTGGTATGTGGAGTACAGATAAGCCAGGGGCAGGCCACGGCACCTCCATGAAAGCTAGGAGGGAGTGAAGTTTGAGTGATCATCGCAAGGAAGGAGGCAGACGAGAGTAAGGCACACACCTGACTCTTAGGACTAGCAGGCAGAACCAGAAGGAAAGGTTTTATTGCTATGCTGGTAGGTAAGAACAGATTTTACTTACATCCATATAGTTATAAAAGTCCAATTTTCTGTTGGATTTTTCTTAATGTATTGAGCCAAACTAGTCCAGTTAAGCTGCACTTGGTTTTTCTGGAGATGAATTGTTTTAATTAATGCCCATATTAATTACTCCTACTTGGAGGAAATTAACACATTTATTTCTCTTGTAAAAATACATTTTGACCCTTTAATTTTATTTAACCTTCCTTTGACCCATTTTCTTAAAGCAATGGCTCAAAGTAATATTAGACACTTTCCCCAAAATGGTGGGAGGATGGGTGGATCATTAGGGGAGGGGGTGGGGAATAGCTTAAGGATGGGAATCTGCTTCACAAAAACTAGTTCTAAAGTTTGTTTACTTTTCTAGGAAGGAATCTGCTACAAGGTTTAACCACTGTTGTAAAATTTTTAGAAAGACTTCAAGTTCCTGCTTAAAGGTAGGTTTTTATGGTTGGTGATTTACTACCTAAAAGTTAAGTCAAGCTGCAGTTAAAAACCAAGAGATACCTGGTTACTTTGTGGCTGGCAGTTATTAGATCAACAACAGAGTATCAACTGGGGGTGGATAGATGATTGTGGAATCCAGCACTGTTATGTTAAGCTACATAACGTCTCCTCCTCCCTTACAGGAACAGCCTTTACTCTGGGCCGCTGTGCTTCATTTTCACTGCCGTGCAGTTGGGACTTTAACTGTGCTGCTAATCATTCAGTTTTGTGAATGCCTCTGGTTTTTCAATAAACAGTAGTTAATTAACTTGGTACTGTTTTTTTTTGTTTCCCTGTGGCATTTATGGTGGGTGGCTTGATCTGTATTCTATGCAAATTCCAAATAAGCTTGAATTTTTAGCAGGACAAGTCTGAATAATTTCTAACTCAGGTTTCTTTGGCCCTTAAGTTACATTTTGGGTGCATGTGTATTGATGCATTGTGAGTTCATGTATGAGGGAGTAGACTGGTCACCACATGTCCCAGAGAACCTAGCAAGAATAAACTGACCATCTCTGCTTGGGTGGGGTAAGGGAGTTCTGTTGTGAGGAACCCAAAGCATGAAGGGAAATGCAGAGATAATAGTTGTGCTCAGTAGTAGATATAGAAGTTGCTGAGCAGCAGTTGATGTGCAGCCAGAGACCCGTATAGGATTTTGATTTTTCTTGGGGGGGGGGGTGCACTTCTGGAGACTGTCCTTGGCTGGCCTTATAATCGTACTTACAAATAATGTAGTACATGTAAATAACATGTGGAGATTTATGTCAGTCCTTTACCTCTTAGGACTGGGAGCATAATATGCTTGGGCCACTATTTTCATTCATACTGCTTTTTGTGAGCTTCCGTAGAAAGTATTGCTAGGCCAAAAGTTAACACAAATCCCAGATTAGAAACTCAAGGTCCACAAACATGAAGATTTCTGTATCCATCATTTTGGTCTCATTATCTGTTTTTCCTCTTAGGATAGAGGCAGTAAATGAACAGGCTACAGCTAAAATCCTCCAAGTATAATCCCAATAATGTGATTGGGAAAACAGCCAAATTGTGCTTTTAGATTTGATAGGCATACATCTGCCTGCCTCTGCCTTTCTAGTGCTGGGATTAACGGTGTGCCACTAGTGCCCAGTTTTGTTTAAGACAATATCTTTGCCTGGCCTAATCCTGAGAGCAGTTTTTCCAAAAGAAAGACAAGGTGGATCTTGAGCTGGAGTTGTCACGCCAACAGCTTGTAAGGTCAGGTTGAGGAAGATGGGGAGCTCAAGGTCATTTTCCACAAAACAGGTGTTTGTGGGACCTTGCCCACGTTAGAGTTAACCCTGTACAGTTCCTAGCACTCCAATTCTGACCTCCGTAAGTTTCCGCATGAATACATGCATTCAATCATACACAATGTTTTAAAAAGGTGGGGTGGGCTGGGTATGGCGGTACACAATCTCAGCACTTTGGAGACAGGCAAATGGAGTTGGTAACTGTCTTGATCTACATAATGAGACCCTGTTTCAAATCTAGAAAGGTGGAAATGAGCCCCTGGCATGAGTTGGATAGCTTTTGTCTCAACCAGGGATTACCTCATCACTTGCCTAGCATTCTGGAGGCTCAGTACACAGCCTTTAGAAGGCTGTACAAGACACACTTGACTGGAATATTTCATCTCATTCCAGTCAAGAACAGTCAGTCCCCTTGGTCAGATCAAGGATGATAGGGAAGCAGGAGAAAAGTAGGGATTTGTGTTTGCATGTGCTCCAGAGACTGGGAGCAGACTTTACACAGAAGAAGCAGCCCTGTTTGATAGCTCTTGTCATTTGTAAATTGGAGGCCACCAAGGACTGTGGAGTTCCTCAAAACCTCCATGGCGTGTGGTTGGAGGTATGAATGGGGGTGGATAGATTGTCTCGTGGCTCATGCCCACATTCTGTGCTTCAAATGAGCTCAGGATTCCTTAATAGCTCTGGCCTCAAGGAAGACACAATAGAAACCTTATCTCCACACAGCTCTTTTATGGACCAATTAGACAAGAGGTAGAGGCGTGGTGGGTCCTGGGAAGCCAACACTCCCTGGCTTCCAAGTAAACCTCACCAAACATACCTTGGAACATCCAAATGCTAAGGTTACACCTGCCCTCTTGGTCGGAGAACTTCCTGGTCCTGAGGTTGGGAAATACCTAGGGGAGGGCCTAGCACCATTGTTGGTCTTCTCTAGGCCCACTCAATCTGAGGCCTCTGTCTTTGTCCCACGGGGTACCAGAAAGATGGCCCCATCAGCAGCCTGTTGGAGTACATATTCCTCAGGTGAATAGCTGTTGCCAGATTCATCCCGAAGATGCTGGAAAATGTCGTGGTACAGCTCTGCCAGCTGTTGCCGCATGACCTCCAGAGTACGGTCGGCTTCTCCTCGCGCTCTCAGAAGCCGCTCTCTCTCGCTGCCCAGCCGCTCCAGCTCCCGCTCTAACTGCACAATGGTTTCCAGTTTTCTCTTGCGACAATTCTGGGCTGCCACCTTGTTCTTGCCCCGCCGTCGAATGTCCCGTACTAGAGACAGCTGGCTCTCTGTTAACGGATACTGTGCCAACAATTCATTAAAGTCATCTACAGGCAAGTTGACGATCTTGTCCGTAGGGAAGGGAATCTTCATGGCTAGTGCCCGCCGCTCATCCCGACTCCCCGACTCCCCCCTGACAGTAGGCTTAGCCCGCACAGGGCCAGAGGATGACTCTAAGGCCAAGGGTATCTCCGTGGGTGGCAAAGTATAGTTTGGGTGGGCCAAGGAGCTGGGCATATGGGAGTAAGGGTACTCCACTGGGTACATGTCCACATACTCATTCCTCCGTCTGCCAGCCTCTGCGCCCTCTAGCTCAAGAGATTCTGCATCACTGTAGTTGAGGGATAATCCCGAGTCAGATTCTGGGTCTTCTTGGGGCTTGGGTGGCCCCACTGGCAGCCCAATGTCTAGAAGAGCTAAGGGGTCTGGGAGGGGCTCGTTCAGCAGGCCTGAAAGAGTGAGGGGCTTTGACACTGGGATAGTCATGTTGCCATAGGAGTATGGGAGGTCTGGGACAGGGGGAGTGGATGTTGGAAGCTCATAGGGTGGTGGGGGTAGGGAGAAGCCTGTATCTGGGTGAACTGAACAGGGGCAGTATGTTGGAGGTGGCAATGGTCCAGAGTATGGGGTAGGTACTTGGGGCTCAAAGGATGGCTCACTTGGAACATTTAGACCCTGCAAAGAAAGATACAAAAAAGGTTAGAAGATGGACTGAGATGGGTGGTGGTGGTGCACACCGTTAATATCAGCACTCGGGCAGAGGCAGGTCAATCTTCTAAATCCCAGGATACCCTGATATACAAAGCAAGTTCCAGGACAGCTTGCTGGCACGGAGGCACAGGCTTATAATACCACCATTGGAGATGTGGAAACAGGAGGGTCAGGAGTTAAGGTCAGTCTTGGCTACATAGCAAGTACTAGACCAGCCTGGGCTGTGTGAGACCCCATTTCAAAAAAATCAAGAGGGGGGCTGAAGGACTGGCTAACTGGTTAAGAGCAGTAGCTTCTCTGCAAGAGGTGGCAGCTTATACCCGTCTATAACTCCATTTTCAGGAGATCCAACACCTTCACACAGACACACATGCATGCAAAACACAAATGCACATGAAATAAAAATAAATAAAATCAAGAGGTTCTAATCCAAGCACTCAGAGGGCAGGAGCAGGTGTAGCTCTTGAGTTCAAGGCCATCCTGATGTGTGTGTGTACATATATATATATATATATATATATATATATATATATATACTGCAAACTCCAGGGCTACCTAGGGAGTCCAAGGCCATCCTGATGTGTGTGTGTGTGTGTGTATATATATATATATATATATATATATATATACATATATATGTATATATATGTATATATATATATATATATACTGCAAACTCCAGATATACATCCTGGTATATATATACTGCAAACTCCAGGGCTACCTAGTGAGTTCAAGGCCATCCTGGTATATATATATATATACATACTGCATATATATATACTGCAAACTCCAGGTATATATCCTGGTGTGTATATATATATATACACACACATATATATACACTATATATATATATATACATACTGCAAACTCCAGGACTACCTAGTGAGTTCAAGGCCATCCTGGTATATATATATATATATACATATATATATGTATATATATATATATATACATATATACTGCAAACTCCAGGGCTACCTAGTGAGTCCCTGTCTGGGAAAAAGAGACGAGACATGGTGGCACACATCTTTAATCTCAGCACTGGAGAGGCAGAGGCAGCCAGCTCTCGAGTTCAGGGCCACGCTGCTCTACAGAATGAGTTCCTGGACAGTAAGGGTTATGCAGAGAAACCCTGTCTCGGGAAAAAGAAAGAAAGAGAAAAAAGAAAAATAGGGGGGGGCTGGAGAGATGGCTCAGTGGTTAAGAGCATTGCCTGCTCTTCCAAAGGTCCTGAGTTCAATTCCCAGCAACCACATCCCAGCTCACAACCATCTGTAATGAGGTCTGGTGCCCGCTTCTGGCCTGCAGAAACTGTATACGTAATAAATAAATAAATAAATAAATATTTTAAAAAAAGAAAAAAAAAAGTAGGGAGGATGAGGAGGAAGAGCAGTTTCAGCAGGAATAAAGTCTCTGTGGTGAAACCTCAGAGGAGATCTCTGAGTGTTACAGAGCCTCCTCCCCACTCGGCCAAAAAGCTCCTGGTCCTTTACTCTCTTCAGAAAGTTAAAACCATTGTTATCCAAGATGGACCCTCAGAACCCTTTTCCTGCTGTTGTTATCTAGGGTCAAAGGGTCAAATTCAGGCCCGCACCATTCTCTGGGTGTCCAGCAGAGGGAGCTGGTGTGTGGGAGGAGGGTCTAGGGCAGATCCTGAGGACACCAGGCCTGAGGTGGGGGTCAGGCACAGAGCCCAGGGTTGGGGTTAGCCCTCTGTCCAGGCCCAGGTGCAGTGAGAAGAACACATGTTACAAACAAGGCCCCCAGCTTATGGAGGAGAGCTATCCCCAAGCCCAGCTGAGGACAAAGGCGTCATTGTTAGACCAACAGACATCCCTTTGTCCAGCATTCAGGAGAGGACCCCAGCATAGTCTGAGTCCCCTTTCTGAGGCCCTTTAACTAAAGTTCTGCTACCTGGAGGAAAAGAGCTCATTGCTAACGGTGAGGAGTGATAATGAGGGAAGACGGGCAGAGCTGGAAGAGAGGCAGATGCGATGAGAAGAAAATAAAGAGAGAGGGGCAGAGAAGAGGGCAGAGAAGGGTGAACAGTGCAGCTGGGCATGAGCCCACACCCCTAGCCAGAACCTTCCCTTCACACCCCACCCCATGTTCCTCATTGTCCCCCTCTACTCTCTGTTTCTGCAGTGCCCGCCCCATACTCACCTGCAGCTCAGTAATGGACATGATCTCTTGCCAAGTCAGTTCCATCTCACCCAGCTCCCCAACAGGCAGCTGTGACAACCTGTTCCTGTTCTGCTGGGGAGGACACGGGGGCATCCTACTGTGCCAGCTGCTGGCCCTGGTTCCCCCAAAGTTCAAAGAGCTCCAGCAACCTGTGTGGAAGGAAGAAAGAGTTAGAGCTGCTTCTGCCAGATCGAAAGTTTGTTCTGTCCCTGTGCAGAATTTCCGAAAGAAAGCAGTAATGTCGGTAGTCCACTCCTGCAGGCCCAACAGCCATCCCGCAAACTGAGAGTTTCTCTGTGAAACAGTCCTGGCTCTACTGGAATTCACTTTGTAGTGAATCCTAGCTTCGAACTCAAAGCCTCCTGAGTGCTGGGATTAAAGCCAGCGCTACCACCACCCAACTGTAAAGTTCTTTTCTGTGGCATACTCTCTACCTCACCTGCTCTGGCCAGAGTCCTCTGGGTACACAGTAGGCATCTTTACTTTTTCCCAGACAAGATGTCTTCTCATACTCCCTAGAAATGGGGTTCTTGTTCAGAGATAAAGATCCAGTCTTCTGAGGTTTTGAGATTGAGGTTTAGTTTTCCATTCTGGAGGAAAACATCAAGATCACTCATGCCTTCCTTTTGGGTCCTCAGTTTTGTTGTTAGAAATAGGGTCTCACTATGTAACCCTGGCTGTCCTGGAACTCGCTCTGTAGTCCCGGCTGGCCTCCAATTCACAGAGACCCACCTGTCTCTGCCTTCTGAGTGCTGGGAGTATAAGAGTGAGGAACCATGCCAGGCATTTCAGTCCTTTCCTTTCTTCCCAAGATGTGAGAGAGGCCTTGGCGATGCCCAAGGCCTGTGTTGTGGGAAGCACAGGCAGACAGCCCCTCCCCTTGTCTTAGATAGGCCCAGGCCTGCTGGTGATAGCAGCCCTGCCCTCTACTCCCATCCTTACTCTGGGCTTCCCTGCCTGGGCCAGATAAGAGGTTTATCAGCAGCAGGCAGCAGTGGGCAGCAGAGAGAGGCAGAGGAGGAATGGGCTCCAGGAGAAACTAGACCTCTACCACGTATCCCAACCATGTCATTTGACCATGCCCTACCCCATATGACCGAGGTTCCTTTCTCTTCCAAGGTCAACACACAGCAAAGACTTAGCAAGCACTTGTCAAGAATTGTGCCGGCATTTTATAAGCACAGTATATCAGACTGGGCTTTACAAAGACCTTGCAAGAGGTAGGAGGCAGGCACTGAAGCCTAAGCTGATTGGTGGCAGGTTAGAACCTGATCATATCCCTTGCTGCTTTCTAGGCCCCTTTAGTCCCCTAGATGCAAGCTGTCCACAACCCATACCTCTATGGGCAGTCTACCTCAGCAAGTTCCCATGATATCTCAGACCCTTTTCTTTTCTGGGAAATGTCTTTTTGGGCTCTCAAGTACTGCCAATCCTTCAGTCCCCCTTCTTTTAATCTGGGCTCTAGCTTCAGTTCTGCTACAAAGCAGCAGTGTGGTAGTTGGGCAAGTCACCTTACTGCTCCTGGTCGGTGCTCCCAATTGTAAAGCCAGGGAGTTAGACAACTGGAAGAATTCCTTGCTGCTGGGACAGTTCTCTTCCAACTCTTACCCTGGCTTTCATCATCTCCTATTGGTCCACGCCTCTCTTCACCCTACCTCCATACTCCCCACTACCCATCTCTATCTGAATCTGTTCCTTCTGTGTCCAACAGTAGATTCCAAGTAGACTTGGCAAGGTTCTCCAGATCTCTCGGGGAACAGCATATACACGCATGCACATCCACACTACACACCATATAAATAAAGAACAGAGGCTGGGGCTGGATGACTTCGAGTTGTATTGTATAATTTTACATCACTCGCCACAAGAATAAATAGCCCATTCCTGCTTTTCATTATAGAAACCCCTCTTGGACCTACCACAAAATGTATAGAGCTGATCTGCCTGAGGCCTAGCCTCCACCCTCTTGCCAGAATGCCATCCTCAGAAATAGGAGTTGGTATAGGCACAGGCCTTTGACCAGTGGTAGAATGGGTGGGGTGTTTATGTCTGTCCAGCCCAGGATGCCATTTCAACACCGGAACTCCACCCTCCCCACCCAGGTTCTGGCGGAAATTGCCCAAAGACAGGGTGAACGAAGAAGGACTTTGGGGTGGGCAGGGACCACGACTATTGCCTCACAGTTCCTCACCGGCTCTATCCCTCTGTCTCTGCTTTCTGCCTGCGTCTGAATCATAGGAGCAACCCAAAGATCTTGCCCTACAAGGCAAGGTTCTCTACTCTTCAAGATGCATGACCTTGGACAAATTGTGTCACAGTCTCCAGGTAAATGAAGGCAGGACTAGAGAACTCACTGCTATAGAGGGAAGCCATAAACCTTACTGTACAGCACATTTATTTGGGGTATGTGGAAACATTCCTGAAGGTCATCCAGGAATTGAATTCATGTGTAGACACCTAAGAACAAGCATTTCAACAAATGTCCAAGACATTCTCACACAAAGATCAATCTTGCCTCAAGAAACACAGATTTGCAAGAGAGAACACAAAGTTAGAAGGGAACTGCAAATGCCCTATAGTCTCCACCTAACTGCAGACCCCAGGCAAGGCTAGACTCCAGGGGGCACCTAGCTATCAGTCCTTTCCCACGAAGACCTGGAGGTGGCTCCCCTCTCTGTACTTGGGCTTCTAAAACAGAGAGAGGGTAGAGGGGGCAGGAAGAGGCTGGAAGAAATCACTGGACCATCACTTGCACCAGGCACAGGCCCTTTGGGTCTTGGAAGGCTGTCTTTCAGAGGACCAGCAAACTTGCAGCCACTAGGAGAGACCAGGAGTCAAACATGTTCAAATAGAACACCAAAGAGGGTACTGAAAAGAGACAAGGATTGTGGGCTAGGCTTCTCAAGGGGCCCTTGTTTTTAGCAAAAGCAGCTCTTGTTTTACAGTTTCGCCCTCATCTTCAGGTCGTACAATAACTGAATCCACTGGGCTGGTTAGTCTCTTTAGTCTTCAGTAGTGTGGGTCAGGTAGAATTTGAACCAACCTCAGAAACTAACCTCCATCCAGCCTTCCGTTTCATCCTGGTGGTCCTACCCACTTTCCTCTTTCTTCCCCCTTCTCTCTTCCTCCCTCCCCCTCCTCTTTCCCTTCCTCCTGGCCTCTCTCCAGATCACTCCAGAATATTGATGCCCAGCCATCACTCTTCCACTAAGATACATCCCTAGAATTCTCCAAAAATCATGATCCCTAGGACTTCACAGAATATAAACTTTCTGATGAAGGATTCGGGATCATTTGGAGAAGGAGGGAGGGGAAGACATTTTACCTTTCACTGCTAGCCCAGGACTTTTAACTTCTTTGATAGGGAGCTTGCCCCCAGGGTGCTTTATGGAGGCTTCTTAGGTTACTCCTCCTCTCCTCGTGTCAACACAAACAATGCAAGGATTGGAGAGATACGAGTAAAATTTGGTGTGTAAATTAGCAGGTAAGCAACCTAGTTACAAAGATTAGAGGATATTTCCCAAAAGGGAGAGGCACACAGGTGAAAGAGAGAAATCAATAGAATGAAGAGGGAAGAAAAAACGGATTTGAGCCAAGCAAGCTTGGTCCCCTGGACAAGTACATGGCTCATTTGTTACATGCTGGGAACAAATTTCTGCTCTCCTGTGACTTTATCCCTAGAACTCAAACTCTGGCTCTTTAGAAGCAATGGATAAAGGCTGCATCCAGCAGATCTGGTAGCTCTGTCTCCCACAGCATCTCAACCTGCAGCTACAAGCAGCCAAGACTTCCCACAGAAGCTTCTACACTCGGTTGGACACTCTCCTCTTGGCAGATCCAGCTTACCTCCACTGACCCAGGACTGGAGAGGAAGGGAAGCAACCAGCAAGAACTCAGCTCCTCTCAGGCAACCACCCCACCTCTGCTGTAGCAAGGCTTCTCAGAAGTTCACATATCCCATATCTACAGTTCCTATGTTTGCCGCAAACGCAAATCTCAGATGGACGGAGCTACAGAATGCAGTGGGGAGGGGACATGGTGGCACCATATTACTGAAGCCTACTAGCTCCCCTCGACAGACAACAGGCCAATGGAAGAATTCTTTCTAGTTACTCCCCTGCTCCTCCAGGGTGCCTCGACCTAACCTCAACCTTCTACCCCAAGGATCCCAAACAGACAGAAAGCCATCCAAAGTTATCATCAGTTTCCTACACCAACGCCAATCTAGGAAGATGTCTTAGGAACGTTCAGACAGAAAGTTAAGTATTCCTCCTTGTATCTTCTCCACCTGCCCAGCCTCCCTCCTCAGATGCCACTGAGGGCTCCCTCCCCCTACTCGCCTTTCAGGCACCTGTGGCGGATTCCAAGACGGGCAGGAGAGAGGTGAGGCTGCGGGTACTGTCCCTGGGAGGCTGGGTCAGAGCTGACACCTCCAGGGCGTTGAGCGCTGCCTCTGAGCGCCGCCAAGGGCCGAGCCCCGCCCCCGGGCCATGGCTGAGCAAGGAACACCGGTTAGCCCCGGTAGAAGCTGGTACACCGGCGGAGGTCTCTCCGAAGCCCTCGGCCTGAGTTAGCAGTTCTTCCAGTTCTTCCTCCAACCCTTCCCTTTCCCCGTGGCCCTCCTCTCCTTCTGCCCCTTCTGGCCAAGAGAGGAAACTTGAGCCCGGTGTGGTTTCTGCCTGCACCCCGCCCCCCCAACCCCCCCCCTCCGCCTCTCTAGGGCCACGGGGGCACCCGGGGCTCACATACTCCCGGCTGTCTCCAACAGGTCTAGGACTGTGAGCTCCCCGTCCGGGCTGACTTCCCAGCCGATGGCTCCACTCACAAGTGACCCCTAAGTTTAATACAGTGATCAACCTCCTCCTTTTCCCAGGTGGTGGTTCTTAATGACAGATAGGGAAACTGAGTAAGGCAGAGGGCAACAGACAGTGGGGATCAAGTTTCTGAGTCCAGTTTGCTCAGGGCAACAACCTTCACTTCTAGAAAGCATGGGCTCTAAGAGAGTTATTTTGGGGATGAGGGACTGCTGGCTGCCTAGAGGGACCCTTTAATGTGCAGCCTGCCTCTCCCTAGCCGCAGATGCTCTCAGACAAAGGCTTCTTTTTCAGCCACATTTATTTATTTAATGCCAATGTTTATGGAGGTTTTGGGGGAGGGGTCCTTAGGTGGGAGGCTGTCCTGTTGGATGATCATTAGTCTCCCTAAAAGGGATCCTTCTTTCTTCCAGGCCAGGACACATCAAATCCATCTCCAAATCCAAACAGCTTTGTCTCAGGCTTGTGTATCCTCCCCAAATTCTCTCGTCCTTCTGCCTCCAAGTCACAAGACAAGTAGTTCTCTCTAGAAGGAAAGTCTGCCTTCCTCCCAGGATTAGTAGTTTTCAGCTGTTTTGTGATAGGGTCTTTGAGCTGGGGTAGCCAAGGCCAGCCCAAAACTGACTTTGTGGCCAAGGACTTTGCTCTCCTAATTGTTCTGCCTTCACGTCCAAAGTACTGGAATTGTAGGCGTGCTCGCTGTGCCCACTTCACTGACTTTCAGCTCAAAGGAACACGCCTTTCTGGTCTAACTTCAGTTCTGATTGGTGCAGCTTACACTTTTTATCTATCATCATCCTTGCTGATATTCAAGTTAATTTAGAAACATTTACAGAGCAGAAGTAAGCTGGCTGTTTGACAAAAGATCTATAACCCTAGTACTTAGGAGAGGGAAGGAAGGAGATCAGCAGTTCAAGGCCACCCTTGGCTGCATGGGACCCTGTCTCTGAAAACACACACACAACAATAATAAATAATTAGGGAACAGATGAATGTACCTCAAGACACTGCTATCTCCGCTCCTTCTGAAAGGATTGTGCTTGCTATTAGAATAATGAGACTATTCTGACCTGGAGCATCAGCAGCTGCTAGGAGCCCTTTAATTCTTTTTTGGCCACTCCATTTCTCCCAAGAATCCTCCACAATCTGGCAACATAGTCAAGCAAGTCATGAGGCAGTGTTGTTCTCACAGGAGCCTCCCATCAAGTGTGGCTGAGACTGTCCATGCCCAGTCAGACCCAAGGCTGAGGAATCTGCATTCCATCCTGACGGCGGGCATTCAGGCCTGTGGAACAGGAGGCAAACCCATGACTTCACTGCGTGCTGGATGTGGGTTCAGGGCCTGGTATGGGACTGAATCTAGGTCACATACATGCATACTTATTTGGGTCCTCATAGGAAATAAGAGGTAGTGACGGTCAAATATGCAGTTGATTATATAATGATATTGGGTCCCAGATAGATGAATGCAGGGTGGCATTTTAGACACCTCTATAGGCAACATAAACCTTAGCCTGCATTCATTCATTCAAGAATATTTATTTTCTACTCCAGAAACACAAATTGACTAACATGGTCCGTGATCTCACACAGATCTATAGCCAGTGGATACAATGGCACATGCCTAAAACCCAGCACTCGGGGGCAGGGGCAGGAGGACAGATTTCCAGGCCAACCTGGGCTATGTAGCAGTGGTCAGCATGTAACACGTGATGAAAGACTGTCTAAAGAAAAAAACTGCTGGGTGCGGTGGCATGGGCTTCTATGCCCAGCAGTCATGGAACAAAGGCAGAGAGGGCATTGCCAGTTTCCAGACCAGCCTGATCTATACAGTGAGTTCCCAGCCAACCAGGACTACATAGCAAGACCCCGTCTCAAAGACAAAACAAAAAGTCTATATGAAGCACTACAGAATAAATAAATTCTCCTGGTAAAATTTAGGGAAGGCTTTCCAGTGGGCTGTGGAGAAAGGGGAAGAGTGTCTGGCAAAATTGTGGGTGCAGTGAGGTGTAACATACAGATAGTTGGGGCTTTCTGGGGTGGGCATCAGGTGACAAGCAGACGAGAAGCCTGAAGACCCTAGGGGCTGGGGAAGTTACCTGGTGGTAAGCATTTTCCTAGGTCCTGGAGTCTGGAATAAGGAAGCCTGTGAATTTTCACTGAAGGGCAAGGCACTCTGAGAACCAAATTTGGGAAGGTGAGTCAGGGGGTTGTGGTGGCGCACGCCTTTAATCCTAGCACTCAGGAGGCAGAGGCAGGTGGATCTCTGTAAATTTGAGGCTAACCTAATCTACAGAATGAGTTCCAGGACAGCCAAGAATGCTTCACAGAGAAATCCTGTCTCGAAAAACCAACCAACCAAAGAAACAAACAAAAACAAAAAACAAAAATACTTGGGAGGGTGTATTCTCTCCTGCAGGCAGTAGGGACTCCTAGAAATATCTGTTTGTTGGATTGTGACCAGCTATAATGAGCTAAGTGAGCCTCCACTGAGCACTTAGCCTCCACTTCATTTCACACCCTCTCTAGACAGAGCCTTGTCCTGTGGTTTCTGGGTTGTATTGTGTCTCCAGGTCACCCCAGGAAGCCCTCTCCTCTCAGATTGCTTGGTCCACAGTCAGTGACCTGCCTGCTACACCAAGTCTATTTTGCTTGACTTCCAATCTGCAGGTGTTGGGGAGTGCCACCTGAGTGGACTGCATAGACTTGTCCAAGTAAGAATAACGAAGATTCTCCTGTCGTGCCTGGCAGTGATGATGTATGATTTTAATTCTGTACTCAGGAGGCAGCAGCAGGAGGATCTCCATGAGTTAGAGACCAGCCTTGTCTACAGAGTGAGTTCCAGGTTAGCCATGGCTACTCGGAGAAACCCTGTTTTGGAAAACAAAACAAGGGGGCTGGAGAGATGGCTCAATGGTCAAGAACTGGCTGCCTTTCCAGATAATCAGGGTTCAATTCCTAGCACGCAAATGGCAGCTCACAACTGTAACTGTAACTCCAGCTCCAGGGGCTCTGACATTCTCACACCAACGTAAATAGACTTAAATAAGTTATTTAAGAAAGAAAAAAAAAGATTTTCCTGTCTCCAAAATTCTTCCACTTCAACAAAGGTAGCAGAGACGGAATACACAGAACAGTGTCTGGATAACTGTACCATGTTCCTATTTTTCACTTTTGTTGTTCACACACCCCTAAATGGTTAACTTGTCACTCCTGGCCAACCCACCCCCACTACGTATGTGCACACCACCATCAGCATCAGGTCAAGCCACAAGCAATGTTGCCAAACACACCACCGGCTTATGCAACCAGTTTCCCGAGAAGGGTGAGCAGGGCGGGGTGGGTAGAGGTGGAACCAGGGGAGGGCCATGGGTCCCACAGGGAACTGGCTGCCTCGCCGGGCTTGCCTACTGGTGTGACCGCAGTGGCCCCAGAGGGCGGGGATAGGACTGGCCTTTTTATCAGTGCCCGGCAGCATTGCACCCGTCACCCCCTGGCTTCCTCTCTCAACAGACGGAAAGGGGAGGCAGCCACAGGGGGCCACGGGGAGGACTGAGTGTTATCCTAAACAGCAGAGATGGGCGGTTGCCCCGGATGGGGGAGGTGGTGGAGGACGCCTGAGACCAGGGAATACTGCAGCTCCCCTCGCAAAAGTGGAGAGTGAGGGTAGTATAAATTAAAGCTACATAGTGCAGTCCGATGTCCAGAGTCTTCACTCATTTTCCTTGCGTTCCAGTTGGAACGGCGATAGGGTTTTCCCACTTCTTAGAGAGTTCTCAGGACTGACTCTGGAGGAGGAAGGGGGGCTACACTCTGAGGTTAAAAGAAACGGAAGCTTCGCAGGGATCTGAGCGGGACTCCAGTTTCCCCGGATTCTGGGATCTAAGGGCTGCGTCTTGTTGGCAGAGCCTAGAGTTAGAATATCCCAGAAAAAACTAACCCTGGGAGAGGCTGAAGAGATGGCTCAGCAGTTAAGTACTGGCTGCTCTTTCAGAGGACCCGGGTTCTATTCCCAGCATCCATAGAGCAGCTCACAACTGTCTGTAACTCCAGTTGCAGGGGATCAAACACCATCACACAAACATATGTGCAATCAAAACAGCAATATTCACAAAATAAAAGTTAGTAAGTCATTTAAAAAAATAGTCGTTGGAGCTTGATTCTAACTAAACTTAGGAGAAATAGAGTGCCTGGTATAAGGAGGATCAAGTTTTCTTTTCTTTCTTCTTGTTTTTTTTTTTCTTTTTCCTTCTTTTCCCCCCTTAATTTTCTAGACAGGGTTTCTCTGTGTAGCCCTGACTGACCTGGAACTCACTCTGTAGCCTACGCTGGCCTTACCTGCCTCAGCTGCCCGAGTGTGAGGATTGCAGGCTTCAGTCCCCACACCCAGCTGAGGACGTCTTAATTTTTTTTTCTTTCTCTTTGCTTTTCTCCTAGGATCTTGAGTCTTACTAGCTATGTTTCAGCCCAGGCTTTTAGTATTGACTGCTTGGCCCTGGGTAACACAACTTTTCTGAGCACTTCCATACCTGAAAAAATGCAGATGATGTCTTATTTTTTTTTTAGATTTATTTATTTATTATGTATACAACATTCTGCCTCCATGTATGGCCACACACCAGAGGAGGGCACCAGATCTCATTACAGATGGTTGTGAGCCACCATGTGGTTGCTGGGAATTGAACTCAGGAACTCTAGAAGAGCAGCCAGTGCTCTTAACCACTGAGCCATCTCTCCAGCCCCTGAGATGATGTCTTTAAAGTCTACTTTAGACTGAGTGGTGGTGGCACATACCTTAGATCCCAGCATTTAGGAGGCAGGCAGGCAGATCTCTGAGTTCGAGGCCAACCTGGTCTACAGAATGATTTCCAGGATTGGCTCAATAGCTACCGAGAAACTCTGTGTTGAAAAAACAAAATGAACGAACAAACAAACAAACAAACAGTTTATTACTATTAGAAAATGAATGCTTAGCTATCAGGAGGCCATATCCTTTTGGGGCTTCAGGAACTTAGAACACTCTATCTGGAGGTCACATTGGTGAAGAAATGTTGGGACAGCTGAAGTTCAGAGGTGGCCTGATTCTGGGCGAAACACAGATACAGTGTTGGCAGCTAGACTTCCAGGAACTAGCCTTAGGCCATACCAGCACCTTTGGGAGGGGCTCATGCTAGCCACAGAGTGGGCACAGGGCCAGTCTTATGGGCTTCAGTCACCTTCCAGGAACCCCAGAGCTACCCTACCCCACTGTGGTAATCCTCTGTATGGGGCGGGACTGCCTAGGGAGAGCCACCCTCAGGAAGGATGACTGGATACTCCTCTCAGAGGCATCCTGCATCCCACCCTCCCATCTTTGCCCCTGCTGCTTCTCTAACCCAGAATGCCCTCCTTGGCTTTGAGCCTCAGCTTACCTCCCAGCAGTGTGAACCTGGGCAAATATTTTAACTTCCCTGAGTTTCAGTTTCTCCTTGTGAACTTCCGTCACAGGATGTGTGGGATCAGATGAGGCAATGTAAATCGTTTATTACTGGAAATTCTAGTAATGTTGGTCCCCTGATCTACTCTACAAAGCCCATGTCAAGTGCCAGTTCTACAACACATTTTCTGACTGCTTCAGTGTATATATTCATTTGTCATTTTGAAAGTTCAAGGTCTGTTTAGACTATAGTTTGGGTGTAAGGCTAGCCTGGGCAGAACTTGTCTTAAAATAAACAGTAAAAAGAGGGCTTGGGAGTGACTCAGTGGCAGCATACTTGCCTAGTACTACCACATGCACACACGCACGCACACGCACACGTGTGCACACACACGTGCACACAACACGCACACACACATGCACATACACACGCACGCACATGCATGCACACACATGCACGCACACACATGCACATACACATACATGCACGCACACACACATATGCACACACACGCACACACATGCACGTACACTCACATGCATGTACACACACATGCACGTACACACACATGCACGCACACACGCACGCACGACACACACACGCACACGCATGCACACACACGCACGTACACACATGCACGCACACACATGCACACACACATGCACGCACGCACACATGCACACACATGCACGCACACACATGCACGCACACACATGCATGCACACGCACGCACACACATGCACGCACACACACATGCACACACATGCACGCACACACATGTACACACACATGCACGCACACACACATGCACGCACACATGCACGCACACATGCATGCACACATGCACGCACACACACATGCACGTACACACACATCCACACACATGCACGCACACGCACATGCACGCACATGCACGCACACACACATGCACACACATGCACACGCACACATGCACGCACACACATGCACACACACATGCACGCACGCACACATGCACACACATGCACGTACACACATGCACGCACACACACGCACGCACACGCACATGCACGCACACACACACCCATACACATGCACACACACATTTTGTTTGGCTTTTCAGATTTTGTTTTTGAGACAGGGTTTCTTTGTATAACTGCCCTGGATCTCCTGAAACTCACTCTGTGAACCAGGCTGGCCTCAAACTCACAGAGATCCCTTCTGTCTCTGCCTCCCAAGTGCTGGGATTAAAGGCGTGAGCCACCATCGCCCGGCGAGAGGTGTGATCTTGTGGAGCTAGAATCACAGGCAGTTTGTGAGCAACTTGATGATGGTTCTAGGACTCTCGCTAGGGTTTGGGGGTAGTTTTTGATTTTCTCTTTTTCGAGACAGGGTTCCTCTGTGTATCCTGGAGCTTGCTCTGTAGTCCGGATCTGCCTGTCTCTGCCTACAGAATGCTGGGATTAAAGGTGTGAACTACCACACCAACTTTCTTTCCTTTCTTTTTACTTTTTTTTAAAAGATTTATTACATATACAGTATCCTTTATATGTAATTATATGTACAGTGTATATATAACACTGTAATTACATATACAGTGTTCTGCCTGCCTGTATACTTGCAGGCCAGAGGGGGACACCAGATGTCATTATGGATGGTTGTGAGCTACCATGTGGTTGCTGGGAATTGAACTGAGGACCTCTGGAACAGCAACCAATGCTCCTAATCTCTGAGCCATCTCTCCAGCCCCAACATCGACTTTCAAGTGAGGGTCTTTCACAAGAGTGGTATTCACACTTATTGCTGAGCGATCTCTCCAGGCCCTAGACACTTTCCTTTGAGTGGAGGTTGGGAGACCAGTAAGATGGTTCAGCAGGTTAAGGCACCAGAGGAATCTTCCTTTTTTGTGGTCTTGAGTTTCATAATAGCCCTGTGTTGAAGAGACAACTCCCACAACCCAGAGAAAATGTACAAAGTCCTCAGGTGAGGGCTAGCGAGATGGCTCAGCCCATCAAGGAGGCTGCTGCCCGGAAAGCGTCCTCTCGCCTTCACATGCTTACCATGGCGCTGGAGTGGTACACGTCACACACACACACACACACACACACACACACACACACACACACACACACACACACAGGCAAGCAAATACATATTATTTTATTTTTTAAGATTTTTTTTTTAATTATGTATACAGCACCTGCCTGCATGTATCCCTGCAGGCCAGAAGAGGGCGCCAGATCTCATTACAGATGGTTGTGAGCCACCATGTGGTTGCTGGGAATTGAACTCAGGACCTCTGGAAGAACAGTCAGTGCTCTTAACCTCTGAGCCATCTCTCAGCCCCAGAAATATTTTTTTTTCCTTTTTTCCTTTTTTTATTGATAAACAGAAATATTTTTTTAAGAAGAAAGATGCTAACTATACTAACTTCTCAAAGCCAGCTTCTTTGGCAGTGAAGCTTGCTGGAGCCCAAGGCTCAGAAGTCCTCACTCATTGTCTTGGAAGGTGTATGCCCACATCCCCATGGCAGTAGCTGGAGCTGTCCACTCCCTTGGCATGATGGCCATCTCTCTCCAGAGGCAGAGCAAGCCCAGGTGGAATTTGACTATGTGGAGCCCCATCCAGGTGACTGTGTAGCTCAGACATTGCTAATTACTTTTTTGAGTCTCCATTGTGAGTTCAGGAAAAAAATCTCTCACTGTCTCTTGGAGCACAAGAAATAGACCTCTTCCACCCTCAGGGTGGACAGAAGCACACTGATTTGTAGCTGGAGTTTTCTTTGGGCAGTCAGCTCCCAAATAACTACACAGAGACTTATTATTAATTATGAAAGCTTGCCTTAGTTTAGGCTTATCCCACAGGGTTTTTTTTTGTTTTTGTTTTTTGCTTTCATGATAGGGTTTCTCTGTAACTTTGGAGCCTGCCCTGGAACTCACTCTATAGACCAGGCTGGCCTCAAACTCACAGAGATCCACCTGCCTCTGCCTCCCAAGTGCTAGGATTAAGGTGTGCACCACCACCATCCAACTTGTTCAGTCCTTTATTAAACCAATCACAGCAATATATCTTTACACTATATAAATATCTCATATCTTTTCTGTACAAAGAACTAAGCTTTGACTTGAATACTTAGAAATTCAATTTTAGTCCAATTTGGGTCAATTAATTCATCTTGGAAGAATTCAATTATGTTGACCTAACTTAAAAGAGCATGATGTATAAGCCGTATGGTTGATTTACATGTTTCTGCATAAAACTCGGAGTGTGAGTGTCCTGGACATTCTATTGTCTATAATAGGTGGCTACTTCAGAAGGCAAATACGGTAATTAGAAGGTTGCTTGGTGAACAGGTAGAATTTGCTCTAATTTTCATTAGTAATAGACCTGCATCTGCTACTTTAGTAAAGATATCAGACATTCATTTATGTTGGCCACGCAGGGAGCCTTTTCCCCAAAACATCACTGGAAAAGTAGATGGAGGTGGGGAAGCCTCTTTGGAGACCGTGCCTCCCCTTTCTATGAAGACAAGGCACAGTTCAGTTGATTGGGTTACGGTTCTTATCAAGTTTAATGGAATTGCTTCTGTTTATATCCTCGTCAGTCATGTTACTGTAATTGATTTTGTTAGAGCTTGGTAGCATTTAGGCTCCAGCTGTTTTCCTTTAAGAGATTAGGTTGCTAGGGCTGCAGATACATTGGCAGAATTATGCTTTCCCGGAACCACATTAGATCACTTGCCACATCCACAAACGGCCGACCTCAGTCCATCCAGAGCACTCTGCATGAAAATGTCCTCTGGGAGCATTTTCTGACTCTATTGTTTCTATTGTGTATTTCCTGACTGTACTGCTCTGACTCTGAGATGAAGCACTATGGTATTTTTGTCTTTCCCATCTCTGACAACCCTTTCTGCCCTTGGAGGTCATAATCACCACCTTAAGAACACCTGCTGTGCAGTCCCAGCTGTTCGAGAGGCTGGCAGAAAAACTGGAAATTAGAAACTTGTCTGGGCAATATAGCAAACCTCATAGCAAAATAATAATAGCCCCTATAAAATAGGAGAAAATACTTGCAGTTCACACGGCAGGCAAAGATTCAGTATCTAAAATATGGAATACAGCCGGGCGGTGGTGGCGCACGCCTTTAATCCCAGCACTCGGGAGGCAAAGGCTGGCGGATCTCTGTGAGTTCGAGACCAGCCTGGTCTACAAGAGCTAGTTCCAGGACAGGCTCCAAAACCACAGAGAAACCCTGTCTCAAAAAAAAAAAAAAAAAGAAGAAAAGAGAAAAAAGAAGAGTATTATATGCTCTGAATTGTCTCTCTAAGACCCTCTTCACCCCCAATTATTATAATTCAATAGGAAAAATACAACATAACCTAAAAATGAGCTAAAGACTTGTACAGATACTTCTTCTGGAAGATATGCAAATAGACAACAAGAATACAGACAAAATGCTAAAGCATTTATCATGTGGGAAATGAGACACCACTTCATCCCCCATGAGAATGGATGCACAAAATGCAGAAACAAACAACAAAAACTCAGAGACTAAGTATTGGTGAAGATGTGGAGAAATCAGGAAACCTCATATAACTTCTCTTAAGGGATGTAAAATGATCAGCTCTTGGGAGACTGGGACAGAAGGATCTCTCTCTCTCTCTGTCATCAGACTCAAGGCATCACTCATGTTAGACAAGGATTCTATCATCTGAACTGTACTCCCTGTTAAGGCAGGAGGATCTTTGTGAGTTCGAGGCCAACTTGGTCTACAAGAGCTAGTTCCAGGAGAGGCTCCAAAGCTACAGAGAAACCCTGTCTCAAAAAAACAACAACAACAAAAAAGTCACAAATTCAAAAGCCAACCTGAGCTACAGAGTTAATTCAAGATTAGCTCAGGATAATCTATAAATAAACAAGTAAATAAATATTGCAGCTGGAGAGACAGTTTAGTGATTGAGAGTCCTTGCAGAGGACCTGAATTTAGTTTTTAGAACCCACATGACTGTTCACAACTATTGGTAATTCCATTTCCAAAGGATCCAGTGTCCTCTTCTGACCTCTGTAGGGTCTGGTATGCACATGGTACAGGCATACACTAAGGCATACATATACACATAAAATAATAAATAAATAAATAAATAAACAAACAAACAAACAAACAGTGCAGGCAATATAAAAATAATCTGACAAATCTTCCAAGGTGAATACAGAATTACTACCTTTAAATATAGATCCAAATCTATTTTTATTTTTTGAAAGATTTCTTTCTTTATTATTTATGCACTTACCAGAAGAGGGCACCAGATCTCATTACATATGGATATGAGCAACCATGTGGTTGCTGGGAATTGAACTCAAGACTTCTGGAAGATCTCATAACCTCTGAGCCTTGTCTTCTAGCCCCCAAGAGCTGGGAAATCGACTCTCTTTCCCCAAGACAGGGTTTCTCTGTGTAACAGTCCTGAGACTCACTCTTTTTTTTTTTTTTTTTTTTTTTTTTGGTTTTTCGAGACAGGGTTTCTCTGTGGTTTTGGAGCCTGTCCTGGAACTAGCTCTTGTAGACCAGGCTGGTCTCGAGCTCACAGAGATCCGCCTGCCTCTGCCTCGCGAGTGCTAGGATTAAAGGCGTGCGCCACCACCGCCCGGCCTGAGACTCACTCTGTAGACCATACTAGCCTTGAACCCACAGAGATCTGCCTGCCTTTGCCTCCTAAGTAACGGGACTAAAGGCATGCACCACTCACCACCCAGCCTCCCAATTTATTGAAATCATGTTCTCACACATTTTTTTTTTTTAAGTCTGGGATTCAATCCCAGGAATTTACACATGCCGGGTAAATAGTCCACCACTGAGCTGTTTCCCTGAGCACAAGCAAATACTTGTGACATGATTGCTCATAGTGGTACTATTCAAAAACATTAAAAGTACAATAAACGTGAGCCAGGCAGTGGTGGCACACGCCTTTAAGCCCAGCACTCGGGAGGCAGAGGCGGGCAGATCTCTGTGAGTTCGAGGCCAGCCTGTTCTACAGAGCGAGTTCTAGGACAGGTTCCAAAGCTACAGAGAAACCCTGTCTCGAAAAACAAAAACAAAAAGTACAGTAAACACGTGTTTATCAATTGATGAACGGATAAAAAGAACTGACCCTGGGTCTGTAGTAATATTTTATTTGGGTTTTAATAAATAAAACTTGCCTGAACACTAGACAGTTCTACTTCTCCTTGTTTACCTGATACCTAAAGCAAGTTCTGACAGAAAGTAAATTAGGTACAAGACTTTGGACTCATAAGATAGGATAGATATGGAGTATTTTCTCTGAATGTATCAAATGCAAATGGACTACACATTGTTGATGGATTTATTGCCTTATATATTGTATATAGTCATTGTACTTATTGTATATAATTTTTCTTATAATAGTTACAGCCTTCTTTTTTATTTTCAACAAAAAAGGGAAATGTGGTAATATTTCATTTGTATTTTAATAAATAATGCTTGCCTGAAGATCAGAGAGTAAAACAGCCACATTGATCAGTCTTACAGACCAGGCTGTTGACACACACCTTTTTTTTTTTTTTTTTTTTTTTTTTTGGTTTTTCGAGACAGGGTTTCTCTGTGGCTTTGGAGCCTGTCCTGGAGTTAGCTCGGTAGGCCAGGCTGGTCTCGAACTCACAGAGATCCGCCTGCCTCTGCCTCCTGAGTGCTGGGATTAAAGGCATGCGCCACCATCGCCCGGCTGACACACACCTTTAATCCCAGTAGCCACACTAGTTTGCCACAGACACTGGGTGGTTGTGGTACATGCCTTTAATCCCAGCACTAGAGAGGAATATAAGATGGGAGGATTATTTTGTTTGTTTGTTTTGAGACAGGATTTCTCTGTGTAGCCCTGGCTGTCCTCGAGTTTACGCTGTAGACCAGGCTGGCCTCGAACTCAGAGATCCCCCAGCCTCTGTCTTCCAGGCAGTGGTGGCCCATGCCTTTAATGCCAGTACTTGGCGCCAGGCGGTGGTGGTGCATGCCTTTAATCCCAGCATTCGGGAGGCAGAGGCAGGCGGATCTCTGTGAGTTCGAGGCCAACCTGGTCTACAAGAGCTAGTTCCGGGACAGGCTCTAAAACTACAGAGAAACACTCCCCGACGAAAAAAAAAAAAAAAAAGACAGGAGGAGACAGCTCTCAGACACAGTCTCATTTTGAGATTCCTGGAGTGAGGGAGTGAGGATAGCCATTTTGGACTGAGAAAGAGGTGACAGTTTTGCTTTTCTGACCTTCAGGTTGAACCCCTAAATCTGTCTGTGGGTTTTTATTAGTTGTGCTACATGGGTCCTTCGTAAGAGTAGCAAGTGCTCAGCCAGGCATGGTGGCACTACAGCCTTTATTCCCAGCACTCAGGGGGCAAAAGCAGGCAGACCTTTCAGTTCCAGGCCATCTTGATCTACAAAGCAAGTTCTAGGATAGTAAGAGATATACAGACAAACCCTATCTTGGTGAGCCATTTCTCCAGTCCCTGTAGGACATTTTGTTAATTGATGATTGATGTAGGAGGGCCCAGTCCATTACGGGTGATGGTACCCTAGAAGAGGTGACCCTGCATTGTATAAAAAAGCAGACTGAGAAAACTAGAAAGCAACAGTCCTCCGTGGTCTCTACTTCAGTTCCTGCCTTTAGACCTGCCCTGAGTTCCTGTCTTAACATCTCTAAATGGACTGTGACCTCATGTATGTAAGCCAAATAAGCCCTTCCCTCTTGTCTTTGTTAGGGTTTCTATTGCTGTGACCACAGCAACTATTTTTTATTTGTTTGTTTGTGTGTTTGTTTGTTTTTTTAAGACAGGGTTTCTCTGTGTAAAAGCACTGGCTGTCCTGGAACTCACTTTGTAGTTCCAGGCTGACCTCAAAATCAAAGAGATCCGCCTGCCTCTGCCTCCCAAGTGGTATAATTAAAGGCCTGTGTCACCATTGCCCAGCAACCACAGCAGCTTTTTTTTGTTTGTTTTGATTTTTTGAGACAGAGTTTCTCTGTAGCTTTGGAGCCTGTCCTGGAACTAGCTCTTGTGGACCAGGCTGGCCTCAAATTCACTGAGATCCGCCTGCCTCTGCCGCCCGAGTGCTGGGATTAAAGGTGTGTGCCACCACCGCCCGGCTAACACAGCAACTCTTAATAAAGGAAAATATTTAGCTGGAGTATTTTGTAGTCCATTATCATCATGGTGGGATGTGGTGGCATGAAGGCAGACATGGTGCTAAGAAGGAACTGAGGGTCCTTTAATCCCAGTACTTGGGACACAGATGTAGGTGGATCGCTTTTGAGTTTGAGGCCAGGCTGGTCTACAGAGTGAGTTCTAGGACAGCCAAGGCTACACAGAGAAATGCTGTCTGGAAAAGCCAAAAAAAAAAAAAGTAAAAGAAAGTTTGGGTTTGTTTGTTTCTTGGTTTGGTTTTTTGAAACAGGGTTTCTCTGTGTAGCCCTGACTGTCCTAGAACAGCTTTGTAGACCAGGCTGGCCTTAGTCTCACAGAGATCTGTAAGCAAAGACTGTTTTCCAGCTGCCCATACCCAAATAATCACACAAAACCTATATTAATTACAACACAGTTTGACCAATGGCTCAGGCATATTCCTAGCTAGCTCTTACATCTTAAATTAACCCATTTCTGTTAATCTGCTTATTGCCACAAGGCTGTGGTTTACTGGTAAGGTTTTGACAAATTTCTCCTTTGGCAGCTAGAGGGTGTTTCCCTGACTCTGCCTTCTTTCCTCCTCTATCTCTGCTTGGATTTCCCGCCTTGCAATATTCTGCCCTGCCGTAGGCCAAATCAGCTTCTTTATTAACCAATGGTAATAAAACATATTCACAGCATACAGAGAATCCTACATCAGAGGCCTGTCTGCCTCTGCCCTCTGAGTGCTGGAGTTTTGACAGAAGCCGCTAGATCCTTTTCTGCCTACCCTGACTCAAAATAATCACTCAGAAACCAAATTATTTTAATTACTGCTTGGTCAATCACTTAAGCATATTGCTAGCTGGCATATATATATATATATATATATATATATATATATATATATATATATATTTTCGAGACAGGGTTTCCCTGTGGTTTTGGAGCCTGTCCTGGAACTAGCTCTGTAGACCAGGCTGGTCTCGAACTCTCAGAGATCTGCCTGCCTCTGCCTCTGCCTCCCGAGTGCTGGGATTAAAGGAGTGCGCCACCACTGCCAGGCTTGGCTCTTATATCTTTTTTTTGGCTCTTATATCTTAAATTAATCAATTTCTATTATTTTATATTTTACCATGAGGATCGTGGCCTACCAGCAAGGTTCCAGCGGGCGGCTTGCATCTTTCTCTTCTGGTGGCTCCATGGCTTCTCCCTGACTCTGCCTACTCTCTATATATATATCTTTTCCAGCCTGGCTATATCCTGTTAAGCCATTGGCCAAAAGAAGCTTCTTTATTCATTAAGGAATAAAAGCAACACATAGACAAAAGGACTTCCCATACTATTTTCCCTTCTGTATTTAAATAAAAAGGAAGGTTTTAACTTTAGCATAGTAATATTACATATAACAAAACAGGTATCAAGCAAGAATTACAGTTACAATATTTATATCTACTTTATCTTTTATCATAATTAAGGAAAACTATAATTATTATCTATTCTTTTTTTTTTTTTTGGTTTGTTTTTTGAGGCAGGGTTTCTCTATAGCTTTGGAGCCTGTCCTGGAACTAGCTCTTGTAGACCAGGCTGTCCTTGAACTCACAGAGATCTGCCTGTCTCTGCCTCCCAAGTGCTGGGATTAAAGGCATGCGCCACCACTGCCCGGCTTATTTATCTATTCTTCAACATCATCAAAGACCCCAGAAGGATATATTACCTGAGTTAACAGAAAGTGCATTGTAAGCAACTTTCAAAACTCTAGAAATGACAGAGACATCTCGTTGCCTGGACAGTCCCCCAAAGTTCTTCTGAAACATTGGAACATCCGTCTTCAGCCTACAGGCCCATAGTATCTGGCAGACTTTGCCATTACAAAGAAGAACAGATCTTCAAATTTCCTGCTTCACGGAAAAGTCTATCGATTGCTTTCTTCTGTGTCCCGCAGAATGTCTGGCAGACTCTTTTATGAAGCAGGAACCCTGAAGGACTGTCTCACTTTTAGGCAAGTTCAGTAGTCATTTTTCTGTGGGTCCTGCATGTCCAGTTCATATGGCATAGCATCAAGCAGTCCAGGCAAGAGCAGTTTTTTGCCCAAATAGCTAGCAAACTCCATAAGGAGCCTCTTTGATGCCCATCATCCTCTTGAAGTACACTGGTGCTACCAGGAGCAGATGTGTCTCATTGTCATGAAAAGTCCTAAGTTCTTTTTTTTTTTTTAAATTTATTTATTTAGTATACAATGTTCTGTCTGTATGCCTACAGACCAGAAGAGGGCGCCAGATCTCATTACAGATGGTTGTGAGCCACCATGTGGTTGCTGGGAATTGAACTCAGGACCTCTGGAAGAGCAGGCAATGCTCTTAACCACTGAGCCATCTCTCCAGCCCCAAAGTCCTAAATTCTTAAAATATTTTAAATGCCATATTCTGAAGGTCTCTGAAAGATTTGAAAATACCTATATAGGGGCTGGAGAGATGGCACAGAGGTTAAGAGCATTGCCTGCTCTTCCAAAGGTCCTGAGTTCAATTCCCAGCAACCACATGGTGGCTCACAACCATCTGTAATGAGGCCTGGTGCCCTCTTCTGGCCTGCAGGCACACACAGACAGAATATTGTATACATAATAAATAAATAAATAAATAAATAAATAAATAAAAGAAAAAAGAAAATACCTATATAGCTGAAATATCTCTCTATATATCTAGAAAACTTAACTAACATGACTTCTATTATAGATGATTATCTATTAACCTATATTTCTTTTTTTTAAAGATTTATTTATTTATTATGATACAGTGTTCTATCTGCATGGATGCTACCAGACCAGAAGAGGGCATCAGATCTCATTATAGATGGTTGTGAGCCACCATGTGGTTGCTGGGAATTGAACTCAGGACCTCTGGAAGAGCAGGCAGTGCTCTTAACCTCTGAGCCATCTCTCCAGCCCCGTATATTTCTTAATTATACATTAATTTTTTTGAGACAGGGTTTCTCTAGCTTTGGAGCCTGTCCTGGAACTAGTTCTTGTAGACCAGGCTGACCTAGAACTCAGAGATCTGCCTACCTTTGCCTCCCAAGTGCTGGGATTAAAGGCGTGCGCCACCACCACCCAGCTTACATTACATTTTTCTTTAATATTTATTTATTTGTTTATTATGTATACGGTATTCTTCCTGCGGGCCTCATTACAGATGGTTGTGAGCCACCTTGTGGTTGCTGGGAATTGAACTCAGGACCTTTGGAAGAGCAGGCAATGCTCTTAACCTCTGAGCCATCTCTCCAGCCCCCTTCTCATTATTTTTTGGGTGTACATCTTTCGTGTGTGTACTTATTTTGGTGGTGTACATCTTTAATCCCAGCATTTAGGAAGCAGAGTCAGGTTGATCTCTGTGAGTTCAAGACCAGCCTGCCTTGTCATAGCAAATTCCAAGACAGTCTGTGCTACAAAGACCTTTTCTCCAAAGAAGTGTGTGAATGCATGTGTGTTCATGTGTGTGTAAGTCAGATGCTAAACTTCTGGAGTCAGCTCTCTTCTTCTTGGGAATCCTAGGGAGTAAACAAGGTCATAAGGCTGAGCCAGAATTACCTTTACTCAGGGAACTGTTTTGCTCCCTCCCCCATCTCTTGTGAGCTCTCTGTCTCTCTCTCTCTCTCTCTCTCTCTCTCTCTCTCTCTCTCTCTCTGGCTTTTGTGAGACAAGATCTCATTTTTTTTAGCTGTGGAACTCAGTCTGTAAACCAGGCTGGCCTCAAACTCACAGAGATCCCCCTACCCTACCTCCCAAGTGCTGGGATAAAAGGTGTGAGCCACTACCAATCTAATTTTTAATCTTTTTCTTTAAAATTTTCTAAACTCTAAGTACAAGGCTGTAATAAAATTAAACAAAACCATGTATGTGAAACTATTCATAATTTATTCTTCCCTTTGCATCCTTTGGGGACTTTATCCATCTATCTTGGATCCCCATCCTTCCTCGGGAATGAATCCAGGTCCTCCTGCAGTGTGGGATGCAAGTACCGTACCACTGAGCCACAGTCCCAGGCCCCAAAGTTCTCTTTCTTGGTTTTCTTTCCACTGTCCATTGAACTTTCTGCCTCTTACCTCTACCGATTGTGAATACCTTTCCAAGGGGCAAGATTTTATTCTTGGAAGAATCTGATACTCAACAGCCCTGGAGCTGGAGTTAAAGTCAGTCCTCAACTGCCTTACAATATTGAGAACAGAACTCTAGTCCTCTAGAAGAGCAACACTCACTTCCCCCTTTTATCTGTTTATTTATTTTCATCTTATATGTGCGAGTATTTTCCCTGTATATATGTGTACCAGGTGTGTGCCTGGTGTCATCGTCAGAGGGCAGAGGGCACGGGATCCTCCTGGAGTAACCAGTTGTGAGAAGTCACGTGGTACTAGGAACAGAACTTGGGTCCTCTGAAAAAATAGTAAGTGCTCTTAACCGTTGAGTCATTTCCCCAGCCCCTATTACATATTGTTAACTGCTGAGCCATCCCACCCTAGTCATGGTTAACTTCACAAGATAATGCTAGAATCTTTTATTTTTTATTACATATTTATTTATTTATATTTCAGACAAAGGTCTTACTAGCCTGTGCTCTGGATGCCCTGGAACACACTCTGTAGACCAGGCTGGCCTTGAACTCTCGAGTGTTGGCAGCAAAAGCATGAGCCACTACACAGTTTACATTTTTCTTTATTATGTGCATGCATGCATGTGTATGTGTGTACATGTGGAATTTAGAAGACAGCTTTCAAGGGTTGGTTCTTTCCTTCTGTTATGTGGGACCAGAGGACAGAATCTGGGTCATCAGCCTTCCCTTCTTCCTCCTTATTAGTTTCTAAATTGTATTATATAAGTAATTAAGTGAAACCATGTAGACAATTATATAACTAATTATCATAAATGTTAACACAATTATGTGTGTGTGTGCGTGTGTGTGTGTGTGTGTGGACAGCGGCTTTGGATACCAGATCCCCTGGAACTGGAGTTACAGAGGTTATAAGACGCCATGTGGGTTCTGGAGATTGAACTCAGGTCTTTTGCAAGAGCAATAAGTGATCTCAAACACTGAACTGTCTCTTTGGTTCCCTGTAATGTACTTTTGATCATATTCACAAACATCTGCCTCTCTTGTCTCTCCTTCCTGTCTGTCTGTCTTTATCTGTCTCTCTGTCTGCCTATCTATCTATCTATCTATCTATCTATCTATCTATCTACCTACCTACCTACCTATTACCTATCTGTCATCATCTAGGGATCTCGCCTTGCCTTTGGTAGGTAAGTACTCTACACTGAGCTAACTCATCCTCCCTTCCAAGGGTCTGGCTATGGAGCTCCGGATACAAAGACTAGGCTAGCCTTGAGCTTTCAACGCTCCTCTAAGTACGGAGATCACAGGTCTTCATACCAATGCTTGGATCTTTCAAAATTTTTTATTTGAATCTTCTGTACTATAAAATCAATTCCTCAACAGTATTTTTTTTTAAACTTTGTTTCCTTTCAGAGAGGAACAGCATTAAAGTTTTGATCCTCCTGCCTCAGCATCCTGTGTACTAGGACTATTGGAGACACTATCACTCCTGGCTTTCTCCAAGTTTTCTTTCTTCCTCTTTTCCCTTTCACTCTTCCTTCCTCTTTCTGTTCCTTTGTTCCTCTCATTCTCCTCGTAGGTTCTCAGATTGAAACCAAAGTCTTCAGGCTTAGTTTCAAATGCCATTATCTACTGAGCTAGCCAGTTGTCCTATTAATTTATTCTGTAGATGAGGATGGCCTCAAGATCACTATATAACAGAGCATAACCTTGAACTTCTAATCCTCTTGACTCTTCTGAGTGATGGGATTACTCCTGGTTTAGGTGATGTTGGGGAAGAAACCCAAGACTTCCAGCCTGCTAGGCCAGTACTTTACCAATTGAGCTGCCCACCCAACCCTCTTTATTTACTTTTTTTTTTTTTTGAAACAGGCTGTGGTTTGTCATTATGTTATACCAGACTTTTTCTTTTGGATCACCAACTAGCTCCCAAATCATGACACAGAAATTTATTAGTTTTGATTGCTTGGCTTAGTTTAGGCTCATTTCTGACTAGCTCTTTTGTAGCGGTGTAAACGAATGCAGACAGTTTGTAAAAATATATATATATAGTTTTAATGTAGAAATAGACTTACAGAACCACCGTTCCCAGGGAGACCAGGAGAGTAGAAGAGACAGTTCGGAGCACGCTCGCCAAATTTATAGGCAGACATTAGACCGAGGCGAACACGCCCCCTAAGGGGCGGGACTTATCTCTACATCTCCCCTTTTTGTCTAAATAAGACAGAACCAAACCAAATACAACTACATACAATAACAACAAATAATAAATATAACAAACAATATTGAGAATAAAATCTTTGCTAAACATTCTATCTCAAGGAGTCCAAATAATGTAAAGAGTAACTACAATTATATAATCTTCAACTCAGTCAAAGATCTGAGAAGGGAATAAACACTACTCAACAAACGAGATATATCCAAAATGTGCAACAATTGACAGAGACAACTGACTACCTGGGCAATCACCCAAAGTCTCGTTTGCAATGTTGAGTCAACCAATTTTGGCTAAGGCCTAACATCACTGACATACCATTATTAAAGGCAAGGAACTTTTCAAAACTATCTTACCCTGTCTTGGCAGGATATGACAGTCCTGTTTTATCCATTGATGCACGCTCTGTATCTGTGTCAGTGGTTGAGGTATAGGCATTTCTTTGCCCAAAGGCCAGTTCTGCCAAATAGAAAGGCTCCAGGTGGAGTGTCTTTGGTGCTCAACATTCTCTCGGGAATGGAGTGGTGTTGCCAGGAGCAATTGTGTCTCACTATCACGAAACTCTGAGTTAGATTAAAGGCCATTTTCTACAGCTCTTTGAAGAGGTTGAAGATTATCTATCTATACTGAGTATAATCTCTATATATCTAAAGAACCTGATTAGTCTGATTATAAATGACAAACTTAGATGACTATTTATCTATATAATTCTCAATATCTATCTAACTTAAAGACTAAGACAATAAACAACTGTGTAACAAATGAGGATAATGACCTCCAAATGTAAACACTGTACAAATATACATTGCAATATGGTAAATATATATCAATGCACAAACATTATATAAGTATCTTAATCAGAGGTAGAAATGTACATTGCAATATGGTAAATGTATACAATATATACATCAATACAATATATGTCAATACATAAAAATGTTTTAAACAGACATAGAAACATGCATGCATACAATAGTCAATATAATTTAACTTTGTTTCAATATACAAGAATTGATACCAATATATTTGTCTAAAAGCAGTAACTCACAATTATAAATCTATAATCCCATCATACCCTCTTTTTTTTTTTTCAAAATGATCCCTGAGCTTATAAAATTCCTCCCCCAACCTCCCAACCCCTAAATGATGTCCCTAAACCCAGGGGTAAACTTTACTGGGAGAGGGGACGTTGTCCTCTAGAATTACTTCCAGCTGTCATGGGGGCGACGTTCTTTCTGGGGGATCCTGTGAAAGTAAAATGATGGTTAAATTTCAAGATCAATGTCTTTTAAAATTGCAAATAGTCTCTGAGTATTTTGTGGAGGTCTGGCCAGAATGTTGTACAAGATGTGCACCATTTCAGCTAACCAAGTTGGGATCGTCTTGTGCAGCTGGTATCCAAAACAGGTCTTGTAGTAGCGCTATCAGTATCATGACGTCATCTCAACCAGGTAGAGTTGTTGTTGTGGGGCCCCATCTTCTTCCTGGAAACTTCAAATGTCACTTTGGGAAAAACTCATTGTTCATTGTGAAAAACTTAAACATTAATCTTATAGACATATATATACATACATATATATATTCAATAAAAGGCATGATATAAATATTCAATGAAAAGTATGATAGATATGAAGAAAAGCAAGGATGTTTTCTAAACTCGTATTTCTTTCTGTCCCATATCATGGCTCTTGACATGAGACAGAGAAACTCCAGAAACTCTGGGTTTTTCTCTTACTAACAGGCTTGGAATTGGAGAGGGACTGAGCCAGAGTCCAACTTCAAAACCAGCTCTATATATTTATAAAGAAATGTTTAATAAGACATATAAATAAAAATTAATACTTACAAAATGTGTCCATCCATCAGTAATTAAATATTCAGGGTCCCTCAATTTCTTTGAAGATGAGTATTTTCCTGTGGAGATAAGAAAAGAACCCTGCCTCCAACCTATCTGTATTTCTTACCATCAGTATGTTCGCCATCCTTATGAAAGAATTGTTATTTATCTTTTCCAAGTGGCTTCTCTTCTTCAAACCGAACCTTTATTAATTTTGATGGTATCCACAATTTTTCCTCACCTGTGGAGATAAGAGCAAAACCCCTTCCCCAACGTAGCACATATCCTGGCTTCCATTGTGAGGTCAGCACATCCTTGAAATAAACTGGTTGATTTAGTTCAGTAGACTTTTCCATTATCCAATGTCTTTCTGCAGCCGTTGTTCCCTTCTCATTAGCGTTGAGAAAATTCAAGGTTAACAAAGCATTATGTAGCCTATTTCTGGGGGTGTTTTCCACCCCTTTCTGTTTGTTCAACATATCTTTTATAGTTCGATTTGATCTTTCTATGACTGCTTGACCTGTAGGATTGTATGGTATACCTGTAACATGCTTGATATTGTAATAATCAAAAAACCGTTTCATTTTCCTAGAAACATAAGCAGGACCATTGTCCGTTTTTATTTGTGTAGGTATACCCATGATAGCCATGACTTCTAATAAATGAGTGATTACTGAATCAGCTTTTTCTGAACTTAAAGCAGTTGCCCACTGAAAGCCTGAATAAGTGTCAATGGTGTGATGAACATATTTTAATTTGCCAAATTCTGCAAAGTGGAACACATCCATCTGCCAGATTTCATTCCTTTGGGTGCCCTTTGGATTAGCCCCTGCAGGCAGTGGCGTTTGGTTATAGAAAGAGGAAGTAGGGCATTTCTTTACAATCTCCTTAGCTTGTTGCCATGTAATTGAAAACTCTTTCTTCAAACCTTTGCTATTAACATGATGTTTTTTATGAAATTCAGAGGCTTGTAGCACACTACCAATCAGTAATTGATCAATTTCTGCATTACCTTGTGCTAGAGGACCTGGCAGACCCGTATGGGATCGGATGTGTGTTATGTACATAGGGCAAAGCCTGTTCCTGATCAAATCTTGAACCTGGAGAAACAATGAGGTTAGTTCAGTATCATCAGGTATAAATTCAGCAGTTTCAATATGTAAAATAACTCTTTCTGCGTATTGTGAATCTGTAACTGTATTAATAGGTTCTTTAAAATCCCTTAGCACCATAAGAATGGCATATAATTCTGCCTTCTGGACAGAATTATACGGACTTTGTTCCACCTTATCCAAGTCTTCTGATTTGTAACCTGCCTTCCCTGATTTATTGGCATCAGTATAGAATGTATGGGCTCCAGTTATTGGAGCATCATGGACGATTCGAGGAAGAATCCAAGAAGTTCTCTTTATGAAGTTAAGCCGCTTGCTTTTTGGATAGTTGTTATTAATGTCTCCCAAAAAATTAGCACAAGCTCTTTGCCATGGTTCATTATCTTCCCATAATTTCTTTAGTTCATCAGCAGTGAAGGGCACTATAATTTCTGCTGGGTCTATGCCTGCTAGTTGACGAAGTCTCAGCTTGCCTTTTATAATTAACTCAGAGACTTTTTCCACATAAGTTTTCAGTTTCTTACTTGGTTTATGTGGTAAAAAGATCCATTCCAAAATAATATCATCTCTCTGCATTAAAATTCCTGTAGGAGAAATTTTTGATGGTAGTATGACAAGAATACAATCGAGCTCTGGATTCACCCTGTCCACATGTGCCTGTTGTAATTTTTCCTCAATCATTGTCAGTTCCTTTTCTGCTTCAGCTGTTAATTCTCTGGGACTGTTTAAATCTTTATCACCATCCAAGGTTTTGTTCAAATGAATTATTAGATCAGGTGTTATTCCAATAGCTGGTCGTAGACTGGAAATGTCTCCTAACAGTCTTTGAAAGTCATTAAGAGTCCGTAGGCGATCTCTCCTAATTTGTGCTTTTTGTGTCTTAATTTTTTGCAAACCTATTTTATAACCTAAATAATTAACAGAATCTCCCTTCTGAATCTTTTCAGGAGCGATCTGCAATCCCCATTTAGGTAAAAGTATCTTTATTTCTTCAAACAGTCTGTTCAAGGTATCCATGTTTGAATCGGATAACAAGATGTCATCCATGTAATGGTATACTATAGATTTGGGAAATTTCTTGCGTATTATTTGCAATGGTTGGTTCACAAAATATTGGCACAGGGAGGGGCTATTTAACATACCCTGGGGGAGAACGGTCCAGTGGTACCTCCTCGAAGGTTGAGAATTGTTATAAGTAGGCACTGTGAAGGCAAATTTTTCTCTATCTTCTTTTTGCAAAGGTATAGTGAAAAAACAATCCTTTAAATCAATAACTATGAGAGGATATCCTTTTGGTAATAAAGAGGGCAACGGAATTCCAGATTGCAGAGGGCCCATAGGTTGAATAACCTTGTTGATGGCCCTGAGATCTGTCACCATTCTCCATTTACCTGATTTTTTCTTAACCACAAATACAGGAGAATTCCAAGGGCTGGTAGATTCTTCTATATGTCCAGCATCTAATTGTTCTTGTACCAGCTGTTCTAAAGCCTGTAACTTTTCCTCAGCTAAAGGCCATTGCTTTGTCCATATTGGTTTCTCAGTCAACCATTTTAGAGGCAAGGCTGTTGGTATCTCTGAAGGGACATCAATTGCTTGTTCTTGTACAGCCCGAATGGCTGGTTTTCTCCATTTGTAATATCTTTTAATATTATTCTCAGAACTAAAGGCTCTAGAAGTAGCAGGAATGTTAATTTCGGTATTCCATTGTTGTAATAGGTCACGACCCCATAAATTCATTGCGATATTGGCTACATATGGCTTTAATTTTCCTATTTGTCCCTCTGGCCCTATACATTCAACCCATCTCGTGCTCTGCCTTACTCGAGATAGGGTTCCAATTCCCAGGAGCTGAACATTTACATTCTGAAGAGGCCAATACGGATGCCAAGATTCTGGGGTAATGATACTTACATCAGCACCTGTGTCCAGCAGGCCAGTAATAAAAATGCCATTTACACACACTCTCAGTTTAGGTCTTTGATCATTTATAGAAGTTTGCCAAAACACACGTAACTTATCTTTCTGATCATTATTGCTTGTAACAGTAGGCATGGGGCTTCCTAATTGTCCTGATGAGGCACGTTCTCTGCAGAAACTGGATATGACTGAACCATGTTTGCCATGGGGCCCTGTGAGGCCCCCCCTCTCACGTTTCCCGACTGTATCAGGTTGCCTTGTCTATCTCTTGTAGACCTGCATTCATTCGTCCAATGTCTGCCTTTTCCACATCTTCTACATAAACCTGAAGGCTGAGTCCTCCTATTTCTGTTATTTCTAGAAGATGCATTATTATTATTATTTCTGAAAGATGCATTATTATTATTATTATTTCTGAAAATCCGTTGTCTACAATTCCTTTTCATATGACCCATTTTGCCACAATTAAAACATTTGGTATTCTGGTGTCTCCTTTTACCATTGGAAATTGCTTCTTCTACCCATGCTTCAGTGCCATAATCAAATGTATCAACATTGAGTGTATGCAAGACCCATTCTTCCAAAGGCGCTGATCTGAGCTTTAAAGGCCCCAAAATCCTTTTGCATTCCACATTTGCATTTTCATAAGCCAAAGACTCAATCATTATACGTCTTGCTTCTGGGTCAGATATCCCTATTTGTACAGCCTTAGTTAATCTTTGTAAAAAGTCACTAAAGGGTTCTCTCTGACCCTGTTTAACTCTGACAAATGATTCTATTCTCTGTCCTGGGTCTTGTACCCTGTCCCAAGCCCTTAAGGCTGCTGTAGTACACATGGAGAGTGTGTTTTCATCCAAATTAGCTTGTTCCTGAGGGTCGGAAAAGAGCCCTTCACCTATAATTTTATCTAGGGAAATGTCAATTCCCTTTGCTTTTTCCTGCTGTTCTAAGAGTTTAGCCTCTTGCCTGAATAAGCATTGCCATTTCAATTGTGGTCCACTCTCAAGTACTGCAGAGCTCAGCTGGAGCCAGTCCAAGGGGGTTGCTTTGTTTGTCGTGGCCCAAGATCTTAGCATCTCTTTAACAAAAGAGGCTTGCATCCCAAAAGTCATGACAGCCTGTTTAATTTCCTTGAGGTCATTCATACGGACAGGCTCCCATGTATCCTCCTTGATGACCCTAGGGTTTCTGGAACCAACCACCTTCTCTGTTGTTATTACTGGAAAGGCAGGTAGAGCTGTCGGTAGAGCTTTGTGGAAATTGTCCCGGAGAGATTTACCCACAGATGTAGTTAAAATTTGCCCTTCTACCCTTTGCTCTTCTTCATCAGAATTTAGAAATTCCTCAATCTTTTCAATTCTATTCACTATTGCCTTCTGCAATGTCTGAATCTCCTGTCCAGAATTATGTTCCAAAGCCTTCATTGAGGATTCTAAAGTATGAAGTTTGTCCGTTAGAGATAACATCTTATCTTTGGACATAATTTTTATGGCATAAACTGTGCCTTCTTGTATTGACAATCTTTCCATCAATTTGTCATAAGCTTTAGACAAAATCCGATTGTCACATTCAGCAGTTTTGATTCTCTCAGTTAATGTTTCATTTCCTACAGAAAGGGACTGAATCTTATTGTCCAAATCAGCTGTTCCCTCTTCCATAGTAATGAATTTCTCCTTAATATCAGCCACTAATGTTTCAGTTCCTACAGAGAGGGACTAAACCTTACGATCCAAATCAGCTGTTCCCTCTTCCATAGTAATGAATTTCTCCTTAATATCAGCCACTAATGTTTCAGTTCCTACCGAGAGGGACTGAACCTTACGATCCAGATCAGCTGTTCCCTCTTCCATAGTAATGAATTTCTCCTTAACATCAGCCTGGAGAACCTCAAACTGATTCTTGAGAAGATTGTTATCAGCCTGGAGAACTTCAAACCGATTCTCGAGAAGATTGTTATCAGTCTGGAGAACTCCAAACTGATTCTTGAGAAGATTGTTATCAGTCTGGAGAACTTCAAACTGATTCTTGAGAAGATTGTTATCAGTCTGGAGAACTTCAAACTGATTCTTGAGAAGATTGTTATCATTCTCAATTGTTTTTAAGCGTTCTATCTCTGCCTTAAGAATCCTGGATTCGTCTCGTAAAGACTTTATCATATTTCTATTATCAAACCATTTGGTGCCAATGAAAACTACGAATCCCAGAAGGATCCATAGAGGTGGCGTGATAGACACCTCTTGTAAAATCTCCCACATGGTACAATTAAAAAAACTGTTAAATTCTTGAACAGTAATGTGTTCAGACATTTTATTTATAAAAGAAAAAATTTTTTACCTGCAATGATCGGTTCCTGCTAGTTGTTGGTCTCTGTGTTTTTGGAGCCTGTCCTAGAACTAGCTCTTGTAGACCAGGCTGGCCTCGAAATCACAGAGATCCGCCTGTCTCTGCCTTCCAAGTGCTGGGATTAAAGGCGTGCACTACCACGGCCTGGCAGGCCTCAAACTCACAGAGATCCGTCTGCCTCTGCTTCCCAAGTGCTGGGATTAAAGGCGTGTGCTACCACTGCCTGGCCGGCCTCAAACTCACAGAGATCCGCCTGCCCTTGCCTCCCAAGTGCTGGTATCAAAAGCGTGTGCCACCACTGCCCTGCCAAGTCACTTTGTGTCAGACCAAATCTGCCGCTGTGGCAGGCAGCTTTTGTTGCAAAACCGCAGGTACTTGAGCTTCCGCTAATTCAGGCAGTGGGGTTCCGCTGTAAAACTTAGCCAAGGCAGGCAGAATGGGCCTGTGTGGCCGAGTATGTCTCGGACTCGGCACTGGGGCCGGAGTCACGAACTGAAAAACAGCACCCAGGAGGTTGCTGTGTTAGCTAGCGGGCTACCCGCTTGAGTCGGGGGCAAAATAGCCCGACGTTGGACGCCAAAATGTAGCGGCGTAAACGAATGCAGACAGTTTGTAAAAATATATATATAGTTTTAATGTAGAAATAGACTTACAGAACCACCGTTCCCAGGGAGACCAGGAGAGTAGAAGAGACAGTTCGGAGCACGCTCGCCAAATTTATAGGCAGACATTAGACCGAGGCGAACACGCCCCCTAAGGGGCGGGACTTATCCCTACACTCTTTTTAACTTAAATTAACCCGTTTCTCTTCATCTACCTTTTGCCTCAAAGCCATTGCCCTTCTCACTTCTGCACACCTTACTTTCACTGCTTCTCTATGTCTGCCTGACTTCCTGTCCTCGGCATGTCCCTCATTCCCACCTCCTTCTATTCTTGTTCTTCTTCCTCTTCTTTGTGACCCTAGGTTTTTCTTCCTATTTATTCTCTCCCCCCTTTAGCCATATCTATCCTTTCTCTACCTATCTATTGGCCATTCAGCTCTTTATTGGACCTTAGGCAGGCACGGTAAAACAAATGCAATACATCTTTCCATACTTACTATACACCCTTACATGGCAAAACAAAAGCAGCATAAACAAATGTAACACACATTTATACAGTTAAAATAATATTATACAACATTATATAGACTTGGATGGTCTTGAACTTGCAATGATTCTCCAGTCTCTGCCTCTCTAGTACTGGGATTATAAGCATGCACCATAAAGCCCAGTGTTCTCTCAAACATTCCGTATACAGTTTTTACGATAGTATTGCAGAATATTTAACTATGTGAAGATGTGTTATGGTTGTTTATGCTAAGGAATAATACTTAAACCATGTAAAGGTGTGTTACATTTGTTTATGCTGCATGTGTTTAATTATGTAAAGATGTGTTTCTGTTTCACCTTGCCTGCCTAAGGCACCTGATTGGTCTTATTAGAAAGCTGGTCTATTGATCTATTGAAAGCTGATTGGCCAATAGCTAGGAAGGAGAGGGATAAGTGGGGCTGTTGGGCAGAAAGAATAAATAGGAGGAGGACTCTAGGCTCGGGAGAGAGAAAAAAGAAAATGAGAGAAAAAGAGAGGGACAGGGCTGGAGAGATGGCTCGGTGGTTAAGAGCATTGCCTGTGTAGTAATAGGGAGCGGTGGCGGGGCTGCGTCCCCAACACCCCAGCCACCTGCTCGGCTAGCTTATGCCCCGAAATAATTACACGGACACTGTATTCTTTTAAACACTGCTTGCCCCTTAGCTCTAGCCCTTACTGGCTAATTCTGATATCCCAATCAACCCATCTCTAACAATCTGTGAGCACCGGTCTTACCGGGAAGATTCTAGTTCAGAGCTTCATCGCGTGTGTCTGCCCAGGAGCCTGGAGCATGGCGTCTTTCTGAGGCGTCTGCTCCGGAGAGGAGAGCTGTTGAGTCTGACCTCACTTCCTCTTCCTCCCGGCATTCTGTTCTGTTTACTCCACCTACCTATGTCCTAACCAATAATATGGGCCAAGGCAGTTCCTTTATTAGCCAATGACCTTCCTCCAAAGGTCCTGAGTTCAATTCCCAGCAACCACATGGTGGCTCACAACCATCTGCAATGAGGTCTGGTGCCCTCTTCTGGCCTGCAGGCATATATACACAGACAGAATATTGTATATATAATAAATAAATAAATATTTTAAAGAAGAAGAAGAAGGAAGAAGAAGAAGAAGGAGGAGGAGGAGGAGGAGGAAGAGGAGGAGGAGGAGGAAGAGGAGGAGGAGGAGAA
The DNA here is from genome assembly GCF_037038515.1 of Microtus pennsylvanicus. Taxonomy (NCBI): domain Eukaryota; kingdom Metazoa; phylum Chordata; class Mammalia; order Rodentia; family Cricetidae; genus Microtus; species Microtus pennsylvanicus. The sequence continues at coordinate 33,531,862 of NC_134580.1, forward strand.
GGAAGAAGAAGAAGAAGAAGAAGAAGAAGAAGAAGAAGAAGAAGAAGAAGAAGAAGAAAGGGACACACCAGAGGCCAGAAGCCAGGCAGCTGCCAGACAGACAGACACTGGAGGAAGTAAGACACACAGAAAGAAAAAGGTAAAAAGCCCTGAGGCAAAAAGTAGCTAATGAGAAGCAGGTTAAGTTAAAAGAGCCAGCCAGAAATGAGCCTAAACTAGGCCAAGCATTCAAAACTAATAATAGCCTGGTGGCGGCAGTGCACGCCTTTAATCCCAGCACTCGGGAGGCAGAGGCAGGCGGATCTCTGTGAGTTTGAGGGGATCTGATATCCTTCTCTGGCCACCACAGGCACTGGGCATGCAAATGGTGCACAGACATACTGTCTTAGTTAGGGTCACTATTGCTGCAGTGAAACACCACGACCAAAAGGCAAGTTGGGGAGGAAAGGGTTTATTTGGCTTACACTTCAACATCTATGGTCAGCAGGATGTTCAAAGGAAGTCAGGACAGGAACTCACATAGGGCAGGATCCTGGAGGCAGGAACTGATGCAGAGGCCACGGAGGGATACTGCTTTCTGTCTTGCTCAGCATGGCTTGCTCAGCCTACTTTCTTATAGAACCCAGGACCACCAGCCCAGGGATGGTATCACCCATAATGAACTGGTTTCTCTCTCTCTCTCTCTCTCTCTCTCTCTCTCTCTCTCTCTCTCTCTTGCAGGCTAGGCAACTCTGAAATGGCAGTGCATCTACTGATCCTTTAGTTCTTTCAGCTTGACTGTGACAGCTAGAGTTGTAGGTCCAAGCCCGACAGCACAGTTTCCATGCAGGAACAGACAGATGCCAACGGCTCATCTCTTCATCTTGGTCTTTCCACAGAAGGAACAAATGTACTTGGCTTGCTGGCTGATCTCAATTTTCTTCACCATTTTTCTGAAGGGAATGATCAGAGTGGCCCCATATTTCCCAATGATCACGACTTTTTTTTTTAAAGATTTATTTATTTATTATGTATACAACATTCTGCCTCGATGTATGCCCACACACCAGAGGAGGGCGCCAGATCTCAGTACAGATAGTTGTCAGCCACCATGTGGTTGCTGGGAATTGAACTCAGGACCTCTGGAAGAACAGCCAGTGCTCTTAACCTCTGAGCCATCTCTCCAGCCCTGATCATGACTTTCTTGGTGCATTTTAGCCATGTTGCTGAAACTGGCAATTTCTCAATTTGCTGAGGTTCTCTCATTTTAGATAACTCTAGCTTATGTCAAGTTGACATAAGATGAGCATACATTTAGGCAAAAATCCATATAATAACAATAATAATAATAGAACAAAAGAATAATAAGAATAATTGTGTTGTAATATGAGCGGCGGCGGGGCTGCGTCCCCAACACCCCAAGCCGCCTGCCCTGCCCGGCTAGCTTATGCCCCAAATAATTACACAGACACTGTATTCTTTTAAACACTGCTCTGGCCCATTTCTAATCATCTGTGTAGCGCCCCTAGGTGCGCTTACCGGGAAGATTCTAGCCTAAGTCCATCCTGGGTCGGAGCTGGGGCATGGCGTGCGTCTTCCCTGGAGCGGGTAGCATGGCGTCTCTCCTGCGTCTGCTCCGGAGAGCAGAGCTGCGGAGTCTGACCTCACTTCCTCTTCCTCCCGGCATTCTGTTCTGTTTACTCCACCCACCTAAGGGTGGGCCTATCCAATGGGCCTAGCAGTTTCTTTATTGCTTAACCAAGGAAATCAACAGATTGATATATGACACTCCCCCATCACTTCCCCTTTTTCTGTTTAAACAAAAAAGAAAGGCTTTAACTTCAACCTAGCAAAATTATATATAACAAAACAGTTATCAAGTAAAAGTTACATCAGAAACATTTATACATATAACAAAATTGACCGTAAATCTCTATACTAATGCAAATTATTCATGTCTATATCATATCCCCCTTTAAATGTAAAAGAACATTTATAAACCATATTTGGGAACATGGGCGCAGTTTTTTCTCTCCAAACTGCTTCCTGCTGAATGGGGGCGTCGTTAATTAGGTCTTTCATGGTATAACCTGTGTGCTAGTTTCATCTCAGTTGGCAGTTGAGCGAAGCAATTTTCTGAGGGCGTTCACAGGAACCTTTCGGGAGGTCGTGGTCTATCATACCAAATCGGAATAGAAGAAATCCATAGAGTCTCATCCTCTGTGAAAACAAAAGAAGACTCTCTCCAAAGCATCATATCCTTAGATCCAAATTCTGAAATCATACCCTCATGATATCCGTTCTGGTTCCACTGGGCAGCCCATATAATGAAATGTCTCTCTGTACTTAGCTCCTTTACAGTCAAAAATTTTAAAGAAAACACAATGTACATAATCCAGACTCTCTGTGAATTTTCCATCTTTACGCGGCTTATTTTTACTTATATCTATAACTATCTGTACTCTGTCTCTTTAAAGACTTTACTTTTACTTTTTTCTTTTTAAACCATTAACTTTATTCTCTATATTCTTTTTCTTCTCTCTCCCAAGCCTACGTATATTCATCCAACAGTGTGACTCACTTAGTGGTCTGAATCTGTCCTATTGTGAATCTGCAATTTTTTACTATCCAGGAGCACTTTTGATTTGTGCCTTTAAGTCACTAGGCACTTAAGAATCTAAGCTGTGACATTCCTAGGTTAACTTTTTGCTTTTTGAGCTGGAATAACCCTGTAGACCAGGCTGTCTTTGAACTCTCAGAGATCCGCCTGTCTCTGCCTCCCAGGCATTGGGATTAAAGGTGTTTGCTACTACACCTTGAACTCACAGAGATCTGTTCGTCTCTGCCTTCTAGGCACTGGGATTAAAGGCGTGTGCTACCACACCTTTAAGTCACAGAGGTTTACTTTAAGAATTTTAACTTTTAGTCTGTATATATTTTTAACACTGTAAATCATTTAAAATTTTTCTTTGTCTTTGAATCTCTTTACTGTATCTCTCTCTGTTTTTCTGACCACAAGAGCCTTTAATTTACCAAGCAATATCAGTAGGACTAAAGCCGTGGCTTTGACGGCTGGATCCTTAGTTTTCCAGCCTCATGGCTGAGGTACTGGCTGTAGCCATGTTTATAGCCACAACTGGCTTTTCAAGGTCCCTGCCAGCCAGCAAGTTACAACAGACAACACTCAAGTCCTCTCTCAGTAGCCGGCCCTCCTGCCTCAAACAGTCAGAGTTTGCCCTGGCAGGATGGCCCAGAAAGCTGGCATTTTTAAACGGCGCAGCTTTTTTCCTGCTACGGCTGAAAACCAAAAAGCATGTGTTCAGCTTTTCGTCAACACTGTTTAAGTGTTTTGTGGCAGGACCTCTTAATGAGCTGCAGGCTTTGCAGCTAAAGCTGAGTCAGGAAGCCTCTCTTAGATGAGGCGCTTGCTTGCCTATGGCAAGCAGAGTAGACCAGAGAAATTGTCACAATCAAGAAAACATGCTTTACTTTTTCCCAAGCTTTCTCAAGTTTTCAGTGGACTCAGTTAGCCCCACGTTGGGCGCCATTTGTTGTAATATGAGCGGCGGCGGGGCTGCGTCCCCAACACCCCAAGCCGCCTGCCCTGCCCGGCTAGCTTATGCCCCAAATAATTACACAGACACTGTATTCTTTTAAACACTGCTCTGGCCCATTTCTAATCATCTGTGTAGCGCCCCTAGGTGCGCTTACCGGGAAGATTCTAGCCTAAGTCCATCCTGGGTCGGAGCTGGGGCATGGCGTGCGTCTTCCCTGGAGCGGGTAGCATGGCGTCTCTCCTGCGTCTGCTCCGGAGAGCAGAGCTGCGGAGTCTGACCTCACTTCCTCTTCCTCCCGGCATTCTGTTCTGTTTACTCCACCCACCTAAGGGTGGGCCTATCCAATGGGCCTAGCAGTTTCTTTATTGCTTAACCAAGGAAATCAACAGATTGATATATGACACTCCCCCATCATAATTGTTTTTTTTACTCCTTGAGGGCCTGCCACCAAGCTCCCAAATAAATACACAGAGACTTATTCTTACTTATGAATGCCTGGTATTAGCTTGGTTTGTTTCTAGCCAGCTTTTCTAACTTAAATTACCCTATTTTGTAGGCAGAGTTTCCCTGCATTCCCTTGAGCGCTCCCCAGATAGTCACACAGAGACTTAATAATTATTATAAATGCTTGGCTGATAGCTTAGGCTTGCTTTTTATTAGCTAACTCTTCTAACTCAAATTAACCCATTTCTGTTCATCTATGAGCTGTCCCAAGGCTCATTTAATCCTGCCCAATCCGTGTCTCGTGGTGTCTCCTCTGCCCTGAAAACCCTGCCTAGCCACGGGCCAATCAGCTGTGTATTAACTGTGAGAGCAGCACATTCACAGTGTGCAGAGGGTTATTCCACTGCACAATTTCTCTTTAACTAGACCCTAGGCTTTTTACCATTATTGTATACCAATATTGTATTGCATTCTTTCCTAGTAGTAGTGATATTTCATTTGCATTTTAATAAATAAAGTTTGCCTGAAGATCAGAGAGTAAAACAGCCTTACTGAACAGCCGTACAGACCAGGCAGTGGTGACACACACCTTTAATCCCAGTAGCCACACTAGTTTGCCATAGAAACCAGGTGGTGCTTGCCTTTAATCCCAGGGGTACAGCCTTTAATCCCAGCCCTAGAGAGGATTATAAAATGGGAGGAGATAGGTCACAGACACAGTCTCATTCTGAGACTCCTGCAGACAGGATCGTCATTTTAGACTGAGGTAGAGATAAGAGCCAGTAACTGGCTGTTTTGCTTTTCTGACCTTCAGGTTGAACCCAAACTTCTGTCTCTGGGTTTTTATTATTTGTACTACACCCCATGGCTGACTGTGTGGCTGGGTGACTTGTTCCTGGCATCTTCCTGTCCCTCTTTTCTTGTTCCTCACCTGTCCCTCGATGTCTCCCATTTATTCTCTGTGCATGCCAGCCCCACCTACTTCTCTCTCCTGCCTACCTATTGACCATTCATCTCTATATCAGACATTTATCTCTATATTAGACATTCATCTCTATATCAGACATTTATCTCTATATCAGACATTCATCTCTATATCAGACATTCATCTCTATATCAGACATTCATCTCTATATCAGACATTCATCTCTATATCAGACATTCATCTCTATATCAGACATTCATCTCTATATCAGACATTCATCTCTATATCAGACATTCATCTCTATATCAGACATTCATCTCTATATCAGACATTTATCTCTATATCAGACATTCATCTCTATATCAGACATTCATCTCTATATCAGACATTCATCTCTATATCAGACATTCATCTCTATATCAGACATTCATCTCTATATCAGACATTCATCTCTATATCAGACATTCATCTCTATATCAGACATTCATCTCTATATCAGACATTTATCTCTATATTAGACATTCTTCTCTATATTAGACAGCTCACATGTTTTAGGCAAAGAAAGTTACAAATGTAACATGAAAGGATGCAACACATCTTTGCATCATTAAACAAAGATCCCACAGCATAAATGAATCTAACACATTTTAAACTAACAATCCACACAGGCTACTGTTCAGATTAGTTAACTGTCCATCAGTAGAAAAAGCTAAACCTAGCTGAGTGTAAAGCTGTGGTGACACACACCTGTGATCCCAACCCTTGGGCGGCAGAGGAAGGGGAAATTCTGTCAGTAAGGGCTACTTACTGAGACCCTGTAAAAACCAAGTTGGTCATGGTGGCACATACTTTTAAAACCAACACTCAGGAGGCAGAGGCAGGTGGATCTCTGTGAATTTGAGGCCAGCCTGGTCTACAGAGCGAGTTCCAGGACTGACTCCATAGCTACTGGGAAACTCTGTCTCAAAACAATAAATAAATAAATAAATAATAGAAAAAGAAAAAAAGAGAAAAGCTCTGATAAGTTTGCATGCACTTTTAGAAGTTTCTAAAAAAATATTTCAAAAAATAGTGGTTTTGGATTTTTCTAGGGCTGGGAACTGAGGCATAGGAGAACCAAATTTCTGCAACTCCTTTTATTATGAAATCCCCATCATTCAAAAAACTTTTCGTATTTCTTATTTTGTAAGGGCTCTTCCCTACTGGAAAGCCACAGTCGCGCTCTCTCTCTCTGAGTGAGCACGCAAATCCATATACACCTGAGAATTGAACCCAGGGTCTCTGGAAGACCAGTCAGTGTTCTTAACCACTATCTCACTGTGTAGTTCTGTCTGGCCTGGAACTCTTTATGTAGACCAGGCTATCAAACTCATAAAGATCTGTCTGCCTCTGGCTCCCTAGTCCTGGGATTAAAGGTGGTGTCACCACGCCCAACTACAAACCCCTCTCCTTTACCCACACAGAATTTTTCATTCAGATCTCTTTCTTCCTTGGTCCTTATTCTTTCCATTCTCTCTGGTCTCCAATTCCCTAATTTCTCATTTGGAAAAAAAATTAAGTGCAATCCTCTCCACCTCCAGGCCGAAGGTGGGCGGCAGATTCTCTGGAGCTGAGCGCTGAGTGGGGCCTGGGAGCTGGGAAACAAACTCAGATCTTCTACAAGAGTATAAGCTCTTAACTACTGAGCCATTTTTTCAAGCCCCAGAAATATATATATTAATACACATATATATTACATTAAAATATTTATTGGTTATGTGTGCATGTGACACGGTGCACATCCAGATATAATTCTGGAGACCTTGGTTCGTCGAGTTAATGGCTGGCTACAGCTGATTAGCTCAGCGGTGAAGGTTGTTGGGATGACCCAAGTGAACGACAGCAGCTGTGGATATCCCGCAGGACCTAAAGGAGGCGCTAAGAATCCGGGTTCGGGCGGGAAGGACTCTTCAGCAAGGCCGATGCTAAGGGCTAAAGAGCCATAGCGCCCCCTACAGCGAGTGCGGCTGAGAGGCTGACGGGATCACGTGGCCTCCTCCTACCAATAGCAAAGTAACACTCGCTTCCTCCGTTCCCCATGGAAACAACGCCGCCCCCGGTGCTCCCGCCTCTCCTGAGGTTTTGGCCTTTCATTGACTACTCCAGGTGACAATCAGACACCCGCTCCTTCTGGCTGGACAGTTCGCGTCCGGGACACGAGCGACTACGCCGTCTGGGGCGGCAGCGTGAGTCTCAGAGCCAATCAGAGGCGACGTCGCTTGTGCGCCTCCACGTCGGCAGCCGCTGCGGTCAAGATGGAGGCACTGATTTTGGTAGGAGCTGGAGGGCCGGTGGCGCCGCCGTGCTGTCCAGAGGGTCCGGGAGGCGGGGTTTAGCTAGCAGTTGGGGCCGGGAGAGGGGAGTTCCGGGCAGGCCTCGGGGGCCGAAGCTCCCGCTGCCTGAAGAATGCGAGTGTGGCCTACTTGGGACCTAGAGCTGCGGTTCGGAGGAGGAAGCCTTGCCGGGAAGAGGGCAGAGTCGATGGCAAAGTTGAAGAGAGCAGGCGGGGTCCTTAGGACAGTTCTGAGTGTGCTGGATGGGTTCTTTCAAGTTCTCCTAGATGGTTAGCATTGTGAATCACACCTACTTGAATTTCCCTAAACCATCATATTCCCCTCAAGTTGCAACAAGAGAATAGAGATGTTTTCTCAGCCTCAGATACTCCTGGCGGTGGTCAGTATACGATAATTAACAATTCCGTGTCATCTTCCTCATGTTTTCTGCTTCTTGTTAATCTTTAGTATATAGCACTGCATCCAAGTTCTGGAATGCCTGCTAGAGCTAGTATTGATTTTGGAATATATTTTCTGACTCCTTATTCTGTCTCCTTTCCCCCCTCCTTTAGATTTTAGGAACTGTAGGACCTTCCTCTGGTTACATGAGAATTGTGGCTCCAGGAATGCATTAGCTCCTTTGTCTGATCCTTTCTGCTTGTTCAAATAGAACACAACCCCTTTAAAATAGGATCAGACAGCATTTCTTTCACGTGCACTGGTGAGCGGTTTGGAGATGCCTGAGTCTGCCTGCCTGATCTGTGTGTTAGTGTAGGAATTTAACTTCCAGATTCTTTCCTTGAGTTGAATTCCAGGATTGTTTCCATAGAGTCTTCCTTGGCTCCTCTTTTCCTTTAGATTCCTTGTGTGCATACATGTCAAACCCTGTCAGTGAAAGAAAACAAAACAAGTTTTACCTTCTTTCTTTTTTAAAAGAAAAAAATTTGGTTTTTATTTTGTTTGTTTTGTTTTGTGTGAGACAGGGTCTCTCGCTCTCTCTCCCTCCCTGGAACCCCAGCTATTCTGGAACTTACTGTGTAGACCTCACTGGCCTCAAACTCACAGAGATTCACCTCCCTCTACTTTCCAAGCACTGGGATTAAAGGTATGTGCCCACCGTGCCAACGTGAGTGAGGGTTTCATATAGACCATACTGGGATCACCTTTGCCACACAACTAAGGCAGAGCACCAGGTCTACCTTCACATTTGTGTAGCAAGCACTTACCGCTGACCCATCTGCCTGAATTTTCTTACTTCCCTTCTTTCAAATGTCAAAGAAAATTTGCTCTCATGTGAGTTAGGCAAGTCGAAGCAAAATGCTTACTGTCTTGAGTAGCTTCAAGTACTTACTATACCAGTCAGTTAATGAATTTTTTAAAAATATTTGTTTATTATATATACAATATTCTTTCTATGTGTATGCCTGCAGGCCAGAAGAGGGCACCAGACCTCATTACAGATGGTTGTGAGCCAAAGCCCAGTTAATGAATTTTTTAAATCTGATAACAGATGTGGATAAAGTCTGTGGAATTGGTCTCTTTTAATCAGGTGTGTAGCTCATACCTATAACCCCAGCACTCAGGAGGCTAGTTTGAGGCCATCCTGGGCTACAGAATGAGATCTTGTCTTATAAAACCAAAATTAGCCGGGTATTGGTGGCACACACCTTTAATTCAGGAGGTAGAAGCAGGAGGATCTCTGTGAGCTTGCGGTTAGCCTGGTCTACAGAGTGAGTTCTGGGGCAGCCAAGCCAGTACTATTACACATAGAAACCCTGTTTCAAAAAACAAACAAAAACCAACCACCAAAATTAATTTAGTAGAACTAGCTTAAAGAATGAAGAAGGTGCTGGGCGGTGATGGCACACACCTTTAACTCAGCACTCAGGAGGCGGAGGCAGGTGGATCTTAGAGTTTGAGACAGCCTGGTCTACATAGCGAATTCCAGGTCAGCTCGGTCAACACAGAGAAATCCTATCTTGAAAAAGAAGAACAGGGGCTGGAGAGATGGCTCAGTGGTTAAGAGCAGTGCCTGTTCTTCCAAAGGTCCTGAGTTCAATTCCCGGCAACCACATGGTGGCTCACAACCATCTGTAATGGGGTCTGGTGCCCTCTTCTGGCCTGAAGGCATACACACAGAATAGTGTATACATAATAAATAAATAAATATTAAAAAGAAAAAGAAGAACAAGCAAAGAGAGCAAGGAAGGTGATACTGGCATTGGTTCTGTTGGGCTAGTGTGCTCCATGGTGGAGCACACGATCTAGCTGGCTTTAAAAGGCCCTATATTTGGCCCCAGCACTGGGAGAGTTAAGTTATTCAGATAATCTCTGTCATTTCTCTTCCTTCTCTGCCCCTCTTATTCTGTGTGGTCTCTCAGCCTGCTTCTTTCTCATCTTTCCACTTTCATCTGAACTAACCCCTCCATGTAGTAACAAATCCTTGCTAACTTGCTTGGATGCCCCTTACCTTTACTTTTTTGTTCTGTTGTTGTTGTTTTTTGTTTTTTTTTTTTTTTTGTCTGGGACAGGGTTTCTCTGTGTAACAGCCTTGGCTGTCCTGGAATTTGCTCAGTAGACCAGGCTGGCCACGAACTCACAGCTCTGCCTGCCTCTGCCTAGGCGTGTGCCACCACCTGGTCCTTACCTTTACTTTGAAAACCATACTGAGTCTTTGCCACTAATGTACTTTCCAGTGCAGCCTGGTACAAAAGCTCCATTCTACTTTGGCTTCTTTGTTCTCCCAGAACAAATCTCTGTGGTTTTTTTTTGTTTTTTTTTTTTTTGTTTGTTTGTTTTTGTTTTTTGTTTTTTGTTTTTTCTCTAGTTTTGGAGCCTGTCCTGGAACTAGCTCTGTAGACCAGGCTGGTCTCTTACTCACAGAGATCCGCCTGCCTCTGCCTCCCGAGTGCTGGGATTAAAGGCGAAATCTCTGTTTATTGAAACATTCTCATTATGTAGCCAGAGCTGGGCTTGGATTTGTAATCTCCTAGTTTCTCACCAAGTTTCTCTCTGATGTTTCTGTAGGTTCTTAGACTTCTTCATTGTGCAGAATTTCCTTTCAGTGATAAGTTGTATACAGTTTTTGTTGAGGATAAAATACCTACTGGTACTTGGGGGGTACCTATTTTAGGTCCAGTACTTGGGAGGCAAGCAGGTGAATCTCTGAGTTTGAGGCCATCCTGGTCTACACAGAGAAATCTTGTCTCAAAAAACTAACCAAACAATAACCCCCAAACCTCCTGTGTATGTGTGTGTATACATACATACATACATACATACATACATACACACACACACCTTCTTCTGACTTTGGGCTTCAGGCATGCAGGTTAAACACACATCGGCAGGCAAAACCAGCCATATACATAAAATAAATCTTTTAAAAGAGTCATTTCTGCCTTAGCTCATGATCAAGTTTGTCTAATCTTCCTTCAGTCCTTCGTCTCTCAGCTCCCAGCCTGTCCTGGCCTCAGCCTCCTCTGCTGTCTCTGTCCTTTCTTCTCAGTGGAGAGGAGTCTGTGCTTGCCATTCTCCATTTATAATTTGGAATCTTAAAGTTAATAACTTATGCTTTCCTTCGGCCTTTGCTTTTTTTTCACCCTCAAAGCTGAATTACTGTAGTAGTTCAGATCCTTAAAATCTTTGTACGTTGATTTTTTTTTTCTTCCTATTTCCAGGTTTTATTTTCAGCCCAGTGTCTTACAGATTAGACTTCAATTCTGTCCATTGTCTCTCCTTAATATTTTATCCTAAAACTGACAAAATTCTGATTTCCACGTCCCATTCAAGTATCGGGCCCTCTAGAGTGCACTGGGATGTGCCTGTGTCTGGAGGAGGGGCTGGGAACACATGAGTGACTCAGGTTGATGCCGGCTCGTGGCCCTTGCTTCCTGAATCATCTTAATGGGGCTTTTGTTAAATTCTTTTGGCACTAACAGAGATACTTGGCCTAAATGCCCCCTCCCCCTGCTTTGGGCAAAGGTATCAATTACATTAAGCCCCCAAAGCACTCCCATCTCGTTCCTGGCAGTCCCCTGTGCCCCTCTCCCAGCTGTGTCCTTGCTGGTGCTTGGCCCTCCATTTCGTTAGGAGAAGCAATCTCCTTGTTCCTGTGCTGTGGAGATATATTTCTCAGCCAGGGCTTGAGCAGTGCCAGCACTGCCCCCCGTGAGGTCCCTGGCAGCCATAAAAATTTTTATTGTGATTATGTTGGTGTCAGGGTGTCCATCTGGGTTATTGCACACCTAGTTTAATTGATTGAAGTTTAATTTATTGACACTTCAAATTAAATGATCAGAATAAACTGTGCTGTTACTCTGGCCGGCTTGTTTTAATGGTTGATTGCTAGAAGCAGACCTTGGCTTGAACTAAAACCCCTAAAGAGTAATTGACGCTGCTTCTAACTCTCCCCATGTCTTGCCCTCCAAGAAGACCTCGTTATAGATTTCCGACATATTTATTTATATATTTTTTCCCTCTCTGTCACAGTGGTGGGAAAGAGTTGGTCCCTGGCAAGGTATAAATTATATCAAAGGTCTAGGGGAACCATCACGTGGTCAGAAGGGGTGGAGGAGGCCTCTACATGAAGAAAAGCAGACCCTGGAAAGCCAGGTCCTGCCTGAGGGGCAGGTTGTGACTGCCCGTCCATGTAAGGAACCTCAAGGCAGCTTAGGCTTCTCGTCTAGGTCTTCCTGCTGTTTCTTATTCCGTTGGTATGACTTGGCTTGATATTGGCAGGGTATTGTCAGAAAAACTAGAGGAAGGAGGAGCAAGAGGGGACAATAAGGATGGAACAGGCATCATCGGTGCTTATGCAAGCACTTATGTTAGAATAACAGGGTGTACAGCTCAGGAAGGTGCTCTGGGAGGCCAGATCTATGTACACTGTGAGGGCCTCGTGTCTTCAGGAAATCCTTTTGTGGAACTTGATTCATGTGCTGCAGATCAAAGCTTATCTTGGTGCTAGGGATGTAGTTCAGTTGGCAGAGTTCACCTAGCGTCCTGAAATAGACGTGGCTGTACACACCTGTAATCTTAATTCTCCCTAGATAGGAACAGGAAGATTGGGAGAAAGTCAAAGTCATTTTCAGCTACGTAGGTACTTGAAGGCAGTCTGGAATACATGAGACCCACCCTCACCCCAAAATAAATCAAAGAAAAGAAAGTCTATCTCTTAGTGGCTTTTCCTTCCCTTCTTCCTCACAATCGGTGTACATAATTCCATTTGTACCCAGTTGGTCTGAATAAGTTCTGTCAACCAGTTATCCTCCACTCTCTTGGTGTTATGTGTATGGTCGGGGCGCTGGGGGAGCAGGGTCTTCTGCGTGCAGGAGTTACGGGTATGTGCAATCAAACTTGGCTTCCATCTTTTCTGTTATGTTATACTGAAGAACTCAGGCTGCTCATCTAGTCTTTAGCTCTTTTTCTCAGGAGCAATTGGAAGGGGGCAGCAGGATTAACCATGATATAAACCAAGGATCCACGAAAAATGGATTTGTAACTCCCGGCACTAACAAAGCCCAAACAGAAGGACTCCCAGGTCTTAGACCCAGGTCTAAGAGTTTGCGGCCAGGCTGAAAGCTGTAGTAATGCCCTGCCTTGAAAACGAAGAGAAATTCACGTTAAGAAGTTAAGACTTGGCCAGGTGTTGGTGGTGCACACTTTTAATCCCAGCACTCAGAAAGCAGAGGCAGGTGGATCTCTGAGAGTTTGAGGATAGCCTGATCTATCTAGAGAGTTCAGGACAGCCAGGATTGTTATACAGAGAAATCCTGTCTCAAGCAAAAAAGGAAGGAAGGAAAAGAAAAAGAGTTTAGGACTTTCGAGTCTCTTAAATTTAGATGTCCAGCCAGTCTTGAACACATACCCATTATTCTATTACTTGAGAGGCTTAGCTGGAGGATTGCAAAATTCAGGCTAGATTGGGCTATTCACTGAGACCCTGTCTCAGACTAAATATTCAAGGCCTAGGGATATAGTACAATGGTATAATACTTTCCTAACATATACTCAGCCTTGGGTTCCATCTATCCCTAACACTGGAAGGAAAACAAAAGATGTCTCATGCCCCATTTGATTATTTTTCCTTTGCTTTGTAAGTGTGGGCTTCTGAATTGCCCAATTCGGGTGGGAGGATGTTCTGATGTAGCCCTCAGGCCTGTTGCTCTGTTCAGCAGGACCACCTCATTTTTGTGACTCTTGCCTTGGTAATGGTGAAGAGTTAGGAACTGTGACTCCTGTGGAGGAAGTTTTGCAGCTGTTTCGAGCATTCAGATGATATCTGGAGTTCAGAGAGATGGCTTAGCACTTAAGAGCATGGTTGCTTTTATAGAGAACCTGTGTGATTCCCAGCACTGACAGTAGATCATAGCCTTCTCTAACAATGCTGGTTGCTCAGACATGTTAAATAAATCAGTCTTTTAGAAAAGAAAAGCAAAGACCTGGTACCCTGCATTCCCAAAGAGCTTGAGGCTTGATTAACTTGCCCAGTGTGGACACCGAAGCCGGCTATTGAAGCTATATAGTGCTGGTCCTTACTTATCCCTTGCAGGCTGAATGAGATCCTTGGTCTATTCACTTAGAAAGGCCCCCGTATTTTTATTGAAGTTGTTAACTGGCTGAAGGGAAATCACTCATTTTCTCAATTTTTCCTTTTCACAGTCTTTTTTCTTTCTTTTTTGGCTATGTAGCTATGGCTGGTCACTGTGTAGACCACGCTGTCTTCAAACTTGCAGAGATCAGTTTGCCTCTTCCACCTGAATGTTGGGACTGAAGATGTATGCCACCAAACTAGGCTCTTCACATAATCTTGTCTTCAGAGGAAAAAACCCATTTCATTCTAAACCTAGTCTATGAACTTCTTGAAATCATAAACTGTGTGGCATGTTTTTGGAATGGGAACAAGGTCCATAGAGTTTATCAGCTTATCACAAGGGTCTGTGTAATTAATGGAAAAAAAGGCATTAGCTTTAGCTGATCTAGGCCCAGCCTTTCACTTCTTTGAGGAAGTTGAGTCTTTTGAGGAAGGGAGGGGGAAACTCAGTTACTCTCACTCAGAGTTCAGACTTTGGCTCCTCTTCTTCACAGAAGTTTTGTCCCATGCCTGTGCTTCCTGTCTGTATGTGCTTGGGCTAGTGGGGGGGGGGGGCGAGCACACACACAGATAGGAGGCCATTCCTCAGCAGCTGTCTACCTGGTTGTTATTGGTGTTGCTAACCTTTTTGGTTTGGCTAGGCTGGCTTGCCAGTGAACAGGGGATCCTCTCATCTTTGCCAGCCCTGTGCTTGGGTTTTTTATATGGCTCCTGGGGCTCAACCTTGTGTCCCCATGCTTGCATGACAAGTATTTTCACCAACTGAGCTATCACCCCAGGCCGCATGTTTTGTTTTTATTTTAGTGTTTTCTTAGAGGCGTGTGACCTTGTTACCGCTGATAATCTTGAACTTGTGATCTTCCTACCTCTTGAGCAGCACTGGGATTACAGATGCGGTGCCATGTCTTGTTTTATGTCATACTGGGGAGTGAACCAGGGCTTCATGTGTGCTAGGCAAGCACTACACTAAGCTATAGTCTCAGTTCCTAAAAAGATTCTTGTTCTGTCTGTTTGTTTGTTTTTGTTTTTGTTGTTGTTGTTGTTGTTTTTCGAGACAGGATTTCTCTGTATAACATTTCTGGCTGCCCTAGAACTTGCTTTGTAGAGACAGGGTTTCTCTGTCCTGGAGCTAACTCAGTAGACCAGACTGGTCTTGAACTCACAGAGATTGGCCTGCCTCTGCCTTTTGAGTGCTGAGACTGAAAGTATGCTCCACCATGGTCCAGCTTGGTTAGTTTTCAGCTGGTCATATCCATTACTAAACCAAGGCACTCCCCCTTTTCCCATCGCCCCAAGAATATCTTGGTTAAATAGGGAACATAGAATTTTCTGGGAATCGCAACTAGATTTTGTTCTAAGTTTTATTTTACATGTGTAAATGTTTTGTCTTCATGCATTTATGGACACCATGTGCGTGCAGTAACCTTCAGAGGCCAGAAGAGGGTGTCAGAAACCCCTGGAACTGGGAGCTGAGACCTGAACTGAGCCCTCTGCAGGAGCAGCAAATGCTCGTAAACTCCGAGCCATTCCTTCTGATTCATCAAATAGTCATAATTCTAAAACATTCTGTTTCTCTGCCGTACGTATTGTCCCTCCAAGATTTTCTGGTGTTAATACAATGATCTTATTCAAGTATTCCCTTACTATTACTGTATATGTTTTCAATAGACTTAATTCCATAGTTTGTTGTTTTTGTAATTGTTTTGAGACAAGGTCATTTATCCCAGCCTGTCTTAGAATTTGCTAAGTAACTGTGGATGACCTTAAACTTTTGTTCCTCCTGTCTCTAGCACCTGCGTTCTAGGGCTACAGGAATGAGGCACTACTGTCAGTCAGCTTCCCGTGTCTTCTACACACAAATAGAGCTTGGTGATGGGTTTTTTGTTTTGTTTTTTGCCCCCCCCCCGTTTTTGCTTTGTTTTGATTTGTGTGTGAATTAAATACAAGGTCTCTTGATTTGTGTGTGGCTAAACACAAGGTCTCACACCTTAGGCAAACTGCTGCCTTTCTAGCACTGTTTGCTTGGGCTATAATCCCAAGGAAGCTGCAAGTCAGCGAGAAGGCCCCCAGAGGGCAGCACTGGGAAGGGCTCCTCTCGCCCTAGCCTTCCCCGTGTGGCTGTGGGGCTCGCAGATGTCATTTTCCATCAGGTTTCTGGAGCCCCTGATCGAGACCAGGGAGCTGTTTGCAGCAGCCTCGTTGCTTGTTGGATGGCATTTCAGCTGCCCTGGGGAGTTTTCTTGAAAATAAAAGCAGATATGAAAATCTATCCTTGGTACTCCTCCCACAGGTCAGTCTGCCCATCCATCATTTGCAGGCACAATTAGCATTTGAGGTGAAGTTCTGTTATACACTCAGGCTGTGGCTCTGAAAGTCAGTGCATCACAGAACTTTGTCTCGAAAGCTTTCTAGCAGCTGCCCATTTGGGAAGTGAGAGGGAAGAATAGATCTTTTCAGCCCTTTGAATATGATCCTAAAATTGTAGGGTCTTTTCCAGGAGTCAGCCTTTTAATGTATTACAAGGTCAAAGCCCAGTCCATGAGTAAGCTCATTTCTTCTTTTTTTTTAAGATTTTATTTATTTATTTATTATGTATATAGTGTTCTGCCTACATGTATGCCCACAGGCCAGAAGAGGGCACCAGATCTCATTGCAGATGGTTGTGAGCCACCATGCAGTTGCTGGGAATTGAACTCAGGACCTCTGGAAGAGCAGTCAGTGCTCTTAACCTATAAACCATCTCTCCAGCCCAATGAAGCTCATTTTTAGTATCTGGGAGTTATTTATAAATATGCCCTTTGCAAAACTTAGAGTGAAATTACATTATCAGCAATGGCTTCTGGCACCTTGAACTGGCTGACTTTATGACATGAAGAGAACTCTCAGGCTTCCCACTTGTAAGAGAAAAAGGCCATAGGGTGAAGAGGGCCCAGCTAGAGTTAGGAGGTGGCAGGAGGAGTTAGGAGAGCTGGCATTCCTCCTGTGCATTCCTCCTGCCTAAGCCCTCAACTTTCCTTGTGACTTTTCTTTTGCAAATCTGCAATGGTCAGACCTTTGTCCTGCCTTCCCTCCCTTCCCAAAATGTTGGTGCCTGAAAGCTGGTCTCTCCTTTCTCCTTACCCTGTCTTTTATTGTGCCCAAGAAGACTCTGGGTTTCTGCTTTGAGGTTTCTTTGATCACATCTTCTAGGAAGCCAGTGACAAGAGCTGGGAGCAGAACCCTGGGCTGTGTTTCTCAGTTGTCAGCATGGCTGTTTAGGTGCTTAGACAGTGTTGGCCACAAGAACGTTGGCTCTCCCACTTGGCAGGTGGCCATTAGGGATTTTGGCGTGCGCTGGGGTGGGGGTGTATGTTCCCATTTCTTCCTGAAATGCCAAACTCTGGCTGCAAGAACAGTCACCAATGCCAGATTAAGGTCCAGTTTCAACTTGTGGGCAGCTAGCTCTCTATGGTTGCTGTGAGTGTGAATGGAAGGGCATAGCCATTTCCTTTTATTGGGACTTTTGTCCTTAAGGAAACTCATTCCCATTGAGGGCTCAATTTTGGTGCTTGAGCTGCTAAGTTACTATAGCACAGAGCCTGCCCTGTGTGGTGCTTTTTCTGTGTAGAACTAGGAGTTAGAAGAGCAACTTCTGTTTGTGATGTCTCAGACTAGACTCAGAAGACTTCCCTCTGCCAGGCAGCACAGCTCCCCAGTTCAGAGGAGGTGTCCTGTCCATTACTCCAGAGAGCAGTATGTCTGGGGTGAGCAGTTTTAAGTGTGTCAGAGGGGATGAGTTGGTGATGGCACCCCAAATGGTCTCACTACAAAATCCACTTAGATGTAAAATCTGGTTCTAGTACATCATCACACCAAGAGATTTCTTTTTAAACTTTATTCTCAGTTTTGAACAAATTTTGAGGACTATGCCAGATATTGCTCTGGATACTTGAGAGGAACAACACAAGAATCAATGAATGCTTTGCTTTGTTTCTTTTTGCTTTTTGAGACAGGGCCTTATAAAAATTAGCCTCCTTAAGAGTTTAAATCAGGCCAGGCAGTGGTGGCCCACACCTTTAATCCAGGCCAGAGGCAGAGGCAGGCCTGGTCTACAGAGTGAGTTCCAGGACAGCCCAGCCAGGACTGTTAATACAGAGAAACCCTGTCTCAAAAAAAAAAAAAAAAAAAAAAGTTAGGAAAACAAAGATTTCATTTCTAGGGTCATTTTCTTTTTTTCTTTTTTTCCCCGAGACAGGGTTTTTCCGTAGATTTTTTGGTTCCTGTCCTGGAACTAGCTCTTGTAGACCAGGCTGGCCTCGAACTCACAGAGATCCGCCTGCCTCTGCCTCCTGAGTGCTGGGATTAAAGGTGTGCGCCACCACCGCACGACGTCATTTTCTTTCTTTTGATTTTTGAGATAGGGTTTCTTCTGAGTTCTTGGACTAAAGGTGTGTGTCACCACTGCCCAGTTTTTTTTATTTATTTTTATTTTTTTTAATATTTATTTATTTATTATATATACAATATTCTGTCTGTGTGTATGTCTGCAGGCCAGAAGAGGGCACCAGACCTCATTACAGATGGTTGTGAGCCACCATGTGGTTGCTAGGAATTGAAGTCAGAACCTTTGGAAGAGCAGGCAATGCTCTTAACCACTGAGCCATCTCTCCAGCCCCACTGCCCAGTTCTTATCTCATTTTCTTTTTCTTTATAAGTTTATTTTGCATTAGTGTTTTGCCTGCATGTAGGTCTGTGTGAGGGTGTTGGCTCTTGGAGTTACAAACAGTTGTGAACTTCCCTGTGGTTGCCAGAAGTTGAACTCTGATCCTCTAGAAGAACGGTTAGAGCTCTTAACCACTGAGCCATCTCTCCAGCCCTCTTACCCCATTTTCAAAAGATAAGGTCAGTGAGCTGGAGAGAGGTCAGCAGTTAAGAGGCACTGGCTTCTGCTGGGCCGTGGTAGCACACATCTTCAATCCCAGCACTCCAGAGCAGAGGCAGGCGGGTCTCTGTGAGTTCAAGAGCTGCCAGTTCTGCAGAGTGAGTTCCAGGACAGCCAGAGCTACTTAGTGAGGCACTGTCTCCAAAAAACAAATTAATTAACTAATTAAGGCATTAACTCCCTTTCTAGAGGACCGGGGTTCAACTCCTAGCACCCACATGGCACCTGTAATCCCAATTTTAGGGCCTGTTCTGTCCTCCAAGGTCACCAGCCATATAGATAGCGCACAAACATACGTGTAGAAAACACCCATACATATAAAATAATAACATAAGTGATGGCACTTAGGGGGCAGAGGCGGATGGATCTTGTGGACTTGAGGGCAGCCTGGGCTATACATTGAGAGACCCTATCAATAATAATAATAATAAATAAAAGTTAGAAAAGCCTGGTTACTTCCCATTCTCTTAAAGCTAAGGTTGCGTCTCTCTGTGGCTCCCCACCCCTCCGGAGCCTCACTTTATCTCTACAGGACTGCAGTGTCTGAGTATTTCTTCTGCCTTGTGTCTAGACGACCAGGAAAGCAAAGCAGACAGTCTTGCCTTGGTACAAGAAGTAGCAGAAAGTAGTATTTATTGGTGAGATTGTCAAATAATGTGAGTGACAGAGGCCTTCTGTACACAGTGCCAGCTCCTCTTACTCTTCCATTCTAAAGTTATGAGGACAGAGGAGAGTGCACCAGACTTTCATGTTTGCAGCTGAGAGAGGTGTGAAGTGTTGGCACAGCTGCGGCTGGGGTGTCTGCGGGAGCCAGTGTCAGCTGCGGCTGGGGTGCCCGCGGGAGCCAGTGTCAGCTGCGGCTGGGGTGCCCGCGGGAGCCAGTGTCAGCTGCGGCTGGGGTGCCCGCGGGAGCCAGTGTCAGCTGCGGCTGGGGTGCCCGCGGGAGCCAGTGTCAGCTGCGGCTGGGGTGCCCGCGGGAGCCAGTGTCAGCTGCGGCTGGGGTGTCTGCGGGAGCCAGTGTCAGCTGCGGCTGGGGTGCCCGTGGGAGCCAGTGTCAACTGGGGTGTCTGCGGGAGCCAGTGTCAGCTGTTCTTTTTGGAGGGGAGTGGCTGGGGATTAAACCCAGGTGTCCCTGCATACTAAACATTCTCTGTAGCGCTGAGCCACACCACTCAGCCCTTAGTTCTATTCTCGGTAGTGAGAGAAGACTCCCCTCCTGTTAGCTACCTCCTGGACCCTGGACTTGTGAAATATTTTTTTGTTTACCACACTTAAGATTAAGGTTGATTTTTATCCTAACAGATTAAGTGATAATGGTTCATATATAGCAGAGGAAAGGTTACATACGTGAATTTTTGGATGATGTCTGTCTTGGAGACCTGGTGTGTGTATGTGTGTGCACGCATTCACATGTGTGTACAAAATGCTTTTCTCTGCTGTGTTTGGCTTGCTTTGAGACTGCAGTGACTAAGTACACAACCTTCTTGCAGATGAGCAGTGCTCATTCATTAGCGTGGTCACATTCCATGCCCACCTGTGCCCAGGAGGCAAGGAGGAGGGTTATTTGGAAAGTGACTTGGCCTTAGGACCTGGAAATAACAGCGTAAGCTTTCTTGATGAGAGCTTGCGAGTCTGAGCTGTCTGTGCGTCTGTGAGTCTGAGCTGGCTGTGCGTCTGTGAGTCTGAGCTGGCTGTGAGTCTCAGCTGTCTGAGTCTGTGAGTCTGAGCTGTCTGTGAGTCTGAGCTGTCTGGGTCTGTGAGTCTCAGCTGAGTCTGTGAGTCTCAGCTGAGTCTGTGAGTCTCAGCTGTCTGTGAGTCTCAGCTGTCTGTGAGTCTGTGAGTCTGAGCTGTCTGTGAGTCTGAGCTGTCTGTGAGTCTGAGCTGTCTGTGAGTCTGAGCTGTCTGTGAGTCTCACCTGTCTATGAGTCTCAGCTGTCTATGAGTCTCAGCTGTCTGTGAGTCTCAGCTGTCTGTGAGTCTGTGAGTCTCAGCTGTCTGTGAGTCTCAGCTGACTCTGACTCTGAGTCTGAGTTGTCTCTGAGTCTGCTTTGGAGCCTCCTATTGACACCTTCCTCAGTTCAGTTTGTCTACCTCCACTTGGTTATCCTTGGGGGCCGTAGGGGGCATAGACCCCAGTGGGACCAGGGAAGGAAGCTATTAGGCTTGCTAGTAGTGGTGGAGCCCTCAAAACTGAAGCTGTGCTCATATTTCCTCAGGAGCCCTCCCTGTACACTGTCAAGGCCATCCTGATTCTGGACAATGATGGAGATCGACTCTTTGCTAAGGTGAGATTTCCTTTCAAGAGTATCATGATTTTGAGAATTCTTCCGTCTTACCTTGACCACTCCAGATAAATCCAAGTTGGCAATCTTGTGTCCCTTGGAGTGCTTTCTTCCAGCTGTGCTCAGACCTTGACCTTCCTCTGCCATCCTCATCAGAGCAGGAAGAACTTTGGTACCTTAGTTCTAAAACACAACAGTTTCTCAGTGTTAGAAGCTGTCTGTCTATGTCCCGACTGTCCCTGTCTCTCTTACTTTGTCTTGCAACCTGAGTTTTTCCCGGGAGTCTTCCAGTTTCTGACTTATAGCCCTAGGTTTGTGGTGTCCTCACCACACTGCATGCCCCAGTGAGGCGTTGTTAACTTTGGATGGATTGAGAGGAGAAAGGACACCCCTCTCCTTCATTCTCCCCCTCCTGTAGAAATACCTTCTGTCCCTGGTGTATTAACTCTGGGCGAGCAGAGCATAAATCAATCAGCAGGTGGAGATTAGTTAGAATTCACCAGCTGTTCCTCCCTGTAATTGGATGTAACTATTCAGGACACCTTTGGAAACAGTTATCCAGTTACTAAATGCCAGACCTGTCATAGGTCTTCAGCTGACTGCGACGGATTAGCCCCGAAAGAGCAGGCGATTTAGCAGCCTGCATCTCCAGCCCCTTGCTAGGAATGCTTGGGAGTGGGCTGTGTGAAGTGCTTAACTGCCCCCTTCTCTGAGCTGGCAAAAACAGCCAAGATGTGCAGGAGAACAGTGCATGGATTTGCCTTGCTGTGGAAGAGATTTGTATGGCCTTTCTCCACTACTCAGTAAAAGAGTGGTTTCTCTAGACAGGTGGTGGTGGCACACACCTTTAATCTTAGCACTTGGGTACTCAGGAAACAGAGACGGGCAGATCTCTGAGTTCAAACCCAGCCTGGTATACAAAGCTAGTTCCAGGGCAGCCAGAGTTTCTACTCTGTCTGGAAAAACAAAACCATCTCCCCTGTATTCACCCCCAAAAGAAAGGACTGGTCTTCCTGCAGTGACGGGGAGTCTGAGGATGCACTCCTGTATCTAGTGTGCTTATTTATTCCTAGCACTGCCCTGACCAGGGTAGCCCCTGGGAAGTATGTCGTGGGCGTGTCCTTAGGAGAGCTGCTAGGTCTTTGCCCTCGGTCTTAGAGATGGCATTAGGACAGTGGGACCGATTACAGGACAGTCCCCCACACATGTTTCTTTTGTGGGTGTGTGTGGTTATTAGAGAAAGTCAGAGAAGGGCTTTCAGGAGTTGGCTCTCTCCCTTTACCTGTGGGCTCTGGACATCAGACTCAGGTTGGAGCTTGGCAGCAAGCATTTTTCTTTTCTCTTCCTTCCCTTCTTCATTTTCCCCCTCTCTCCCTTCTCTCTCCCTCCTCCCTCATTCCCTCCATCTCTCCCTCTTTTTCTTCCATCACTCACTCCCATTCCCTGCCTCTGCAGACCTTTCTTAGTATTCCTTTCCCACCCCAAGTAGAATAATCACTAATCATCTGGGCTCGCGGCTATGATGACCCAGCCCTGTCTCCTTTCCTCCCACTAGTACTATGACGACACCTATCCCAGTGTCAAGGAGCAAAAGGCCTTTGAGAAGAACATTTTCAACAAGACCCATCGGACAGATAGTAGGTCATTCTCCTTCACTATTCCCTGTGTTGGGGGGAACCATGGGAAAGGGATGTCAGCAAGACTATAGAAAAAGATAAAATGATGCGACCTCCTCTCCTCTTTCTTTTCTCTTCCTCCCCTCATATAATAAACTCTTCAGAAATGTAATGGGGAGGTGAGTGTACCTCACGCGGGAATACCGTGCTAGAAGCTTGGCTGTTAGCTACCTGTCTAGTCCCTGGATTTATGAGCCTCACCTGACAAATTTAACTGCAGCTCTGCTTATTGTACCGCATCCATTAGGGCAGGGAAATGGAAGCCTGTAAAGGTGACCGCTCTGCATTTTCACCTCCGAAGGATCGCTGGTATCCTGCCTCATACACAGGGAGGAAAGTAGGTGCAGTGGGGGAGGGAGAGTTAGAAAACATGTATTTAGACTCCCCTGAGTTTCTGTGTCCCTTCTGCCAACCCCATAAACAATAGATAGCTTCAGTGCCTGGAGGTCATTACAGTTGACCTTTCCTTGGCCCACACAGCTGTCCCCAGGAATTCATGGGAACTCCTATTCAGTCTCCTCTTCTCCTACACAGCTTCAGTTTCTGCTTTCTTCCCAAGGTGAAATTGCTCTGTTGGAAGGGCTGACAGTGGTCTATAAAAGTAGCATCGATCTCTATTTCTATGTGATTGGCAGCTCCTATGAAAATGAGGTGAGAATCCCTGCCCATTTGCTACCTCTGATGTTGCTTCTGAAACCATAGATGGGACACAGCCATTAGTTTTGGACTTTGTAGAGCCACATTCCTCCGATGTCTGGCAAGGTCTTTTAGACCTTTTAAAAGACTTAAAAGAAGTCTCTTAGAGGTCCCTGTCAGCATACAAAGTGACCCAGTCAAAGAGTTAGTCAGAAAGGAAGTTTTCCCAGGTCTTTTTTTTTTTTTAAGGGGCAGAATCTTACTGTATAACACAGGCTATTTTCAAATCTGTTTCCAGGTGTTGGAATTATAGGTGTGAGTCACCATGTCCAATTAGAATGTTTTTAGTATCCTTCCCTACACAGTGACTGTTTTAGATTTTGTTTGTTTGGTTTTGAGACACGCGTTGTAGTTCAGACTGACTTCAGGGTCTCAGCAGTTCTCCCGCCTCAGCTCCAGCGTGAGCCAGTAACGTCAAGTTCCCACAGTGTTGTTTAAGGTGTGGTCAAGAGTGTGTGTACTCTAGATCATGGTGAAGCCGTGTTGGATGACTGTGAGTGCAGTCCTGACCTTCCTGGGTGCAGGAAATCTGTTTATTTCAGGTGGGAGAGCAGGCAGGTAAGTAAGGCACTAGGTAATTTCCCATCATAGTTAAAGAGCTTGGGAAACCAGGTCCTGCTGAGCCCTCTGGGCTATGCACAGACTCTGGGAAGTGTATGGTTTTAGCTTGGCAGCATTCTGGGGGTTGGAGGCATTACTATTTTTGCTTTACCAATGAGAAAAGCAAATCACAAAGAATCATAAAATTACTTGTATTTGGCATTTGTCAAACTACAGAAGTAGCTGTTTTATGAGCTTAAACTCTATTGGGTAACAAATGTAGAATCAGCTGAGATTCAAACCTAGTTCTGACTCAAGAGCCCAAGCTGAGGCTGGAGACGCAGCTTAGCAGTGAAATATGTGCTTAGCAAATTTGAAGTCCTGAATTTGACCACTGGTATCATTTTTAAAAAGGACCTTGGGGTGAGGTGGGAGGCTGGAGAGATGGCTCAGTGGTTATGGCTGCTCTTGCAGAGATCCTGAGTTCAATTCCCAGCAACCACATAGTGGCTCACAACTATCTGTAATGAGGTCTGGTGCCCTCTTCTGGCCTGCAGGTGTATGTGCAAGGCACTCACTCATACATAAAATATGAATAAATAAATAAGTTTTTTTAAAAGGACGTTCTACCACCTTCCTCTGGCTTCAGCTTTTGCTGGATTTATAATTTCTCTCCTTACTGACCCATCGGGTAGCTTAGTAAAGACATAGAATAGAGGTAGGGGCAGGAGATGGCTTAACTGTTAAGAGCACTGGCTGTTCTTCCAGAGGTCTTGGGTTTGATTCCCAGCATCCACATGGTGACTCACCACTGCCTATGACTACAATACCAGGGGATCCAGTGCCTTCTTCTAGCCTCTTTGGGCCCTGCACCTGTGTGATACACAGATACAGATGCAGACAAACATGAGCATCCATGCTATCAACTAACAAAGAGACATAGAGGCGGAGAGGCATGACAGTGCACACACTTGGGAAGTATAGTCAGGAATTCAGGGTCGTCTCAGTTATATAGCTAGTTGAAGACCAGCTTGAGCAATGTGAGACACTACTACACAAAAAGAAAACACATCTGGAGATATTGCTTACTGTTAGATTGCTTGCTGTTCTTTCAGAGAACTGAATTTGGTTTCTATGTTGGGCAGCTCACAACCATCTGTAACTCCTGCTCAAGTGGAGTACAGTGCCCTCTTCTGGTCTTTGTGGGCACCTGTATATTTGTGGCACATACACACAAATAAAAATAAATCTTGCTGGGCACGCCTTTAATCCCAGGCAGAGGCAGGCGGATCGCTGTGAGTTCGAGGCCAGCCTAGTCTACAAGAGCTAGTTCCTAGACAGGCTCCAAAGCTACAGAGAAACCCTGTCTCATAAAACAAACAAACAAATAAAAAAACTTTAATTAATAAAAAGCAAACACACAGAGAACTAAGATACATTGAGGGCTATGTCAGCAAAGCTCTGTTTGAATTTCTGTCTTAAAGAAACCTTCACTTAACACAGTTGGTGCATACCTTTAATCCCAGCAGGCAGGCAGATCTCTGTGAGTTTGAGGCTGGCCTGGTCTACAGAGCTAGTTCCAGGACAGGCAAGGCTTTACAGAGAAACCCTGTCTCAAAGAAAGGAAGGAAGGAAGGAAGGAAGGAAGGAAGGAAGGAAGGAAGGAAGGAAGGAAGGAAGGAAGGAAGGAAAAAAGGAAGGAAAGAAGGAAGGAAAGAAGGAAGGAAAGAAGGAAGGAAAGAAAGAAGGAAAGAAACCTCCACTTGTGGAACTGTTTAGCAGAATTAACTTCTCTGAGAAACCAGAAGCTAATTCTGTTGTGTTTGCACCTCACATTATGTCTCTGGTCGTTGTGAAAACCTGTGTGTGTTGCTAAGGAAGCAAGTGGAGGGGTTTGCTTTGGGGTAGCAGTTTTAGGGCCTTGAACCTTCTGTCTCCTTTCTCAACAGTTGATGCTTATGGCTGTTCTGAATTGCCTGTTTGACTCCTTGAGCCAGATGCTGAGGTGAGCAGCTGTTCTCAGTTTACACTGGGAAGAGAAAGTACCTCTCCCTCAGGGCCTGGAATTCGTGGGAAATGAGAGCCACACTGGGGAATTGGTTCTTTGTGAGCACGATCCTCCTATGGAATGAGAGGAGTCTCTGTCTCTCCTTTGGCTTCACTGATGATTGAACTTGGTAGGCAATTGTTCTACACTGAGCTACTCACCCAAACCTTTTATTGTGTTTTCTTTTAATTTAAGACAAGGTTTTACTAAGTTGTCTTAGAACGCTGTACCCCAGGCAGCTCTTGAACATGTAATTGCCTGCTTCAGTCTCCAGAGTAGTTGAGAGTACATGCATGCACCATGGTGTCCTTGTCTATGCTTGACATGTCGAGTGATTCTGACAGTGTTCTGAGCCCCTAGGTGCTTTCCTAGGCTTTGTCCTCTGCAATTGCTGGCGGGGAAGGACAAGGAAGGTGTCCCAGGTGAAAAATTGCCCGTCTCCATTAGTACTGCCTTTATAGTCTCCCTGTACATAGAATGGCCCCACTGTTCTCTTGGCCCTACTTATTCCCCAGTAGCCCTCTGTTCCCATGCACACAGCAAGAAAAATGTAAGATACTTTCTCTGAAAACATTCAAGGTGCTGAACCTCATCTACAGCAGCTCCTAAGTGAAGGCATTTTAGAGATCCATCCAGAGGAGAACAGCAGGCGCTCTCAGCCCACAAACCAGCAGGCCAAAGGCTCAGGTTTCCTCAGGAAGGGGGATGATTTATTTCCCAACCAGGTGGATGAATAGACTTAATTTCGGGTAATCTAGAGAAAAGAGTCGCACTGATGGGTATGACAGGCCGCATGCACAAACCACCGGATCTGTGGCTGGTGGATGCAGCCCCTGGCTGTTCCTCACCCCTCTTTGGCCTTTGTTTTAGGGGAGGGAGAAGGCAGAGAGACTTCACAAGTTTGTCAGCACTTGAGTGCAGATAGGATTTGCATCCTACCCCTCCCACCTTCCGCACCCACTCCAGACTAAGCTGTACTCACCACCAGCAGCATTCTGGGTAGTCAGCCCAGGAGCCAGAAGTTGGCTGTTTGGAATCCCTTTCTTGATATTCAGACAGTGGCCCAGGATCCCTTTCACACACAGTCTGATTTTTCTCTTTTGGGGATTTAGGAAGAATGTAGAAAAGAGAGCTCTGCTGGAGAACATGGAGGGGCTCTTCTTGGCTGTGGATGAAATTGTAGACGGAGGGTGAGTTCTCTACCCTGCCTGGATTTGGAGTGGGAAAGGGAAGTGGCTTCCCCTGTTCCAAGTCACGTGGGTTGACCAGCCAGTGATCCCTGCCTTTGGGACAGGACAAGCGAGCAGTGATCTTCTCTGTGTTTGTAGGGTGATCCTAGAGAGCGACCCCCAGCAAGTGGTGCACCGGGTGGCTTTGCGGGTAAGCAGGAATGTGCAACCCCTTCTCTCCACAGGTTCTCTCAAGCTAAGCTTGCTGAGTGTAGCTGAGGGCGCAGCTCCTAAACACATCCTACCTTTTCCTACCCTTAAACATGTGTGGACCCTTCTCCTGCCTTCCCACCCCAGTGCACCAGAGAAGCAAAGGAGCTTGTTGGTTTTTCTAACAGGAACCTAGCATTTTATATGGTCTTGCACAAAATGGCCACTTTAATGTAAACATATCGAATGAACAAAGTAAAAGAAGCATTAAAATTCATGGTTCTGAAACTATAAAGGAGCATGAGGTTGGCTTTGAGAATGGATCCAGTCATCAAAGGCGTTGGAGTATCTTTCCTGTCTTAGTCTGATGGAACCCCCAGGAAGTTCTTATTTGCCAGCACCTCAGCCCTCCTTGGCGCTCGTGACGGCAGAAAGGAATCTGAGGTACTAGCAGGAAGCTTCGTATCTGCTCAGGGAGATGATAGTGTGTGCACAGAGTCCACATAGGAGACGATAGTGCACAGAGTTCACCTGGGAGATGATAGTGCGTGCACAGAGTCCACCTAGGAGACGATAGTGCACAGAGTTCACCTGGGAGATGATAGTGTGTGCACAGAGTCCACCTGGGAGACGATAGTGCACAGAGTCCACCTAGGAGACGATAGTGCATACAGAGTCCACCTGGGAGACGATAGTGCATACAGAGTCCACCTGGGAGACGATAGTGCACAGAGTTCACCTGGGAGACGATAGTGCGTGCACAGAGTCCACCTGGGAGACGATAGTGCGTGCACAGAGTTCACCTGGGAGACGATAGTGCATACAGAGTCCACCTGGGAGACGATAGTGCACAGAGTTCACCTGGGAGACGATAGTGCATACAGAGTCCACCTGGGAGACGATAGTGCATACAGAGTCCACCTGGGAGACAGTGCACAGAGTTCACCTGGGAGACGATAGTGCGTGCACAGAGTTCACCTGGGAGACGATAGTGCATACAGAGGCTACCTGGTAGACTATAGTGCACAGAGTCCACCTGGGAGACGATAGTGCGTGCACAGAGTTCACCTGGGAGACGATAGTGCACAGAGTCCACCTGGGAGACGATAGTGCACAGAGTTCACCTGGGAGACGATAGTGCGTGCACAGAGTTCACCTGGGAGACGATAGTGCATACAGAGGCTACCTGGTAGACTATAGTGCACAGAGTCCACCTGGGAGACGATAGTGCGTGCACAGAGTCCACCTGGGAGACGATAGTGCGTGCACAGAGTCCACCTGGGAGACGATAGTGCAGAGTCCACCTGGGAGACGATAGTGCGTGCACAGAGTGCACCTAGGAGGCGATAGTGCGTGCAGAGTCCACCTGGTAGACAGTAGTGCATACAGAGTCCACCTGGTAGACAGTAGTGCGTACAGAGGCCACCTGGGAGACAGTAGTGCGTGCAGGGTCCACCTGGGAGACGATAGTGCACAGAGTCCACCTGGGAACTGGTGCAGCGATGTCTGAACAGAGCAGCACGGCCAGTTCCCAGTGTCCCGGCCCTGACCTCCAGAGTGAAAGTTGCCAGTGCTGGGTAATGGGAAGTCTTCTCCCTTAACTGCCTGGGCTCCATTTGCATAGTTTAATCTTCTCCTCTAACATATGTCTCTATGTGGCAAGAGAGAGGGTCCTCTCCATTGTCTCCCCCCTTCCCCTTCTCAGGCTGCTGTTGCAGCAGTTTATTTCTTCAAATTAACATGCCATCGTTACCCATGAGGCCTTGCGGTATCCATTAAACTACCCCTGGCTCCCTTCATCCCCCCACCCTTGATATTGATATTCATGGAAGGTCTTCTCTGGCTAGGGAATCAGGTCCTCATCCCAGAGTTGAGGGAGATAAGGATCAGATATCCTGCTGATTACTTGGAATGAACTAACCCTTTTAAGAAATCCTTGCCTCTCAGTGGAGGATGGATAAAATGACCCTTTGTGTTGACAGTCCCTCTGGCCAGTAAAAGTGTGGCTCGGTCTTTGGAAGAAGGGGCTGAGAAGTTTAGGGTATTTGCATTTGTTTCAGACTCCAGTCTAAACGCTTATCTCCATACAGGGTGAGGACGTCCCCCTTACAGAGCAGACCGTGTCTCAGGTATGACTCTTCCTCCCTCCTTTCCACATGTTATTACAGAGCCTAACAGCCAAGTCTGAATTGAGACCTCACATCAGTGAGGTGGCCTGGCTGCCTCTTGTCCTGGAGCACAGTGTCTTCTCTCACTGTGATCGTGACTGTCAGCCTCGCTTTCTGTACCCTTCAAACCTTCCCTGCCAGATACCTCAGGCAGTGATTTATTCCCCGGCAGAGACTTGCCTTAAGCAGATGGTCTGTGTGCCTATGAGCACACACTCCTCTTTCTCTTATTATTCAAATGAGGGCTGAGCTGGAAATGCATATTCTGAACTGTGCAGATTGCAGACCCGTCCTTCTGCCTTGACTGCAGATGACTGTCTACTTACCTGGGGGCTGCAAGGGAGAGTTCTGGAAATGCATATTCTGACCTGTGCAGACTGCAGACCCGTCCTTCTGCCTTGACTGCAGATGACTGTCTACTGACCTGGGGGCTGCAAGGGAGAGTTCTGAGTCTGCCAGTAGGAATCCTCATCATCTGGATGTGTAATCTCCTTTTTATAACTGTGTCCAATAACCCCCAGCTTTTTCTTCTTTCCTCCCAGGTATACCTCTTCTCTCTTCATCCCCCCAGTGGATTTGAATTCGGGGGGACTTTCCCAAACTGACAATCCTCTAGGGCCTTAGAGAGCTTCCTCCTATCCTTCCACCCTTGGGATTTTCTATTCCCTGTTCTTCTAAGGAGAGGGAAGGCAAGTGTGGGGAAGGAGAGCCTCAGCCTGCTAACACCCGGTGGCTTGCAAGCCCTCCTCAGTGCTGCCTTTGTCTCTGCAGGTGCTACAGTCAGCAAAAGAACAGATCAAGTGGTCCCTCCTTCGATGAAGATGTTTCATGCCCAGTTCCTTGCGCCTCAAAACCCCACATCTGCTATGACTTCTTATCCAGGCCCCCAACAGATGCTCTTAGGGTCATGTTGGAGAATCACAATGGACCCTTGGATCTCTATCCTTTCTAGGGTCATTTGTCCCCCACTTCCTTCCCACTCAAGGGCAGATTTGAATGAGGCAGGGGAAACACCCTCTTCCTACTACACTGGTTCTCCAACCCCCACATTCTCTTCTGGCCCTTTTCTATGGCTGTACTTCAGATCAAAGCAGGAGAAAGAATGTGCTGAGTGTTTCCCTCCCTGTGCCCCAAGGGCCCTCATCCCAGCATCCCATAAGTCCAGCAAAGGGAGGACTCCTTCCTTCAGCCCAAGTGGGTCTGGAGTGGCAGGGGCTGCGCAGCTTTCTCTCCTTCCTGCTGCCCTGTCTTCTGCCTTGAAGAGACTGGGAACAGAGCTGCCAAGGGACAGTGATTAAACCGCTGTCTGTGAGTGTGCACGCAGTGCAGTCTCTGCTATAATCTGCCCTTCAGCCTCAAGGCTGCTCTAAGTCCGTACCACACCTCTCCCAGGTCTTTGCCTGGTGTGGCCTCTGGTAGCCTGGAGCAAAGCCAGACCTTGGAACTAAAACAAAGGTGGCTGCCACGACAGTTTCTACACAGAACCAGGAAGAAGGGGTCCTTCATGACTTGGGTCTTGCCATGTTCCTCCTCTGCCTTGGTTCTGCAGTCTGCTCTTTAGCTCTCCCTCTCTGCCCCAGCCTTCCGCTCAGCCGAGGGGCTGGTGCCTGCCTTTCTTCTAAGGCTTGGATTCCCGTTCTTGGTTGAAATGTTGCCCCTTGACCCCACATCTCCGTGAAAATGTCTTAGAAAAACGTTCCCCTGCAAACATTCTGCCCCCTGCTTTGGCTGAAGTGGGCAGACTGGAGGTGGCCTCTGCAAGAAATGGAGTCAGGCGGAGTACAGTACGTTGCTGTGCGTCAGAGGAATAAAGCGAATCTCTTCCAAACTGCCTTTGTGTGATGGTTCTGTTGCTCCCTTTTTTTGGCAGCTATTCCTGTTCCTCCAACCCCCTCCACCTCTCCTTATAATATTTCTTCCTACCTCAGAGACTCCCCAGCACTCCCGCCCCTAATTTACGGGGCTGTTTGCCTCCTTGGCATCTCCCGGTCCCCTCGCCTGGAAATTGGCGCCAGGGGTGGGGTGGGGATGGTAATTTCTCAGTGGGAGACTTGGGGAACCGAGTTCGTCCCCACACACCCCCAAAGCCAGCTGCCTGCTCCCGCCTCAGCCATTAGTAACCCGGAGACGCGCACCTGCGTGGGGGCTCTCCTCCAGCCCCTACTCCCTTCCCGCACCTCCCATTCCTCTGAAAAGGCACTGTGCGGGTTATTTATCGGAGCCAGCGCTGCTCCAGAAGGTCAGGACGGTGGTGTAAATAACCTCTTCTCGCCATTTCCCCGTCCCTCCAGAGCCCGCTCCCCTCCCCCTCTTCCACCTTTATTCGCACAAATGAATGTGGCTGGGCTGGCGTAGAGCCTGGCCCTGCATCTTAATGGGGCGGTGAGCTCACAAGATGGATTTAGCTGGGGGTTTTATGGTTGCTGCGGCGACAGGAGAATGCTTTGGTTTTCTTTCCCCCTTCCTCTGCAGGATTTTAAGGAGGGGGCAGTGTGGGGACTCTTCCTCTCCACTGAGATTTGAAGGGTCTCCTCAGTCACCTCGACATGGGCCTGCAAAACTGGGCCGTGAAGGCTAAGGGAAAGAGGAAGGAGGCAGAATGGGAAGACCCTCTCTGCAGGGCAAGAAGCCAGTGGTTTGAACATTCCTTCCTCCTCTAGGAAAACCTGGAACTTGGGCTCTGCATCTGTGAAGTACCTGGGCCCAAGATGCTCCTAAGCAGACAGAAAGTGATGTACTGGACTGTCCCTGTGTGGTCCCTGTACTGGAAGGTAGAGAGCCGCAGGGGAAGAGCTGTGATGCCCCTGCCTACCCAGTCCTCTGGCCAGCAACTTCCTTTTGGGGCTCTACAAACCCGTCCTTAGCACTGACTAAAACAGACACAGCAGGGGCCTGGACTGTCTGGTTTGCCTCCCCCTCCTGTTTGTGAACCTTTCCCCCTTCCCGAGGGAATTCTAGGACGCCCTCCTCCCTTTTCCCCCTTTGGCTGGGAAAGAGACTACAGTCTGAACAGTGCCAGACACCTGCCTGCCAGATGTGGCGGTTCCCCACGCTGCCCCCACCCCACCGAGCCCAGGCAGAGGGAGCCCCCCACAGGGTGATTTACTGCCACAGTCTCCTCCTCAAGTGCCCATGCTCCCCTCTTCCCACCAAGGCCAGGAAGCCTCCTCCCACTAGGACTGCAGGGCCCTGGGCTGGGGGAGCTCTGGCTCCCTCTCTGCCTGAAAAAGGAATGGGTCGGTAAAGGGTGACACCCTTGCTACACCCCTGGGAAAGAAATCAGCAGCAGGACTGAGGAGTGTGTCAGCCAGAGCTGATGTCATTCTCAGCAGGGGAGGACGGGGGACGGAGTAGGCTAACAGAATGGAGCCTGTATTACAGAACTAGATGCAGAGGGCTGAGGTAGACCAAAGACCATGACTGGGGCTGGGTTGTGGACTTTGAAGTTCCACATCTCTGGTTGGGTCTCCAGGCCTCGTGTCTCCATCTGTGTTTCATATAAGCCCACAGGTCCGCCTTCTTTCTTTGGTGTTTCCCTTTTGGTGTCCTCTCCCTATGTCTTCCTGGGTCTTCCTAGGTCCTTCTCAGCTCTCCTCCTTCTCTCTGCTTACCTCCCAGGCACCCTGGCTCTACCACTTCCTGGCCAGAGCAGAGCCCGCTAGCATCCACTAAAGCTGGGACCCATGTAGTCTGTTTTCCTCCCTTCTATCCTTGTAACCTGACACCCAAAGTTCTCTGCAGGGTTGCAACAGGGTACATGGTGGAACTGAGGCAGGAGGATGACAGTGTCAGGGGCTGGAAAGGGGAAGAAGGACATAAGAAGGAAAAAGAAGCAGTGAAGGCGGAAGCGGAGAGAAGTGAAAGCGGGAATCTGGGAGAGAAATCTGTACAAAGAAGGCAAGCAGGGCTAGAGCAGAGAAAGAACGGAGGTGGAGACAGAAGACAGCTCAAAAAGGCTGCTGGGGAGGGGCCAGAAGAAGGCAAGCTGGCTCTCCTGGGCTGCTTTATGCTGGCAGGTCATAAATCATGTGTGTGCACATGACACATGTATGTGGGGGCCCGAGGTGCTGAAAAGGATGGTGTCCACAATATTATCCTTTCGGCAGCCTCTTTGAGGCTCCTCACACCATGTCCCAGTATTCTTGATGCTCCCTCCAGAGATCATTCTGAAGGTACTTCCACATCTTCTCAGGAACAATCCTGCTGGAATGTTCAGAACCCACAGAAGAATCAAAAGGTCCCCTCCCCTCACTGCACTCCATGGCTGCCCACCAGCCGCTCCTGTCCATCTCTCTTCCCACTCTTCTTGTCTGTCCCCTCCTCTGCAGCAACCCCTCCCCCAGATTCTGGGGCCTGGGTCAAAGGGGAGACAAAGACAGGATTTATTACCAGTGTGGAGAAGCAGTCAGAACAGGGCTGAAGGCAAGGACTGACCTCCCTGCCATGGGAGGGGACACTGGGCTGTTAGAAAAGGCTGGAAGCCTGGGCTTTTCTGGCTCCTGCCCATAACCCCTAGTGTTCAACTCAACCTTGCTGCTTCCTTTTCTCTGAAAACAGAGAAGATGCCCCTGAGGCATTTTTTGGCCTCTAAAGGAAATTTTGAGAGGGAAACAGATGAGACTCCTGTCACAGGGTCACCCTCTTATGGGTATTGAGTAGGACTGGAAACCAGAGGCAACCAGGCCTCTAGTTGTTTCTTAGGTTAGGAAAATTAGGGATGTGGTACAGAGGACTGCTTTCTAATTTACAGAGGGCCCTCACATAGCAGGCCAGTCAGCAGGAAGGGAAGTAGGGGTCTTGAAAGACAGGAGGCATGGTTCCAGCTGAAGATAAGGCAACAGGGCTGCTCAGGGTTTACCATCTCTGCCTCCTGGGGTTCCTTCCTCTCAGGGCACACAGAAAAAGCTCCTCAGAAGACAGGATGTATGGAAGAGAGGCTAGTGTGATGAGGGGTTCTGAGAATCCAGACTGCTGATCTTCTGTGGGTGGACTCTTAACTTTCCCCATGGAGACCCCTCCAAAATCTTGGTGCTCCTGGAATCCAACACCCTGCTTCCTGCCTAACAGATGCTAGAGAGCAAAGTGGAAGAGCACCCATTTCTACCCAGAGCGGATGAGGGAAAACTTGAGATCCGCTCCCCAGCTCCTCCATACGGAGCAATCATTGTCTCTATTTCTGATGAAAAGCTAGAAGTTGGAAATTTTACTGGAAAGGGTAATGGAATGGGAGAAAACAAAAGAATTGGGAGGGGGCAGGAAAAAGGAGAGGCGATCCTGTCTTTTTTCTTAACCCCCCCCCCCACTTCCCTCCTTCGAGGAGGCAGATTTACAACCTTGGTGTTGGGGGGAGGTGAGCATACGGAAGACAGATCTGCAGTTTTGCCCTCTGAGTGTCTGGGTACTTAGCTTTAACTCCCCCATTAGCATCAATCCCCATCTTGCTGCCCATACGTCTTCTGACATCAGCTCCTTCCTCTCTGCAGGCCAGGTTTTCTGACCCTAAGTGGCTCTTAAAGGGCCAGTCTAGACCCTTCTCCTCTTTCCCCCATCTCACTGCGGGAAGGCGGGGGTATATATATATGCTGTGGCCATTCTTGCTGAGGCCAGTGTCACCCGGGTCATGGGTGGGGACAGGGTGACTTCCCCAGTTCTCTGTAGATCCCCCTTATGTCATGGCCCCTATCCTTTGTCTGCTACCTCCCCACGCCTAGAGCCAAGACGCTGCTGGCCAGGGGTTGAGAACTGGAGAAAGCATGTGGATCCTTAGGCAGATCCCCCACCCCACCCCACCCCCTGCCCATTTCCTGGAGGCCCAGGGCGAGGAGTGTTTTTAATTCTCAGCTAGCAATGGGGGTGGATAGGTTGGGGACGGAGGCTCCTAGGAGATGCATTGGGCGCCACATTCCTAGCCTTCTTTCCCAAGGATCCAGGATGTGGGCTCGGTGGGAGATTTCAAATCCCTTTTCTGTGAGGGAGATGTCTACCCCGAGAAACCTGCTTGCTAGCGCCTCTCCCCCATTCATTCCTCGGCAACTGAGTTAGAGGTTAAGTAACGGCAGATTTCTCCCGGTCTTCTGCAGAAAGGCTGTAATTGCCCACCAGGGCTTTCAAGAACGACAGTATGCTCACAAAGTTCCTCCCTGATCTGCCTTCCATCCTGTAAGTTGCAAAATTCAGCAGGCATCGGCGGGGGCTCTCAAGGGCCGAACCATTCTAACTCTTTTGCAGGTATCGAAAGCCCACCACCCACAGCCCCGGAGCTCCCTCTGGCTTGAGATTAGAGGGAGCCGCTGATGGGGTCCTTGGCAAAGTGGCCGTGTCCGAAATAGGAGCCCCCATCGCACCCCAGCGGCCCCTTATTTATCACCCTCCAAACCTCACTCCCAAAGAAGCATAAATATTCCTAATTCCTGAAGGCCGAGTCTAAACTCGTAAATCTAGGAGGTGGGTGGGAGGGGTCCCGCGCAACAAACGCTACAGATCTCCCAGGGCTGCGCGCCGCCGACCTCGGGCCCGCCGGTCTCCAGCGGCTCTCGTACCTCGCCGAGCGGCTTCCGAAGCGGCGCGGCGGGCACGCGCGGCGGGCACGCGAGGACGCGGGGGAGGGGCGCGCGGCCTCGCTCCCAGGCGCGCCCCACCCCCCCTCGGCGCCCACCAAGCTGTAAATCAGGGCCGAGGCCGCTGGGCCAATGGCAACGCGACTCGTAAATCGACCTGTCAAGAACAGCCAATGAGAGGTGGCGTTAAATCAAGAGCTGTCAGCGCTCGGCCAATGAGAGTCTCCGGGCTGACCATAAATCTGCCTGCGAGAGACAGCGAAGGAGAGAGAGTGTGTGCGCGCGAGCGAGAGCAGGCGGGCGGGGCCGTGGGGGGAGGCGCGAGGCGGGGACGGGCGGGCGCGGGCGGGCCTGAGACTGCAGTCTGTCCGAGAGACGCCCAGATGGAGAGGGACAAAGAGAGGCTTCGCGCGGGAGGTTGACAGATAGAAGTGGTGATCCAGGCACTGACTTCTCATCCGAAGAGTGCCCCAAGAGAAAACCCTCAGGAAAGCCTTGTTTTCTGTTCTCTTTCTCCTAACCCAGCCTTTATTGAAATTAGGAAGGGAGGAGATGATCGCAGAGGGCCCCCCCCCAAGGGTGAAACAGCTGCTAGTTTCCTTGCTAAATTTCAGTCCTTTGGTCTTCAGACTCTGAGTCCTCTAAATCTTCCCCTCCCCCAGCCCCCAGCAATCGAAGATTAGGAAGTCACTCTGATGTCTAAGAGCAGTCTCTGTGGTCGCTCCCTTCTACTTTGAGGAAGCTTTTGAATTGAATTGAAAAGTGAACCCTTTTACAAGCCTCAGAGTTGTCAACCTTCAGAATCTTGGTTGTTGTTTTGTTTTTTTCAAGACAGGGTTTCTCTGTAGCTTTGAAGCCTGTCCTGGAACTAGCCCTTGTAGACCAAACCTTCAGACTCTGGAAGGGCTGAGCAGGAAGAACTTTTAGAGTTTGCCTGGTCCCCAGAACAAGGCAGCTGTTCTGTAGTGCTAGGCAGCTGTTCTGTAGTGGTTAGTCCTTAATGCTGGCAACAGCTCTGGTTACACTTTGCCCTCAAACCACAGTTTATCACTTACTAGCCCTTTGACTTTGAACAAATTAACCTGTTGGTGTTTGTTTTCCCCTTTGTAAGAAAGTATAATAGATCTCGTCATGGAAATTTCATGCGTCCATGAAATATCTTTGCATGGTTTAGCGCTACACAGAGAGTACCCCTATTCTCAGTTTTCCACAGATCATGAAACCCGAAGCCTAGAGTGACCCAAGGTCTCAAGTTCATGAAGCTGCCACACAGGTCTCAGCTCCACAATCCCAGGCATCTGTCTGCACCCTGTCTCAGTAGACCGTGGAGAACATCTAGAAACAGGCTCTGGATTAGCCCTCCTGGGGCGGGGAGGGGGGTATCTTTCTATTCTTATTTCAATACTTAAAATTTTTCTTGTCTCAAAACAGGCATTTAGAGATAGAAAAGGGCCGTGTGGAGGGTCATCTTGTCAACCCAACCCACATTCCATCCCCAGCGTTCTCCTGGTGCTCACCCAGGACCTTACCCTGTCCCACCTTAGAGGAGGATAAAGGCTCTAGGAGTTGAGCATAGTGACTGACACATGAAATTCCCACCTTCCAGAATCTGAGGCAGGAGGATCAGGTATTCAAGGTCAGCCTCGACCACGTAGCGACACCACGTTTCAAAAGAAAGAAAAGAAAAACAATGATCTCAGCAAGGATTCCATGCCTTTAATAGTTAGCACTCTAAAACGCTGAGGCTGGAGGACCATGAGATGGTTACATGGTGAGACCCTTTATCAAAAAGCAAAACCGAGCTGGGTAGTACCGGCACACGCCTCTAATCCCAGCACTTTGGAGGCAGAGTCAGGTAGATCTCTATGAGTTTGAAGTCAGCCTGTGAGTTCCAGGACAGCCAGAAAAACCCTGCCTTGAAAAACAAAACGAAACAAAAACCAAAAAAATCCTCATTCTTCATTTTCCTTTCCAAGTTTGGTGGTGGTGGTGGTGGTGGTGATGGTGGTGGTGGTGGTGGTGGTGGTGATGGTGGTGGTGGTGGTGGTGGTGGTGGTGATGGTGGTGGTGGTGGTGGTGGTGATGGTGGTGGTGGTGGTGGTGTGTAGATGCAAATCCTGTTCCTCCACCCTTGGTCAGTGATCTTGCTGGCACTTTCAATACTCAACCGGAAGTCAGAAAGGAAGCACAGAGATCCAGCACCATCTGGTGGACATTGTGTTTCCAGGCGGTTTACAGAATGGAAGATGCTTGGGGAAGATGTGCCCTCAAGCCGTTTCTGCAGACTTTCTTCAGCATGGACAGGAAGATCAGAGAAAGAGAGCCTCCCTTGTACAACTGCCACCCACTAAGCTCAGTTCCATCTTCCCAGAGCACAGTCTCCACCTTGACTGTCTCCTTGCTTGGGACACAATGAACAGGATTCTTTGCAGGGATGTAACCTGTAGTGTTGAATAAACCTCCTGGCCTGGGTGGGTATCAGGGCAGTTTTATTAAGGAAAGAAACGCACACCTATAATTGTGTGTGTTTAATGCAGGACTGTCTCGAGTTTGAGGGCAACTTGGGTTAGATAGCAAGACTGCTCAAAGGGGGGGAAAGGGAAAGAAAGCTAAATCTCTCCAAGTCCCATACATGTGTTGCAAGCTGGAACCCTGTCAGTCACAGACTATGTCTATACCTGGATAGCTCTTTCTACATTGCTCTAGCACAGGTCACCCCAAAGCCTTAACTACTATGTTTCAGTTCTGATCCCGACTTAGATCTTTTTTCCCACATAAACATTCCTGGGCGTTAAAAGCGTGCAATGTGCAGCTAGAGCGGTGGGCTGGGAAGTGAGGGCTACTCAAACATGGGGACCTGGGTTTGGATCTCTAGCACACTTGTAAAAGCTGGGCGTGGATATGCATGTCTGTAATCCCAGCTCTGGGGAGGCCATGTCAGGAGGGTACCTGGAGTGTGCTGGATCACCAATATAGCCAAATTTCTGAGCTGCAGGTTCAGTAAGAAACACTGTTGTAAAAACTAAGCCGGGCACACATTCAACGCAATGCCCATCAAAATCCCAGCAAAATTCGTCAAAAACCTCGAAAGAACTATACTCAATTTCATACGGAAAAGCAAAAAACCCAGGATAGCCAAAACAATCCTGTACAATAAAAGAACTTCTGGAGGCATCACAATCCCTGACTTCAAACTCTACTACAGAGCTACAGTACTGAAAACAGCCCGGTATTGGTATAAGAACAGACAGGAGGACCAATGGAACCGAATAGAAGACCCGGATATCAATCCACACATCTTCGAACACCTGATCTTTGATAAAGAAGCAAAAAATATCAAATGGAAAAAAGAAAGCATATTTAACAAGTGGTGCTGGCATAACTGGATATCAACATGTAGAAGAATGAAAATAGACCCATATCTATCACCATGCACAAAACTCAAGTCCAGATGGATCAAAGACCTCAACATAAAGCCAGCCACACTGAACCTTATAGAAGAGAAAGTGGGAAGCACACTTGAACGCATTGGCACAGGGAATCACTTCCTAAATAGAACGCCAGCAGCACTGACACTGAGAGAAACAATTAATAAATGGAACCTCCTGAAACTGAAAAGCTTTAGTAAAGCAAAGGACATGGTCAACAAGACAAAATGACAGCCTACAGAATGGGAAAAGATCTTCACTAACCCCACATCAGACAGAGGTCTGATCTCCAAAATATACAAAGAACTCAAGAAATTGGACACCAGGGGGCTGGAGAGATGGCTCAGTGGTTAAGAGCATTGCCTGTTCTTCCAAAGGTCCTGAGTTCAATTCCCAGCAACCACATAGTGGCTCACAACCATCTGTAATGAGGTCTGGTGCCCTCTTCTGGCCTACAGACATACACACAGACAGAATATTGTATACATAATAAATAAATAAATAAAAATAAAAAAAAAAAGAAATTGGACACCAGAAGATCACATAATCCAGTAAAAAAAAATGGAGTACAGACCTAAACAGAGAACTCTCAACAGAGGAATCTAAAATGGCTCAAAGACACTTAAGGAAATGTTCAACATCCTTAGTCATCAGAGAAATGCAATTCAAAACAACTCTGAGATTTCATCTTACACCTATAAGAATGGCTAAGATCAAAAACACTGATGACAACTTATGCTGGAGAGGTTGTGGGGAAAAGGGAACACTTCTGCATTGCTGGTGGGAATGCAAGCTGGTACAACCCCTTTTGATGTCAGTGTGGCGATTTCTCAAAAAATTAGGAAACAATCTTCCTCAAGACCCAGTAATACCACTTTTGGGTATAGATCCAAAGGATGCTCAATCGTGCCACAAGGACATGTGCTCAACTATGTTCATAGCAGCATTGTTTGTCATAGCCAGAACCTGGAAACAACCTAAATGTCCCTTTACCGAAGAATGGATAAGGAAAATGTGGTACATTTACACAATGGATTACTACACAGTAGAAAAAAATAGTGACATCTTGAATTTTGCAGGAAAATGGATGGAGCTAGAAAACATCATATTGAGTGAGGTAACCCAGACACAGAAAGACAATTATCATATGTACTCACTCACAGGTGGTTTTTAAACATAAAGCAAAGAAAGCCAGCCTACAAACCACAATCCCAGAGAACTTAGACAACAATGCGGACACTAAGAGAGACTTACATAGATCTAATCTACATGGGAAGTAGAAAGTAGAAAAAGACAAGATCTTCTGAGTAAATTGGGAGCATGGGGACCTTGGGGGAGGGTTGAACTGGGGAGGGGAGAGACAGGGAGGGGAGCAGAGAAAAATGCAGAGCTCAATAACTATTAATTTAAAAAAAACTAAGTTGGGCGGTGATGGTGCATGCCTGCCTTTAATCTCAGCACTCAGGAGGCAGATGCAAATTTCTGTGAGTTCAAGGTCAGCCTGGTCTACAGAGCTAGTGCCAGGACAGGCTCCAAAGCTACAGAGAAACTTTGCCTTGAAAAAAAAAGGTGGAGGTGGCTGGAGAGATGGCTCAGAGGAATAGAGCACTGGCTGCTCTTCCAGAGGTCCTGAGTTCAATTCCCAGCAACCACATGGTGGCTCACAACCATCTGTAATAAGATCTGGTGTCCTCTTCTGTACTGCAGGATACATGAAGGAAGAAACCTATATACATAATAAATAAAAATCTTTTTTAAAAAAAACAGGTGGAAGCCGGGCGGTGGTGGCGCAGGCCTTTAATCCCAGCACTCGGGAGGCAGAGGCAGGCGGATCTCTGTGAGTTCGAGGCCAGCCTGGTCTACAAGAGCTACTTCCAGGACAGGAACCAAAAAGCTACAGAGAAACCCTGTCTCAAAAAAAAAAAAAAAAAAGTGGAAAGAGACCAGGAAAGACACCACACGCACACACGCATGCACACCCAAACACCCAAACATGTGCAGAGTGGGTAAGCGTGATGCATTTATTAATAATTGACCTTGGGTGACGCAGGACTGACACATTGATTCCTGGATGGAAAGGGGTGTGCCCAAACACCGATGAGGTTGTCTGTAAAAATGTCCAAGGATCAAAGGGCTCCTATCCTGCGGACCACGCTCGATGCTGGGCTGGCCTGATGAATGAACTACCAGCTTTAACGGAACCGACGGAAACTCTGTGGCCCGCGTTTCAGGATGAAGCCATATGCGTGGCGGAACTGGCGGTTCATGGCTGCGTAGAGTACCGGGTTGATGCAGCTGTTGAGCCACGTGAGGTTGGCAGCCACCATGTGCACTAACCGCGGAGCGCGGCCCCTGGCGTCCAAAATGTTGACCAGCAAGAAGGGGATGTAGCTGAGGACGAAGCAGAGGAACACCGCGAAGCACATGCGCGTCACCTTTCCGAATTCCGATGGGGCATCCGGGGCTCTGCGCTCTCCTGCAGTTTCCCGGACCCTATGATGAGCTTCAGGAAGGCCTCTCTCTACAATATGCTGGGTTGCCTTTCTGGTGCCCTGGTCCCCTGCTTCTGACGGGTCACCTTCCAAGGTCTGCGTGGTCGAAGCACTGACTGACACAGATGAAATCCCCTCACTGGGTCCTTTTGAGGCAAGCCCGCTGTCTAGCTCCTGGAAGTGGCCAGGCATGGCCTCATCTGTCCCAGCCACCTGGTGAGAGCGGATGCTGGCCCTCTGCAGCCTGTAGTGGTCTAGCGCTCGAGCAGCACGCTTCACTTGGCGGTGGATGAGGCAGTAGAAGACGCCCACACTGCTGAGCCCAAGCACAAAGAAGATGCCCATGAGGATGGTGGTGTAAGGCCGGCCTCGCACGCGGTCAAAGCTGCAGGTGCAGACCAGTGGCACCAGGACAAACACATGCCAGAGTGGGGCAAAGCTTGCCACCCCCACAATCCAGCTGCCTACCAACGCCAGCGCGATCCCCCTGGCGCTGAAAACTTGGGGAAAGAGCTTAGGGTGGGCGATAAGGAGGTAGCGTCCTAGAGCAATGAGACAGAGGGTGAGAATGGAGACAGAATTGGAAGTAAAGAGGAGGAGGCCGAATATTCTGCAGAAGATGTCGCCAGTGCGCCAATGGAGGTGGAGGTATGTGTCTACGGAGAAAGGCTGCAGGAGCGTGCAGTAGAGTAGGTCAGCCAGGGTGAGGTTGGCAATGAGTAGGTTGAAGCGGGTTCGGAGCTTAGGACGAATGACCAGTGCCAGCAGGGTGAGCACATTGCCCACGGTGCCTGTGACAGCCACGACCACGCCCCAGATAACAGCAAAGTAACGATAGCCCAACACGGACTGGTGGTAACAGGAGAAGTTGGTATTCGAGGTGTTCCACATGGTAGAAGCTGAAGGGAGATGAGGGGGAGGCGGAATGAGAACTTGGTGTTTGTCTTGCCTCGAATGAACAGCTTTGTCCCTCACCCCCGTTCTGCTCCTAGAATTCACTAGAATTCACGGTTCTGGAAAGCCTTTCCCATGCCACCTCAGCTCAAAGCTCCCAGCTCTCTCTGACCTTTCTTTCACATTCTTAGACTTCTTTCCTAAATTCTTATCAACTGTCTCTTTTGGACACCTGTTAATTCTGTTTCTCTCAACCCCAGACCTCTCCAGGATGTGTGGAATTCTTCCCATTACCCTGGCATCCTTCTCCCTTCCTGAAGATCAGTCAGGAGTCCCTTGTCCTCTGCTCCTCCTTCTGCACAGTGAGCATTCATCTTTCTTTTTGTTCTTTGATTGTATTGTTATGTAGCTCAGGCTGCCTCAACTCACAGTGGTTCTCTGGCCTCAGGTCTGTACCAATATTCTCCTGACCTCAAATGTTCTGATTGTAACTACCTGGGAAATGAGAGAACTAAGTAAGTGAGACTGTTACACACACACACATACACACACATACACTCACACACACATACACACACACTCACACACACATACACACACACTCACACACACACACATACACACACACTCACACACACACACATACACTCACACACACATACACTCACACACACATACACACACACTCACACACACATACACACACACTCACACACACACACACATACACACACACACATACACACACACTCACACACACATACACACACACACACACACACACACACACACACACACTACATGCTCACCTGAGATTCCTGGTGTTCACACTTGTCTTCAGTAAACAAAGTCCAGCTCACTTAGTGCAGCCTCCTTGGGGCAGTCAGACTTCCAATCTTAGTGGGAAGTAGCCAGGCTTCCAGCTGGACACATAATGCTTCTACCACGTTAGACCGAAAGAGTAAGAAACTCCCTAATTACCCAACCTTATCCACTTCCTCCCCCGCCTCCAGCCAGTTCTAGTAATTTTATCTTGGCTACTAAAGTCCAAGCTTATCTGTTGAAATCCCCTGCAACTTACTCCAGAGTTACTTCATTCTTCCCTTTGTGCTTCCGGACCCCAAATGATGTTTCCTTCTGCTCTGTGTGGCAGGACCTCTATAAGGTCATTGCTGAGAACTGTTGATCAGGGAGACAATGTCAGATCCTCCAGACCACTTCTGTTTTTGTTTGAGACAGGGTCTGACTCATTATCCCAGTCTGCCCTAGAACTCATAGAAATGCCCCTGCTTCAGCCACTTGAGCACTGTGAGTATAGGCATGAGCTACCACACCTGACTGGACCACTTCTCTAGATGTCAGAAGCCAAGAGCATGTTCTAGAAGCAATGGTAGAAACCCAGAGTTTAAAACCCAGAGAGCTTAGGTTTGTTTGCAATAGCACGTCCTTTCTTCTCTTCATGGTCTGGAGATGGTTTACATCAGCACATCTGAGAAGTGGAGTCAGATAAAAAGATGTGGGTTTAGGACTGGAAAGGGGGCTCAGCCCGTAAAGCCATGCCATGGCCTGAGTTGTGTTCCAGGACCTATATGACAGAAATAGAGAATCAACTCCTGCAAATCGTTCTCCAACTTCCGTACAAGTTCTGTACCCTGGCTGACCCGGAGCTCACCATATAGATCAGGCTGACTTGGAGCTCACAGATATCCACTTGCCTCTGCCTCCCAAGTGCTGGAATTAAAGGTGGGAACAGGAGCTGGTGGTGCAGGCTGACAATCACTGTTGGATCTCGAGACATGCCAGAGTTACACAGTGAGTTCTAGGCCAGTCTTGGTAATTTTAGTGAATGAGAATTTATCTCCAAATAAAAAGTAAATTTAGAGGGCTAGAGAGATGGCTCAGTGATTAAGAGCACTGGTTGATCTTCCAGAGGTCCTGAGTTCAATCCCCAGCAAGCATATGGTGACTCACAACGATCT
Organism: Microtus pennsylvanicus; assembly: GCF_037038515.1. Lineage (NCBI taxonomy): Eukaryota > Metazoa > Chordata > Mammalia > Rodentia > Cricetidae > Microtus > Microtus pennsylvanicus. The sequence goes on from NC_134580.1 coordinate 33,576,733, forward strand.
ATAATGAGATCTGGTATTCTTTTCTGGCAGGCAGGTAGAATACTGTATACATAATAAATAAATCTTTAAAAAAATAAAGTAAGTTTCCTTTTTTTTTTTTAGTTTTTGAGACAGGGTTTCTCTGTACCTTGGGAGCCTGTCCTGGAACTAGTTCTTGTAGACCAGGCTGGCCTCGAACTCACAGAGATTCGCCTGCCTCTGCCTCCTGAGTGCTGGGATTAAAGGTGTATTCCACCATCGCCTGGCTTCCTTGATACTTTAAAAAAAAAAAAGCAAATTTGACCGGTTGTTGTTGGTACAAATCTTTAATCCCAGCACTTGGGAGGCATAGGCAAATGGATCTCAGTGAGTTTGAGGCCAGGCTGATCTACAAACTGAGTTCTGGGTCAGCCAGAGATGTTACATAGAGAAACCCTGCTCAAACAAACAAACAAAAACCTTACCACCACCACCAGAACATAAACTAATCAATTAATTAAATTTGGCTGAGGATATAAGTACAGCATTTGCCCAGAATGTACAAGGTCCCAGGTTCAAGTCCCAGAGCTGTTTAATCCAAGTACATACCTGTAATCCCAGCACTCCAGCACTCAGGAAGTGGAGAGATCAGAAATTCAAGGTCATCCTCAGCTATGAAGTAATTCTGAGGCTAGCCCAGGCTACAAGAGACTGTCTGAAAATAAATAAATTAAGCCAGGTGGTGGTGGCACACTCCTTTAATCCCAGCATTTGGGAGGCAGAAGCAGGTGGATCTCAGTGAGTTCCAGGTCAGCCAGGACTGTTACATAGAGAAATCCTGTCTTGAAAAAAAAACAAACAAAAAATTTAAAAAATGAATTAATCAAGGCACAACACTTAGGAGGCAGAGGCAGGTGGATCTCTGCGCTCAAGGATAGCCTGGTCTATGTAATGAGTTTCAGGACAGCCAGGTCTACATAGAGAAACCCTGTCTCATAAAGCCATACCAAAACAAAATAAAACCATAGATACTTAAGTAGAACCAGGTTGTTGATTCCTGCTTGCAATCCCAGGTCTAATGAGTTAGAAGCAGTAGGCTTCCTGGCATTTTGAGGTCAGGAAGGGAACAGAGACTTTGTTTCAAACACAAATGATGACTTCTGTTTTGTGTTGTTTGGTGGGGCTCTTAATCAATGAGACTGGAGAGCTAGGGTGTGGCTCAACGGTACAATACCTAGGGTTCAGGTCCTAATACCAAAAGGAAAGGTAAGGAACATGGAAGGAGGACCAGGCTTAGGGAGAGGGGTGGATGATAGATTCTGTTTTGAAACACCAAGTTTGGGGCATATCAGTTTCCCAGCCTCTCCAGCTCATCTCTCTGATCCCTCCCTGTCAGCCTCCTCACACCGGGCCCAGCTACTGTTTTCCGCCCATTTAATTTTTTTTCATTTGTAAAGTCTGTTTATTTATTCTGTGTGTGTATGGCAGGAGAGTGAGGAACCTGCATGCCATAGTGTAGATGGATCACTTGGGGGAGCATCAAGAACTAAAGTCCTTAGAGTTGTAACAAGTTCCCTCACTGAGCGCCTCCTTCATTCCTTCCTCTGAAGGGCCACCTTTGCCTTCTTCCTTCACAACCTTTCACGTCTGTTTCTAACAGAATTATTTACGTGTATGGGTGTTTTGTCTGCATGTATGTCTGTGCACTGTGTGCATGCCTGGTACCCTGGGAGGCCAGAAGAGGGTTTCAGGTACTTAATTGCCATGTGGGTGGCAATTGAGCACAGATTCTCTGAAAGAGAAGCAAGTGCTCTTAACCACTGAGTCATTTCTGTAGCCCCGTCTCTTCTGCCTTTTTTGAGTTGCAAAGTAGAAAAACCCATTTGATGTACTGGGGCCCTACTTCAGTTGATAAACCCAGGGGGCCTATTCCTATTTGATGTACTGGGGCCCTACTCCAGTTGATAAACCCAGGGGGCCTATTCCGGTCTCCTTCCTCTTTCAACCACATCCTACCCTCCCTCCTGTCTTCTGCAAGACTGGGAAGTGGGGAGAGAAGTGAGAAATCCGGGGCCCAGTGCAGACTCTGGGTTTGAGTTTGGCTTTTGTTTTGGTTTACTAGTCCACCCAACCTCTAGAGCCGGAAGGCATGAGGAGATGGGGTGGAGAGGTGTGTCAGTTACAGTGTTTGGGCTGGATTCTGCGGTTGAAGAGGTACCCTCCAAGACACCAAGTGCCCCAAGACACAGGCCACTTGGGTCCTGACGAGAGTACGATAGCAGATCTGTAGATGGCACAGCCTCGGCCTCGGTGGGCTTGGATACAGGAGGTAGAAACCTGGTAGAAAACTCAGGTTCATCCAGGACAAAGATCCGGAGTCAGTATATGAGGCCCATCCCTGCTTCCTGTCTGTTTTGTTGGTGTGGGTTCCTAATATAGTCAGAAAAGCCTGGGTTCTTTCCTTAGTCTGGGTATAGACCCTGCTCCCTAGAATCGCGAGAAACACTAACGGAATGGAAGACTCCTTTTCTGCGTTCTTAGCGCCGCCTTGTGGAGTTGTAGCGAATTCTCAACAGCCTCAGCTGCAGTCCCCGAGTGGAACTCGAAAGGATTTCCTCTGGCCAAGTTTACACTAACTAGGTTAGGACTGAGACTCCCAGTCTCTCTCTCTCTCTCTCTCTCTCTCTCTCTCTCTCTCTCTCTCTCTCTCTCTCTCTCTCTCTCTCTCTCTCTCTCTCTCTCTCTCTCTCTCTCTCTCTCTCTCTCTCTCTCTCTCTCTCTCTCTCTCTCTCTCTCTCTCTCTCTCTCTCTCTCTCTCTCTCTCTCTCCCCCCCCCCCCCTTGGGAAGCTGGCTTTACACAACCACTTCCCAATCTCGTTTTCCCGTCCCCCTTCTAGGGTGTTGGGCTTTCTCACCCTAAGACACACCTTCCAAGCGATTTGCACCCAAAACAAGGACAGTCTGAGACCTGGGCGCAGAGGGCAAAACGAATCCAGACTTTATTTTCAAGGAGAAGGAAAAGGGGAGGGTGGAGGTGGAGTGGGCGCGGGGTTGCTACATTGTCAAGCAGAAAGAGTCCATAGGGAGGGGAGGGCCAGTGGGGGCCGGTCCCCATCCCAGGTCGGCGCTGGAAGGGCTGACCACACAGAAACCACAGAAGGGACAGGTTGGGGGTCACGCCCCCGCCCGAGTTGTGCAGTGGAAGTGTCACGGGAGGTGGCAGCCATGAGGTCTAGGGATTGGGATCAAGGAGGCTACAGACGGCAAATCCTGCGGAAAGGGGTGGGGCGAGGCGGGGGCGAGGCTTCTATTGCTTTTTGCTCACAGTTTTGCGGAAGGCGAGGCGGGGGTGGGCTTGGACTGGACACCCCTTGCCCCCCTTGATACCCCTTGGGCGATGGGTGCTGGTGAAAAGAATGGAACCCGGACTGGGGAGTAAGAAGGTGAGGGGAAGGGTCTATGAGGGCATCTCCTTGGTCCCACCCAAGTGCCTGAGACGCCCCCAAGTGCTTGCTGCCCCTGCTATGGGCCCGACTGGACCTGGGATGGGGCATGGTGCGGGGCGGGCACAGTGAGGTTGCAGGCGGTAAAACCAAAGTGCTTATGAGGGACCCAGGATCCCGCCTGCTCCCCTCCCCCTGCGGAGGAAGCGCTTTAGTTGGGGTGGGGGCCGGAGTCCCAGAGTCCGCTTATTGCCAAGAAAATCCATGTTCTTCCCCCGGGCCCGACCATGGCTTGTGAACCCCGTTTTGTGCTAGGTTTGGAGGGGAAGGGTTGGATGAACATGGCTTTTGGGAGGGGTGTCTCCGAGGGGGCTCGGGGGTGAGACGGACCCCCTCTTTTCTAGGGGAGAGGGAAGGACAGGGGGCGGGGTTCCCTGAGATCTGGGGTGTTCCCCCCCTTCTTAAGCCCCCCTCCCCCGCTACCCCTCCCCTTTCCTGGAACCCCGTACCTCGGGGTGGGGGGAAGGACAGACCATTTAGGGAGCGCCAGGAGGAGGGGCGGCCTGGGAGCCCGAAGGCCTGGGTCCCGGCTGGAGGTGGGGGAATTCAATGGGAGGGGTTCAGGGTTGAGGTCAGTAAGGGGAGAAGAGGATGGGTCCGTGCGCAGTTCGGATGGGTCCCGGGGCCGGGTGGAGTAGAGGATGTGTGATCGGTGGTCCCTGCAGAAGAGGTGCGGCTGGAGCTGGGCGCAGGGACAGCGGGGAGCCTGCTGCAGCGGCCATCACCGCAGCCACCGCCAGGGGGCTGGGGAGCAGGCCACCGGCCAGGGACTTCGGCAGATCCTTGGAGAAAGTCAGCGTGCCCTGCAGCAGGCAGAGAGGGAGACAGAGGTCGGGTCAGTGGTCCGGCAAGCCCAACCTCTGCTGGCTTGCCCAGGTCCCTTTCCAACTCTCATGGGTCCCCCAAATCCCCAGCATCCAGGCCTCACCGCCAGCTCCGCAGCGCCCCTAGGCTTCTTGTGACGGCTCAGTAGAGGATTGGGCTTCCCGGCCACGCCGTCTCGGTGCCTCCTGCTGGAGATGTGCTGCGATGCAGTGGGTAGTGGGGCTATGAGCTTTTAGCCAAGAGTAACCCCCACAGGCAGGGCCACAGCTAAGGCCATATTTCCTTCTGAGTGGCCCTTACCCAAGCTCCCTTCCCTTTAGTGGGTCAAATTCTTCAGACATCCTGGGATGGGCGTAGGACTCACTTGTTTCAGCTGGACCTCCGAATTGACCTTGACGTTGCAAATCTCACAGTGGAAGGTTCGGTCCTGGGAAGGAGCCTCTGGTTCCCCAGGAGTGGGAGGCCCCAGCCGAGGGTAAGCTTTGATGGGCCCCAGTCCACTTCGGGCCTCCAAAATTGTCTTGTGCTTAGTACCTGGTCCACAGCGGCAGGAGACGAGGGCAGATGTAAATTTCTCCGCGTCTACCAGGCCTCTGCTGCCCACCTTCCCAGTCATAATGTGTGAATGAATGGGGTAAGTGAGGGATTTATTTGGAGCCCCTTGGGCCCCTCCCAAGCACAAGGGGGTCTGGGAGAAGGTGAAGGTGAATGAGGAAGAGACTAAGCAATAGGGGAGACGCAGGAAAGGAAACAGGCTGGAGGTCTCAGAGGACCCAGACGCTAGAAGGCAGGGAAGAGGAGGCAGGGTGGGCTGTGGACAGGAGATGGCTGGAGGTCTTAGAGGACCCTTACCTTTGTTATGTGCCTCAAGCTGGGAGAGGGAGTTCACAGCCACCTTGCACAGTGCACAGTAGAGCAGACGCTTAGCCTTCTCCTCCTCTTCCTTGCTACCCCCAGGCAGGGAAGCTGGGGCTGGAGTTCCCCCTTCAGCCTTGGTTACACCCTGTCCAGACTCTGGAACACTGGGAGGGGATGGGGAGCCAGGCTGTTTCTCTGGGGATCCTGGAGCTGGACCCAGGCCATTCTCCATGGAAACTGTTGGGGAAGAAACATGGGGTCATCCCAAATGGCTCTTCATGTGCAGATCCACCCCCATTTCCTCAAGGATAAGGGCCCAGAAGTCAGTCCCCACCCTGTTACAACATGCATGTCCTCATGCCCTGAGCCTCAGCCAAATTCCATTCAGCTGCCATTGGCTGGGTTGTGATCGCAATGCCTGGCTAACCCCCCCCCCCCCCCCCCGCGGCTACCTTTAGTTACCCTAAAGTTTTCCCAGCCAGGGGGAAGTGCAGAGACTATGGCCTGCTGGCCAGCCTGGGATTCCTGTCAGGGCAACCCCTTCCCAAGCCCCTCTCCAACACTCAAGGAGAACATCAAGGAGCAACAGGAAGGTGCAGAACTAGGAGGAGGGAAAGCCAGGAGACAGATGTAAGCAGAGCAGGGGGAACAGAAACAAGACCCGAAGCGGGAAGAAGCAGGGATCCAGGCTGCTCTATAATTCATGGCTGATCAGAGATGCGCAGCCTGGGCCCTGCACTTCAGGGGAAACTCTAGCACTCCCGCTCCTGCTCCAACAGTGATCCATTTTCCGGGTCATGGGGAGGCTGTGGTGAGAGTAAGAGAAGGTGGAAGAATTCCGAACCCTGTTGGTGTGTGCTTGTCTACCCTATGTCCCATCCTTCGTGTCTCCTGCTCATTCAGCTCCTGTGTTCATCCCAAACCAAACTGGACAGGACATCATGGCTTATGAAAGCAGTATGCATACAATGTCTACCCTGTGTCCTCGGGGAGGGTGCCGGGACTCAGTGAGGTGAGGAAGTGTTGGCTGTCACTGTCACCAGCTCTTTCCATCCTTATTCCTGTTTTATAAAGGTGTTAATACACTAACCCAAGATGATCAGACTCAGAAGCAGCCAGAGCACAGTTAGAAATTAGGCCTGCTCCCTACATCTTTAAATGATAGAGGGTGTGCGCGCGTGTGAGTGTGTGTGTGACATGCATGTGTGCACGTGCATATATATGCGTGGCTACAGTGGAGATCTGGATCCCAAGCTGGTGATATAGAGGCCTGTTTCTCATTATTTTTAGGGTGGGGCAACAAGGACAGGCCAGAATAAGAGGAAATGAGGACAAGGGGAATGTTAGGTCTTTCTGGAGTTGGCTGTAACTGATATCTGTGGTAATCCCAGGGTGGGGGTGGCTGATATCTCTCTGTCCCTGTATTTCCTCAGTCCCAGTTCTTTGGAAATATGGTTGACCAGCCATGAGGGGGAAAGAAATGCGGAAATGCGGTAAAGTTGAAAAAGACCTTAAAGATTTTCAAGTTTTTCTTTCTTAACTTGGCTCCAAGAAGTCCACACGTCCATCCAAAATCATTTAGGGAGTCTCGGAGCACATGGCCTCAGTCTCCAGGTAGGGCTCTGATGTCCCTATTCCCTTTGGCCAGCACAGAGGGGCTTCATCAGGAGTAGACGGGATGGCTCCCTGTTCCTGGGGATACTTGCCAGGCAGCCTCACCCTAGGCCTGTGCTGAGCCACTGGGCAGTGGAGAGGACAGACAGTAGGGGCTTTGTTGAAAAGAGCTGAGGCAGGGGTGGGTGGGATGAGAGGACAGAATTTGACATCACTTTGCCTGGCTCCAGGACTCACCTTGGGTGTCAGTGGGAGTGAGTGGGGATTGAGGGAGGAGAGGAGCAGAGGGGGAGTTCTGGGAATCGGAAAGGAGCAGAAAGACAGATCAGTTGAGAAGTGTGAGGGGTTCAGACACACCTGGACGAGGGGCTACACCATCCCCACTTGGGGGGGTGTTGCCTGCTGGAGCTGGGTCTGTTGATTCCCGGACACTAGGCTCCCTGCCGCGGGTCTTGGCAGCCTCGATGCCTTTGACTCTTCGGGCATGGCGATTACCCTTGTAGTGTGCTTCAGCCTGGCTCTTCAAGGATGGAGGAAGAACATGGAGTCTGAGATCACCATTCATCGGCTACATCCTACAGAGCTCCTTCAGGTCCCAGGGTGGCCTCAGCAGGCTACAGTAGGCTCTGCCTACACCCCTGCTGAGCGGAGCCCACACTGACACATCTGATGATGCTGTGGTTCAAGCTGAGTCCCTGGGAATACCGACCCTGACCTGGTCTAGCTACACTCTCCACTACACCCAGAACCTGGCTGATTAGCCTGAGTGGCGGGAGGAGACCCTGAAGCCTTCACGGGAACGGTGAACTGGTGAAAGTGGAACACGCAGCTAGCTGGCATCTCAGACACCAGGCCTAGAAGCCTGAGTTCTTCTGGACCCTGTTCTGCTGATTTTACTAGCTCTGTCTTGATAGTCCTCCTAGGCCTCATTTTCCCTGGAGCTCCGTGGACACCTTGGAGGACCCTGGACTGAAGCCCAGCTCTGGAGACAGGAGACAGCAGCAGAGACAGCTGTCAAAACAGAGACACTTTATGGGGGAGGGAAAGGGGGAGCAAAAAGAAGGGCGAGCTGCCCATCATTGGCTTTCTATCCCTCCAGTCTTATTCCCTCCACCGGTAAATGGAGTCAGAGTTGGGACAGAGGATGCCTGGAGTCTAAGCAATGAGGCCCAGTTTGGTTCTGGCTCTGCCCACCCACTGTCTGCCCATCCCCTCCTCTCCCATTTGTGCCACGGCTAAGGATGTATAGCTTTGGGGTAAGAAGGTCACCTAAACAGGGGTAGAAATAAAGGTGTGAATGAGCAAGAAAACAAAATTGACAGATTGGGCCTAGCAGCGCGGTGCCTGTGGTCCTGTGTGCCGCATAGAGAAACAGTGTTTTCTTTTCCCTACTCAGCAGAATAAGGCTGTTTTTCTCTTAAAACTTTTAGGGCTTGCACCCTATAAAGTCTGGACCCAAACAGAAATCCCGATGAAGCTTTAGAGGGAAGAAATCTCGGCGGATTCTCCTCATGGGCAAAGTCTAGGATGGTGTGGAGACTGACTTTCAGGGTGATTTGGAGGGAAGATAGAAAGGAGGTGTGTGGGAGGTTGGAGGGAAGCGAGAAAGGAGGTTCAGCAGATGCCAAAGAGGACCGAGGCTCTGTAAAGAGATCAAACTCAGCACCTAAGGATGGAAGGCTAGAGGCCGCATGCCTGCATTGATTCTTGAGTTTCCAGGCGTTCTGAGTAGGGAATGTTCCAGCGCCAAGGGACAAAGGGGCCAGCCAGCCTTAGAGGATTTTTCTGCTTTCTGCCAGAACACACAGCGATGTCCAGGTCTGGTGGCACAGGTTTATAATCATAGCTACTTACGAGGCTGAGATAGAGGATTGAGAGCTCAAGGCCAGAATAAGCTAGAGGCCAGCCCGGGCAACTTTTTTTTTTTTTTTTTTTTTTTTTTGATTTTTGAGACAGGGTTTCTCTGTAGCTTTGGAGCCTGTCCTGGAACTAGCTCTTGTAGGCCTCGAACAACTTCTAAAGTCATGTGTGGAAATTAAAAATATAAAAAGGAGTCAGAAGCTGGTCTGGGTGTAGTGGTGGCATTTGCTAGTGAGTTCCAAGACAATCAGGACTATGTAGAGTGACCCTGTCTCAAAAAAAAAAAAAAAAAAAGGCAGCCAGGTGGTGGTGCACGCCTTTAATCCCAGTATTTGGGAAGCAGAGGCAGGCAGATCTCTGTGAGTTTGAGGCCAGCCTGGTCTACAGAGCAAGTTCTAAGAATACACAAAGGAACCTTGTATTAAAAAAAAAGGGGGGGGGTTGAGGACACAGTTCAGTGGTATAGCACTTGCCTTCTATGTGTGAGGCCCTAAATTCAATCCCTATCACCACACACACACACCAAGGGGGCTGGAGAGTCTACTCAGGGGTTAAGAGGACTAACTGCTTTTCTAAAGCACCCACATGGCAGCTCACAACTCCAGTTCCAGGGGATCTGTTACCCTCACACAGACATGCATGCAGGCAAAACACCAGTGAACGTAAAATAAAAATAAACTGTTTAAAAAAAAAAGCAACCAAAACATAGCAACCTATTGTCTTAAGTGTCTTCCACCACAGGGTCCCCATTCTTTGTTCTTTCTCAAGGCTCCTTTAGTCACTGCCCTCCCTCAAGCTCCCATGGCTGCCCCGCCCTACTCACCTGAGAATTGAATCGGATTTGACAGACATTACAGGAAATGACTGGCCTCTTGGTCTTGAGCAAGGGTCCTCCAAACGTGTGTGAGAGCACAGCCTTCTGTACAGGGTCCATCTGTGGATGTTGGGCATAGTGACTAGGGACCAGAGCAAACTCATCTACCATTTCCCGTCCCCATACCACTGAGCCCTCCGCCTCAGGCCTCAACATGCTTAAGGCTAGGAGCCTCAGTTTTCTGGTTCTTTCCAGACCAATCTTCATAGCCCTGGAAGGGACCTGCTCCCATCTCACAGGAAGTAGAAGTGGTCTGTCCAAGGCCGCACCATGGAAGTTAGACCTTGACTCTCACGCTCTATACCATCACGAAAGCTCACCTGTTACCTTGGCCTATCTCCTTCAATGAGGTCAACTGTCAAAAGCCACTAACAGGCAGTCCCAAAGCATCAGAGGTTCTAGGGTTCCTGAGTCCTTTTGGCCTCACTCTGGGTACAACTGTCTGCCAAGTTCAGCTTTTGGTCCCAAGAGATGGATGTTCTCAGTTTCCTGTCTCTGGACCCCACTTCACCCTAAAACCCCCCTTTTTTCCTTTTATGGTTTCTCAAGACAGGGTTTCTCTTAGTACCTCTGGTTATCCTGGAGCTTGCTCTGTAGACCAGACTGACCTCCAACCCACAGAGATCCTCCTGCCTCTGCTTCCCAAGTGCTGGGATTAAAGGTGTGCACCACCACCACCTGGTGGATCTCTGGATTTCTAAGTTAGCAGCTTCTAACAGGAATACAAGAACTCGGGAGAGAATTGGTGGTTCTACTGGTGGAGAACAGGGAAGAGGAGAATAGGAAGCGGTCTGGTCTGAGTGTGCTCAAGACCTCTGAACCCTTTTCTCCCTATTAGCATCAGCAGGACTTCAGGGCAGAGCTGATGGCTTGTAGGAATTGGGAACCCTCTCTGCTCACTCTGCCTTAGCAGAGTGGCAGTCTCCAGCCAAGAGGACAGGAATGCCTCTGAAGCCTCTTCTGTCAAGGGATACAGCTAGGGGCCCAGAGGCACAGGGAGGTGTCTCTGAGCTGTCCTCTCTCTTCACCCTGACAGCGGGAGGGGGGGGACGGAGGAGGGGGACGACGGGACAGACGGACACTGGAATGCAGCCAGGGCTGAAGAGATTAGGAATAGCTGGGAACTCCCAGAATTTTCCAAGGGGAGGGCATTAAGACATAGTTGCTGGTGACTCAGGGGTCCTTAGCAATTCACTTGAGTCTCTCTGTGCTCGGGTTTTAGGGTTTTCCATGAGACAAAGTGAGGGATAGAACAGGAATCTTCTCTCTGCCTCTCCCAGGAGTCTCTATAGCTGCTTGGAGTTACTATCAGGAAGGGGCTTCAGGGTCCTAGTGAAATGGGTGCTGACCTGTATCTGTTCCATTTTGGTAATAGTGGATGCTGGAGCCATAACTGAGTTCAGATAACCAGTGTGACAACTGTCGGTCTCTTGGCCTACTCTTGACCAGAAGCAGACCCTCTTAGCAGCTGTCTTCACCTTCCACAAACTTGTTGAAAGTCACATACAGAGAAAAAATCAAAGAGTGCGTCGTGTGTACATGCATTACATGCGCGAGCATTAGACAGGCTTCGATCAGCTTGCGCGTGGGGTGTGACGAGTGCCACGCACTGTGTGTATCTCTTGAAGAGCAACAGCTCTGCATTGGGGGCCTTGCTGACACCGTGGACGGTCGGGTTGTGTGATCTTTAGCTGTGTGTTTATCTGTACAAATGTATGATACGTTTGGCAGAAAGAAAGACCAAATTGGAGGCAGGCTTTAATCAGAAAGGGGAGACGGAGTGCTGCTGCTCCCAGCTTCTAGTCTCCACACCTCAGTCCTTTTCAGAGACACCCCCACCCAGCTCTGCCCCAGGGTTCTCATGAGCCCTGGGCTTCCTCACATGCTGGGTGGGGAATGGGAATTCTGCCCAAACAGAAACCTAATCCAGGCCAGGAAACCTAAGTCGTATGACAACAGTAGGGAGAGAACAGGATGGAGAGCGAGAGGAGTCGGTCTCCTGGTTCTGTCTGTACCATCATCCCAGTCAGCTCCCAGGAAGGTCTGGGGGCCCAGGACCCCAAGGATGAGTTGTTAACTGACTATCCCAGTCCCCATCTCCTAACAGTCTAGGTTCCAGTCAGGTCCCTCTTCAGGGGAGGGGAACAAGGAATTGAGGGAACTCGGGCAGCCTGCCCCACCCTCTCTTCTAGGGACTGAGGAGACAGCTGGCTGAAGGTGAAGGCTCAGGGCCCAATCCCCAAGAAGGTGGAATGTGAACCACTGAGGTGCTCCTCTAGACCAAGGTCAGGAGGCCCCGGTGACCTAGATGAAGGCTCCCTATGGGAGGGTGGAGGCCAGCATCTCCCAAGGCCCATTTCATCCCAGAGACCCTTCTCTAGGATGCTGGCCTAGACACAGCCTGGCAGACTCTCCCACCTGCCCTCCAACAGTGGTGAAGGGGACTGGCTCCCTGAAGCTGGGGCAAAACGAATCAGGCAAGGAGGGAAGGGCAAGGAGGAGGGAAACCAGATCAGGAGCAGGAGGGGCCTACTACGATTAGGTTTCCTCTCACTGCTCTTTATCGGATGGAACCCACTACCCCTTGTTCAACCACCCACTTCCCTATCCCACCCACCCCTCAAAATAAGACGACAAGGGAAAGGGGTGGAACGGCAGGGATGGAAAGACCTGAGCAGACAGGGTTGACACGGGAAAGAGGGAGCTGAGGGTGTCAGAAGAGCAGGTGGGGAAGGGCTGCTAGGGAAGAGGGCAAGGCTGGAGAAGAGAGGGCTGGGCAGCGTAGTGATCCGAGGGTAGGTGCAGGACCAGAGGCAAGTCTGCGATTTGGGGGATTCCAAGGACCTGGGAAGCAGAGGTTAGCGTGTCCAGCAAGGTGGCAGTAGTCGGGGGCGCCAGTTGGGCTCCAGAGATCGGTGAGGGCCGCGCCGCGTGGGGGATGGGCGACAGCGGAGGACTGGGCGAGAGAAGAGGTGGCCGGCCCCGCAGGGCGGGCGGGGATGGGGGGGCGCTGCGGCAGCCGCGGAGGCGGGGAGGGAGGGGCCGGGTGGCTTACCCTGCGGGGCCCTGGCGGCCGCGACTCCATGGCCCGGGTCAGCAGACCCAGGCGGGGGCCGAGCTTGGCCGGCCGGGCGGCCCGGGGACGCGGCGCTCGTTGCCCGGGCGGCTCGGGGCTGTGAGGCCCGGCTGGTTAGGAGGAGGGGAGGCGGCGCCGGGCGGTCCGGAGCCCGCCCCGGAGGCGGGGCTGAGGGCGGGCCGGGACCGGGGGCGGGGACAGGGCACAGGCGAAGGCAGCCAGGGGGCTCCGGCGGAGAAAGCTGGGGACCGCGGCCAGACACTGCTTCCACAGGGAAGGCCTTGTTCCGGCTAGGGGCCTCTCGGTCAAGCGGCAGGGGCATTGACCCGATGACCTCGGCTACCAGCACTTGGGTTCCTTCCTGGGTCCCCAGGGACCGCCCCAGTCCTGGGCATGACCGTGTTGTCTAGTTCAGACATCTCTCTGTCCTTTTTTTCAACCCTTCCTCCCTGCTCCGTGCTCCTCTGCTGACAGACAGCTTTTTCTAAACAACCCTTTCCCAGTTTTCTCGGCGCACAGCCCCTGCGACCCCGCCCTTAACAAGTCGCTTCTCTCACATGGGTTGGAAACCAAGCCCGGGTACCCAAGATTCTTAGCGACTTCTCTGGTTGGTGCAGTCGCTGCCTGAGCAGAAGCGCCCTCAGAGTTGTGGACGTCGCCACTTAACCTCTTCCAACCTCATCTTCTGGGTTCTTCACCTGCCCTAGCACCAGGTTCTCAGAGCTGCGCTTCGTGCAATTGCTGCCCTCTGGTGGCCAAGTGCGACAGCACCGAGAAGACCAAAGAATCCCCACAGCCAGGACGCCTCATTTTTCCTTGGACAAGGTCTCTGTCGCTGGGTCTCTTAGCTCCTACCTCACCCAGAACAGAGCCCAGTGCAGCGACCAGACCAGAGAGATAAGTGAAGTTGGGTGCTGATTTGAGAAGGGTCAACTTTGGGAGACAGTGACGGATGTCCAGTAGCAAAGGCAAACAGTGTATTGAACAGAGAGAGAATGAGGGAAGACAATAACGCAAAATAGCTGAGAGGCAGGACTACCCGTGCAGGAGAGAGAAAGGGAGGGAGGTACTAATTCACACACACACACACACACACACACACACACACACACACAGAGAGAGAGAGAGAGAGAGAGAGAGAGAGAGAGAGAGAGAGAGAGAGAGAGACTCTGCCATAATTCCACCACCTACTGTCGACTGAGCCCTTGGAATGTGTCAGCTCTGCGCTGGGCTCTTTGCTTGGCTTATCTCATTTAATCACCACAACCGCGATTTGAAGTGAGTACTATTATTATCGTTACTGTGTGGATGAAGGAACTGAGGTTTAGAGAGGTTAGGTAATTTGCCCAAGGTCATAAGCTAGTAAGTGGCTGAACTGGGGTTTGAATTTAAACCTGGGCAGCCTGACTGCAAAGCCACGGACTTAGCTGCTACACGCAGTCCTTCCCAAGGCCTGTGAGCAGCCTTTCCGCAGTCCTCATTCCTCATGCAGCAGCTCTCCACCTCTCCTTCCTGTTCCCACTACCCAATTCAGCTTATTTTCTAAGGGCTGCGGCTTTGGTCTTTCCATCTTCCCTTTCTTTCCCTTAAATACCAGTAGCAGTAAGTAGCAACCAGGCAGCAAAACTTTGATCAAACATTAAATCTGTGCTAGGCATCCCGATTTTGTGATAGTACATGCAGCCTTGTAGATTTAGCACTGTTCTGCTCCCCACGCATGAGTATTTGTTGGGCTATCTGGCTGTTGTTTTGAAATCTGTCCTTGAACTTGTGAGCTCCCTTAGGTAGACCGGGCTGGCCTCAAACTCACAGAGATCCACCTGCCTATGTCTCCCTAGTGCTGGAATTAAAGGCGTGCGCCACCACCACCTGCTGCCATGCCCCACCAGTATCTCCTTTATAGCTGGTAAATTTAAGGTTTAGGGCGGTTAAATGACTTGCCTAAGTGTATACAGTGCAACATTAATTTATACCCTGGAAGTCAGGTGCTAAGATGGTGCTGTCTGCTACCTGCTGCACTCCCAGGTCTATTCATGCTCGTGGCTTTATTAACTATAATTTATTTACTCATTCCTCCTGAGGTATTGGGGCTGGGACTCATGATCTCACACATATCAGTGTGCTACCACTGAACTATATCCCCAGACTTCTCTCTTTCTGTGTTTATGATAAAGTTTTACTTTAGTTCAGGCTGGCCTGGAACTCACCGCCGTAGCCCAGGATGGCTTGAAATTCATGGTGCTCCTTTCGCCTCAGCATCCTGAATGTTGAACACCACATCTGGCTCCAAATCTGTCTTGACTAGTTTTCTATTCTGCACTTGAAAAGTGTGTGTGCTCTCATTGGGTGAACGCCCCGGCTGCTGAGCCTGAGGACCTGAGTTCAGTTCCCAGGACCTACAGCAGAGGAAGAACTCAGTGGAAGGAAGAGAACTAATTCCCATGTGCATGCATGGTGTGTACACAGACATCCCGCCCCACAATAAAAAATAGATAAATAAATAAAATGTAAGCCTAGTATGGTAGTGTACACTTTCAATCCTTGTACTCAGGAGGGAGAGACAGGTGCTCTCTGTGTGTGAGGCCAACCTGGTCTACACACTGAGTTAGTTCTATATAGTGAGATCTGTCTAGACAGATAAAGTGATAGACAGATGGATTTTTTTGTTTTGTTTTGTTTTGTTTTTCGAGACAGGGTTTCTCTGTGGTTTTGGAGCCTGTCCTGGAACTAGCTCTTGTAGACCAGGCTGGTCTCGAACTCACAGAGATCCGCCTGCCTCTGCCTCCCGAGTGCTGGGATTAAAGGCGTGCGCCACCACCGCCCGGCTGACAGATGGATAATTTAATAAAAAGAAGGCTTGCTGTTCATACCCGGAATCCCAGCACTCAGAAGCCTGAAGCGTAAGGATCTTTGTGAGTTGGAGGCCAGTCTAGGCTACATAGTAGAACTTGTCTCAAAAAACAAAAACAAAAACCTCCAACACCTGGCCTTGATGAGGATCAGTACAAATTTGAGGCTAGCTTGATGGACGGTAGTAAATTCCAGGCTGGCCACTAACCAGGACTATAGAGAGACAATGTCTCAAGAAACCAAAACATCCAGGTGGTTGCACTTGTCTTTAATCTCAGCACTTCGGAGGCAGAGGCAGGTTGATCTCTGTGAGTTCAAAGCCAGCCTGGTCTACAGAGTGAGTTCCAGGGCAGCCAGGGCTGTTACACAGAGAAACCCTGTCTCAAAAAACAAAAGAAAGCAAAACAAAACCCCAAAAAACGAAGGGATGAGGGGTGGAGAGCGGGGAAGGCGAGAGGCAATGAGCAGCTTAGATGATATGAGCGTTTGTTATGCAAGTCTGAGGATCTGAGTTCAGTCCACGGAAGAAGAAGAAGGAGAAACCCATTTCCAGGAGCTGGCCCCCAGCCTCCTCCACATGCTGTAGTATGTGTACGCATGCACGCAATAATAATACATTTTAAACAGTATACATCAACAATATAAGCTTGATAAAACAAAAACATTCAAAATACAGAAGAGAATAAAGTTGGCTCTCCATATTTTGAGGTCTAAGCCTGTGGATTCAATTGATGGTATGCTGAAAATATTTGAAAAAAATCATGCCTGTATTGAACATGTACAAATTTTTCCCTTAACAGTTTTTAAATTTTATTTATTCTTCTCATATATTACATCCTGACTACAGACTTTAGTAAAATACTAAATATTTTACATTTACATTAAATAATAACTATATTACATGTATTTATTTGTGTGTATGGGAGACCTCTTATGCATACATTCATGCCATAGTGTGCTTGGGAGGGTCACAGGGCAACCTGCAAGAATCAGTTCTCTTTTATTACATGGTCCTCAGACTTGGCAGTAAGCACCTTCACCCGTGGAGTCATCATGTCATTCCCAGACTTTTTTTCCTTGTCATTATTACCTAAACTATACAATTGTAACGTATGCTATAAGTAATCAGATGCAATTCAGTGTGTAGCAAATAGGTAGGTTATCTGCAGATACTGGATTACTTTACACAAGGGGCTTGCACATCTACACACAGACTTAGCACTCGCGGAGTCTTGGATCCAGTGCTCATGAATGACACAAGATGATTATATAATAAGGGGTATATCTAGGATGCGGGGCATTGGTTACACATGCTTTTAATCCCAGCACTCAGGAAGCAGAGGCAGGTGGATTTCTGTGAATTCTGGACCAGCCTGATCTGTATAGTGAATTCCAGGCCAGTCAGAGCTACATAGTTAGACCTTGTCTCAAACAAACAAAACAAAATAGAAACAACACAAAAACAACCCTACATCTCAGTCTGGAGAGAAGACTCAGCAGTCAGAGGACATATGTAGGGCTCTTCCAGAGTACCCGAGGGCTGGTCCCAGCACCTACTTCTTGTGGTTCACAACAGTTTAACACCAGTTCCCAGAGGCTCTGATGCCTCTGGCATCCTCAGGCACCTGCACTCAAGTACAGATACTGGCACATATATAAACATAATTTAAAATAATAAAAATAAGTCTTTTAAAGCTCATATCTGTGTTCCTAACTATGAGTCCTCCTTCCTCAACAAGTGCATCATTTGTAACCCTGGAGTGTCCATCCTGGGAACACCCTAGCACTTAGATAGAAACGCCCGAGTCTACTATTTTATAACTTGTTCTTTTCTTTCTTTTTTTTAAAAAAATTATTTATTTATTATGTATACAATATTCTGTCTGTGTGTGTCTGCAGGCCAGAAGAGGGCACCAAACCTCATTACAGATGGTTGTGAGCCACCATGTGGTTGCTGGGAATTGAACTCATGACTTTTGGAAGAGCAGGCAATGCTCTTAACCACTGAGCCATCTCTCCAGCCCCTGTTCTTTTCTTTTTTAAATTATGTTTTAATTTGTATTATCTATGGATGTGTGTCAGTCTCCTTCCACACGTGGATTCCCGGGGTAGAACTCAGGTCATAGGCTTCATGGAAGGCAGCTTCACCCACTAAGCCACCTTGCTCCCCCCATTGCCCCTCACTTTCTCTCAACAGAGTCTCACTCTATAGCCCAGGTGGGCCTTGAACTTGTGATCCTTCTTAGTTTTTTGTTGTTTGTTTAATGACTCCAGTCTCATGTCTCAGCTTCTTGAACAGCTGGCATAAGCCTGGCTTTAAGTTTTCATTTTATTATCATACATGGGGAGGAAGGTATAATTAGTTCCCTCCTTCCACTTTTATGTAGATTCTAGGGATTGAACCCAGATCCCCAGGTTTTCATGGCAAGTGCCTCAGACCCACTGAGCAGTCTCCCCCCATTCTGTCAGCTTTTCTTTGAGATTGTCTTGCTAGGTAGCTCAGGTATGAGTGGAACAGAGGCCCTCCTGCTTCTGTCTGCTGGGTTCTACAGTTACAGGTGGAACCACCATGCCCAATTCATTGATTATTATTCAGTTTCTTTTTAATGTAGTGCTAAGGATTGGACCCAGGACCTCATACATCAGAGACAGAAGCTCTACCTCTGAGGGACCTGGAGAGATAGTTTATCAGTTAAGAGTACCTGATGCTTTTCCAGAGACCCCACCTGAGTTCCACTCCCAGCACCCGTGTGAGATAGTCTCCACAGACACCTGCCTGCGTGCACACATACCCACTGCATGCACACATACCCACTGCGCACACACACACATAACTAAAGAGAAGACATTTGTAAAGAGTTCTCCTTCTGAGCTACAGCCTCAGCTTGCTATGCCACAGCCTTCACTGTCTCCTCTGGAAGCAGAGGCACTATGGAACTGTTAGGAATCAGAAATTGCATTGTAGACGGCCAAATGGCCGAGTGAATGAAAGGCCTTGCCTTTAAGTCCAACAAGCTGAGTTCGAGCCCAGAACCCACAGCGGAGGGAGAACATTGCCTCCTGAAAGTTGTTCTCTGCCCTTCTCACGCGTGCACAAATGTGTCAGCACACACAGACATAAATACATTAAAGAGAAAGAAACCCCAGGCTATAGCTGGATGGAATCTCAACCAGAAAGCAGAGGCAAAAACCCAAAGGACAAACAAGACAACAAAAAAATGTACACGAATAGATTAAGATGAGTCTCAGGTGAGTATTTAACCCGTGTGTTTCTTCATCTATAGATGGAGACAGTACTAGGGCTGCTGAGACTAAGAAGAATGTAGGGTTAGATAGAGGATCGCATTCCCTGCCCTTCAACTGTGGTGACATCAGCTCACTTGTGCTTTTGCAAATGTTATTTTCTAGCTCTTGTTCATGTCTTTGATTCAGTCCAGAATGTTCTCTATAGCTACCTCCTTCATTTTCTCTTACTTCATTCTATTTTATGTGTAGGATGTGTTTTCCTGGGGATATTCTATTTTTGTTGTTGTTTTGTTTTGTGAGACAGAGTCTCTCTGTATCTCTGGCTGTCCTAGAACTAGCTCTATAGACCAGGCTGGCTTTGAACTCACAGAGATCTGCCTGCTTCTGCCTCCAATGCTGGGATTAAAGGCGTGCGCTGCCAAGCCTGGATTTGTATGTATCTTGTCTGCATGTTTGTATGTGCATCACATTCACGCTGGTGCCCTTGGAAGCCAGAAAAGGGCACCAGATCCCCTGGGACCGGATTTACAGATGGTTGTGAGCTGCCATGAAGGGGCTGCGAATCAAATCCAAATCCTTTGGAAGAGCAGCTGAGCTCTCCAGGCCTTCTTGAAGGCCACTTTTACAATCCTATGAACATGCTGTGTTGTGACACGTGTCTGAAATACCAGCACTTGGGAGGCTGAAACAGAATCCAAGAGTTTGGAGCCAGTGTGGTTTACAAAGTAAGACCTTATTTCAAAACACAATACCAAATAACACAAAATAACCAAATAATACAAAAAAATTAAAAAGGAAACCAAATAATACAAAATAAGTAGCTGGTGGTGGCACATTACTTTAATTCCAGCTCTCAGTGAGTTTGAGGCCAGCCTGGTCTACAGAGCGAGTTTCAGGACAGCCAGGGCTACACAGAGAAACCATCTCGAAAGACCAAATAACAAAATAAAAACTACTAATGGCTCTTTAGAGCCCAATCCTGAGTCCTTGTCCCAGCAAGGTCAAGTCCTTTTTTCTCCTTCCTTTTACCCTGCTTAACTCCAGTTGGCCCCTTAGGTTCCCTACACCCAGCAAGCTTCTCTTGACATCCCTTGTAGTCCCATGCAAGCTAAATGCTTTGGACATGGCTCTTCATCAAGTTATAGTTAGCTTGCTTTTATTCCTGCTAAACCGTGGGCTCCCTAAGAGCAGTGACCAACTGACTCCTGTGCCTCAACACCGGGTGCAGTTATGAGAATATAATATGTTCACCACTGTGTTTTCATTAAGTTGCTTTAAAATTTTTTTCTTTTTCTTCTTTTTTCCCCCTGTGCTGGGAATTGAGCATAGAACCTCACTCACACTCACGCTAGGCAAGTTCTTTACCACAGAGCTGCATTTTAAGTCCCTTCACCCACTTTTTTTGAGACTGGGTCTTATAAAATTTGGAATGGCCTCCAACTTGTTATGTGGCTGAAAATAACCTTAAACGCCCACCTGATTTGGCCTCTATCTCCGGTGTGGGGCTGAGGGTGTGCACACCACACCCAGCTAAAATCGCATCCCCGTTAGTGTTTTCTCTGACAATGTTTACAACCCTCCTGCTTTACTGCATATGTGCCTCTCTTGCCCCTGGATGTGAGGTCACTAAGATATACCTGTCTTCGGTGTACTCTCTTGAGCCATTCTTACAGTCAGTGCTCACTCCCTCATCTGTAAGATGATACTGATAACAACAGCTACCCCACAGGATTCTGGAAAGGTTAAGATGTTTCGAACACTTTGTAAAAGTCAGAGTGCAATGCAAGTGCTGGTTTGGGTTTCTGGAAGAAGCTTGGGGGTTGCAGCTATGGGCTAAAGAGAACGCTCTCTCTCTTTCTATCTCTGTCTCCTTTTTAAAGACAGGGTCTCATGTATGCCAGGCTGAGGATGATCTTGAATTTCTAAGCCTCCTGAGTGCAGGTGTGCCCCGCCACGCCTCATTTCTGCAGTATTAAACTTCAAATTCAGGGCTTGCCTCAATTACATTTTGGGCACATACTGTGATAACCAATGTCTGTCAGTTACTAAACTCTTCTGAGCCTCAGCTTCTACCACCCCATTTGTCAAACAGAAATATTAGTGTCTACATTGCTAGGCTGTCTCTGTCAGGGTGATTTCCTCCTCCCACTCACAGAGGCCTGAGCCCTGGACTCATCCTTAGCTTCCCCTTCCTCCTCTCCCTATTCCCTCAGCACCACTCGGTTACCACGGTGGGTTAAGATTTCCTTGAAAATACCCCACCAGTCTTTCCTTCCTCTCTTTCCCATTCTTTTTTTTTTTTTTTTTTTTTTTTTGGTTTTCGAGACAGGGTTTCTCTGTGGCTTTGGAGCCTGTCCTGGAACTAGCTCTGTAGACCAGGCTGGTCTCGAACTCACAGAGATCCGCCTGCCTCTGCCTCCCGAGTGCTGGGATTAAAGGCGTGCGCCACCACCGCCCGGCCTCTCTTTCCCATTCTTACTGCCCATTTAGGCTTGTGAGGCCAGACAGCCTCCTCCAGGTTTTGTTCCCCTCGTTGGCTACCACAGTCATCTTTCTCAACCACAACTCTTACTGAGGCATGTCCCTGCTGGAGAATGGGCAGATACTCTCTGTCGCTTTTCCTACTGATTATTGAAGACTTTTGTCACCCTCTACAACGAACTGATCCTACCCACCTGGCTATGTGCTCGAGAGTAAACGAGAGGCTGTGTAAGCCTATGGCCTGAGTTCGATCCCCAGGACCTGCATAAGAAGCTCGATGCCATGGTGTGCATCCCCAACCCCGTCTGGTGAGACGGGAAGTAGAGGGGAACATGGTGGAAGCTCACGGGCCAGCTAGCTCGGAGCCACACTGTCCTCCACACGTGCAATACCTATGTGTTGTGTGCACCTGCACACAGGCATACAAACATACTGGACATGCACACACACAGAGGAAAAGTCCCACAGCTGTGCTAGCCTTCTCACCCCTTCTTTCTTCCCCAACCTCAACACTTTTACTGCTTCGGCTTCCTTATTCTCTGGATGGCTGAGCACTTTGCGGAGGAGGCCTGGGTGTTACAGAGCAGTGTCTGGGTGACAGGGAGAGCCCAGCAAATACTCTGTTGTTATTGCAGTTACTGTAGCACCACAGGGCCAGCAAATGCTTGCCATCCAGTGGCTGGACATGAGGAATATAGGCTCACAGGAGTAAGGCTGAGTTAGGCCTAGGAGAAAAGCGCAGTGGTAGACTGGACGTGAAGGGTACAGGCCAAGGGGCAGGGGAGAGGCAAACGGATGGTACTCACTGTACTGTAGTTGCTGAAGAGGCCCAGAGTTGGGGCTGGCTCTAGTGGAAAGGGCAGGATCTGCTTGAGGTCCATCGGGGGCTGCATGATCGGTGTCTGCCGGAGCAGAGGAAGGGGCCCTGCCCGGCTCAGGCTGCCTGAAGGGCAGAGAAAACATTCTGTGGGGTAGGGAGCCTGAAGCTTGGAAGCGTCACCCAAATTCATAGCACTACTCCCTAGATGAGGTTCCTGTATTCGGAACTGTGCAGAGTGGGAGCCACACACACACTTCCCCTGCTGCTCAAGCGGATCCACTGCGGGCCTGGGGACACAGGCTGGTCTTTCCTTATGGGTGGTTTTCACTTCCCCGTTCCGCAGCCTCTTTCTCCAAGCCCTTCAGGCTTTTTACAGACGCGAGGAGCTTAGACCTGCTCTGCAGACAGCCTGCCCCTGGACCCAATCCCCAGCTCCCCGCTCTGGTCTGCAGTTTCCTGGGTATCTAGAGGTTTGTTGCATCCCCAGAGCAGATTCAAGTGGGTGACTTATCCCACTGTCCAGAGGGGGACTCTGAAAAGGCTGCTGCATCTGGCTCCCAAGGTTATGGTGCTGTTCAGGTCATAATTCTTGAGTAATTTTCACCATCTTTGGGGCCATTTGCTCTAAGCCCTTCTGTAGCCCCTCAGTCCAATCAGATTCCTTAGTCTCACCCGGCAGGCAAAGCAGTTCCAGCTCTGCAAGAGGAACCTCGGCCAAAGCCTCTGGGAGAGGAGGGCCTGCATGTGACCCCAAGGGGAAATGAAACCTTCTCTTTCCCCCTAGAGTCCTGAAGGACCCAGCTCAAAGGCCCTCAGGACTCTCTCCGGCTTTCTGCTGGCCCAGCTTCCCTCTGAAGAGGCTTCTGTCCACCAGCTGGGCAGTTCCTGCCACCCTCCACTGCTCCAGCGCCCTCTGCCAGCAGCAGGGGTTTCTGGAACAAAGGCCAGACCAAGAGACTGCATGGCTGGCCCTGGACCTCCCTTGACCTTCCTAGGGTAATGGGTCCCCAGGATCCTTTCCTGTTCCCTCCAAAGAGACACCCTGTCATACCTTCAGTAGCTGGTACTTGCTGCCCCCCAGGCAGTGGCCTGGCCCTGGCCCCCTAGGGGCCTGGGCCTGACAGTGTCCCCTTCCCTTGCTTCTGCCCTCTGCCCCCTTCCTTTATCATCGCCCCTCCCCCAGCCCAGTCAGAATCAGCCAATCAGAGTCCTGGAAAAGTGGGGCAGAGGGGAGGGCGGGGGAGCAGGGATTAGGGGAATCTGAAGCGAGAGGGAGGGGGTGGGGAGGGCTCAGGCACAGCTGGGGGTGGAGAATGAGGTCCAGAAAGGTCTGGAGGGGTCTGTCTCTTCCACCCAGTGCCAAGACTGGAGGCCAGTGTGCCTGAGGCAGACACAGGTCAAGGCTGCTGGTAGCTTAGTTTCCAAATTCTAAGTCTGAAGGAGATGATAGGACGTTTGCCTTTGGCCTTTGACTGTTGGGGGTCTGAACGTCTCCTGTCCATTTCCTCTTCTGATATTTTACACTTGGAATGCTGTGCGTGTGTGCATACGTGTGTGCGTGCACGCGTGTGCGCGTCTGTGTAGGGGGAGAGAGAGAACATACATGAGAAAGCATGGCAGAAGCAGGAGGGACAGGCATAGAAAGGCTAAGGGTGGACAGTGGGAAGGAGTTTAAACCAGCAGGACACCGTTGACAGGTGAGGACAGGAAGACCCCGGGGCAGAGAACAGAAGGGAAGACAGGGACAGACGGGCTGGTTATCTCCTCTTCCTGGTCCCCTGTGCCCCACCCCATCTCACTGCCTGGCACACCGGAGCAGCTGTAACGAGCCTCAGGAATGGTGAGAGAAACCCGAGTGCTTGCGGTGTCCCCTGCTCCCTCTCTCAGCAGCTGGTTTGGGGCTGGCACTTCCACACCAGGGCACCGGCTACTTACTACAGCTTGGCGCCTTGACCTTGTCGCTGGCTGTCAACTGTCTAGGATCCCACTCCCAAAATCCAATTTATTGGAGAGAGCTGAGTTCCAGAAACAGTCATAGAAAAACATTCAAGGAACCATGAGGAACCAGGCATGAACAGGAGTCTCAGCACATGTCAGCTTGGAGACAGCAGTCTGGGAGCTGGTTGTGATCCATGAAGTAGCCACTATTATTTCTCCCATTCGGCACAGGAGAAGACTGGGACTCAGAGAGGTTAAAAAGCTTGGCTGATGTCACACAGCCTTAAGTATCAGGGCTGAGAGTCAAATCAAGATCTGTCACACTCTAGCAAATCCTTCCTCTGCTACAAGGCTCCCAGAGGGCTCTCATTTGATGCTGAGCCGGAGAGCTGAGCACGGGCTTGCATCTGTTTTAAGCAGAGAATGGGGAAGGCAATTCCTTGCTTTTCCTGGGTGTGGAGTCCTCATTTAGCTTTAGAGGAGAGAGGGAGGAGAGCACACAGAAGCCACTCAACTCCCTAGAGCCTGAAACTGATGGGGAGCAGGGCTGGGGTGAGAAGGGAGAGAGGTGGCCGCTAGCGTGGGCTGTCCCCCGACTCTCATGGCTCTCCACTCTGAAATCTGAGGTGGAGAGGTGCAGATGGCATCTTAAGAATTGGATGAGCAGAACAGGGCTCTTTGGGGCCTAGGCTCAGGGATAGAGCGCTTGCCTAGCATGTGGGAGGCTCTGGGTTCAGTTTCTGGCACCTCACTGCCCTCCCACGCTAAAAGAGCTCCAGGGTTCTTGGTTTAGAGCCTCAGGCACATCCGCCCTTTTCTGAGAAAAATAGTTGTCACTTTTTCAGCTTATTTTTTTCTTTTCTTTTTTTATATTTATTTATTATGTATACAATATTCTGTCTGTGTGTATGCCTGCAGGACAGAAGAGGGTACCAGACCCCATTACAGATGGTCGTGAGCCACCATGTGGTTGCTGGGAATTGAACTCAGGACCTTTGGAAGAGCAGACAATGCTCTTAACCTCTGAGCCATCTCTCCAGTCCTTTCTTTTTTTAAAAATACTATCCTGGCTGTCCACCATGCAGACATACAAACCAGGTTGGTCTCAAACTCACAAGAGATCTGCCCGCCTCTGCCTTCCCAGTGCTGGGATTTAAGGTGTGCACTACCACAACTGGCAATTTAAAAATTACTTATTTTTATTATTTTTATATGTATGAGTGTTTTGCCTGCAGGTATCAAAGTGTACTGTGTGTACCTCGTATCCCGCCCCCAGAAGCCAGAAGAGGGTGCTGGATCCCCTGGAACTGGAGTTAACTGTTGGTTGTGAGCCACCATACAGGTACTGAAACTGCTGAGCCATTTCTCCAGCCTCTGCGGCTTATTCATTGACCGGACTTTATCTACACAATGTCCCATGAGATGGTTTCATTGTGCTAACTGGATGAGTAGAAGCTGGTCTCTGACTGGCTCACTCTCATTTCTCATCTGTCAAACTAGAGCAGCAGTCCCTGCATCCGAGAGCTGATGACAAGATTGAACGAGTCTGTGTAAAGTGCTGGCACGACACACCGAGGGCTCCGTAAATGTTTGCTGAATAAATGAATTCTTTTATGATAAATGATGACAGTTGGTTCAGATAGGGGGCGTTAGTAGACCAAGGTCACACAGCAAGTATAGAATTTGAAGGGGTCTTGCTCCTGAGTAAGGTTTTCAAAACATCATGCTTTTCTGGGTAGACTGGAGAAGAAAAGGAAGACAAGAAAGAAGAGGAGGAAGGGCAGGGGGAAAAGGAACAAATCCAAGGCTTTTGTCATGTGGGAGGTGAGGGCTGCAGGAAACTTGGAGGAAGAGAAGGAGAGCAAACGTGTGTGGCACCCAGGTTAGGCAGGGTTGGGAGGAGTTAGGGTCGGGCTAGGGCAGGCCACTCTAGAGGGAAGCTCATTAGTGTAATTACTGCCAGCAGACAGAGCCCCACCCTGCTCCACAGGGGATTGTTACACGTTCTATACAAGACAGTTTCTAAGACACTTGACAGGGGTGAGCTTACAGACCCCTGTTTAGCCCTGGGTACTTTGCTTGCATTCTGTATCTCACAGTCAAGCCATACCTAGCTTCCTGCATCTCAGTGAGGGCAGCTCTTTTCCTTCCTCCCCTAAAAGGTCTGACCAGGTCCTGAGCCGTGGCTTCTGGGTCGTCTTGGGTGGGCTGGGCAGGTCTGGTGTAAAGAATGGGAACAATCCCAGCAAGTCTGCCTTGAACTGAGCTGTCTCCAGGAGTGGCCCATCTGGGCAGGGCAGGATCAGGGAAGGTTTTAGGGCAGGGCTATGATTTAGTGACTGTCTCCCAAGGGTGACACCGAAATCAGAGAGGTTTTGGAGTTAGGGCTGTGGGTGACTAAGGTCCCTCTTGGCGAAAGGTACATCATGGGGCTAAGATGGAAACAGGTTCTGAGGCCAAACAAGAGATTTGAGATTTCATCTTTAACCGCCTCTTTTCTTCTTTAGGCTTTTTAGCTTCTTTCCCAGAAATGTCTAACATCAGGGTCAGACTGGCGGGGGAAGCATTGAACTCCTGTGTCTTATGCTTTTGGTCCAGTCCAGTGAATCTGTCCCCTCTGCCTCAATTCCTTCATCCTGGCAGAAGACAGGCTGAGGGCTGGAAAGGCTTTGAAGTCAAAGATGAAAGAGACAAGTGGATGATTGTGCACAACTAAAAACACCAACCCTAATAACCTCGGGGTTTCTGTGGGTGGGGGTGGGGCCTTGAGGGAGGTGGGGCCTAGGATAGGAGGAGCTGACTGCAGACCTGAGCGGAAGGGCCTTCCTCTCACTAAACCAGGAACTTAGCTGCAAAGGACTAAGCCAGCCTAGGGAATGTGAACTCAAAACTGCCATCTTGAAACTTGAGGCCCTGATTCTTTCTTTCCTTTTTAATTTTCTTTTTAACTTTTTGAGACAGGGTTTCTCTGTGTAGCTCTGGCTGTCCTGGAACTAACTCTGAAGACCAGGTTGTCCTCGAACTAACAGATCCACCTGCCTCCTCCACCCCCAGTGCTGGAATTAAAGGTATGTGCCACCAGGGACCTGCTGAGGCCCTGATTCTTGTGTGTTTTAATTTTGTTTTGAGGCAAGTTCTCACTCTGTAGGCCAGGCTGGCCTTGAACTCACTTTGTAGGCAGACTGGCCTCAACTCCCAATAACCTCTCTCCTCCCTTAGACTGCTGAGATTATAGGCCTAAGGGCCCACATTCAGCTGAGCTAGGTAGGATTGCCTTGGAAAAGCCTCAGGGACCTTAGCATTCAGACCCGAATACCCTCCTATGCTTTTAAAGGTAGGTCTTGGGTCCTGGCAAGCAGGCCACCCGTTTCTTCTTCTTAAAGAGGGTTGGGATATGGGGGGGGGGGCGCTCCCACCCCTCTATGGACTTGGCACTAGGAAGGAGTTAATTATAGCATCCTCCAGGGAGATGGTAGAGGCTAGTTGGTGGCAGCGTTCAATATCAGAGAATTTGGATTCAGTCTTCTTGTGGCTGGGTGTTGCCGGGCTCTTCCAGGTCTCTGACAGTTATCTGGGGCCTTCTGACTGGGGCCACAAGGTTTAGCCTTGCCTGCTCTGGGCAAGCAGGATGTGGACTCTTCAGCTGGCTCAAGGTACAGTTAGAACACAGGAATCACACAGGCCGGCAGAATGTGGAGCCTATGTGTTGGGGTCCTGAGTCTGAACTGTATTGGGGTGTCCCCTGGAGTTGGAGCAGTAGTCATAGAAGGGCAGATCACCTGCTAGAGACAGGTGGGTGACAGACATTCATGCCTTTATTCTCTCATTCATTTAAGTAGCTGGATGGCCAGCTGGAGGTAAGGCATCAAAGTCACAGAGAGGCCGAGACCACACCGCAGCTAGATGGAGGGAGGAGGGCCGAGTGGGAAAGACCCTAGTGGAGTTAGTGGGACACACAGTCAATGGAAAGAAAAGAAGTCAGGCAGAGGGTCTCAGGAGAGGGATGAGAGCCAGGCATAGCCTATCAGCGTGTCCTCCGTGGGGGCAAGGAGACCACAGGTGGTGAGAGTGTTGGGGGCTCCACCATAAACAGGGTCCTGGAACCGGCCTAGCCAGGGTGAAGGTCAGAGGTCATAGCAGGCTTTTCACTGCTATGGCAGCAGGGTTGTGGGCAGGGGCTGCTGCAGAGCCGGGAGTACAGCTAGGCCCTCTCCTCCCCCATCCCTGGGGCTCCCTTTCCGATGTAGGTCATGAAGATGGGGTGGCCAAGGCTGACGGGCTGGCTGTCAGAGCCCAGCGGGACTTCCCTTCCCCCACTCCGACTTTCCTTAGTCCCTTGGTCTCCTGTAGCCCCCGACCCAGGTCTGGGGTGGAAGGGAAGGAGAAAGAGGGGAAGAAGGGCCCAGGCAGCCGGCGCAGGGAGAGAGGGGCAGGTCCCGGCGTGTCGGGGCAGGATGGCTGCGGAGACAGGTTCTAAGCCGCAAGAGCCGGGAATGGACAGTTTCCCACCCGCTCTTTTACCCAGCCCCTTATCTTCACCGGTCAGGTTCCCACCTCCCACCACACTCACCTCGAAGCTACACCCAACATCTTCTCCCTCCGCCCCCCACTTCCTCCTTTCCTTCTTATCCTGGGCCCAGAAGGCTGTCGGAGTGCCAAAGCCAAGGGTGGGGGAAGGTGCTGGGGGTGACGGGTCAGAACCTTTACCTCAACTCCACCAGGCCAGGACCAGCCCCCTTCCCCAGTCTCTCCTACACCGTCTTATAATATTCATGAGCCTTATGAATACGCAATACTCTCATTATGGGGCGGGGGTCTCACTCTCTCGGCCTTCCTTTTGCCCCTCCCTAAGATTACCAGGAGAAGCCGCAGCTAGCGAAGGAGGGGAAGAGGGGACCCCAGATGTGCAGCCAGATGAGGGGGGAGGGGGAACGGGTGGCAGACAGGCGGCCGCAGTCACCGCGGTGCCGAGGTGGAGGCGGGGGAGGTGAGCCAGTGAGAGGGAACTAGATACCCGGAGCCCAGAGCCGCAGAGACCACTCACCGAGGATCATGCTGAGGACCCAGGCGCCCGGGGTTCCGCGTCGTTCTGTCCCGGGGGCCGTTCTGGCCGGACTGGGGGTACGGGAGGGAGGAGTCGGGAAGGAGCAGGGCGGGCCGAGGAGGAGCGGGGGCGGGGCCCACAGCAGGTGAAGATCGGAGGGGGCACCCTGGCACCCAGGGCTCCCACTTCCTCCAACCTTTCGGTTGCCGCCCCCAATCTCTGGGCTTTACGATGTAGCTTTAGCTGGTGCTGGGGATCAAGATGTGTGAGGCGATGGAGGAGGTTGGAAACTAAAATGCCTAGGTTCCCGAGGGGTTCAGTATGAGGGCAGGAAGACGCATTCTCGGCAGATAGGGGGCCGGGATTCTAAATGCTCCGGGAGGGGTCAGAGGCCGGGTTGAGTGGAATAGTGATGTCCCACTGTGTCCAGGGAATGCAATGAGGATGCCTGGCTCCTAGTTTCTTCTTCCGCTTCGGAGCAGGATGTCGGGATTGGGTATCAGAGGTGAGTTTGGGGTCTGAAGAGGGATCCGAGGTGGATCTCCGAGGGAAGAGACTGAAATCAGTGGCCCTGGTCCTGAGGAAGTAGAAATAAATAGGCGCTTGCAGTGGCGATCGCTAGGGCATTTGGAAAACGACAGAAAGTCAGAATCAGCAAGAAACATTGTAGAGATGTCCTGGACTGAGTTGGGGAGGAGGAGTATCTATCTCGAGTTTAGATGCAGGACATTCTCCACCAAGGAGAGCTGTGAGTCAGGTAGCAGGGGTGTAAACGGCTGGGGAGAACGTCTGAGGATCGGGTGTTCTTAAGGCAAGTAGGAGGAGGCTGGAGTGTGAGAGTCAAGGAGGTATCTGGGGAAGAAGCAGCTGCTGCAGCCTGAACCTGTCTGTACCTGCCACAAGAGGGAGGGCAGCCGGCCGAGTTCCCAGAAGGCCAAGCAGCCAGCTTTAGGCCAACCCTAGCCAGAGGGAAAGGGGATGAGACTGGGAATTGGAACACTGGGGGGTGGGGGGTGAGGGAGGGTGGAGGCAAGGGTGGAGACCGGGGTCAAAGGTGGTAGGACTGGATCCAGAAACCTTCAGGAAAGGAGGGCATTTCTAGCTTCTGGAGGGAAGTTGGGGCTTGATGGCCAACTAGGGTGCCGAAAGTTTGGGTTTCTATCGCGAGCTCCAGCAATGTCTGCTTTCCTTGTGTGAAAAGCTGTTTGCAGCTGTCCGGATGCTCCAGCTCAAGGCTGAGTGGATGATGGATGCCGGCACTTTGGTCTTTGGGTCCTGTGGTCCTGGTTTGAGGACCTGGGTGGGACCTCTGTGTCCTCCAGAGGCAATCTTCTTGCTTTTAATCTAACCTGTCAGGATCCCACTGCACTTCTATAACAGAAATCTGGCTTCTTAGATTTAGCCCCTCCTCTTTCAGGTCCATCCCCAGGGAAGAGACAAAGTAGACAAGGGCCAGAACTGGTCTTGGATGATCTGAGAGAACCTTTGCCCTTCAGGCCTCATCCACCTGCCCACAGTGTCTCTAGGCTCTCTGAGTTAGGCAGAACTCAAAGGAGGGGTTGCTTAGCTTACTAAGGGAGGCAGCTGGCTGGAGGGTGGGGTGACCTTGCAAGCAGCTGGGAGGGGGAGCATTGTGTGGGGTGAATTCATTATTGATGAGCCCTGCACCCCAGGCTACTAATGAGTCCAGGCCGACTTCCCTAATTGATGTTAAGAAACTTGAGACCCCCCAGATCATCTTCCCGCCTGCCAGCTGCCTCTTTTGAGCCCCTTCCCCCTCCCACATCTCCAGCTGCTCTGTTCACTTCCTTCTCCCCTCTTTTCCACCTTCACCAACGCAGACAAGGAGAGGGTTCAGGCTGCGATCTCCACGGCCTACCTGCTCCTCTGGGTTGCTCAGACTCCAGAGTGTGAGGCATGTGTCTGCAGGGTAGGGAGACGAGGACAGGCAGCTCAGCTCAGGAGAGAGGAAAGAAGTTCGCTCAGGGATGCTGCTGGTGCTAGATCGTATCTGTGGCATGCCTGAGCCCAAGGAACTCCGTAAACCACCCTCAGAAGCAAACGCAACATACACCGACACACCCATGACACCAAGTCCCAGCTCACTTCCCTTCTTCATTTCCTCCTCATTACAACGGGAGACATTTCAGATCCAGTCCCTAGAGTTGGTGTCAACCTTCCCCAGTAGGATCTCCCTTGAAAATTCCTGCTGTCCTTGGATGTATGGGGTGCTCCTCAGTGTGTCTCTGCTACCTCAACCTCACTCCTTTTCCTTGTGGGTTCTGGAAAGACACTCGGTAAGTATAAGATTCCAAGACCTTAGTCTGGAGTGTGGTTCACGTAGCTAACCTGGAGGACTATTTGAAGGTGTCCAAAGGGTGTGAGTTAATAATAACAGCCCTGCTGAGGGGAGTTGGGTCTCACACCGCTCTGCCAGATTCCCAGAAATTTGTGGTTATCCTGCCCTCTGGTGGTAAGATTCTGGTCTAGCAAGACATAACCAGCTTTGCCCTTTTCAGCTCTGTGCACTTCAGGACAGACCTTGAGAAAGGCTTTCATGGTGCCGGTTCCCTCTTTGGAAAACTTGAGTTCTCCAGTGTTTGGCATGTTGGTTAAGAATAGGGAGTGTCACAGTCCCGTACTACTTGTGAGCGTGACTACTGGTTTTGCTTTGCAGTGTGACCTTGGGCAAGTTACATAAGCTCCAGGACTCAGTCTCCTAGAACAAATGGAGGTAATGGGACCATCACAGGATTGTAAGAGCTTAGATGCAAGCCTGACAACTTGGGTTCAGATCCCCAGAACTCACATAAAAGGTTGACTTGTATAATTGCATGTGTCTGAGATCTCATTGCACCCACCTCAGGCCGGCTAGTCTGTGGTATTCGGCAGTAAACAAGAGATGCTGCCTTAAGACTAGGGCCAACATTCAAGTTCAAGGTTGTCTTCTGACAAGGACACACACGTGCACACGTGAAGTATTTAATACCCCTCACCTTACCCTTGCACACAACAGTAACTCCAATACAAAACTCCACAGCGGACCGGGGACTAAAGGTTGTTGTCATCAAGTTTGAAGACCTGAGTTTGATCTTTTTTTTTTTTTTCAAGACAGGGTTTCTTGGTGTAGCTATGAAGCCTGTTGAACTTGAACTTGCTCTGTAGATCAGGCTGGCCTCGAACTCAGAGATCCCCCTGTCTCTACCTCCCAAGTGCTGGGATTAAAATGGGGGGGGGGGAGTCACCACTGCCAGGCCTGACTTTGACTCTTAAACTCACGTGGAAGAAGACTAAGTCCTGCAGATTGTCTCCGAACCTCCGTTATTTGTGCTGTGGCATGTATTCACACAAAATATGCAAGGCAAACAGAAAAAAACTAATGGGCTTTCTTTTCATCTTATTTTTCTGACTTAAGGGAATCCCCGGTGAGTGCTTTGTACGATCTTTCCTCACCTCTCAACGGGACCTCTCTGCATTCTTCCATAACCCTCAACCCCCAAAGAGAAGAGATTTCCTTCTTTGCTCCTTGGTGGTAGGGAAGCCCAGATCTGGTGGGGGCTGGATGAGGAACAGCAGAGATAAGCTCCCCACTTTTTTTAAGACAGGGTTTCTCTGTGTAGTCCTGGCTGTTCTAGAACTCACTCTGTAGACCAGACTAGCCTCTATTTCAGAGACTGCCTGCCTCTGCCTCTTGAGGACCGGGATTAAAGGAGTGCACCCTACAGGGCCCCTTTTTTCCCTTCTATTTTTTTTTAAAGATTTATTATGTATATAGTGTTCTGCCTGAAGGCCAGAAGGGGGCACCAGATCTCATTATAGATGGTTGGGAGCTACCATGTGATTGCTAGGAATTGACTCCTAACCTCTGAGGTCTCTCCAGGCCTTCCCTTCTACTGTGTCTCTCCCTGACCTTGAACTGATCCTCCTGCCTCTCCCTCTAGAATTCTGGGATTGAAAGCAGGTGCTGTGCTAACATACCTAGTTCTTAGTGGGAACAGGCCCATGGGAGACAGATATTTCTCTTTTGCCCTGCTTTCTGGGTCTAGGATGGGTCTGGAGAGTTAGGGTAGAAGGACAGACAGCAACTTTGGTCAGTGGGGGCAGTGGGTGGGGTTTATTGCACTTGCAACAGAGTTTAAATAAGTTGGGAGTGGGTTCTGGAGCAGAGGAGAGGGTGGGGTAGGGAGGAAGGGGCAGCATCAGTGCAGCTGGTGGGCAGAACCCAGGTCCGCAGGCCTGGGGCTCCCCGTTTTCTGGGGAATGAGTGAGCCTGTGTCTGGACAGGCTGAGGTTCCAGATCTGTTGCCACTGTGACCTGGTTAGGGTCCTGGGAAATTCCTGACTTGTCCTAAGTCAGGGATGAATCTGCAGCTAACCCAAATGCCATCCTGTGAGCGCAGGTTCTTAAAATCTGAGACTGGGCTCCAGACCGACCCCAAGCCCCAGCCTAGGTCTGGTTCCGTTCTCGTGACTTCCCAGACCTGGGTACGGGATTTGTCCTGAGCTGGCCCTGCGGCACCGTCCATGGTTAGTGTTCTTTATTGGCCCTCCAGGATGGGGGCTACCGGAGCTGCCAGGTCTCACTCCCCCAAGTCTCAGACTCTTAGCTGCAGGCTGGAACCAGACGAGAAGTCCTGGCGGTATGTCTGGCCCAGGGAACCACTGCTGGATCTCCTATTATGGCTCCAAGTGGCTTTCATAAGTCTCCAAAACGCAAGGCTGAAGGAAGGCTGAGGCTTCTGGCCCTGGCCCTGAGGCCCCCATCCATGAGAGGGCATGTGTAAACGAGGGTCCTTCACAGTGCATGGGGGACACATCTCCAGCTTCTCGTCCTCCATCTCTGGCCCTTCAAGTATGTCTTTGGGCTAAGGAGAACAGAGTCTCCCCAGCTCTCAGCACCTTCAGGAAGTGCCTGGTCCTTCCCTGTTGGCAGGTAGGGGACTGGCTCTTCAGGATCAGGAGTCTGGGATCAGGAGGACTCAGGCATCTGAGGTGGCTGGAGGCTTGAGCTGAGCTTTTTCCATGGCTGTGCCGTATGGGAGGGAGCGTTTGAAGAAGCCAAGCTGATGAGAAAGGAGGCACAATGAGAGGCCACATTCACTCAACGAGGGACCCAGGGGATGAGGACCGTCCCGCCTCCGGCTTCCCCATCCTGAAAAAGTGGCTTCTGAATACCCGCGTTTGGATTTATTATGGGGCAATCTTTTTATCAGAGTTTTAAAAATGCTAGCAGTTAAGTCAGAAGGGGTAAACAAGTTCAACTCAAGCACTACGTCTGATTGCCTAGCGGTGGCGGCCACCTGCAGACTATGATCATTTGTTGTTAGCTGCCGCAGAGCTGTCGAGGAAATGAAAGCACAAATGCCGTCACTATTTGCCATCTGCAGTTCTGCAATATTGGCAAACTTATTCTGAGACAGGAGGCTCTTTCTAAATTGGGGGCTGCAGACTGAAAGGAGGGGTCCAATAGTAAAAGACAGGATGGGTCTAAGTAGCCAGGGCAGAGATGGGGCCTGTGCTGGAAAACAGATCTGAGGGTGGCTTCTTGGATTCTACTGTGTAAAAGGCAGGGCCTGGTAGGAGGGTAGCCGGGCCGGGGCAGGGTGTGGCTGACCTTGTAGAGGACGTAGATGAGTAGACCTAGGAGCAGGAGCCCAAAAAGGATGGCTAGGACAATGATCCACAAGGGGACGCCATTGCTGCCTTCTGCCTTGGTCCACTGCACGGCTGTGGCCACCTGGAGATAAGTCAAGTGACACTGAGAATCCATAAACTCTTTCCGCTCTATTCCTGGCTACTAACGGCTGTTGGATCTGGATCTAACTCTCATTTTTAGCTAACAACATTCTGAACTTAAAGATGCCTCTGCTTCCTGAGTGCTGGGGTTAAAGGCGTGCGTCGCGTCTCTTGTTTTTGTGCTTTTGCGTCTACTGTTCTCTCCACCAGAATCTTCCTTTCCGGAATAGTCAGCCTGTTTAGTTTCTTCAGGCCTCAGCTTGTACACCACTCCTTCCGGTAACTCTTTCCTGACTCTGAGACTAGGCTCAGGTATTTCTATGTGTTTCCACTCACTGTCAGGCATGTGAGGCACACTGGTATCCCTGCCCTCCAGGGTGTGAACTACAAAGACACCGTGTTAATCTGGCTGATCTCTGAACCTACAACGGGAGGAAATATCCTCGTCCTCACCCTGCTTCTGACATTCTTGAGCCTGCCTTCTTGGTCCCAGACCTCTGACCTTGAACTCACCTGAAGTTTCTTCTGTGGCAGCTGTTGAGGCGGGATTTGGTAGGGCATCTTCAGGGCTTCATACATAGCCTCACACTGCAGGCTAAATGGCTGGTGTTCCCGCTGTGGGTGGAGAAAGGCTGTTAGGGCAGCCCCTTGTAGGATCTAGAGAACACGAGCCTCCCCAGCTTGTCTGGGATGTGAGCTTTCCCATTATGGACTCACTCACTCTGATTCTCTTAATTTTTTTTAAATATTTATTTATTATGTATACAATATTCTGTCTGTGTGTATGCCTGCAGGCCAGAAGAGGGCACCAGACCTCATTACAGATGGTTGTGAGCCACCATGTGGTTGCTGGGAATTGAACTCAGGACCTTTGGAAGAGCAGGCAGTGCTCTTAACCACTGAGCCATCTCTCCAGCCCCTCTCTTAATGTTTTTATGAGAAACAATAAACGTCAAGTTGAGTAACTATAACTGAATAATGCATAATCAGATGACTGTATGTTCAATATATATTTTAATGGTTGATATGGGTTAACATGGTCATAATGTGTGCTCAGTAAATGTTTTTTTCCCTCTTCCTGCTTCTGCTTGTCTGTTTGTTATGGATTTGTCTTGCCTTCTACTGTCTTAAAATTTTTTTAAAGATTTATTTACTTATGTATTTTAAGTATACGAGTGCTCTACTTGCATGTAGGCCTGCATGACAGAAGACGGCATCAGACAGAAGAGGCCATTAGACCCCATTACAGATGGCTGTGAGCCACCATGTGGTTGCTGGCAATTGAAATCAGGTTCTCTGGAAAAGCAGCCAGTGCTCTTAACCACTGAGTCATCTCTCCAACCCTCTTAAAATGGTTTTTCAAAAATGACAGTTATTTATGTGCCTGTGTGTTCTTTGTGTGTGCATATGTGTGTATGCATGTACATACGCCAGCACACATGTTCCATGACACACATGTTGAGATCAGAGGATAACTTCACAAGGTAGTTTTCTCCTAGTTTTTTGAGGCTGGTCTCTCTTGTTCCTGTCACTGTGCTGTATATCCCAGGCTGGCTGACCCACCAAACTCAGCTTTTTCCTCAGGTTCCAAGAACCGAGCCCAAGTGGTCAGGCTTGAACATATAGTTCGCTTACTCACTGAGCCATCTCCCCAATCCTCGTTTCTTTTTTCTTTTCTAAACATTTGTTTATTTATTTGTGTGTGGTTGGGCATGCACATCCCAAGGCTTGCCTACGGAGGGCAAAGAAAATCAGTTATCTCTTTTTGTAATGTGGGTTCTGGAGATCAAACTCAGATGTTAGGCTTGGAGGCAGGCACCTCTGCCCACTCCCCAGGCCATCTCACAGGCCTCCTTCCCGTGTGTGGTGTATGTATGTGGGGGCTCAGAGGCTGAAGTCTCATCCATTGAGACGTGTTCTCTCTCATGTGCATATGTGTGTATGGTGTGTGGCTACATGTATGGGTGGATCAGAGACTGATGTCAGATTTCTCATACATTGAGACGGATTCTCTCATCAAACCCAGAGCCCAGAGATCACCAGTTTGCCTCAACTATCTGGTCAGCCAACTGTGGGGATTCCGTTTTTGCCTCCTGCGTGCTGGGACTACATTTAGGTGGCTGCCACACTGGCTAGGCATTCTTTTATGTGAATGCCGAGGTTTTGAACTCTGGTCCTCATACTTGCATGTAAGTACTCCCCAGCCCCAGCTCGATTGGGAATGCACTATCACTGATGTGTTCCCATCCCCTCTACTGCTTTGCTTTTCCTTTTAGTTCTTTGAGACATGGTTTCTCTCCTCCTGAGTGCTGGTTTGAAGGTGAGCCTGTCCTATCATGCTCACCACGCTGGGCTCTTCTTTTTTCTATCAGAACCAGAAAGGGAAACAGTTGCTCTTTCTGTGCCCACAAGGTGGCACCAAGGACGCACAACTGGTCTAAACCAGGGTGAGGGAGAATTGTAGTTTGTGTAGTTTGTAGGGTTACCAAAGCAGAGGTGGAAGGGCAGAAAGCAGAGAAACAGCAGGGTCAGCCCAACTAGGTGCAAAGGTTGGGGTCCAGGCTCCCTCACCCGCAGGAAGGTCTTGGCCCAGACTCGGAAATGCAGCTGCAGACTCCGGCTCTCTTGGCGGTGCAGTGGCCCAAATTCACAACGCAACCTGAAGCACTTGGCTTCAGGACATTTCTGGAAAGAAAGAAGGCCTCTGAGCCCAGACTGCTCTGGTGATCCTCAGAACTCAAATGGATATCCAGTGCCAGGGACAAACTTCATTTCCTGCAATGACTTACCAGGACTTGTGGCCCAGAGGCGGTAGAACTCCTGCCTGGAGCCTCTCGTTTCTGCAGGTGGTGTGGGGAACTCTCCAGATCCAACTGGAAGAACAGAAATGTCCCTCCTGACTCATTGTACCTAGATCAGCCTGAACCTGAGTTCCAGAGCAGGGGCCTTGCTTCTGTCTCTGTCCCTGTGTTCAGCCAACCCACCCACTGCCAAGAACAAGGCCTCCACCTTGTTCTGCACTGAAATAGGAGATGTGTAAAGAATCACTAAGTCCTTCCTGCGTCGGGGCCTTTGTACTGGCTGTTTCCTCCGTTGGGAATGTCCTCAGCCTTGTCTTTCAGGCTTCAGTAGAATCATGACTTGATTTGTTGATTTAGCAATGCTGGGATTGAACCTAGAGTCTTGGACATGCTAGCCAAGTGTCCTACCCGGCTAAGGCTGCCTCTTCTAGAGGTCCACTTGTCTGTTTTCTCTTTCCTTCAAGAGTTCTCACTATGTGGCCTTGGCTGTCCTGGAACTCACTATGTAGACTGGACTACTTCAGCTCCTCTAAGTGCTGGTGGTTATCCCCCTGCTCCTGCTCCTCTAAGTGCTGGTGGTTATCCCCCTGCTCCAGCTCCTCTAAGTGCTGGTGGTTATCCCCCTGCTCCAGCTCCTCTAAGTGCTGGTGATTTGTGGTTATCCCCCTGCTCCAGCTCCTCTAAGCGCTGGTGATTTGTGGTTATCCCCCTGCTCCAGCTCCTCTAAGTGCTGGTGATTGAGATTAGAGGTGTGCTGAGATGACAGACATGCCCACCATACCTGCGTAGCTTTTTCCTTTTTTCTTTTTGGTTTTTCGAGACAGGGTTTCTCTGTAACTTTGGAGCCTGTCCTAGAACTAGCTCTTGTAGACCAGCTGGCCTCAAACTCACAGGGATCTGCTTGCCTCTGCCTCCTGAGTGCTGGAATTAAAAGTGTGTGCCACCACCGCCCGGCTAGCTTTTTTCATTTTTTAAATTATTTTCTGTCCATCTTCTTTTTTCTCTCAGGGCCTCAGGCATACAGCTGAGGATAACCCTGAATGCCTGAGCCTCCTGCCTCGCCTCCCAAGTGCTGGGACTACCATGCCAGGTTTCATCACTTCTCATCAGC